>NC_037328.1:97117346-97727180 GCF_002263795.3 Bos taurus
CAGAGACATACTAAAGGTTTTGTATCTACTAGACATGTGAACTCACATGATCTTTCTTGAATTTTTGATACAGCATCTCTGTATCTTTTACATCATTTCTTCATCTCATAATAGAGTTTTATTTTAAAATGTCACTTGAATAGAGTCAACAGTCCACAAAATCAATACGTCTTCATTATTGAAAAAAAATAGATTTGGTATATAAAGAGGTCTCAAAGAAATTTATTGGAATTAAAGGAAACAGTCATTTGCTGTAGTTTACATAGTTGTCTTTTAAAAATGCCAAACATATATGTTAAATACTGTGATTGATGTTAAATCCCCAAAATATGGTTACATGGAGAAGGAAATGGCAACCCACTCCAATGTTCTTGCCTGGAGAATCCCAGGGACGGCGGAGCCTGGTGGGCTGCCATCTATGGGGTCGCAGAGAGTCGGACACGACTGAAGTGACTTAGCAGCTTAGCAGCATGGTTACTTAGCTTTTATTTGGGAAGAATATAAATGTCTTTACATTTAGGCGAAAGATTCACATACAGAAGTCTTTAGGTGACGCTTTCTTAATGAGCAGTAGCTTGTGCCACCGTCATTCTTACCTGTCTGTGCGTGGTCTGAGTGCATGGATGACTGGTCCATGGGCATCATTGGTTCCTACAATCATTTCCAAAGACACAGTAACTTAGTGGACTCTTATCAAATATCAATACTTCCATAAATCCAGAAACAATATCATTTTGATGAGACACAGCATATTAAAATTTAAATTTGAAATGTAACTTAGTAAGGATTATACTACTATATACAATTTATTTTTAATTGTATTACATGAAACAATACAACATTCCTATGAATGAGGTAATGTTAGCCACATTTTACAGATCGCAGAAAAACCAAAATTAATTTCAGTCCCTTTTAAATCCTTCTGCATTTATGAACTCACACAAGTCATTCCACTGACTAAGAATACTCAAGAATATATCAGTAATCTGGATAAATTATTTTCACAATTTCTGGCTTTCTGCTGTTGTTAAGATTGGCTTTCAACCTCTCTAACCATAAATCCATTTGTAAACTTTTTTGAACTAGCTAAATAATGTTACTATCAATGAGCTACCAGTTAAAACCTACTTTCACAATGTCCAGAGCAGGTACTAAGAATAAATATGTTATAATCAATCTAAAACAGTGGTCCCCAACCTTTTTGGCACCAGGGACTGATTTTATGGAATACAATTTTTTCACAGACCCAGCATGTGAGGGTTTCGGGATGATTCACACTCATTACATTTACTGTGCACTTTATTTCTATTAATATTACATCAGCTCCACCTCAGATCATCAGGTATTAGATCAGGCATTAGGAGCCTGGGGACCCCTGTTTAAAAGACAACTTAGAAAGACAAATGCAGCATTTCGTGCGCTCCTGGGTCCCCATGGATCGGCATCCAGTGAGCGGAGCGGAGGGGTGCGGACCACAGACCCAAGGCATGATGGTTACTAACAGACTTCCCACAGTACTTCTTCATTCCATGTGGACTCCTTCAAGGGCAGTGGAGCATCACAGCTTCCCTTGAACTTCGTCTGGAATATATAGGTGAACTATAAAGAAAGCTGAGCGCAGAAGAATGGATGCTTTTCAACTGTGGTGTTGGAGAAGACTCTTGAGAGTCCCTTGGACTGCAAGGAAATCCAACCAGTCCATCCTAAAGGAAATCAGTTTTGGGTGTTCATCGGAAGGACTGATGTTGAAGCTGAAACTCCAGTTTTTGGAGAGCTGACTCATTTGAAAAGACCCTGATGTTGGGAAAGACTGAAGACAGGAGGAGAAGGGGATGACAGCGGATGAGATGGTTAGATGGCATCAGCAACTCAATGGACACGAGTTTGGGTAAACTCTGGGAGTTGGTGATGGACAGGGAGGCCTGGCGTGCTGCGGTTCAATGGGGGTCGCAAAGAGTCGGACACGACCGAGCGACTGAATTGAACTGAACTGAACAGAAAAACAAATGCTGTTCAAGGACAATGAAAAAACCCTGATGTTGAAAATCAGATCTGTATTGTGAGCAATGCTTAGAAATCCATGAACTGACACATAGTATTATGCCTATCATCCCTGTAGTTCCCTCAGTGAAATGTGTTGCGAAAAGCTCTTCCTTCATGGTATAGATTCATGAAGAAGCTAAATAGCATGAATCCTTTACATTGACAACTGTGAATTTAAATCTCCTGTGAATCCTATGTGACAACCACACATACCAACATGATTTATTAGTATTATATCAATATTTTTAGTCCTACTGTATTTCAACTAAAAATGTCACTATACAATGGTACATGAAGTCAAGACATAAAATCAGGGCAAATACAAAATATTCCATCCTTTGAGAAAGGGAGCGAAAAAATAATGTGCTTTGCCTATTGCATTTTTATGTATTAGATCCTTAAGTATTTTATTCACCACACCCAACTGAATGGTTCACAAATGTTTCAGAGAGGAAAGGATTATTTCTCTTTAACAATGAGGAGTTCAAGTGCTCTCAAAGCAAATATCGGACGGTAATCACCATGAAGGACAAAGTTGATTATTGATATTTATATTACTCATTCGTTAGCTTGCCAAAGGTTCTAGATCTGTTACCACATTTTTTTTTTTTAATAATATCCGCATGTGAAAGTGAATGTGGCTCAGTTGTGCCTGACTCTTTGTGACCCCATGGACTATACAGTCCATGGCATTCTCTAGGCTAGAATACTGGAGTGGGTAGCCTGTCCCTTCTCCAGGGAATCTTCCCGACCCAGGAATGAAACCGGGGTCTCCTGCATTCAGAAAAATCATGTCCTTTGAATTTCCATTTTACTGTATAGGATCACGGCCACGTGATTACATAAAATTGTTTAGTTTCCTTTACGTTTCTCCTGTTTGATATAGATATCTGCCTTTGGTTCTATCACTAGCATTGCAAGTAAAAAGGAAAAAAAAAAAAAAAAAAGACAAATGCAGATCTTTTAAAAAATGCTCATCTTTTAATCCAGTAATTCTACTTCTGCAGCCTTAAGGAAATAATAAGATTAATCTATCAGGAAGTTTACTATGATTTTCCTTATAGGAAAATGTAGAAAACAACTCAAATAGGGAACTGGTTAAATAAATTATGGTAAAGACACAAAAAAAATGTGCAAAAAAATGAAGAATATATAGGTACAGAAAGATGAACAAAATATATTGTTCAGCAAGAAAAATGGGTTAGAAAACAGTAAACACAAAGTCTTATTTTTGTTAAAAAGTGTGTAAAAGAACAAGACATAAAAACATTATATGCTTTTTGATGGATAAACACACCACCTTCTATGAAGTAATCTCAAAACAACTCACAAAAAAACCAAAAATCATAATCTAATCAAACCTCTTCACATTCAACTGTTAACACACAGAAAATAAAGAGGACAGGAGACCATTTTAAACATAACCATGAAGAAGCAAGAGAAAGATTCTGAAACACTTTAAATGATAACACTATTTCTTCTACAATTAAATTGTAAGGGAAAGAGAGAGAGAGGGAAGAATCAGTAAATTTAAAAATATCTTAGATGTATCAATTAATTGTAAATATGAATTTAATTTAGATCCTGATTCCTAATGAAAATTATGAAAACAAAATTACAACATTTATGTGACAACCAAAATTTTGAACATTGTCTCAATGGATATTTGACAACTTCACCGCCCCCTCACAACCCCCTGGTGGATCCAGGCTGAAGAATCCAGTAGTCCAGTAAGTGCAGATGCAGAGCAAAAAGAGGAATTTGTTTCAAAATACTATAGGATGAAAAAAAAAAAAAACACACCAAAATACTATACAATGAGTTCAGGCTAACTGGGTATGGGCAGAGATTGGTCGTGAGGTGGTAACTATTGGAGCTGGATAACTGGTATATGAAAGTTCATTATACTGCTCCATCAGGTCTTATATATGTTTACAAATTTTTTAATATAGAAGGATTTTAAATCTTTATGCATATAAATTTGCATAGCTCTGGAAGAATATGCACCAAATGACCATTACCTTTACATAGTAGATTTAATGGAGGATATTTATTTAAGTTTTTTATTCATCTTTTTTCTATGATGAACACGTTTTAATTTCATATTTAAAATAGAAAGTGAAAAACAAAAATTTTAAGTGCAAAAACTTCCCCATTATCTCACACTTCACATAGCAAACAGGAAGCCTCTGACTCTTCTCACCTGCTTTATGCTTAGTACAGATGCTACAATAATGGGAGCTTAGACTGAAGAGTAGCTAAAAGAAGAAAAACATAGCTTTTAAATGATTCTCCTTACATTTTTCTAATTTAGACCAAAGGATTTTACAGCAGGTCAAACAAAGAAGTTAACCATATCCTATAAACAAATTTGTAGTAATCTAATTCCAAATTCACAATATGTTAACTGTACTCCTAAAGTGTTCCTAGTCACATTCTGTAACAACACTGTTGAGCTTTGATTCCTTAACGTTCCCCTGTTTTAGTCTTATGTTCTAGCAGAGTTATAAAAAATCCTCTATCAAAGAAAAATTAGACAATGGTGTCTTACCGGTGGCAACGAATGCCGCCCACATTCAATTGTGACAAGTTTGTGGCACTTCTTATGAACCAGGAGCTTGCAGTTGATACACTTATATCCTTGACGTCCAAGTCCCCAAATTCGGTCAGTGCAGATGGCACAGTGCGCACGCTGGAGAGATTAATTCAACAGTATTTTTTTTTAATTAACAAAAAACACATCATAAACTTTCCCAACAGTTTGCTCATAGAACAGTGAAATAAGTAGTTTTCTTCTCTAACTCAAATTCCTTCATCATACACAACTTAAAGCTATGATGGTCATGGGAAATAAACAGAAAATAGAGCTTGTTTTAAAGAGACAGTGAAATTTGTAACCATGACGTTTCCTAAGTCCATGGATTTTCAGTCTTTTTCTAATTAGGTTCAGAGTAATGAAAATAGGAAAAGTGAATTAAACTTGAAAAACATGGCAGAAAACCTGTGCAAGGACTCTCAAGCAAACATAAACCTTCTAGACTGTTCAGAGGTCAAACATGTCTTATGCAGCAACATCTAAAGTGACTTTTCACTTCAAAACTTTTAAAATATCTCTGCAACTGGGAATAGGAATTTGGGAACCTCAGGTGGTGGCTTCTATTACATTAATGAACTGAGAACTCAGCACAGTTAGAATGGAAATGGAATCCATATATTTGTAGTTGTCAAGAGTAGGTAAAAACATGGACTTCTGGAGAAAGACTGCTTTCAAACCTTGGCTCTGTCACTTACTAGCTGGGTTATCTTGGGCAAGTTATTTGACTATTTTGCACCTCAGTTTCTTCATCTCTAAAATGGAAAATAGGGACTCCCCTGGTGGTCCAGTGGTTAAGACTCTGTGCTTCCACTGCAGGGGGCACGGGTTTGATCCCTAGTTGCAGAACTTAAGATCCCTTAAGCTGAGTGGAGCAGTACATGTCAAGCATTCAGAAGAGTGCATGGTACATAGTAAAAACTAGGTAAGTGTCTGCAAAGATCATTTTCTAAAACAGAGAAAACTAAAGAAAAAAACCCAATAGTAAATGGTCTGCAAACTAAACCTTGCTTATTTTTTAGCTGTCTTGAATTATATTCAAAATATCCAGTTTTCTTACAGCTATGGTAATCATATAACTAATCATTCAATCTGGAACATTTTTAAGAGTCAAGAGATGCTATTAAAAAGTACTTCAAGATAGCAAATGCACTACACTGGGCAAACTGGGAATTATAGGTCACCCTACTGGTGACTCAGGCAGTAAAGAATCTGCCTGCAGTGCAGGAGCCTCAGATTCCTGGGTCGGGAAGATCCCCTGGAGAAGGGAATGGCAACCCACTCCAGTATTCTTGCCTGGAGAATTCCATGGACAGAGGAGGCTGGCGGGCTACAGTCCATGGAGTTGCAAAGAATCGGACGTGACTGAGCAACTAACTCTTTACTTACTCCTTTAGAAGGGAGTAACAGTAGAGAGGAAAAAAACAGATTTCTCCAATTATCAACATTCAGCAAACTAAGGTTTACCCTGTTGAAACGCTTGGCTTGAAAAGTGTGTCCATTTGCACAATAAAGCTTTCTCCAGCGGCGTGCACCTCGTCTGTAAATGGATTCTAAACAGAGATTAAAAGTTTTTAAAAAAGAGCAAGTGTGATTATAAGTCATTTTATAATAAAGTCTATGACTTTTTATGATATTCACTACAAAAAAAATATATTGATTAAAAACCTGAAAGTGAAAAAATAAAATAGATTCATCAAGAGATCAGATGAAAATAAAGCCCATGGAGTATAAATATTTGAAAAACTATTACTGCTTTTCTGTTATTTTTTCCCTTTTAATTTTGAAAAAATTGTAAGCCCACAGAGAAGTTGAAAGAATAGAACAATAAATGCCTTCATCTTTCAACCACATTTATCAGTTACAATCACTTTGCCACATTTGCTTTCTTCTCTATTTACACATACACTTTTTTAATGAATCATTTAAAAATAAATTGCAGACATCGTAACAGTTCACCTTTAAATATCCAAGTATCCACGGCCTGAGATTAAAGACACTCCCCCTAATTCTATTTGACCACAATACCATTACGGTGTCTTAGAAAGTTAACATTAATTCAGTAACATCTAATATACAGTTCATATGCAAATTTCCCATTTGCCTGAAAAGTATCTTTCAGTTTTCTTTTTGTCTCCGGGATCCAGTCAAGATTTAGGCATTGCATTTCGTTACTATACCTTTTCTGTCTCTTTAATATATGCTAAACCAATCACTCTGTCTCATTTACTGTTGTTTGTTTTTTATCATGTTGAAAAAGTTTAGGCAGCTGTTTTATCTTAAGTCCTACACTCTGGATTTGTCTGTTTCCTAACTAGACTCAAATCTAATACAGATCTGTAACACTTCCCACATATTAAATACTTTTGGCAAAAATAACACATAGGCGATGTGTATTTCTTACTGCATCACATCAAGGAATATACAAATGTGAGATTGTTGACTCCTACAAGGTATTCAATCACTCTATTAAAGACAGTGATGGCTAGTTTTCTTCGTTTTATAAGTATAGTACTGTATAACGAACATTTTGTAACCACAAGAATATTTTCTTCCACAACAATCTTTCATTCAATGGCTTTTATATTTTTAAATACTCTAAATACTTTCCCTAAACAAACTAAGAGGTTCCATGAGATTAAATCAACTCTACCAGTGTAATTTTGGTTAAATCAATCACTATTACATATATTTCCTATTTAGTCATTCCACAGTAATAGAAATACTGTGGAGAGTCCATTAGCTTTCTAAACTCATTTAAAGCAAATATAGCACTGGGTCTATTATTTAAAATTAATAAAGAATAAAACAGGTAAAATGCTCTGAAATAGAAATCCTGAGAAGCATAATGTGTGTGCTGTCCACCAGGCTCTTCGGTCTATGGGACTTTCCAGGCAAGAATACTGGATTGGGTATTCTTATTCCAGGCAAGAATACTGGATGGGTTGCCATCTCCTCCTCCAGGGGATCTTCCCCACCCAGGGACTGAACCCCCACCTCCTGTGTCTCCTGTACTGGCAGGCGAATTCTTCACCTCTGAGCCACTAACATGCGTGTGTGTTAGTCAGGCTTAGTCACGTCCGACTCTCTGGGACCCCAAGGACTGGGACCTGCCAGGCTCCTTTGTCCGTGGAATTCTCCAGGCAAGAATACTGGAGTGGGTTTCCATTTCCTTCTCCAGTAGATATTCCCAACCCAGGGATCAAACCTGGGCCTCCCACCATTCCAAGCAGATTCTTTAACATTTGAGCCACCAGGGAAACCCTAATACAGAACCTCAAATATGTATGCTTTTATTTTTAATTATTTATTTTGTTAGGAATAACCAAAGAAGAAAGTTTGTTACTATATTAAACTAAGAGTATCTTATTTAAGAAACTTTCATGAACTATACAACTTGATATATCTCAGATTTAAACATGTTAATGTTGTCTAGGAATTAAAAGAGCCACCTAAAAAAGGAGATCACCTTAACGGTTATCAATTTTCCTTCATGCTCTAGTTTAGTAATATTAATTATACCAAGGAGGAGTATATCAAAATCTCCACCAGCAAATTTTAAAGTGGCAATGTGAGCATGAAATATAATGAAAAGTTAGGAAATGACATTTTATCTGGGAAGTGTACTACAGACTCGTAATAGATTTGGACCCATGGGGTTGTGCAAGCAAGACTTGCTACAATGACAAGACTTTCAAAACTCTCACCTGGACAAAGAGAGGACAGCTGCTTTTCCAACACCTCTGTGAAGGCAGCCCATGCTAGCTGTAACCCATCTGCCACCGGAAATCCAGTAAAATACTCCTAGCTGAACCCAAACCTAAATGTTTCACTATTCCTTCAGAGCCCTACCTACTCCTTATATTTCCCCACCTTCCTATTAAGTTGTTATTGTTGTTCAGTCACTAAGTCGTGTGCGACTCTTTGCAACCCCATGGACTGTAGCCCACCAGGCTCCTCTGTCCATGGGGTTTTCCAGGCAAGAATACTGGAGTGGGTTGCCATTTCCTTCTCCAGTCTATAAAGTACATAGCCACAACTCTATATAGAAACACCTAGTTCTTTAATTTTTCCTTTTTACCAAGTTGCATAAAGAGTTACAGAATTAAAAGTTTAGAGCTATTTCACTTAATAGAAAACAAAACATTTACCACTATTCCTTCTAAAGTCATGGATATGTGCAGAAACCACAAATAAAAATGGGTTCTTTAATATCTATAACCTATAAATTATACCATATATCAAAAGTAATAACGTGATAAAAATCACTGCAGATGGTGATTGCAGCCATGAAATTAAAAGACGCTTACTCCTTGGAAGGAAAGTTATGACCAACCTAGATAGCATATTTAAAAGCAGAGACATTACTTTGTCAACAAAGGTCCGTCTAGTCAAGGTTATGGTTTTTCCAGTGGTCATGTATGGATGTGAGAGTTGGACTATAAAGAAAGCTGAGCATCGAAGAATTGATGCTTTTGAACTGTGGTGTTGGAGAATACTCTTGAGAGTCCCTTGGACTGCAAGGAGATCCGACCAGTCTATCCTAAGGGAAATCGGTCCTGGGCGTTCATTGGAAGGACTGATGTTGAAGCTGAAACTCCAATATTTTGGCCATCTGATGCAAAGACCTGACTCATTTGAAAAGACCCTGATGTTGGGAAAGATTGAAGGCAGGAGGAGAAGGGGACGACAGAGGATGAGATGGTTGGATGGCATCACTGACTCAATGGACATGAGTTTAGGTAAACTCCGGGAGTTGGTGATGAACAGGGAAGCCTGGCGTGCTGCGGTTCATGGGGTCCCAAAGAGTTGGACACAACTGAGCGACTGAACTGAACTGATACGTAAGCTTGCATTTTCAAATTCCATCAGACTGAAGAGTTGTCTGACTCTTTCAGCTCATCTCATTAATGTTAAGCAGTGGATTAGATATTCAAAAGAAAGTCCCATAGCAGTCCCTAAGGATTCATGATAAAGCATTTAGAGGTAAAGTGTCATGTCAACTACTTACTCTAAAATGATACAGCAAAAAAATAAAAATAAGTGTTTGTTGTGTATATACATGTATGTATATGTGTGCACAGATACAGAGATAAAGCAAACATAGAAAATGTTAATAACTGGTGAATCTAGGTAAAGGATATATGGGTATCTTTGTTTTCAATGTTTCTATGTTTTTTAAACTTCTCCTAAGGTTTGAAAATTTCCAAAATTAAAAAACAAGAAATGACTTATAATGAACTTAATTTTCCTTTCAAATGCACAATAGACGATTATCAGTAAGTTGTAATCAAAAACTACCTGCTTTTTTTTTTTTAACTGCCTGATTTTGATCTAGCAAAAGTAGAGAATTTAGGCAGTGTGCTAATCTATTCTCAATTAGACTTAAGAATGGAAAAGAAAAGAAATTAATTAAAAGTTCTAGTTCTGATTTCATTTCACTTGTGCCATTTTATCATAAATAACTCTACTCAAAGGTATGATGTAGATAAACACTTACTATCTTCCCCTGGACAGGGCATTCCAGGACGTTCTGGTACACAAGGGAATACTGAAAGACAACAAATTAAAATTAATACAGCATGTTTAAAAACATACAAATTATACAGAATTTTAAATTAAAAAATCATATAAGTTGATCAAAATGTCAAGAGCCTCTCGTGACATAAGGTATTTTAGTATATGGTCAGCATGATTTTTGGAAGGGATCCATTTTACCAAGGCTATAATGAAAGAAGTTCTTATTAAAGCACCATCCATAAATAATGTATTAGAAGCTCAAATTACTCATTCCTGTCCCTATTACATCACCAACTGACTTTTTTGTCATAGAGAAGTCATTAACTATTTCCTTAAATCTTTATTGTAGTAACAAATCTTCTAGGATGAAGAATTAAAATTGCAAGATGTATTCAAATATAAACGTAAGCCACGATAGTTTTTAAAAGATGTATATACTAAACTTCATTGAAAACCATACCCAAATACAAAAACATAAGCTTTGTCTAAGGAACGACACATCCATAAACATGCTAATTCAAAACATTCTTAAAGAGAATATAATGAAACAGCACATTTATGAACATTTAGTCAACTCTTTGTGATGTACAAAAAGGACGTGGTTTAGAACACAGAATATGGGAAGCACAGTTTCTGAAATATTTTTAAAAGTTGAAATGTAAGCTAACTTCTGAAAACAGATCTGTGATACAGCATAAAAAGCAACAACACTTAAACTGCTCAAGACTATGGATCCATAATTTCTTTAAACATCCACTGTAGTTTTATTCTAGAAAGAGACGATCAAAGAATGACTTCTAAAGTTCTTCCAGGATCTCAATAAATTAGAGTGTAAAAACTTTGGGAGTTACTATGTCAAATTCCTAAGGAAGACAAAAATCAAACTTGTTTTTTAAGAAAACACACTGTAAAGGAAAGTACAAAGGAATGACAACAAGGTAATGAAATGAGTCATTACACTGAAGGGAGATGTGTGTTTGTTTCAAGTTTTAAAGAGTTCCTTAGGTTTGGTCTCCTAAGGCTCCCAAAAATGTTATATGAAATACTGCTAATGTATTACAATTATATTAATCATATTAAGTGGATTCTACATGACATAAAAAATTTGAGGGGCAGGATGGCAGAATGAAAAGAACAGGTTTGGGATGAAAATATCTGGAGATACAACCCAGGTCTACAGTGTACCAGTTACGTGACGGCTGAGTTTCAGCCTCTCCTTCTATACCCCTGCCCACCTCTGAGGCTTGTTGACCTTTAACACATTAAAGTGTATGGTAACTACGTAAACAGTTTCACGGTTAACCCTTAAACAAAAGAAAGAACATTTAAGACATCTTACTTCTGGAAATTATTATTTGAATACATTACAAAACTGCAAGAAGATGACTTAGGTTCTGCTGGGCACTCGATTCTTAAATTGTATGCTAAAATTTTGCTGTGCAACACTGATATGATCACAGTTTAATATCCAGGAAGGCATACGCAAATAAGAAATTTCCCAAGATTATAGGAAGAGTAAGAAATGACTACTCCTTACCATGAATCAACAGTTCAGAATCCTTGTTTAGCTCATAAAGCCTAAAGGCTTCTTCTAACTCCAACTGAGATGATACTGTACACGGGTCTCCTAAAAAATATAAAAAGGAAAAGTAAAGCTCATATTTTAAATCCTCTAAATGTGATTAGTAAATAATTTCTACTATATAAAATCTTGAGGAGAAACAATTACATACACACAGAGAAATATTTAACAAGGACAACTGTTTAGATATTTAGATAATTCTATTCTCTGAAGCAGGTAATGTAACTTCCACTCCAATTTCTACAAAATATTAAATGAGGCTCATAGATACAAACTTTATATATATATAACCATTTAATTCTTAACAATATTTATATTCAAAACATAGCAAATCGAATCTACCCTAATCACATTTTAGATTGTCACTGCAATATGATTAATGGCCAGGGATAATTTACTTGTTTCTTTAAAAGAGGAAGTGAAAATGATTCTATTGACACATGAGGTCTCTAGTCATTTTGTCAAATCTATCTTTTACTTGAGAGCATTCTCAAGAGGCTCACAGAAAGGAAGAACAACTATTAAAGTACTCCGGACTGAAGAGCGTTCCTGCTTGATTGCTTTTAAACGTCAGTTCAGTTCAGTTGCTCAGTTGTGTCCGACTCTTTGTGATCCTATGGACTGCAGCACGCCAGGCTTCCCTGTCCTTCACCAACTCCTGGAGCTTGCTCAAACTCATGTCCATTGAGTTGATGATGCCATCCAACCATCTCATCCTCTGTCATCCCCTTCTCCTCCTGCCTTCAATCTTCTCCAGCATTGGTTTTTTCCAATGAGTCAGTTCTTCACATAAGGTGGCCAAAGTATTGGAGTTTCAGCTTCAGCATTAGTCCTTCCAGTGAATATTCAGGACTGATATCCTTCAGAATTGACTGGTTTCATCTCCTTGAGGTCCAAGGGACTCTCAAGAGTCCTCTCCAACATCACAGTTCAAAAGCATCAATTCTTTGGCGCTCAGCTTTCTTTATAGTCCAACTCTCACATCCATACATGACTACTGGAAAAACCACAGGTTTGACTAGACGGACCTTTGTCAGCAAAGTAATGTCTCTGCTTTTTAATATACTGTCTAGGTTTGTCATAACTCTTCTTCAAAGGAGCAAGCGTCTTTTAATTTCATGGCTGCAGTCAGCATCTGCAGTAATTTTGGAGACCAGAAAAAAGTCTGTCACTGTTTCCATTGTTTCCCCATCTATTTGCCATGAAGTGATGGGACTGGATGCCATGATCTTTGTTTTTTGAATGTTGAGTTTTAAGCAAGTTTTTTCACTGGTGTTATCAATCACCTAGAGCCAGACATCCCAGAATGTGAAGTCAGGTGGGCCTTAGGGAGCATCACCACAAACAAAGCTAGTGGAGGTGATGGAATTCCAGCTGAGCTATTTCAAATCCTAAAAGATAATGCTGTTAAAAGTGCTGCACTCAATATGCCAGCAAATTTGGAAAACAGCAGTGGCCACAGGACTGGAAAAAAATCAGTTTTCATTTCAATCCCAAAGAAAGGCAATGCCATTGAATGTTCAAACTACCACACAATTGCACTCATCTCACATGCTACCAGAATAATGCTGAAAATTCTGCAAGCGAGGCTTCAACAGTACATGAACCATGAACTTCCAGATGTTCCAGCTGGATTTAGAAAAGGCAGAGGAACCAGAGATCAGACTGCCAACATCTGTTGAATCATCAAAAAAACAAGAGAGTTCCAGAAAAACATCTACTTCTGCTTTATTGACTACGCCAAAGCCTTTGACTGTGTGGGTCACAGCAAACTGTGGAAAATTCTTAAAGAGATGGGAAAACAAGACCACCTTACCTGCCTCCTGAGGAATCTGTATGCAGGTCAAGAAGCAACAGTTAGAACCGGACATGGAACAACGGACTGGTTCCAGACTGGGAAAGGAGTACGTCAAGGCTGTATATGGTCACTCTGCTTATTTAACTTATATGCAGAGTACATCATGCATAATGCTGTATCATCATGCATAATGAATTACAAGACTGGAATCAAGATTGCTGGGAGTAATATCAATAACCTCAGATATGCAAATGACACCACCCTTATGGCAGAAAGGGAAGAGGAACTAAAGAGCCTCTTAATGAAAGTGAAAGAGGAGAGTGAAAAAGCTGGCTTTTAAATATAAATGCACAGTTTAGTAAACTTACACACAGAGAGGGGAAGAAAGAAACAGCTCCCTTAGTCAACCGCCAATGAACTGAATCATCCCCCTGCATCATGGCATTCCTCAATGAAAAAGTCATTTTGAATATAGGTGGGGCCTGACCTGGGTCCTGCATGCTGCCATTCTTTTGCTCATTCCTGTGGTTACACCAAGAGATGCCATCAACCCAGTCCAAACCTCAGTCACTCACAGCAGGGACCGGTCTACTACTTGAGAGAGAAAAATGACGTGATCTCCTTCCCTTCTGACTCAAAGAAACGAGTGCCCCTGTTCTTTTCTCCAACTTGGCCACTGAATCCCTCCTTCCTTTTATCTTTTCTAGGAGTTATTCCACTAGTCCTCCCCAGTCTCACTGTTATTTTTTCTTTCCTTCCACTAGCTCTTCTCAGGCAAAGGCAGGTTTGAGTCTCCTTCTCAAAAATTTCTCTCCCGCCCAGGCTGCCATTCATTCTGCAGCCACAATGTAGTCTCAAGAGAAAACTGCAAACTGAGCTGGAAGCAGTAAGTGAAAAGCAACAGAAGGGGGGCAGGGTCTTTGAATTTTGACTTCATACTTTTATATTTTTTAAATTAAAGGTTTATAATCTTTTAGATTTACTAGTAATAACATTTCTTACCATCAAGAGTGACCCACCTTGCTTTCTCTATGTTCCTATCTTCCAAGCATTTCTCCCAATTTTGCTGTCAGGTTTTAGTCCAAACACTACTAAAATGGCCGTATCTAAGGTCATTAAAGCAGCTGCGGAAATCAATGGCACGTTTTGTCTTTACTCTCGTTGACCTCTCTATACCATCTAACAAAGTTACCCACTGATCATTATAGAAACTCTGTGTCTGGGTTTCTAAAACACCATTCTCCTGGCTTACCAACTTTTCTTTTAACTTTTTAGTTTGGAAATTTTCAAACGTTTTACAAAATCCTGTTCCACCAGCAATACTCACTCACTTATTCCCCTTCACCATATCATTCTGAGCAAATCCCTATAATTCTAGATAAAATTTTCTTAATATATTCATAATATCACTATAAACCCATAAAAACTGACAAAAACTCACTATAAAATATCCAAACAATCATAACACTAACCCTAACTCCACCTCAAAAAAACCCACTTCCAATTAAATAGTAATCACTACCCATTTCCCCCCAACTCTCCTCCAGCTGTCAGACCTAGGCAACCAGTGATTGATTACTTTCAGTCTCTATAGTTTTGCCTTCTCTGGACACTTCGTATCAGTGGAATCACAAAATATGTGGTCTTTTATATCTAGATATTTTTGCTTGGAATGTTTTCAAGGTTCATCTGTGTTGGTGAGGATGCAGAGAAACTGGAATCCTTATCCACTGCCAGTAGGAATGTAAACTAGTACTGCTGCTTTGGAAAACAGTTGATAGTTCCTCAAAAACTTGAACACAGTTACCATATGACACAGCAATTCCACTCCTAGATGTATATCCAAGAGATATGAAAACATATGTCCACACAGAAAGTTGTAACCAAATATTAATAGCAGCATTACTCATAATAGCCAAAGAATGGAAATAACCCAAATGTCGACCAATTGATGAATGGATAAATAAAATGTGGTATCCATACAATGAACTATTAATCAGTCATTAAAAAAGGATAAAGTATTGATACTTTATATATCATGTCTAGATTAGGCAAATCTGTAGAAACAAGAAGTAGATTCGTGGTTATCTAGGTCTGGGAACTCTAGGGGAAGCAGCTTGGGAAAGAGTAACTGCTCATGAGCATGGAGTTTCTTATTTGAGTGATTAAAATGTTATAAAATTGATTGTGGTGATGGCTGCACAACTTTCTGCACAAATACAGTAAAAAACACTGAATTGTACATTTTAAATGATAAATTATTTCTAAATAAAGCTGTTAAAAAAATTTAGTGTAGCATTTTTATAAAAGTGAATCCAATAACAATTTAATATTCCAGTCCAAAAGCAAAGTTTGTTTTCACTTGTCTCAAAGAACTAAAGTAATTCTTTTATACAGACTCACTTTCTCAGTTATTTAAATTTCTCCTAATTTGCCATACACATGAAACTGAAAGTCATATAATTATATTCCATTTTAAATATAGGTTTAAAGAAATAACTTGCTTCTACAGAAGTATATTTAAGTGCAGGTCAAAGTTTAAAAAATAGAAAAGCAACGTAAAAGAGAGTAAGAAAACTTCACATTTCAGTAAGTATGCAAATTATTCTTCCAGTTAGACAAATAAGCCAGTTTTAAAAAAATGAAAAACCAGTTGACTAAATTAATTCCAAATAATGAAATAGTCAAAGAATTCTAGAAACAGAATGAATCTGAAACATAATTAATGCTTCATTTCTAATTTTCCAGGTGAGGGAACTGAGATAAATCATATACAATAAATTATGTTCCTAGGAAATGCCTGAGTCCTTATGAAAGGTCTTTAAAAAGCATCAAAAATCCCCCAAAGACATGTCCTACAGTGCTTCACACACAGATTCTCTCCCAGACTCCAAATCCCGTCATTCTTGCATGATTTCAGCAAAATTACTTCTTTAAGCTTTCATTTTCTCCTATGTTAAAACAAGGGCTATTACCTGTATTGCAAGGACAATAGGAAAACTAAAGATCTTACATTAAAAGTGACTCAGAATGCTTAGTTCATTATAGGTGTGGCTTTTATTAATGCACCTTGATTAAAAGTCATGAGTTGAATTAATCATTTTTAAAGGTAAAATAACCATATTTTTAAAAGTCAGTCTTTCCCTTCTGCTAGACAGTTTTCTTGCTATGCCAGTATCTGCTTGCTGTTGGTTGAAATCTAAGTCAGGTCAAGTACCTGCTTTCAGTATGTACCTAGTGATGGATGCTTTTGAATAACCACAAGGAAATGTGAAAGTAAGTGTTAGTCACTGACACTGTGTATACTCAAATCTACTTTGTTTTTATTGGATTGAATGTTTTTGGTTCAGGCATTACCTTTTCAGGCCAGTTGCTTAATGCCTGATAAAGCAGGACATGTAACTCAGAAGTAAAACATTCCATGCATAGTCATCATGAAACAAAGATGAGACAGAAAGCTATTTTCCAAGGCCCACTCAGTTACTAAAGTCAAATTCATATCCTAAAACAGGCAAATACCTAGAGTGAGATCAGCTTGATTTAATGAATTTCAGTGTAATAAAATCTATATATTAGTCAGCAGGCCTGCTCTTTTTTCAGTGCATCTACATTTCCTTTTCACCTATAAAAACAAAGAAATTAGATCAGGGAAACTCAAAGTGTTTGGTAAATATGCAAGATTCAATTATTTATGAGATAACTTCAAGAGGTATAGAACATGACACAGGAATATAACACTAGCTATATTAGATATTTTAGCATATGGCTGAATTCAGTGCCACACATCGGAAAGAACCAACATAGCCTAAAACCAAAGCTGGCAACCTTTAATATTGCCTGAGATAGCACCACCACACTGTTCTTGATCTTGGAGCCTGACATAGATTTACAGATTCACTCGGTGTTCCCACCAAGATGTTACCACTCTCCCCCTCACCCCTCGCTTCTGAATACTGGGTTCAAGACACTGTATGCCACTTATGAAAGTCAGGGCACTCCCTACTCTAAATGGCTACACTGCTTAAAATGAAGACTTGCAAAAATTTTCCAAGAATACTATGGTATTTAGGTGGTCATCCTTTCACTATTAGGCCCAGTCACAGATATAAATAGATTTCTGGTTTCTTGCTTCCTTTTTCTGGGAGGTGGAAATCAGTGGTTCCAGAAGTATGTACTCTCCTATCAGGCTACACACCCTCAACTTCCACTTCTGGAGAAGATAAACTAAAAAGAACTGGATTTAACCCTCCACCTAAAACAAAAGAAAAATTAGACAAAATTAATGACAAAATCGCTTCTCGGGCTTTTGGCTAAGATCAAGTGTAGTATCTGTTCTTATCAGTTTAATATCTGATATGTCCTCTATCCAAGGACAATATATTAAATGGATTTTTGGAGCAGGGAGTTGGAATAGGAGATTGCTCCATCCACTCCACGTGTTGAAAAAAAAAAGTTAATGACAAAAAAGTGGTTCAAGATATTGGAAATCAAGCAATGAAGGATCAGCTATTTCCAAGTAACTTAAATGCATCTCAGAACAAAAACCAGAAACTTTCATATAAACACAAACATATTCAACATCCAATAAGGCAAAAGTCACAATGTCCAGAATCTGATAAACTAAAACCACACATGTGAAGAAGCAGGAAAATATGACCCATAACAGGAGAAAGGTCAATTGAAAGTGACCCCAAACTGACACCAATAAAAGAACTTGAAGACAAGGACATTAAAAGTTATTATATCTGAAAGGTTCAGAAGCAAAGCATGATAAGTACACACGGAAGATATTTTTAAAACACCCAAATTTAATGTCTAGAAATAATGCTACAATGTCTGATATGAAATATGCTTTAGAGGGAATAAGTGGCAGATTAGATATCACAGGAGAAAAGACTGGTGAACTTGAAAACACAGCAACAGAACTATACAAAATGAAATGCAGAAAAAAAGATAGAAAAAGGAAAAAAAAAAGAACGGAGCATCAGTGAGCTTTATGACAAGTTGAAGAAGCCTACTATACATGTAACTGGAGTCCCTGAAAGAGGAATCTGGCCAAAATTTTTCCAAATTTGATGAAAACTATAAATCCATGGATCCAAGTAGATCAACTATACAAAATGTGTACGAGACAAGAAACATAAAGAAAACTAAACTAAGGCCTATAACTATCAAATTCCTTCATCCAGCAATAAAAAGAAAAATCTTAAAAGCAGTCAAAGAGATACATTACATACAGAGAAACACAGGTAAAGATAACAGCACATTCTGCATCAGAAACAATGCAAGCGTACGAAACAGTGTACTGAGTAGAAAAAGATTATCAACCTACAATTTACCCAGCAAAATTATTTTTAAAACAAAGGTGATCTAGAGGCAAATTCATAGAGAAATTTATTGAGACAGAAAGGCAAATTCATCACATCAGATCATATCAGATCAGTCGCTCAGTCGTGTCTGACTCTCTGCGACCCCATGAATCGCAGCACGCCAGGCCTCCCTGTCCATCACCAACTCCCGGAGTTCACTCAGACTCACGTCCATCGAGTCAGCGATGCCATCCAGCCATCTCATCCTCTGTCGTCCCCTTCTCCTCCTGCTCCCAATCCCTCCCAGCAGTATGACCTAAATCAAACCCCTTATGATTATACAGTGGGAGTGAGAAATAGATTTAAGGGCCTAGATCTGATAGAGTGCCTGATGAACTATGGAATGAGGTTCGTGACATTGTACAGGAGACAGGGATCAAGACCATTCCCCTGGAAAAGAAATGCAAAAAAGCAAAATGGCTGTCTGGGGAGGCCTTACAAATAGCTGTGAAAAGAAGAGAAGCGAAAAGCAAAGGAGAAAAGGAAAGATATAAGCATCTGAATGCAGAGTTCCAAAGAATAGCAAGAAGAGATAATAAAGCCTTCTTCAGTGATCAATGCAAAGAAATAGAGGAAAACAACGGAATGGGAAAGACTAGGGATCTCTTCAGGAAAATCAGAGATAGGAACATTTCATGCAAAGATGAGCTCGATAAAGGACAGAAATGGTATGGACCTAACAGAAGCAGAAGATATTAAGAAGAGATGGCAAGAATACACAGAAGAACTGTACAAAAAAGATCTTCATGACCCAGATATTCACAATGGTGTGATCACTGACCTAGAGCCAGACATCCTGGAATGTGAAGTCAAGTGGGCCTTAGAAAGCATCACTACGAACAAAGCTAGTGGAGCTGATGGAATTCCAGTTGAACTATTCCAAATCCTGAAAGATGATGCTGTGAAAGTGCTGCGCTCAATATGCCAGCAAATTTGGAAAACTCAGCAGTGGCCACAGAACTGGAAAAGGTCAGTTTTCATTCCCATCCCAAAGAAAGGCAATGCCAAAGAATGCCCAAACTACCACACAATTGCACTCATCTCACACGCTAGTAAAGTAAGGCTCAAAATTCTCCAAGCCAGGCTTCAGCAATATGTGAACCGTGAACTTCCTGATGTTCAAGCTGGTTTTAGAAAAGGCAGAGGAACCAGAGATCAAATTGCCAACATCCACTGGATCATGGAAAAAGCAAGAGAGTTCCAGAAAAGCATCTATTTCTGCTTTATTGACTATGCCAAAGCCTTTGACTGTGTGGATCACAATAAACTGTGGAAAATTCTGAAAGCGATGGGAATACCAGACCACCTGATCTGCCTCTTGAGAAATTTGTATGCAGGTCAGGAAGCAACAGTTAGAACTGGACATGAAACAACAGACTGGTTCCAAATAGGAAAAGGATTTCGTCAAGGCTGTATATTGTCACCCTGTTTATTTAACTTATATGCAGAGTACATCATGAAAAACGCTGGACTGGAAGAAACACAAACTGGAATCAAGATTGCCGGGAGAAATATCAATAACCTCAGATATGCAGATGACACCACCCTTATGGCAGAAAGTGAAGAGGAACTCAAAAGCCTCTTGATGAAAGTGAAAGTGGAGAGTGAAAAAGTTGGCTTAAAGCTCAACATTCAGAAAATGAAGATCATGGCATCCGGTCCCACCACTTCATGGGAAATAGATGGGGAAACAGTGGAAACAGTGTCAGACTTTATTTTTGGGGGGCTCCAAAATCACTACAGATGGTGACTGCAGCCATGAAATTAAAAGACGCTTACTCCTTGGAAGGAAAGTTATGACCAACCTAGACAGCATATTGAAAAGCAGAGACATTACTTTGCCAACAAAGGTTTGTCTAGTCAAGGCTATGATTTTTCCTGTGGTCATGTATGGATGTGAGAGTTGGACTGTGAAGAAGGCTGAGCACCAAAGAATTGATGCTTTTGAAGTGTGGTGTTGGAGAAGACTCTTGAGAGTCCCTTGGACTGCAAGGAGATCCAACCAGTCCATTCTGAAGGAGATCAGCCCTGGGATTTCTTTGGAAGGAATGATGCTAAAGCTGAAACTCCAGTACTTTGGCCACCTCATGCGAAGAGTTGACTCATTGGAAAAGGCAAATTCATAGAGAGAGGAAGTGTAAGAGAGGCTATTACCAGGAACTGGAGGAGGAGAGTAATTGCTTGATGGGTATAGAGATTTTGTTTGTGATGATTAAAAAGTTCTGGAAGTGAGTAGTGAGAATGGTTGCATGACATTCTGAATGTGCTTAAATGTCACTGAACTGTACACTTTAAAAAGGTCAAATGGCAAAATTTTATATTATATACAGTTTGGCACAATTAAAAAAAAAAAGGAATATACTAGAATAGACCTCAAGCCATAAGGCCTAGGAAAAAAAGAGGGGGAGGAGAGTTTCAAAATACATGCTGAATAACACCACTGATACGAATTTAAAAGCCTATAAAGGGAATTCCCTGGCAGTCCAGTAGTTAAGGCTCAGCACTTTCACTGCCAGGGGTGGAGGGTTAGGAGGGTGGGGGCCAGGTTCAATGCTTGGTCAAGAAACCAAGATCATTCAAAGTGTGCAGCCTGGTCAAGAAAAATAAAATTAAATTAAATTAAAAAACGAAAGTACATAAAAGCACTATACTTTGTCATATATATATATATAGAGAGAGAGAGAGAGAGAGAGAAATAATGAAAGATTAGTGGTTGCTTGGGGATGGCGGGATAGGAGTAAGAAAACAGCTTAGACTATAAACTTGTCCTATGATAGTAGCTGCCTCTTACAGAGGGAAGGAAGACAATGCAATTGGAGATGGGGATGCCAACAAGAAGGACACATGCTCTCAGAGAGCACAGCATGTCTGGGACCCTGGTGCCCTACTGGGCTCCTATGTCCTTCCTTGTTCAACTCTCAACACCTCTCCACTCCACTACTCCATGGGGTTTCTCTGAGGTGGGTCCCAGCCTGATCCTTTTGCCTCTCAGGCAGCACCACAGCCTGGTATATAAACAGAAGCAGCCAGAATTTACCAGGCACAATGTCTGGAGCATGGAGCTGGGGCAGACGCTAGAGCTGAGAGAACTGCTCGGGATTTCTTAAAGTTAGCTGTCTTCTCATGGGATCCTCTACCCCTGTGAGCACAGGAAGGCTTTCCAGGGACTACCATGCTAGACAGTTTATTAAAGGCATCCTTTTCCTCAACTCCCATATAAACCCCTTTCCAGAAACCATCTGCCTGAGAACATGCCTGGAATGTAGCACCTTACCTCACTAAATTTTCAAGTTTTTCTTTTCCTATTTTATTTTTACAAAAGCATATAAAACTACCATATGATCCAGCCATTCCACTTTTAAGTATTTACCCAAGAGAAAAGGAAACATATATCCATTCAAAGACTTGTATGTGACTGCCACAACACTTTTATTTATAAATAGCTTATTATAAACTATTATTTATAATAGCCCCAAACTAGAGACAACCTCAATGTCCATCAATAGATGAATAGAAAAACAAATTGTGGTACATCCACATGTTGGAATACCACTCGGCAATAAAAAGAAATGAGTTACTGACACATACAACACATGAATCAATAATCATGCTGAGTGAAAGAAGCCAGACACCTGCTCTCAAAAAAAGAGGCCCATGTTGTATGATTCTGTCCCTATAAAACCCTAGAAAATGGAAACTAATCTATAGGAACAGAAAGCAGATCATTAGTATCATTAGTTGCCTGGAATGGAGGAGTAGGAGTGAGGAATTGCAGAGCACAAGGAACATTTGGAGATAACAGACATGTTCTCTACCTTGCTTCCCATGATGGTTTCCGTGGTGACAAAATTCATCAAACAGTATGCTTAGAATATGTAAAGTTTATTGTATTTTAATTATACCTCAATGAAGAAATTTTTAAAGAAGAAACAAAGGTATGGAAAAGCTAAAAGAATTCATTACCAGTAAACCTCCAATACAGAAATGTTCTCCAGTACAGGAAGTCCTCCAAGCAGAAGGAAAAATACCAGTTACAAAACAAGGTCTGCTCAGAGGTACTTGGATATTTTTACTTATTTTTATTGATTTTCATTTTTTAATTTTCAGGTTTGGAATCACAATACTGCTATCTAAATAACTGAAGTTACACTGAATATACATTCAGTCAAAAAGTTTTCACTCACTGTTTTTTTCTGATAAAGAAAAAGTATGAAGAATGATTTACTATTTTAGTTCTTAACATATCAGCTAAAATTACACCAGACTAGAGATGTTTGGAAAATATCACATAAGAGAAATATGTTTCTTCCCATACTCAGTGTGGTTCTGTTAAACTCTGGCACTCTATTTTCTCTCTGTGAATACATCAGATTTTATAATGCAAGATGTTTAATCCAGAATTCAGAAATACTCCATACTCTTTTGTCAAAGAACAATTATTCTCATTTTAAGTTTCCGTGAATCTCACCTATTGAAGCCAACAGGATGTGAATTGAAGAACTATATCCAAAAAACACCTTCTCCCACTCTTTGCAAATCAATTACATTTCAGCTTTTTCCCTCACATAGTCTATTACAGGGTGTGAGGAAAAGAAGTTCACAAATGCTACTGGTGACACTATAACAAGGGGTACAATATTTACCCCTTTGGAGGTCAATTTATCATCAAGGACACATTTCATTTTAGGGACTTTACAGATAATATAGTATAAGTGTTCCAAAAATACAGGCACAAAGGTATTTACTGCACCAAAATTTTTGACAATTAAACTGCAAACAATCCAAATATTCATCAAAATAGGATTATTATATAATACTATATATACAGGCTTTAAGAGGAATAAGATATATTATTTACACTTATATGAAAAGAGATGGTACACTTATAAGATGCTAAGTGAAAAGCAGGTTAAATAACAGCTTATAGGGAACTTCCCTGGTGGTCCAGTGGCTAAGAGTCTGTACTTGCAATGTAAGGGGCCTGGGATTGATCCCTGGTCAGGGAACTAGATCCCATATACCATAATTAAGAGTTCACACGCTGCAACTAAAAATCCCACATGCTACAATGAAGATCAAAGATCCTGAGAGCTACAAGTAAGACTTGGCACAGCCAAATAAGTACATATTTTTTTAAAAAGAAATAACAGTTTGTATAATATTAGTCTATTTGTAAGATAGAAAAAAATTGTTACCCTATCCATTCGAGTTGTATATTCTCAGAAAAAGAGACATTGATTTGTTCATAGCGGCTATTTTTGGAGATCTGAAAATCCCCAGAGATACTTTTTTCTTCAAATAAGTCAATATTTTTGTTAAAAAATCATGCATTACTCTCAATAAAAACTTTAATAAGAAACAGAATACCCAAAAGCTAGTGACAGGAGTTAACTAGTTTCCAGTAAAAGAGAAGTGACATTGTTAAATTTAAATCAGGTAATCAGACCCTGAATAAATTAGAATTTATAGAACTAGAAACTTAGAGAATACTTAATATTAGGTTGTAATATTTTTAAAGTACATCCTTGGGAATTCCCTGGCAGTCCAGTGGTAAAGACCTGGGGGTTTCACTGCCATGGATCCGGGTTCAGTTTCTGGTCAGAGAACTGAGATCCGCAAGCTGGGCCGTGCCACCAAAAAAACAAAAAAAGGCAATAAAGTACATCCTTAAGGAAAAACAGTCACACACATAAGGAACTAAAAGCCACATTTATTACTTCCTGTCCCACACTCTCACTGCATATGAGAACCAGGATATGACTATTACAAACTACTATTCGTTCTAAAATATTTAGTTAGATTAAGCAAACCAGCTTTTCTACATGCACATCAAAACAAATCAGTAAAACTGGCTTTGAACACAAAGAAAAAAAGCAGCTGTCACAAGTCTGTTTAAAGAAATGAAGTAAGCGTGTGATCCTTATTTGCTCTGATATAAAATCCCACAATCAAACGTTTAGTTTCTAGAACAATGTCTCTCATAAACCAGAGAAATCAAATTATAGTCTTGTCTTCCACTGATCCTAGAGAAAATTTTTTCTCCATGTAAGAATGCCCTAATACCTACATGATTAAACATAAAGGGGAAAAATTACAACTGAAAAATAATTGCAAGGAACTTAAGAATAATTACCACTGGCTCTGTAGGCCTAAATTAAGAAAAGACAGGTATCAGAATTAACCAGGGTAAGAAGGATCATAGGGGAATCAACAGACCTTAATGAAAAGTTTAACCTTTTATTTGAATGAGGCAAAGGCTTTATAAGGTTTTATAGATTTCACTGGAAAATTAGGGCACTTAATAACTATTTAGGGAGAAAGAACTATGAGTTATACTATAAAAGAATAAGGCTGTTTCATCAAAGAACTAATTAAATTTACTATGTGACTCCTTTAATTAAAATACACTATTAGGTTAAGAAAAAGCAGAATACACTGCAACTCCCAATGCTTAAATCTCTAATAAGTGATATAAAACTAACCCTGGAAAGGCTTGCTACCACCCTTTGTACAATTTACAAATATTCTTTCAGCATGCTATAAATAGTGAGAGACTTTATTTTGGGGGTCTCCAAAGTCACTGCAGATGGTAACTGCAGCCATGAAATTAAAAGACGCTTGCTCCTTGGAAGGAAAGTTATGACCAACCTAGATAGCATATTCAAAAGCAGAGACATTACTTTGCCAACAAAGGTCCGTCTAGTCAAGGGTATGGTTTCTCCAGTAGTCACGTATGGATGTGAGAGTTGGACTATAAAGAAAACTGAGCACCGAAGAATTGATGCTTTTGAACTGTGGTGTTGGAGAAAACTCTTGAGAATCCCTTGGACTGCAAGGAGATCCAACCAGTCCATCCTAAAGGAAATCAGTCCTGAATATTCATTGGAAGGACTGATGCTGAAGCTGAAAATACTTTGGAAAATACTTTCCAATACTTTGGCTACCTGATGTGCAGAACTGACTCATCTGAAAAGATCCTGATGCTGGGAAAAATTGAAGGGGGGGAGGAGAAGGGGACGACAGAGGATAAGATGGTTGGATGGCATCACTGACTCAATGGACATGAGTTTGAGTAAACTCCGGGAGTTGGTGATGGACAGGGAGGCCTGGTGTGCTGCAGTCCATGGGGTTGCAAAGAGTCGGACATGACTGAGTGACTGAACTAAACTGAACTGATTACTGAGTACTGCTCTAGACACTGGAACTCCACAGAAAAGCCAGGATCTCTGCTTTCATGGAGCTTATAGTCTACACAAACAAGATACAAAGTGAATAAGGGTTCAGAAGAAAAACAGGGGTTCTTGAAGAACATGACATCTGAATTAAGACCTGAATGACAAGAAAGAGACAACCATGTGACAATCTTGGAAGAGAACTCTCCAGGCAAAGATGAAACAAAGTATAAAGGTACCAAGACAATTTAAAATGGATGGCTCTAAACCAATTTCATTCATTTATTTGTATTTTTATTTATTTTTGGGGGCACATCACCTGGCATGCTGGATCCTAGTTCTCTGACCAGGGATTGAACCTGTGTCCCCTGCAGTGGAAGCTTGGATTCTTAAGCACTGGACTGCCAGGGAAGTCCTAAAACCAATTTCTTTTAAAGAAAACGCATTATCTAGGGAATTCCTCAGTGGTCCGGTGGTTAGGACTCCCTGCGTTCATTGCTGAGGGCCCTAGTTCAATCCCTGGTTGGGGAATTAAGATCCCACAAGCTGTGCAGCATGGCCAAAATAAACAGATAAAATAAATATACGTCTTTTAAAAAAACAAAAAGCCCACATTATATAGTGACTTCTATATGCACTACAGTTTGAAAATCACTGAATGCAAAAGCACTACATGGCGAATAAATAAAAAGAAATGATCAAAACAGGACTAAAATAACACTGACTTGGGTAAGAAACAGTATATTGATACTAACTATATTTTTCTTTTGCTTTTCCTCTTTTCTTGGCCATGCTGTATGGCTGAGGTGATCACAGTTCCCTGACCAGGAATTGAATCCAGGCCATGCAATGAAAGCGCCAAGTCCTAACCACTGGACCCCCAGGGAATTCTCTATGCTAGCTATATTCTATGCACTGTGCTAAATTATATAGTTTCATTTTCAGGCTGAAGACATATTATGAAATATCCACATCATTTATAATTAACAATATTTAAACAAACCTTTAGATAGAGAAGGTCAAAAAGTAGTTGAATAGATGAGAAAACTCAGTCTTACTCTTAAATAGTACAAAATATAAAATACAAAGCTAGCATTTCACTTATTAGATTTAAAAAACGTTCAGTTCAGTCGCGTGGTTATGTCCGACTCTTTGTGACTCCACGGACTGCAGCACACCAGGCTTCCCTGTCTATCACCAACTCCCGGAGCTTGCTCAAATTCATGTCTATTGAGTTGATGATGCCATCCAACCATCTCATCTTCTGTCATCCCCTTCTCCTCCCTCCTTCAATCTTTCCCAGCATCAGGGTCTTTTCAAATGAGTCAGTTCTTCACATCAGGTGGCCCAAAGTATTGGATTTTCAGCTTCAGCATCAGTCCTTCCAATGAATATTCAGGACTGATTTCCTTTAGGATGGACTGGTTGGATCTCCTTGCAGTCCAAGGGACTCTCAAGACTCTTCCCCAACACCACAGTTCAAAAGCATTCATTCTTTGGCCCTCAGCTTTCTTTATACTCCAACTCTCACATCCATACATGACCACTGGAAAAACCATAGCCTTGACTAGATGGACCTTTGTTGGCAAAGTAATGTCTCTGCTTTTGAATATGCTATCTAGGTTGGTCATAACTTTCCAAGGAGCAAGCGTCTTTTTATTTCATGGCTGCAGTCACCATCTGCCGTGATTTTGGAGCCCAAATGTTAAAGACATAATACCTGAGGCTGGTGAAGGCAAGAGTGAAGGGATGTTCTCATTCAATGTAGTTGTGCCTTAAACTGGTTTAACTTTCTTAGACAGCAAACTGTCACTAGCTACCAAAATCTACAATGTGCATACTGTGTGCATTTACTACTGAGAGAGTCCCATACAACAGAAGAAATTTACATATAAAAATGTTTATTATATAGTAGCCAAAATCTCGAAACAGTCCAATGTCCATCAATCAAAGATTAAATAAATCATGAAATATCTACAATATGGAATATTTCACAGGGTTATAAAAAAGATAATGATATAAAGGGATGCATACTGAAATGAAACAATGTCCAATACTCATTATCAAAGTTCACTGGCTTGCATATATTTCTTTTTATGTGAAATAAGCTGTTTATTAGTGATATATAGAAATAAGAATATTTATATATGCATAGGATATATCTAGAATGATATACACTAAGCTGTGGTTTCTTCCCTTAGGACCAGGACTGGTGAGGGAAGAGAGAGGATAAAGGGTAAACAGAAGATTTTTTAAATTTCATAATCATCTCTACTACTTTTCCCCCCCAAACAGTAAACATGGATTACTTTAGAGAAAGTTTAAAAAATGTCTTAAAAAGTGAGAATGGGCTTCAGTTTATCCATAGCTTGAAGCTAGAAAAATATCTTTTCAGGGCTCTTCATATTAGTGAATACAGAAATAGCCAGCCCCAAATATTGAATTAAAATGCCATTCCTTAAGATCAAATTCCATGGGTATTACAATTAATTGAGAACCATTACACAAAACTAGCATATTCAGGCATCTTTCAACTATACTTCAGTGACATTCCATCATGTAAAATAAAGGCTAATGTGGTTTGCAAAGCCTTCTGGGATCTAGTCCTATGCTTCTCAAACTGTAATATTCATGCAGCTCACCTGTAGATCCTGTTAAAATGTAGATTCTGATTCAGTGATGGGGCTGGAGAGCCCCCTTTTCTACTAAGTACCACAGACTGTACTTCAAGTAGCAAGGATCTAGCCCAAGTTCCTTAGCACTCCCCATCCTTAATTTTGAAAATTAACTGATTTAAAAAATTATTTAGAAACTAGCTTTATCTTAAGCATCTCTCCCTCAGCAGTCATTTTTTTTAAGTAAATTAACATAAAATCTCAATTTTTAAAAAGCCCTTTTGGGGCAGCAATAATAGCCCTTATGAATAATCAGCATCTGATCTGAATAGCAATTGAGTAGTATTTTAATTATTTGCTGGCAGGGGGAGCTATATTTTAAAAAGGAGCATTAGTGTAATTAGGCCTCCATGGCTTCTGGTTAACACATTAAATATAAAAACACTCTACCACCTCCAAAGTTTCTACCACAACCCACAAAGTTGCCACATCCACCTTCACAACCTCTCTGTGATCCACAGATTGCGTTTCTTGTCTAGGAAGGGCCTTTTTCATGTCACAGCTCATCCATTAATAGAGTGGTATTTCTGAACACCAGTTTTATCAACTGTGTCATGATCATCAAAAGTTACAAAAGCAGGGACTTCCCTGGTGGTCCAGTGGTTAAGAATCCACCTTGCAACACAGGAGATGCAGGTTTGATCCCTGGTCAGGGAACTAAGATCCCACATGCCGAGAAGCAACTAAGCCCACACCCTGCAACTACCAAGCTCACACGCCTCAACCAGAGTCTGTGCACCGCAATGAAAGATCCCCCATGCAGCAACTCAGGCTCGACGCAGTCAAATAAGTAAGTAAATAAATATTTTTAAAAAGTTACAAAAGCAAATCCTCTCTTTTCTCCACTCTACCTGTCTTCCTTAACTTCTATAGTTTCAATCTTGCCATACTTTTCAAAGCAGTTGCTCATATTCTTCTGTATCTTCTTTAATACCATCAACAAAAATTTTCTTTGCTTTCAAAAGAGCATTAGGCTTTACAGAATCCTCCAGAAACAGCTCCCTGGTTTCACCAAACACCCAGCAACTTCGTGTGGTTCTGCACTCATTGCCACGTCCACCTCTTCAACACTTGAGTAAGTCATAAGACTAAAAGTCCTAGAATGTTTTGTCTGGGCGTCTCTCATCACTGCTCGATCTGTCAGTGTGCCCCATTTCTCAGAATGTTCTCTTAAAATGTCGTCTGTAGTTTCAGAGCAGAGTTCTCAACTGTGCTGGTTCCTCTGGATCATGGCCCCCCTCCTTCTGGTGGTGGCCAGCTGGGGGTGATCTGGTAGTGGTTTTACCTCTGTTCCCTGGTGGCTCAAATGGTAAAGAATCCACCTGCAATGCAGGAGACCCAGCTTCGATCCCCAGATCGGGAAGATCCCTCGGAGAAGGGAATGGCAACTCACTCCACTATTCTTGCCTGGAGAATCCCATGCACAGAGGATCCTGGCAGGCTACAGTCCATGAGGTCGCAGAGTCAGACATGACTAAGTGTGACTAACGTTTTCACTTTCAGTTTGAGATCAGACTTGCCTCTTCCAACTCAGGTTCAATAATGGGACCAAGAGGAGGAGGCCTCCCCATTCTTTCAACTTAGTGAATTATTGCCCTTCCCCACATACCATGTTCTTCATACCTTCATGCCTTTTTATATCTTATACTTTCTTTTTTCTCTATTTCTTTCTGGTTCTCCCCTCACCTACTCCCCTTCAAAAGCTTTTACTCTGTTAGAGGTTTAGTTCAAACTTTGCAGATATTTCAGGCATATGTGAATGCTGTTTCTTTCTTATTCTGAGACTCCTATGCATTCAGGGTTGACTGTCACACTTGTTTTTTGTTAAGTCCATCTCCCTGTGGAGTTTGAGGATAAAAAATATCCCTTCTCAGCACACAGATACAAAATAAATGCTTTCTGTGTACAAGTTATTAAAGAATTAAGTTTCTAGGACTTTCCTGGTGGTCCCGTGGTTAAGACTCAGCTCCCAGTGCAGGGGGCCCAAGTTTGATCCCTGCTCAGGGAGCTACACCCCACATGCTGCACCCAAGAGATCGCAAGCAGCAACTAAAGATGCCACGTGCCCCAACTAAGACTCTGCACACCCAAATAACATTAAAAAAATAAATTTCTGCCACCACCTTTGAAATAATGGTTGTCACAATCACTTTTTCAATTAATTAATTAATTTTGGCTGTGCTGAGTCTATGTTACTGTGCTAGCTTTTCTTTAGTTGCAGCAAGTAGGGGCTACACTCTCTGGTTGTAGTGTGATGGCTTCTCATTGCAGTGGCTTCTCCTGTTGCTGAGCACAGGCTCTAGGGTATGTGGGCTTCAGCAATTACAGCTCATGGGCACTAAAGCACAGGCTCAAATAGTTGGGGTGAACAGGCTTAGTTGCTCTGTGGCATGGGGGATCTTCCAGGACTGGGAATAGAACCTGTGTCTCCTCCACTGGCACTCGGATTCTTTATCACTGAGCCACCAGGGAAGCGCCTCTCTGGTACTCTTTTAAACGCTTGAGGGAAAATAAGAATGGCATCAAATTTCTAACATACCTTTCCCTCCTTATATTAATTAGAATTTTTACTACACTTTAAAAACAGACAACAGAATGGCATATGAAATCGAATGCTCACACAGGCAGCCCTCTCTTTGCCACTCACCTTCCTCATCTATCCATTTCATGGTGAAAAGTTGTTCGTTGTCAAAAGAACACATGTCTCGAACCTCATTACAAAGACCCTCGAAGGATATTGAAGGTTCAAAATGTGTTATCATGATATCCCTGAAAAAGAAAAAGGAGTTTTAAGTTAGAGAGTGACTAATAATGCCTGATGTTTTGATGGACTTCAGAGATTCTGTGTGGACATCAACACGTGTCACTTCCAGTAAACTATCTCTGTAAAAAATAAAACACCAATACTTAATAATGCTTAAAAATAAAAACAGTGGTTTTGTGAGAAATCTTAATCTCCCCTCCTCATTCAAGAAGCCCACCCTACCTGCTTTAACAAATAGGAGGTCCACTTTTGTTTTAATGCTAGTTATCAGAAGCTCACTCTTTTGTGAGTACTATACTCCAAAGACAAGTAGCTCTATTATTGGTCGGCTTCTGGATTATACTTAACTGAAATATCTTACAATCGCTAATCGCTAATCTCCCCTTCCCTAGAAGTCTATCTTCATCAAAGAGATGGCCCTTCAAAAATTTAATAAGGATCTGTCACGTCCTCTTCTTCAGCCTTAACTTCCACAGACTAACCACCCAGATTAGCAATCCAATTCCCAAAATCGACTTTAAAATATAATTCATATTATAAGGTAGACACCCCAAAAACAAAGGAATAGACATAAATATGCATTTATTTTCACATTACTGTTAGATAAATCATAACACTTAAATAAATCCACTGAGCAGCTATTTACTACAAGACTCAAAAACACAACAAAATGTTTTAGAACAAAAGCCTGGGTGTTCCTCCAAGGAACCATGAGAAGACTCCCTGTGATCTGATCCCCACAGAGTAGCCAGCCACAGTCATCCTTTTCAGGGAAAGTCAAATAGACCCAATGACTAATTAAACAAATACATAGCGATCTCCATGTGCCAGGCTCTGTCATAAGGGTTTTACAAAATTAACGTTGTTCACATCTTTCCTTTGCTTTAAACTCTCCAAATGCCTTTCCCAAAAGTAAAGGGAAACCAAAGTCCCCAGCAGGGTCTACAAGGCCCTGTAGGAACTGGCCCTTGCTGCCCCTCTGACCTACCTCTTCTACCACTGGACAGATAAACCAGTGTTTAGAGTCCACCATCTACCCCAGCTACAAATGTAAGCTTGATGAAAGCAGGAATTTTGTTCATTATATCCCTAGTGGCCAACACAATGTCTAGCACAGAACAGGTATTCAATAAGTAGTTGTTGAAGAAAGGAAGGAAATGCGTTAGGGACTGTGTGAACTGACATGGGTAGTTGGAATACAGAATGTGGAGTAAGAAGTAAGGTGTTAAAATTGTTAGTCATCTGCAAAAAAAAGTTAAAATTCCAGTCTTCAGAGACTCTACAGAAGCTTAGCAGAGAGCCACACATGGAAAGTGAATGGCCTTTTCTTGAAAACGAGTCTCTTCCTAAGCATATCATGGTTTCATGCCCCTGTCTCTTAGAACTCTCTCGCCTTGGCTTTCGTAACAGTCTGCTTCCCTGTCTCCCTTTCTACCATTCTGAACACTTATTAAGTCTCCTTCTGTCTTCAATCATAAGACATTCTTCACTCCTTCTCTCATATTCCTTCTCTGTCTTTCTCTTTCTGAAACCTAATTCACTTTTAGTGTTTTATCTATTAACTCTATGTAAGTATCTCCTAAATCTGTAATTTCAGCTCTCTTTGTAGTATTTAATACTCCAGATAAGCTGGTTCCACTTTCTATTCTTAACGTGATCCCACCATTTCCAGCACAAACATTCTATTATAGACATCTGTACTCACAATCCCCATACATAAGACTTTGATGATCTAAGTTTTAATCCTGTCACTTCCTCAGTTTAAGGAGGGAGGTGGAAATTTTTCTTCAACATCATCTTTTTTTCTTCAACATCAACTTCCATTAAAACTTTTTTAACCTCATAGCCCCAATGGTCTACACTTCTAAACCTGCCCAACCTGTATCTTATGCCCCATTTTTTGTTATTAAATTAATTATATACACACATCCTTAGCTAAATTATAAACTGGAAGATAAAAAATTCTTGACTCTTTACTACATTCATGTAACTATTTTATGTACACAATAGGGACTCAAATATTCCTTAACTGAATGTAGAAGATTGCCAGGAGAAATATCAATAACCTCAGATATGCAGATGACACCACCCTTATGGCAGAAAGTGAAGAGGAACTAAAGAGCCTCTTGATGAAAGTGAAAGAGGAGAGTGAAAAAGTTGGCTTAAAGCTCAACATTCAGAAAACGAAGATCATGGCATCCGATCCCATCACTTCATGGCAAATAGATGGGGAAACAGTGGAAACGGTGGCTGACTTTATGCTTTTGTGCTCCAAAATCACTACAGATGGTGACTGCAGCCATGAAATTAAAAGACGCTTACTCCTTGGAAGGAAAGTTATGACCAACCTAGACAGCATATTAAAAAGCAGAGACATTATTTTGGCAACACAGATCCTCCTAGTCAAGGCTATGGTTTTTCCAGTGGTCAGGTGTGGATGTGAGAGTTGGACTATAAAAAAAGCTGAGTGCTGAAGAATTGATGCTTTTGAACTGTGGTGTTGGAGAAGACTCTTGAGAGTCCCTTGGACTGCAAGGAGATCCAGCCAGTCCATCCTAAAGGAGATGAGTCCTGAATATTCATTGGAAGGACTGATGCTGAAGCTGAAAACTCCAATACTTTGGCCACCTGATGCAAAGAACTGACTCATTTGAAAAGACCCTGATGCTGGAGGGATTGGGGGCACGAGGAGAAGGGGACGACAGAGGATAAGATGGTTGGATGGCATCACCGACTCAATGGACATGAGTCTAAGTAAACTCTGGGAGTTGGTGATGGACAGGGAGGCCTGGCGTGCTGCAATCCATGGGGTCACAGAGTCGGACATGACCGAGCAACTGAACTGAACTGAACTGACAAGGAAATACCACTGTTTATGTTTCCTTAGCCTATAAACATATACAGATTCTTTAGTGTGTTTCAGGTGTTTGAACAAACAGGTTATATGATTTTCATAATAACTGTCAAACTAATCCTGTTTTACAGATTTAAAAAGCAAAAGCACAAAGGAATATTTGCCAGAGTTTCACAGGAAATAGAAAATTAATTCAAATCCACATCTCCTAATGACACTTGTGGATGCTGTGATCTGACCATTCCTCTCTCCACTCCGCCTGCAGAATTCCCCATTAGCAACAGAGCACCTGTCACACCAGCTGCCGGGAATGCTACCACCAGACATCCCCAATCTTCAGCCTCTTTCAGAGATTTGACTCCTCATCTACAGTCAAAGCCCGTTCCTGGTCAGCCCACAACTAATGAGCAATTCAGTATAAAGGTCCTACATGTGACTTGCAAAAGCTATGAAGTGCCAATTCATCTTTAGAACTCCCCAGAGGGTGAGCTAAAGTTTCTGTTGAGACTTCACAGCATCTTGATATTTTCCTACCTAAGCTTGCTTCCTTCCCTCCCCTTATCTTCCATAGCTATCAACCCCAAAAGTACTCCTGAAAAACCACCTGAATGCTCATCTGCAGCACTACCTCCCACAACAGCATCCACCCAAAGCATAGCTACCATCAGATGTTATTTTGTGACAAAAGCATAATGGGTACAATAAGTCAATCTCACTTTTAAGAGACTGGCTAATAAAAACTATAATCCTTGTTTCAGAGATTTAATGAGTCTAATTTAGTACATGGGCTTCCCAGGTGGCTCAGATAGTAAAGAAGCCACCTGCAATGCGCGATCCCTGGGTTTGAGCCCTGGTTGGGAAAATCCCCTCGAGGAGGGAATGCCAATCCACTCCAGTATTCTTGCCGGGAAAATCCCCATGGACAGAGGAGCCTGTACAATTTAGTATATGAAACTGATTTTTGTTTTTTTATTTTTCAGTGAAAATACATGGCCAGCACAAACAAATTATACACATTCCCCCAACTAAATGTAAAATTCTGAGAGTAAGCATTTTGTTTTGCTCATCGCTGTATCACCAATATCTAACACAACATCAGGCCAGAACGGATGCTCAATTAATATATGTTGAGTAAATGGAGGTGTCGTATGTTGGACTCTAAAAATAGCACGAGGAAATGTAAGATAAAAAGCATTCCACAAAGGAGGAATGACATATTTGAGGTAGCCATAGTATAATGGTTAAGACATGAGCGCTAAAGCCAGTATGTTTGGGTTTGAATCCAGGCTCTATCACTTACCAGCTGTATGGTCTTAAGTGAATTATTTGCCTTCTCTGTTGGCTCAATTTCCTCACCTATAAAATGAGAATAATATTATCTCCTATGGTATTTTAAGGATTTAATGTGTCAAGTGAATTCACACTTGTAATACTTAGAATAATACCTAGCATATTGTTTGTCTTTTAGTCGCTAAGCTGTGTCTGGCTCTTTTGCGATCCCATGGACTGCAGCCTGCAAGTCCTGGGATTTCCCAGGGAAAAATACTGGACTGGTTGCCATTTCCTTCTCCAAGGGATTCTCCCAACCCAGAGACTGAATCTGAGTCTCCTGCTCTGGCAGGTGGATTCTTTACCACTGACGCACCAGGGAAGACCAACCTAGCATATAGCTTAATGTGTTCAACATACCCTTAATGTGTTCAAGAACTTTTAAAACTTTATGTATTCATATAATACTTTAAATAAAAGTGGAACCTTATTAGATGAAAATAATCCAGCTTTCTAAAGACAACACACAGATTGTTCAATATGGTGGAGGGAACAAACATCTATATCCTTTCTGAGTGAAAGTATTAGTTTCTCAGTCGTGTCCAACTCTTTGTGACCCCATGGCCTGTGGCCCACCAGGATTCTCTCTTCATGGAATTCTCCAGGCAAGAATATAGGAGTGGTTTGCCATCCCCTCCTCCAGGGGATCTTCCCAACCCAGGGATTGAACCCAGGTCTTCTGCACTGTAGGCAGATTATTTACTGTCTGAGCCACCAGGGAAGCCCCTTTCATTCTAAGGGCCCACTGAAATGACAAGTTTATCAAAGTCTTAGAAAACAAAAAAAGGCATCAACAGCAGACCAGAAAGTATGAAAAAATCCTGGATGACTGAAAACAGATGAGATAAAATTGATGGAGAAAACATACCAGCCCCCAAAATTAAAGTTAACTGGAACCCTTTAAAGAGAAAAGTTTTACTGACACAAAATTACTTTTCCTTCTCTAAACATCTAATCACACTTCTTTGTTTTTCAAGTGTATCACACTTACATAAGCATTCATTATAAGTGCTTTTAAAAAACTGCTTTAAAAAATATGAGTTAAAGAACAGAATAATGTTATATACCTTTACAATGTAAAAATTAACAGGAAAAATCGAGACGTGAGAAAGCAAAAGGAAGTATAAATTCAAAAACATGTCTTTCCTAATGGAGAGTCAATACTCTTATCTAAAACTAATAACTAAATATAAAAGCAGAAAACAAGAAAAAAAATAATAACCTGAATTTAAAAATAGTCAAAGGACTTGAACAGACACTTCTCCAAAGAGTATATAGAAATGGCCAACAAGCTTAAGAAAAAAATGTTTATCATCACTAATTATCAGAAAAATGCAAACCAAAACTATAATGATAGGGCAGAAATTAACACAACAAACTATATTGTAAATCAACTGCACACCAACAGAAAAAATCACAATAAAATGTCACCTCGTATCCATCAGGATGGCTACTATCAAAAACCTAGAATAACAAGTGTAATCAAAGATGTGGAGAAACTGGTGCCCTGTGTACTATTGGTGGGAATGTAAAAAGGCACAGCAGCTATAGAAACCAGTATGGATGTTCCTCAACAAATTTAAAAAAGTATTTCCATATGATCCAGCAGTTCCACTTCTGGCTCCATATATCCAAAAGAACTGAAAGCAGGGAATCCAACAGATATTTGTACACCCACATTCACAGCAGCATTATTCACCATGGCCAAAAGGTGAGGCAACCCAAGTGTTCACTGACAGATGAATACATAAACTCAATGGGATATACAAACACAAAGAAGTATTATTCAGCCTTAAAAAAAAAAGTAAATTCTCATACATGCTACAATATGAATGAATCTTGAAGGTGAAATAAGCCAGTCCCCAAAAGACAAATACTATATGACTCCATGTGTATGAAGTATCTAAGGACTAAGGACTAAGGATTCGCTCAGTCGTGTCCAAGTCTTTACAACCCCATGGACTGTAGCCCACCAGGCTCCTCCGTCCATGGGATTCTCCAGGCAAGAGTACTGGGTGGGTTGCCATTTCCTTCTCCAGGGGATCTTCCCAACCCAGGGATCGAACCCAGGTCTCCCACATTGCAGGCAGACGCTTTAACCTCTGAGCTACAAGGAGTCAAATTCATAGAAACAGAAAACAGAATAGTAGTTGCCAGGGGCTGGGGGTTGGAGGAAGATGGAAGAGTTGTTAATATGTAACTTCAGTTTTGCAAAATGAAAAAGTTCTGGGGATTGGTCACATAACAATGTGAATATAGTTAACACTACTCAACTGTACACTTAAAAATGGTTAAGATAGTCAATTTAAAACATTTTACTATAATTATAAATAAAAGAAAAAGCAGGAGGAGGTATATTATTTAAGCTTTAAATGTAACCACAAGAAAAACTAAAAATTGTGAGGAGAGGAGGCAATGAAAAAGTGCTAAATTTCTTATCTTTCATACTGATCAACAGATATAATAAAAAGAAAGCAAAATTTTAATAGTAGTTAAATCTCGGTGGTGGAAATGGGGATTAGGAGGAGACAAGAGATAGAAAGAAGAGGTACTTTGTAAATATTGAAACCCTTCTGAATGGCATAGATTATTATTAATTTTTCTACCATGTAAAGGTATGATTTTATGACACATGTTACTCTGTAATAAAATAAATATAAATAAAATATAAAACAAATTTTAAATTACTGTTATACATAAATAAAATTATTGTTCTAATTATTTTTAAAGTGTGTATTTCAAAAAGAAAATTAAAGCAGAAAATAGTTTCTTCCTCTAGTGACATTAAAAGGCAACTTGTTTACCTTAAAGCAATCTTTCTTTCAAATTATCCCCCAGGTTACTATTATGAGGGGGTGAGGATTGGGAGAATACATTTTAGAACTAAATCAGAAGAGAAGAAAAGGCTTTCGCTGAACTTCCCTGGCAAAGAACAAGTGTGACATTATCTCTTTGAATGCAAAGAGAAGAAATTAGTATGATCAGGTGTCATCAAAATATGAGTTTCTTATTAAAGTTCACTCATAGTTACAATTAACACTATGGAAGCATATTTGTAAATAATACAGATTTTTCAGAAACTTTATTTTTCAAGACCTGTAAAATATTTACCAGACTGTGCAAATACTTTTAAAACATGCTTTAAAAATCCTTTAGAAATCATAAGTACATACATCCTAAAGAGACTCAGTGAAGCAGTCAGGCTTCATCAACTGCCACTCCTTAAGTTCCAGGAACTAAAACCTTTAAGGGACTTTTTTTTTATAAATACCCCTCTAAGCAATTGGGTAAGCACCATGTTCATTTATCCCACAATCACCAGATTCTTATTATAGTACCAAAACTAAAAATAAACTGCAAAATAAAGATATTACTTCTAAGGTACAAAACAAATTATCCATGGAAGATTTTTTTTTCCTGGTTTTAACTTCAGTGTTGGCATAAATTAGCTTACCACTGGTCTTCAACAATACAGTCTGCTTTACCACAAAGATGCCCAAAATGGTAAATTTAGATATAGTTTTAGCTGAATTTAAAAAAGAAAAGAATAAAAGCATTTTTAACTGTGCTTCACCAGTCAAACAGTTTTAAGCATTCATTATGTTCCTATGTTCTAAAATAAAGAATCTAAAGCTTTTCCTTAGGACTAACTGCTTTAAAAAAAAAACCTGAAAAAAAAAAAACAAACCATATTCAGTCCTTTCGCTATTTCAACATAAGCTTTTTTCCTAAATTAAATATAGCAGAATCAGAAAAAAATTTTTACTTGTGTTCACCAATATAATAGATTTAGGCACGATTATCCATGGATGTAATACCACTGGGTAAAAGGTGGTGAGGAAATATTTGTACCATCTCAAAGTATCATCCCTCAAATTAATTGTTAATTATAAGAAAGCCAAAATGCAACATCTATATTTTAATAGTCAAGGAGATAGAAAAGAACTATGAAATATGAATTTGAATATAAAGAAAAAGTAATCTCAAAAAGGCCCATCAATATATTAACAGGGCAAAGGGAAACTTCTCTGAAGAGTAAGACTCAACTTTGTATTGTGGTTTACTAAGCCTCAGTATTATCATCCATAAAATAGAAATGATATCTACTTCTCAATATTGTTTAAAAAAAATTAGCGTTTTTTGCCAATTGTATTTGCAAGAATTTAAAAGACCGATAAGATGTAATGGAATCATAAGGAAAAATACTTCATTTGTACACTGTTATTGGGAACGTCAATTGAGATTTTTGGAGGACAATATCAAGTTTTAAAATAGGCATATCTTCAACCATGCAAGAATATATATTAAATATAAGGATATTCCTTCAACATGACTTAATAGAGCAATTTAATGAAAATTCATCAACCAGAAAAAAAGATTATATAAATTATGGTGTAACAATAGTATGCAAGACTATGTGCCAATTATACAGAAAGAGGCAGATTGCTCTATGTGTATCTGCCTGCTTATCTGTCTATCCCGACATGGAAAAGTGATCATGAATGAAAAAACTCAAGGTACAGAAACACATATAAACATGTGAACACATTTATAGGAAAAATAAACGTGTGTGTATATGTATACATATAATACATTGATATGATGTAGAATATCCCCAACTGTTAACAATGCCCCCCCCAGGAAGTGAGAGTGAGAGGTTATGAGGGAACTTTCTACTTTATATATTTCTGTATTTTAAAAATTAACTCTGGTGCCTCGTCTTTATGATCTGTAGTCGGCTGCTGGTGGCATTTTTGTTCCTATCATTCTTCTCAGCCATGTTCCTACATAGGTTAGCTGTCTGTCACGTACAATGCTGGGGACACAGAGCAGGCACACAAGAAACAGCTGTTCAATTGCTTCTGGACATTTCCACCTGGATGCCCCCAAAGCAAATTTTGATTACTTGTTCCAGGGAATTAATTACCTTCTCTAATAAATCTCTTCTTTCTCTATTTCCTAGTCTCTCCAAATGAGAAAATCCAAGTCAGACTCAGACCCTCTCTCTTTTCCACAAGCAATCACTCTCTAATTCATAATGATTCCACCCCCTGAAATCACCCCAAATCCACATCCTCTTTTCCATCTCAGAATCTCTCACCTGGACTCCTTCCAAAGCCTCCAGATAAAGTTTCATCCATTGCTCATTAATCTACTACACTGGTTCTAAGAGTGATCTTTCTAAAATAAAAATCTAAATCCTACATCCCTTACTTAAAATCTTCACCAATGAGAAATAGTCTGAAGTCCAAAGTATGATATTCGAGTCTTCCTCATCCAGTGCCTGTAACCTTCTTACTAGCTCACTTATCAGTGCCCACTACACACGTTATGTCCTAATGAGAAATGACTATGGGACTAACAACTAAATCCATCTTAACTCCCCAAGCATATCATGCAGCTGTGCAATGCCTGGAATGACCTCCCACCCAACATCGTAGTCCACCAGACAAACAAACTTATCCTTTAATAGCCTCAAACACCGCATCCTCTAGGAGGGCTTCCCTCAACCCAAACTCCTCCTCAAGAGCCATCCATACATATAAACACACACATACGCATACACACACACACCGCTTTATGAACTTTTTAAAGTCTTTCCTCCTATAAGTCTCTCGGTTCCTCAAGGGCAGAGCCTTATACCCACCTCGACATCCTCTGTGACCACTCTGGTACCATGTACCTGGCTCAGAGTAATTGTTCAACAGTATTTATTAAACTGAGTTGAAACACACTTTGGTAAAATGTGAAATCCTAAACAAGATTGGGTTTTCTAAAATCTGTGTTTTGATTAGGCTCATTTGAACCATGAAAGAAACAAACACTCAAGTAATCTTGGAAAGAGGGTCCAGGAGCTGTATTAGAAAGCTATCAAGAAACATCACTTTTTCTTCTCGTTTCCTCAGCCCTTCAGTTTGCATATGGCAAGCCTGGCCTCACCAGCCTCTCTGGTAACTCTTCAGCTTCAGTCCTCGCTGCTGACAAGCAGTTTATCTCCACATTATCTAATCCAAATTTCTGAGAGGGTTGTTTTGGGTTTGGCAGCAGGCCACCATGCCCTTTCTCTCTCTCTGGTGAAGCTATGGATCTGCTGCCTCTGCTCAGGTGCCGGGCCAGACAGTCTAGGACCAATAACTGACCTTCCCCTAACTTTCAACTCAATATATCATTCTTATTTCCTTAGAACCCATACTGGAAGTATATCTCTAAAATTGTTTTGTAATACTTTTAAAAACACGTCTTGCCAAGACTTGTCCACAGTGAGAAAATCCTGCATACTTCGTCACTGAACCAGCTATACTTTCCAAATATGTAAGGAGCTCATCCCATTTTGTTTATAGTTGTGCACTGAAAGAATCCTCTGGATTCGTAACTGCTCAACAGCGGAGGTTTACAAAGCTTTTCGCAAAATTTCTCTTATGTTTATTATGCAAGGAAATGAGTAGTCCAGATATTTTCTTGTTAAATTCTACCCCGTAATATCCAGTAACTTTATATAAGGATAGCACACACAATGGCAATCTACCACTAACCCACAAAACCTGTTTCTCCTCCTCCAAACTAACAGTAGGTAATGATTGAAGAAAGGCAGGCTACTCAGTGACAAGCTCATGGGAAGAGGAGTACAGGCCAGGAGACAGGCACTCTTAGGTGGTATCCAATAAACTCACATTCTCAGGGCTATTAATCTTCTGCTTAAAAACTCGAAAAGGGCTAATTAAATATCTTTTATATCTAGGGAGACAGCACAGTTCCACTAAGAACAAATTTAACATGAGAACACTAAACATCATTGAAAGGGGCAGCAATTCATTCACTAAAAAATTCTGGTTATTCCAAGATTTCAATATTCACTGGAAAGAAATATTATTAGAAGGGGATAAGGGGAAAACTCTCCCATAACAGCTGTTCTCATGATGTGAAAGAAAAGAAACTTTTTCATATGCAGATTGTCCTCACACTTCTTGATGGTAAGGGAAGAATTTTCTATTTAAAAACCAGGCAGGTGTTCTAGACAGCCAACCTGTTTATTTAACTATCCTCATTGGTGACTCATTTTAGTTTCATCTGTAGTAATGAGCAGCTGACTACACAATATAAGAACCATCAGTTTGGGCTATTGTTAATAAACATATAATCTTAACAGATCTAATTTCAGAGGTCAGAAATTGGAACAATTTGGAGTGCTGATGTTGTCTTCAAATGAGGCTTGAAATGAAGGCACTATTAGAAAGCTTTCATTGAATAAAGGCACTAAACGGCAAGAGGTTGATTAACTACTAATCAAAATTCATAGGTTTTTAAAAATAAGCAAAAAAAAATTTTACACTGAGTGTCTTGGAGACATTTTAGTCAAGCATTAATAGGGTTATAAGTCCTTATCCTCCTTTTTAAAAAAAAAATAGAGCAGTACCTACATTCTAAAGTAGAGCAGACTTAGATTTCTTTGCAAGGAGAAGGCAATGGCACCCCACTCCAGAACTCTTGCCTGGAAAATCCCATGGACGGAGGGGCCTGGTAGGCTGCAGTCCACAGGGTGGCGAAGAGTCGGACACAACTGAGTGACTTTGCTTTCACTTTTCACTTTCATGCGCTGGAGAAGGAGATGGCAACCCACTCCAGTGTTCTTGCCTGGAGAATCCCAGGGACAGGGGAGCCTGGTGGGCTGCCGTCTATGGGGTCACACAGAGTCGGACACGACTGAAGTGACTTAGCAGCAGCAGCAGCAGAGGCCTGTTTGGGCCTGTATGGTATCAGTGGTAAAACATCAGCCTGTCAAGGCAGAAGTCACTGGTTCGATCCCTGGGTAGGAAAGATCCCCTGGAGAGGGAAATGGCAAACAGTAGTCTTGCCTGGAAAATTCCATGGACAGAGGAGTCTGGTAGGCTACTATCCATGGGCTCTTTGGACTATCCAAAGAGTCCAATACAACTGAGCAATTAAGCACGAGGCCTATTTGCAGTTGTCAAACTAATAAAAACAGGAGAAAAAAGGAAGAAGCACTATTTTCATGTTTCATAGTTGGAATCATTGAAAACTACCTAAATTTAACATCAAGAGTCAGAAAAGTAAACCGGTGAACTAAAAACAATAGTTTAACAATAAATATGAGAGGCACAGGGGAGCAAGGAAGCAGAGGGTAGGGTGTACCCAGTTTATCATCTTTCAGAGGAAGGAATCGCTAGATACCATCTAAAGCTGATAAATCACACAACGGAAGTATAAAACTTTAAAATAAGAAATAAAGGCAATCTCCAGAAGAACAAGAAATGAACTATCAATAATAGTTAACTCTTGAGGTTGGGAAGACTGGATGGGGAACACTTTTCATTTTATATTTTTGAACAATTTGCCCGTTCCTACTGTGTGTGTGTGTGTGTGTGTGTGTGTGTGTGTGTGTAAATCTAGCTTTTTAAAATTGTCAATAATCAGACACTATAAAAAAAGAAAATGTACTATATTTCATTCTCTGTACCTAACAACTCACAGGCTGTCAACTTTATAAAAGAGAGCAGATTCTAAAGTGAAATATCTCATCTGTCAAAGATAAGGTAAAGGAAACAAAGCAATTTTTTTCCAGTGCAAAGTACAGAGCTACTGTTTTCAAATCAAGACTTCCTTGATCAATTTAAGCAAAACCACGGTTACTGTCCAAAATAACTCCTTTAACTACTCCTGAATACAGTCAAGCTAATAAACAGAGTCCGAGGCTTCACTGCAGCAAACAAAATAATAAATCCTTTTATCAAATCAGTAAGACACATAGGAGCTTATATTTTCTTTGAAATCAAAACAAGGGAGGCATTTTGAAAGTTTGCTATCTTCACTGATCCTCTCAGGAATGTAAAAGTATGCACTGCAGTTTCAAACCTCCTAGTGCTTGAGTTTTTTTGTTTTTTTTTTTAAGCAATTTACTTCTGCTTGGACAAGCAGTTACGACAGGCCACAGAAGTTGGGTTTTCTGTTAGCCCTCAGTTTCAAATCTTTAAGTTCACACTAACAGTTCAGCTTTCTAATGTTCCTAAATGTAATTATCTCAAAAAAAATTTCACACCTCAACGGAACTCAAAGGAAGGGGGACACTTCAGATTACTGATTATGGAATATGATTTAATACTGTGATTTTAGGACTGGGTTATTTTTGGTAACCACAGTAGTTGTAACTTAGGTGATAATATGAGTAAAGATCACAGATTTTAAAACTGCTTATTCTCACCCTCTTCTCTTCTTCCAGTATCTCACCCTATCGGACAAGACTTAAAAAAAAGAAAAGACTTAAAGCAACACTGACAAAGAAGAGTTCACGAATTTTAATTTACACATACACAACCTAACCTAGGCGAGACCTAGTACCTAATGCATATCCCTGAAAACACATCAACTTTACTCAAATATAACCCCTACGTCTAATATACTGGCAGCCTGATCATATTCCTGATACATGTCGGGAACAAGACAAATCTGACTTAGAAAACCAGAGGCTATAGGCCTGCTGGTAATCAAAAGGGTCAGCAAACGGAAGCAATTCCGTCTTTAAAACCTAATAGTAAACTTAGTTAACTAAGGCATCACTCAGAATCAACTCTCAACTCCCAATACATCCAGACTTAAAAGACGTAAAGCTCTTTGTAAATCTTAGTAGGCGAGTCTCTCAAACCCACCAGGGGGACCTACTTACTCCAAGGCTCCTCCCCTGGACCCTACTCAGGATTCTCAGCCGTGCGGTTCCAGGGCGTCCTGCACCACCACTGGGTGGTGGTGTCCCCATCCAGTGCCCGGTGTTCCTCCCCCAACCACTCACTCGGTCATCCATCCCGAGTCCCCCCGACTAGCCCGCCCAAACCATTCCTCCCACATCTCCAGCCCCACATTCGCCCCTCCTCCAGGCCAAGCCGAGCTGGTCTTTCTCCACCCCTGCCACCCCCACCGCAGGACACTCACCCGCGGTAGTAGGCTTTCACCCGGACCTGGTGAGAGTGGTCCCCAATGCCGCCGCCTGCGATCGGGTGAGACATGGTGCTGCTGTCTCTCTGGGTCGGCATCTCCTTATTCCCCCGCCTCGCCGGAGGCCGAGGGTACGGGGGGCGCGCCGGGCGCCGCAGGGGACTCCGCACCTCGAGCCTCCCGCGGAGCCGCGGCTGCCCTTTCGCCTACCTGTCGTCCCCGCCCGCGGCGCGGACCCAAGTGTCGCCTCGCCTGGGCAGCCGGAACCGCACGGCTCCTCCCACCGCCGGCGGCCGACTCTGCCTCTACGACCGCCCGGGCCCTGCACGCCTCCCGCCTCCGTCCCTCCCACCTCGCTCGCTCCAAAGGCCCACATTCCGGGGGAGGGCGGGTGCAACCATTGATCCAAATCAAGGAGCCTCAATGTCCGGCTGAACCATTCTTACGGGAGTAAGGCAAAGGGGAGGGAGGATGGGGGTGGTGCTGAACATCATATCAGATTCCCCGGCAGGGGGCCTTTTGTGGGAGCTGTAACTGAGAGAACGTGAAGATTCAAATACTATACTTCTGTAAAAAGCCCTCCCTACAAATATGGTTGGAGACAAGTGCTGCGGCATCTCACCCCAGTTTCCTAACTTGGTCGCGTCCGCGGTCAGCCGACTGGGGACTCGGAGAAGATTTGGAGTGCGGGTTTCTGGGATTTGGAGTCCCGGTGGAATTCTGGGACTTGAGGTTCCTTACGAGTAGAGAGCCCCGCCTTCTGTCTGTCTCCGGCTCGTGCCCCAGGAGACTTTGGCGTGCAAATCCTGAATCCACCTTGGGTATCCGAGGACATTGGAAATGATTGGGATTCGTCACAGTCTAGACTTTCTTCTCTGCTGAATTCCCCTTCCAATTGCATAAATCATCTCAATTATACAGTACCTTTTTGGGAAAGAATTTGATTAAGGGCTCAGCATGCGAAGAGTTGACTCATTGGAAGACTCTTATGTTGGGAGGGATTGGGAGCAGGAGGAGAAGGGGACGACAGAGGATGAGATGGCTGGATGGCATCACTGACTCGATGGACGTGAGTCTGAGTGAACTCCGGGAGTTGGTGATGGACAGGGAGGCCTGGCATGCTGCGATTCATGGGGTCGCAGAGTCGGACACGACTGAGCGACTGAACAGAACTGAACTGATAGCGTCTTTTCGGAGAAGGCAATGGCAACCCACTCCAGTACTCTTGCCTGGAAAATTTCATGGATGGAGGAGCCTGGTAGGCTGCAGTCCGTGGGGTCGCGAAGAGTCGGACACGACTGAGCGACTTCACTTTCACTTTTCACTTTCACGCATTGGAGAGGGAAATGGCAACCTACTCCAGTGTTCTTGCCTGGAGAATCCCAGGGACGGAGGAGTCTGGTGGGCTGCCGTCTATGGGGTCTTACAGAGTCGGACACAACTGAAGCAACTTAGCAGCAGCAGCAGCAGCATAGCGTCTTTTATGGAAAGAATGTAGTACAATATATGTAACAAATGTAATAATAAATGTAATGAAGAAACTCAGTTAGAAGGTATGATGGAAGACTTGACTTTTCTTCCTTCTGCTTTCCCCATATCTTGGCCCTTGTATATTGCCCTTGCATGGAACAGGTGCACAATGAATATTTAGCCAATCAGTCAAGCCATCCAACTAGCCATGCATCATCATTTATTTATTTATGGCTGCACTGGGTCTTTGTTGCTGCTTGGGGACTTTCTGTAGTTGCAACAAGCAGGGGCTACTCCTCGTTGAGGTGTGATGGCTTTTCACTGCTGTGGCTTCTCTTGCTGCAGAGCAGTGGCTCTGGCTCTTAGTTGCTCCCTCTGTATGTGGGCTCTTCCTGGACCAGGGATTGAACCGTGTGCTCTGCATTGGTAGGCAGATTCTTAATCACTAGACCAAGCACCAGGGAAGCCTACATCAGCATTTTTTAACATCATTAAAACATTGTTAACATCGACTGGTGTTCATAGTGGCTTTGCCAACTTACATTCCCATCCTAATACTATTTTTTATTATTCATTGCTAGTGTATAGAAATACAATCAATTTGGTATATATCTGAATCCTGGGTTGGATTACTGCATTCATTCATTAGTTCTAATAGTATTTTGATAAATTCATTAGAATTTCCTTTGTACAAGATTATGCCATTTAAGAATACAAATAGACTAACATCTCCCTTTCCAATCTGTATATCTTTTATTTTTCTTGTCTGATTGCATTAGCTAGAAGCTATTGTATTATGTTGAATAGAGAAGTATGTGAACATTCTTGTCTTATTCTCAGTCTTCTGTGGATAGTTTTAGTCTTTCACCATTAGATGTGATTATTGCTCTGGATTTTTTTTTGTAGATGTCTTGTATCAGGTTAAGGAAGTTCCATTCTATTCCTAATTTTTTGCCTATTTTTATTATGAAGAGTGTTGGGTTTTGTTTAGTGCTTATTCTGTGTCTCGGAGTAGGCAATGGCACCCCACTCCAGTACTCTTGCCTGGAAAATCCCATGGACGGAGGAGCCTGGTAGGCTGCAGTCCATAGGGTTGCTAAGAGTCGGACACGACTGAGCAACTTCACTTTCACTTTTCACCTTCATGCATTGGAGAAGGAAATGGCAACCCACTCCAGTGTTCTTGCCTGGAGAATCCCAGGGACGGGGGAGCCTGGTGGGCTGCCGTCTATGGGGTCGCACAGAGTCGGACACGACTGAAGTGACTTAGTAGTAGTAGTAGTATTCTGTGTCTATTGAGATTATCATGTAGTTTTGTGCTTTATCCTATTGATGTGATGCTATGCTATGCTATGCTAAGTCACTTCAGTCGTGTCTGACTCTGTGCGACCCCATAGACGGCAGCCCGCCAGGCTCCCCCTTCCCTGGGATTCTCCAGGCAAGAACACTGGAGTGGGTTGCCATTTCCGTCTCCAATGCAGGAAAGTGAAGAGTGAAAGTGAAGTCGCTCAGTCATGTCCGACTCTTAGCGACACCATGGACTGCAGCCCACCAGGCTCCTCCGCCCATGGGATTGTCCAGGCAAAAGTACTGGAGTGGGGTGCCATTGCCTTCTCCGATTGATGTGATACGTTACACTAATTTTTGGATGTAAGTCAATCTTGCATTCCTGGGAAAAATCCCTCTTGGTTATGACATATCCTTTTTGTATTGTATGTTGCTAGATTCAGTTTGCTAATATTTTGTTGAAGAATTTTGAATCTACTCATAAGCAGAATAGAAACTGGTTTCCTTCAGTTTTTTTTAAATTTTTTTCTGGCTGTGTTGGGTATTTATTAATATATGCAGGCTTTCTCTAGTTGCAGCAAACGGGCTTCACACTGCAGTGGCTTCTCTTGCTGTGAAGCACAGGCTCTAAGTGCATGGTCTTCAGTAGTTGCTGTGCCTGAGCTCAGTAGTCAAGTAGGCTCGTGGGCTCTAGAGCACTGGCTCACTAGCTGTGGTGCCTGGGCTTAGTTGTCCTGAGACATGTGGGATCTTCCCAGACCAGGGATCAAACCTGTGTCCCCTGCCTTGGCAGGTGGATTCTTTACTACTGAGCCACAAGGGAAGACCCCTTTTAGTTTTTAAAATGTATTTATAACTGCTGCTTTGAAGTCTCTGTCTGCTATGTCTTATATACTGCTGCTGCTGCTAAGTCACTTCAGTCGTGTCCGACTCTGTGTGACCCCATAGACAGCAGCCCACCAGGCTCCCCCTTCCCTGGGATTCTCCAGGCAAGAACACTGGAGTGGGTTGCCATTTCCTTCTCCAATGCAGGAAAGTGAAGAGTGAAAGTGAAGTCGCTCAGTCATGTCTGACTCTTAGCGACACCATGGACTGCAGCCCACCAGGCTCCTCCGCCCATGGGATTGTCCAGGCAAGAGTACTGGAGTGGGGTGCCATTGCCTTCTCCCATACATGTCCTTTCAAAGACAGTTTCGGTGTGTATGGGTCACATTGCCTGTTTCTTTGTGTGTCTCATGTTGTTTTTGTTGTTGTTGCAAACCATACCTTTACACTGCAGCAACTCTGAAGACTGGTCCAAATCAGCTCCTTGGTGGCTGTGGTTGTTTGCTTGTTTGTTTTTGAGTTGACCAGACTAGGTCACTAGAGTCTGTTTCCTCCACAGTGTGCAGCCTCTAGTATCTCTCCTCAGAGGGTGTAGCTTTCGCATGCACACTGTCACCCCGACTCCTGGTCCCTCCCCTGGGGGATGACAGTGATTTTAGTCTGATTCTCTTTGTCTCTTCTCCTCAACTCCCTATCAAGCTTTTGGCTGGGGTTTAGCTCCCAGATGTTAGCCTCCACTAACTGGCAACTGATTGCTCCAGTGTTTTTGATAATGCCTTGGCCACCTCATTCGAAGAGTTGACTCATTGGAAAAGACTCTGATGCTGGGAGGGATTGGGGGCAGGAGGAGAAGGGGACAACAGAGGATGAGATGGCTGGATGGCATCACTGACTTGATGGACGTGGATTTGGGTGAACTCTGGGAGTTGGTGATGGACAGGGAGGCCTGGTGTGCTGCGATTCATGGGGTCGAAAAGAGTCGGACACGACTGAGCGACTGAACTGAACTGAACTGGGGCATAAAATTGTTTCACAGTCTGATCCAGTGGTTGTTTTTTTATTTATAATTTCTACCAGTTAGGGTTGTTGCATTGGGGAGAATATAAGGGAGCTACTCATGTGTCCATTCTGGAAGTGCTATGACATTAACTTTTAAAGTCAATTTGATGTAATTAAAATTAGATAAAGCACACACAGTTAAACATATAGGATGATCAGGGTGTAGAGATTATGTCATTTTTAGTAACAGAACATGAGACACTATCTCAGTTTAAAGAAAACGGGACTCTGTAAAAGGGTTTAAAAGGAACCTAGCATCACATTAATCATATCTTTAGGGAAATTTGGCTTCCTTTCTACAGACTGAGCTAGCAAGAAAACGTCTAATCAGAATAGGTAGACCTTTATATTCAATTTTTTTTTTAATTAGAGGATAATTGTTTTACAATATTGTGTTGGCCTCTGCCATATAGCCATGAATCAAACACAGGTATACATATGTCCCCTCCCTCCTAAACCCCCTCCCACCTCTACCCCATCCCACCCCTCTAGGTTGTCACAGAGCACTGGGTTGAGCTCCCTGTGTCACACAGCAAATTCCCACTTGATATCTATTTTAAACATGGTAATGTATATGTTTCCATATTACATTATTCTCTACTGTATTCTATTATTCTATACAGATTGAAGAAAGTCATAAGGAGAAAGACAAATATTGTGTATTAACGCATGCGTGTGGAATCTAGAAAGATGGTACCGATGAACCTATTTGCAAGGCAGCAGTGGAGATGCAGACACAGAGAGCAGACTCCTGTTCAATCTTAACGAGCCCCGCCAGTGTGCTCTGAAGCCAAAATCAAATATGAAAATTTGTGTGCCATGTTCTTTATGTCAGGTGATAAATCCTGCTGCTGGATCTTTGATTTCTGTTTCTCAACTGAGAATCATATGATCCAAAAATGGAAAGTCAATGGTAGACATTCTGAAAAAGCCTCTGACAGTCCTTTTTCTTTCTGTTGTATTGAGTTGGCCAAAAAGTTTGTTTGGAACGAACTTTTTGGCCACCCCAATACTTAAAATGGTGCTTATTAACACCTGCAGTTTTGAAAACCTGCCTTCCTTAACTTACCATTCTTTAGTGGTTTTACTAAGTATGTGATAATGTCACTAAAAGGGGAGAAAAGTGTTTAAACTGCAAGTCCTGACCATTTGGACAGACTTTATGACCTGTGGAGATAAATATTGGGCTGAATGACCTGAATGATACCTACTTTTGGCTTACTACAATTATTTTAATTGAAAAAAAAGTAATTAATGCTCAAATCCATCAGCTTAAGGGATTTAAAATATTTTTGTCCAACATTCTCTCATTTTGTCATTATCAGAATGCTTGTCCATATGTCCAGAAATAACCTGCTGAAGGAATAAATGACAGACACAGGTCCTATGTAATTGTGTCCTAATAGTATCACATTCGGAGGAGGCAATGGCACCCCACTCCAGTACTCTTGCCTGGAGAATCCCATGGATGGAGGAGCCTGGTAGTCTAAGAGTCGGACATGACTGGGCGACTTCACTTTCACTTTTCACTTTCCTGCACTGGAGAAGGAAATGGCAACCCGCTCCAGAGTTCTTGCCTGGAGAATCCCAGGGACAGGGGAGCCTGGTGGGCTGCCATCTATGGGGTCGCACAGAGTCGGACACGACTGAAGCAACTTAGCAGCAGCAGCAGTATCACATTAATTGTTTTACTTAACCTTGAAGAGCAGCAGTCATGACCCAAACTCCTGATAGGAGTCCTGACAGCTGAAGTTAGTGAGAGAGTTTAGTTTGTATTCTGTTAATTAACTTTACTGAGTTAGCATAGATAGCAAACAATACCCCCATGACTCCCCTTCGCCCTTCTTTCTCTTATACCCTTTCACGGCCCTATTGACATCACCCGCTTTATCTGGATACTCCCTTCACTCCAGCCACATACATTTATTTCCACTGCCCTTCCCCAGTCTCACTCCCACACTACAGATAATGACATATAACAGTTTGAGCCTTAATTTGTTTTGCCTGAAATAAAACGGCTTTGTTTTAATGAACTATCAATGGAGAGTCCCATGAAGCAGAGGAGTCAGCAAAATAAATGAATAAATGAGGTAAACCCAAACATGTACTTAATGAAAGTTACTGAATAGCCAAAGAGGTCTGAGAAATCTCAACATAATTAACTCCTATAGGGTTTATTGGTGCAGTCACTATGCTCTCTCCTTCTTTTAAGAAAGTTACAATCCAGATAGGATATCAGGACATATACCAATGAAGAGAAGAACAAGGCAGATGGGAAACTCTGCACCAGTAAATGACAAAGAATGATTATAACAGCTCTTGAGTGCTACCTCGTCTTCTTCAGGAACCAGAAGAATCCACTTCTGTCTGGCTTGACTGAACAGCACAAAGTTGACTAGTAAATGACAGGTTGAAAAAGCCTGCATCAAAAAAAAAAAAAACAAAAACTTTTGGGACTTCCCTCGTGGTCCAGTGGCTAGAACTCTGTGTTTCCAATGCAGGGGATCCAGGTGCAATCCCTGGTCAGGGAACTAGATCCCACATGCTTCGACTAAGACTTGGCACAGTCAAATAAATAAATACTGAAAAAAAAACTTTAAGAACAACAAAAATATACAGCCTTCTTTTAGAAGTATCAGTTTAATGATGTTGGCATACCAAGTATGCTGTCCCTAACAATAATCAACCATTAAATGTAAGCTACCCTCCAATTTGAAAAGGCAAACCTGTTTTTGAGGATGGCATTTCCAATTGAAAATGTAAGTTTATCTAATAAATTCTTCCCACTCCAGCAGCTCAGAACCCCAGCACTGGCTTCCTTCAATAACTGAGTTCTGTCTCAGTCTCTGGAGTAAATTCCTCTCCCCTACAAGGTTGCCAACCCCTCTCCCCTCTCACGGAGGACTAGCTCATTTTCTCTACCACCTCCACCTATTTCTCACTGGACTCAAATCTTTTCATATCGAATTTCTGCTGACCTTGAATTAAACCACATCCTATTTTGGGCCACAGAGAAATCAAGGGAAAAAGCAGGGCTCATAGCCTGTAATGATTTTGGGCTGCTTAATCACATGTACAATGTCAAAGGGAACAGCACTTCAGAGATAAAGCTATCTGTTAGCTTACCTTCACACTGTGCTTATCACCCTAAGACTTAGGCATGAGGTATTTTACTGAATTGGTATGGCTCCCCATCCTGGATAATAACAAATTATGAATCAATCCATGTTATTCTTCAGTCATTCAGTCGTGTCTGACTCTTTGTGACCCCATGGACTGCAGCACTCCAGGCTTCTCTGTCCTTCACTATCTCCTGCAGTTTGCTCAGATTCATGTCCACTGAGTCAGTGATGCCATCAAACCATTGCATCCTCTGTCAGCCTCGTCTCCTCCTGCTCTCAACCTTTCCCAGCATCAAGGTCTTTTCCAATGAGCTGGCTCTTCACAATAGGTGGACAAAGTATCGGAGCTTCAGCTTCAGCATCAGTCCTTTCAGTGAATATTCAGAGTTGATTTCCTTTAGGATTGACTGGTTTTCTCTCCTTGCTGTCCAAGGGATTCTCTAGAGTCTTCTCCAGCACCACAGTTCGAAAGCATCAGTTCTTCAGCACTCAGCCTTTTTTATGGTCCAACTCTCACATCTGTACATGACTACTGGAAAAACCATAGCTTTGACTAGATAGACCTTTGTTGGCAAAGTGATGTCTCTACTTTTTAATATGCTGTCTAGGTTTGTCATAGCTTTTCTTCCAAGGAGCAAGCATCTTTTAATTTCATGGCTGCAATCACCATCCACAGTGATTTTTGAGCCCAAGAAAATAAGATCACAGACTTTTGAAGCAAAGTGACCATCTTGCCTAGGTGCCTCAAGAGCAGGAATCTTATCTTCCAAGTTCTTTTTGGCACTGAGAAAATTGTTGGTATTCCACAAACATTAAATTATATTGAAATAATTTTCTGTTGGTTTATGTCCCCTTAGATACAAGATTAACCTTAGTGTCAGAGGAAGGAAGCTGATGACACCAAACAAGCAGAGCAAGTCTTTATTTCAGCTTTGCCTTGTTAAAGCTATGACCTGAAAAGTTAGTTCAACTTGCTGAGCGATCTGTTTACTCAAGTCAAACAGGACTCCTAAGAAAGTGAGTCTCCTTTTACCAACATGGAATCTTCCAACAAGAATCATGGGATGGTAGAATTAACTAGCTGGGAGTCACTTTGGCTTCTCAAACTCTGATAAACATAAAAATTAGGCCTGGGGTTTTGTTAAAATGCACATTCTGATTTAAAATGTCTGATGCTGCTGGTCTCCCTGAGAGCAGCTTGAAGAGCAAAAAATCTAAGCCTCGTTTTACAAATGAACTCCAAAGTATGGAAATGGCAATGATTTGTATCATTGTTCCAATGTTTTCCATTCTTAAGCATAACATGAATTTGAAACAAGGACTGGTTTCTGGCGGATGAGGAAAAGAAAATTAACTTCACAAAATTCTTAGTTTTTATTTCTTTTCTCTTTGTTTTCCATGATCTAATCACATGCTAAAATGTTGTCTGGATTCATTGTTATTAGAGAATCACTATAATCTACACATAATCTATTCTTATCATAATCCATTAACAGGCTCACTGTGTCCCAGTAGGTGCAAGACCATGTTCTGAATATCCTATCATTCTGTTCAGCCACCTTTTCTATTTTACCTCTGTCAAACAATTCCAGGTGAGATGGTTATGTTCTGCAACACTGTTCAACATGAGTCTAGATTATTCCATCTTCTTCCTCTACCTAGTAACTGGAAAGCAAGCTTGCGATAAGAGAAACAGGATCTCTTTCTCTACTCTCTTTTTTCTTTTTTCTTCCTCTTTTCATTTTCGGCCATGCCGCATGAGGCACAGGATCTTCGTCCCCCTACCAAGGATTGAAGCCCGTGCCCACTGCAGTGGAAGCCTTAACCACTGGAGCTCCAGGGAAGTTCCTCTTTCTCTACTTTCTGACTCAGTGATTTAAAAACTACAGCTCAAAGTTCCCTTGAGGGATAGCTTAATTTACTGGGTTCTCAGGAGAATTCTACAAATCTTCTTTATCCTTTTAGCAGGATTTTAAAACTTTCAATAGTAATATTAAGAAATAGTTAAATATGTACCTTGAAAGTGAAAGCTAGTCACGCAGGCATGTCCAACTCTTTGTGATCCCATGGACTGCAGCCTGCCAGGCTCATCTGTCCATAGAGTTCTCCAGGCAAGAACATTGGAGTGGGTAGCCATTCCTTTCTCCATGGGATCTTCCTGACCCAGGGATTGAACCCAGGTCTCCCTTGTTGCAGGCAGATTCTTTACTGTCTGAGCCACCAGGGAAGCCCTGAAATATGTATGTGTACTAATTATTAGTTCTCTGGTATCTCCATTCCTTTATAAAAACAAGCAGAGGGTCACTAGCAATTGTCCACAGGAAAGAAGGTACTTATCACTTTGAGCCTCTCGCCCTGAGCCTCTAGGGGAAAACAGAATGAAACTTTAAACCTAATAGCTTCTTATTTTAAAAATGAATTATATAAAAACACAAATAATATCAGGAAACATCTATTGCATGTCCACTAGGTACAAAGCTCTAAATGTCATATAATAAATGTAAATGCAAATTTTGCCCCTGGCTCTAGCTAGGGTACTCTCCTTAGGAAGTTCACACACAAACCTGTGACAAATAACAATTCAAGATTACATAAAAATCTAAAGCAATAGGGCAGTACAAAACAAATTGCTAATTTGTGGAAGAGCAAATAATAGCTATAGAATTCAGAGAAAGGAGTGATTATGCCCAACTAAGGTGGAAAAAAATTTTTTTTAAATCTCTGATAGCAGTTATCTGAGAAGATAAGACTGGTATGAAACAGAGGTAGTTGTCTTTCATTGGGAGAGGACTTTATCGAGGCCTAACTGAAAAAATGCTTTATCGAGGACTAACTGAAAAAAATCCTTTGTTAAGCTGTAAAGTCATAATGTAATTTCAAAGAGATCTGGGATCCTCTGGCAAATTAACATGAGATAGGCCACAGGCCTTTTAGTCTTTTAAGCTCTGCGTTTCCTGGAAAATGGAAAATGAGAGGGTTCATGATCTCTGTACAGAATTCCATGGACTGTATAGTCCATGGGGTCGCAAAGAATCGACACGACTGAGCGACTTTCACTTCACTTCATGATCTCCGAGTCCCATTCCAGTCTAAGACTGTAAGATTCTGGGACCCCTTGGAAACTTCTGGGACCCCTGAAAAACTTACTAGACTGTGACATCATGTATTGACATAAAACTTTCCCAGCACCTAACAAAGTCTATGGGACTTGGTATTTGGAAGTTGACGGTAGGATTCTCAAATCAGCTTTTCATTCATTGAACATGTTTGCTTAGGGTTTACTAGGTCATGGTCCCCTCTGAGACATGCAGGTAGGAATGCAAAAAATCTTGCCCTCAAGGAGCTCACCTTAACAAATATGTGTCAATATTTACTTAAAAACACATATTCTCTGTCATCTCTTCCACTCCTGTAAATCTATTTTATTTCAAAATAAAAATTTAGAAAGTGTAAACCAAAAAAACAAACAAAATTCCACACATGACAACCTGCTCCAGGATTCTTGCCTGGAAAATTCCATGAACAGAGGAGCCTGGTGGTCCATTGCGTTGCAAAGAGTCGGATATGACCACATACACATTCAGATGTATAAGTAACTCTCATAACTAAAAAAGACAATTCAGTTTCTCTTTGTGAGCAAAGAGTTCCCCACAACTCAGTAGGGAAAATAATAGTTTTGAGGGGCAGGGGGTTGGAGTTAATTTAACAGATGATGCTGAAAAAATTGAATATCTATACATGAAAGAATGAAGTTGGACTTGTATCTAAACCATTTAGAAAACTTAGCTCAAAATAGATCAAAGATTTAAGTATAAGAACTAAAATTATAAAACTCTTAGAAAGAAACACAGTAGTAAATCTTTGTGACCTTAGATTAGGTAAGGGATTCTTAGATTGTCACCAAAACTACAACTAGCAAAAGAAAAGGTAAATTGAACTTCATCAAAATTAAAAATGCTGGTATTTCTTAAGGATACATCCAGAAAGTGAAAAGTCTTCTCACAGAATGGGAGATATTTGCAAATCAGATGTCTGATAAGGCAGTGCAGTGGTAAACAATTTGCCTGCTAATGCAGGAGACTCAAGAGGTTTGACCCCTGGCTGGGGAAGATCTCCTGGAGTAGGAAATGACAACCCACTCCAGTATTCTTGTCTGGAAAATTCCATGAACAGAGGAACCTGGTGGTCCATCCCATTACAAAGAGTCAGATACGACCACACACACATTCAGATATGTAAGTAACTCTTATAACTAAAAATACAATTCAGTTTCTCTTTGTGAGCAAAGAATTTAAATACATTTCTGCAAAGAAGACATAAAAATGGCCATAAAAACCATGAAAAATATTTATTATTAGTCATTAGGGAAGGGCAGCTCAATCACTTCATACTTACTAGGTTGATGGTAATCAAAAGACAGATGATAACAAGTGTTGGAGAGAATGTGCAGAAATTGGCACCTTCATACGTTGCTGGTGGGAATGCAAAGAAGTGCAACTTTGGAAAACAGTTTGACATTTTCTCAAGATGTTAAACATAAAGTTACCATAAGATCCGGCAATTCCTTTGCTAGTTATATAACAAAGAGAACTTGGTTATAACCATAAAAACATACGTCTACACAAAAACTAGTTCACAAATGTTCATATAAGCATTATTCAGAGTAGCTAAATTGTGAAATCAGACCAAATGTCCATTATAGTTGAAGAATGGATAAACAAAACGTGGTACATCCCTAAAACAGTTGCAAAAGAGTCCGACATAATTTACAATTAAACAACAGCAATAAAAAGGAATGAAGTACTGAGACACCTGACAATGTGGATAAACCTTGAAAACACTAAGCTATGCAAAAAGAGGCCAGACACAAAAGGCTACATATTGTATGGTTCCATTTATGTTAAATGTCCAAAACAGACCAATCTATATAGACAGGAAGAGATTAATGGTTGCTAGAAGTTGGAGGAAATGGGAAATGGGCAATGATTGCTTAATGGTCTTGGAGTTTCTTCTGGGGTGATGAAAATGTCCTGGAATTACAGACTAGTGATGATTACATGACATTGTGAACATACACTTTGTTATATGCTTTAAACAGATGAATTTTATGTGAATTATATCTTAATTAAAAGCAAATACCTGCTAAGTATTATTAGAGGGGCTTTCCCAATGGCTCAGCAGATAAAAAATCCACCTGCATTGCAGGAGACATGGATTTGATCCCTGGGTCAGGAAGATGCCCTGGAGGAAGGCATGGCAACCCACTCCAGTATTCTTACCAGGAAAATCCCATGGACAGAGGAACTTGGCAGGCTGCAGTCCATGGTGCTGCAAAGAGTTGGACACAACTGAAGCGACTGAGCACAGCACATACAAGTATAGTTAGAGGATTATAAATAGACTACTGTGAGAGTCTTGGGGAGGCTTCGAAGCCCAAAGGAAGAAAAGGTTGAGCAGAATCTGAAGAAGAATGCTGATGACTACAGTAGGTGGAGAGGGTCAGCACGGAAGAGGCCAGAGTAAGTATCTCACAGGTGGACTTCAGTTCCAAAGCTAATCCTGCCACTTAGTAGCAGTAGGACCTTAGACAGGTACTTAATCCCACTAAAATGTGTATCCTCATCAGCAAAATGGAGTATAATACCTGCTTCATGGGTTTGTTGTACAAATTAGGTATGTACAGCAAACCCATATATACAGTGCTTGCTGTATGTAAGCACTCAGTAGGGAAGTTGGTCCTCTATATCTTCAGGTTCTGAATCCACAGATTCAACCAACTATATATATTTTTTATATATATATATATATATATATATAAAAGCTAAGCTAAGTCACTTCAGTTGTATCCGACTCTGTGCGACCCCATAGATGGCAGCCCACCAGGCTCCCCCATCCCTGGGATTCTCCAGACAAGAACACTGGAGTGGGTTGCCATTTCCTTCTCCAATGCATGAAAGGGAAAAGTGAAAGTGAAGTCGCTCAGTCGTGTCTGACTCTTCGCGACCCCACGGACTACAGCCTACCAGGCTCCTCTGCCCATGGGATTTTCCAGGCAAGAGTACTGGAGTGGGGTGCCATTACCTTCTTCGATATATATATATATAGAGAGAGAGAGAGAGAGAGAGAGTGTTCCAAAAACCAAAACTTGAATTTGCTGTGCTCTGGCAGCTATTTCATAGCATTTACACTGTCTTTACAACTATTTACATAACATTTACATTGCATTAGGTATTATAAGTAATCTAGACATGATTTAAACTATACAGAATGATGCACATAGGTTATATGGAAATATTACACCATTTTATAGAATGAGGATCCACAGGTTTTGGTATTCAAGAGGGTGCTAGAACCTATCCCCCATGGATACCGAGCAACAGCTATATTTAATAAGTGTAGGGAATTCCCTAGTGGTCCAGTGGTTAGGAATCCACACTCTTATTGTGGACGACCCAGGTTCAATTCCTGGCTGGGGAGCTAAAATCCCAGAAGCCACGCATTGTGGCAGAACAAAACAAAAAACAAAAAAACCCCAACCAACCAAACCAAAAATCCCCCAAAACACAAGTGAAGCCTTCTCTTTCTTTCTTCATCCTCCCCTTATTTCTTTTTTAGGTGGATTAATGTTGAGTGTCATGGTAGGGCAGTGAAAAGGCCTAGCTTGAGTCTGACTGTCAGAAAATTTAATGAGGCTTAAATATAAAGGCAGTTGGAAGCAGAGGAAGGTGTTTCAGAGTCCGAAAATAAAGATTCTGCAAGCCAAGAAAGGTACTTTGGATTTAGTCCTGGGATTTAGTCTTTTTTTTTTTTTTTACAGAAAAACCTATTTATTTGGATGCTTTATTATTTTTTTTACTTTCACTTTCATAACTTAATTATTTTTTTAAATTTAATTTAATTTTTTAACTTTACAATATTGTATTGGTTTTGCCATATATCGAAATGAATCTGCCACAGGCATACATGCGTTCCCCATCCCAAACCCTCCTCCCTCCCTGGGATTTAGTCTTAAATCACCTGAAATTTTAGGGAGAAAAGGAATGTGAAGACAAGATGCAAGCAGAGGGAAGAATGGCTCAGAAGAGACAAAAATAGTACCTCTGGGACCTCAGGAAAGGACACAGATTTTTAATTTCATTAAGTAAAACCAATGTCTATATCTTAGAGGCACTTGATGTGGTCTATTTGCCAGAAATGATTTTCTAATGATTATTCCATGACTTCCTCTTTTAATTGCTTGATTCAGGAAGCATTTTGATAAAAGTGAAGTTGCTCAGTCATGTCCGACACTTTGCGGCCCAATGGACTGTAGCCTACCAGGCTTCTCCATCCGTGGGATATTCCAGGCAAGAGCACCGGAATGGGTTGCCATTTCCTTCTCCATCAAATCCAAGTCTCTCACATTGCAGGGAGACGCTTTATCCTCTGAGCCACCAGGGAAGCCCTAAAGTGAAAGTGAAGTTGCTCAATGCTTCCCTGGTGGCTCAGTAAGTAAAGAATCCGCCTGGCAATGAGGGAGACCTGGGTTCATTCCCTGGGTTGGGAAGATCCCCTGGAGAAGGAAATGGTAATCCACTTCAGTATTCCTGCCTGGAGAATCCCATGGACAGAGGAGCCTGGCAGGCTATGCAAAGAATCAGACATGACTTAGCGACTAAACCACCACCAGCACCAAACCTTAGCTGATTCCAGCAAAAGAAGGTGCTTGTTTATTGTAGGGAGCAGTGCCACACCAGTCTAAGCAATCCATGGCAAAATTGAAAGCCGTTATATAACTTGCTCTGTGTTTATTTCCCTTTCAGAGATTAAATGAGAACAAATTTAACCTAACTGACTTCAAAATCTTATGAAAATAAGTAAACGTTTCAAAGCTGTTTGACGTACTCTCCATCAATGGAGAGTATCTTTTAAATCCAAAATTTCATTCGGTGTAATAACTGAACAGTGAATTTTTATTCTTTTCCTGAATGAATTTTTAGTGTTCCCCCTCTAATCACAACTTTGAATATTTCTACAACAGCAACAAAAAACCTGAATTCTTATTCTGAAAAAAGTCCTTGCAGTATACTGCAGTAACAGTGAAACTCAAACATTATATGGTGCCTTGCAGTTATAAAACACTTTGACAAATATAACCACATTTAGATTAATCTATTTCTCCCAATAAATTCATCTGGTAAATATTACTGTCATCCCTGTTGTAGGGATGATGAGCTTGGTGTTCAGGGAGGTTAAATGAATTGGCTAAGAGCATCCAACTAGAAATGGGAAGGGTCACTGAATAAACTCAGTTTCTTAACTCCTAATTTCAGACTCTGCCCATCTTCCTGCATTAAACTTTACAAAAAATTCACACACACACATGTGGTTATATATTTCATCTGGAAATTTTAATTGGGAAATGAACAGTCATAATATCTAAATTAGGTTAGAAGTGTATTAATTATGGTTTTTATTTTGTATATTTTATGATGCTTTGCTATCTTGGTGGCCTTAGTGATGAAGGGGAGGATTTCCCTCCCAGGGCTTTGATCTCTGGAAATTATCCTAGAGCTAGCAAACAACTTCCCCTGTGAACGTGCCTTTCCTCTGGAAACCATCCAACCCAAAACCCATATCCCCCAAATCCTCCTTTATTTCTCATATATGAAGCCAATATCTCCCCTGTTCCAAATCACCCCCGGGCTAGATACTGGAAAATTAGAGACCACCCCTATAGAGCAGAGCCTGCCAAAACTATTTTAACTATCCAATCCCAAATTCACTCAGACTTTTGTACACTGTCCCACCCATTTGTTCCTGCAGAAACCAAAATAAAGTCTCTGGGCTATGCTTTCTCTTTCACTCCTTCTGCCTCCAGACAGACTCTGGTGCTTCCCCATGTGGCCCTGCACTGTGCGGCATGCCGCCTGCTCTTGAACACTGTAAATAATAAACTCTTCTTTTAAAAGCAATTGTCCTTGTGTCTGTCACCTTACCATATTTGATTAAAACAAATCCCAGGTAGGAATCCAGACAAGTACAATTGAAAAATGTAGGGAGCTAGGGGCACTAACTCTTGGGCTATTGAAAATCTGTGTATAACTTTACAGTTGGCTTCTGTATCCACATCCACAGATTTAACCAACTGTATACCATGCAAGAACTGTAATACGCATTTTCTGAAAAAAAGAATCCGTGTATAAGTGGACCTGCACAGTTCAAGCTCATGATGTTCAAAGGCCAACTGTATGGTATTGTTTCTTAACTAAGAATAAAGAAAGAACTGAAGAAAAAGAGAAAACAATGCTCTTCCATCATGGATAGGAAATGAAAGAACAAATACACTTTTTTTCAGTGTGTTACTTATATGTTTATTTCAATATATTTATTGAGAGCTCACTACATGCCTGGCATTGTGCAAGGCACTGAATATACAGTAATGAACAAAACAGGTTTGTTCCCTGTCCTTGTAAGACTCAATTTAGAGAAAAAAAGTAGGCCCCCCCCAAAAAAAGTAAACAAACATACAATTACAAACTGTGGTACTTGCTTCAAGGGAAATAAATATTGTGTAGTGGGAAGAACCCTATAAATTGATCTGGAAAAATCTATCCAAGGAAATGACATTTATGCAGAGGATTAAAGGGAAACAAGGAACTAGCTTTGCAAAGTATGGGAAAGAACATTCCAGGATTGTATGGAAGGTCGTGAGCTAAGCAAAGTTTGGCATCTTTGAGGAACTGGAAGAAGTCATGTACACTGATGTGGCAGGATATACTGCTAAGTGCAGAAGAGCATATATAATCCAATACCATTTTTGACAAGAGACATATACATATATGCATGTCAGGACAAAGAAAATTAAGAAGAATATAAAATAGGCTGTAAATAATGATTATTTTTGGAAAGAGTGGATTTCAGTGGATTTTCACTTTCTATTTCATATATATTTCTGCACTATTTAGATTTTTGGAAATTTTGTATTCATGATTTGATACTGCAACCATGAAATTAAAAGACGCTTACTCCTTGGAAGGAAAGTTATGACCAACCTAGATAGCATATTCAAAAGCAGAGACATTACTTTGCCAACAAAGATCTGTCTAGTCAAGGCTATGGTTTTTCCAGTGGTCATGTATGGATGTGAGAGTTGGACTGTGAAGAAGGCTGAGAGCCGAAGAATTTATGCTTTTGAACTGTGGTGTTGGAGAAGACTCTTGAGAGTCCCTTGGACTGCAAGGAGATCCAACCAGTCCATTCTGAAGGAGATCAGCCCTGGGATTTCTTTGGAAGGAATGATGCTAAAGCTGAAACTCCAGTACTTTGGCCACCTCATGCAAAGAGTTGACTCATTGGAAAAGTCTCTGATGCTCCGGAGTTCACTCAGACTCACGTCCATTGAGTCAGTGATGCCATCCAGACATCTCATCCTCTGTCCCCTTCTCCTCCTGCCCCCAATCCGTCCCAGCATCAGAGTCTTTTCCAATGAGTCAACTCTTCGCATGAGTTGGCCAAAGTACTGGAGTTTCAGCTTTAGCATCATTCCTTCCAAAGAAATCCCAGGGCTGATCTCCTTCAGAATGGACTGGTTGGATCTCCTTGCAGTCCAAGGGACTCTCAAGAGTCTTCTCCAACACCACAGTTCAAAAGCATCAATTCTTCGGCTCTCAGCTTTCTTCACAGTCCAACTCTCACATCCATACATGACCACTGGAAAAACCATAGCCTTGATTAGACGGACCTTTGTTGGCAAAGTAATGTCTCTGCATTTGAATATGCTATCTACGTTGGTCATAACTTTTCTTCCAAGGAGTGAGCGTCTTTTAATTTCATGCCTGCAGTCACCATCTGCAGTGATTTTGGAGCCCAAAGAAATAAAGTCTGACACTGTTTCCACTGTTTCCCCATCTATTTCCCATGAAGTGATGGGACTAGGTGCCATGATCTTAGTTTTCTGAATGTTGAGCTTTAAGTCAACTTTTTCACTCTCCTCTTTCACTTTCATCAAGAGGCTTTTGAGTTCCTCTTCACTTTCTGCCATAAGGGTGGTGTCATCTGCATATCTGAGGTTATTGATATTTCTCCCAGCAATCTTGATTCCATCTTGTGCTTCTTCCAGTCCAGCATTTCTCATGATGTACTCTGCATAGAAGTTAAATAAGCAGGGTGACAATATACAGCCTTGACATACTCCTTTTCCTATTTGGAACCAGTCTGTTGTTCCATTTCCAGTTCTAACTGATGAGTCCTGACCTGCATATAGGTTTCTCAAGAGGCCAGTCAGGTGGTCTGGTATACCCGTCTCTTTCAGAATTTTCCACAGTTTGTTGTGATCCACCCAGTCAAAGGCTTTGGCATAGTCAATAAAGCAGAAATAGATGTTTTTCTGGAACTTTCTTGCTTTTTTGATGATCCAGTGGATGTTGGCAATTTGATCTCTGGTTCCTCTGCCTTTTCTAAAACAGTAGTAGATATAACGGTCATCTGAGTTAAATTCACCCATTCCAATCCATTTTGGTTCACTGATTCCTAGAATGTCGACATTCACTCTTGGCATCTCCTGTTTGACCACTTCCAATTTGCCTTGATTCATGGACCTGACATTCCAGGTTCCTATGCAATATTGCTCTTTACAGCATCGGACCTTGCTTCTATCACCAGTCACATCCACAACTGGGTATTGTTTTTGCTTTGGCTCCATCCCTTCATTCTTTCTGGAGTTATTTCTCCACTGATCTCCAGTAGCATATTGGGCACCTACCGACCTGGGAAGATCCTCTTTCAGTATTCTATCATTTTGCCTTTTCATACTGTTCATGGGGTTCTCAAGGCAAGAATACTGAAGTGGTTTGCCATTCCCTTCTCCAGTGGACCACATTCTGTCAGACCTCTCCACCATGACTCCACCGTTTTCAGTGGCCCCACAGGGCATAGCTTAGTTTCATTGAGTTAGACCAGGGTGTGGTCCATGTGATTAGATTGACTAGTTTTCTGTGATTATGCTTGCAGTGTATCTGCCCTCTGATGCCCTCTCGAAACACTTACTGTCTTATTTGGGTTTCTCTTACCTTGGACGTGGGGTATCTCTTCACGGCTGCTCCAGCAAAGCACAGCTGCTGCTCCTTACCTTGGACGAGGGGTATCTCCTCACCGCTGCCCCTCCTGACCTTGAACGTGGAGTGGCTCCTCTTGGCTCTCCTGCACCTGCGCAGCCACCATTCCTTTGTCTCCTTAGGTAGGTTTATTCCTAGATACTTAATTATTTTTGTTGCAGTGGTGAATGGGATTGATTCCTTAATTTCTCTTTCTGATTTTCATTGTTAGTATATAGAAATGCAAGTGATTTCTGTGTATTGATTTTGTATCCTGTGACTTTGCTAAATTCACTGATTAGCTCTATCTAGTAATTTTCTGATACTATCTTTAAGGTTTTCTATTTAGAGTATCATGTCATCTGCAAACAGTAAGAGCTTTACTTCTTCTTTTCCCATCTGGATTCCTTTTATTTCTTTTTCTTCTCTGATTGCTGTAGCTAGGACTTCCAAAACTATGTTGAATAATAGTGGTGAAAGTGGACACCCTTGTCTTGTTCCTGATCTAAGGGGGAATGCTTTCAGTTTTTCACCATTGAGAATAATGTTTGCTGTAGGCTTATTTTATATGACCTTTACTATGTTGAGGAAGGTTCCTTCTATGCCCATTTTTGAAGCATTTTAACCATAAATGGGTGCTGAATTTTGTCAAAGGCTTTTTCTGTATCTGTTGAGTTGTCATTGGAGAAGGCAATGGCACCCCACTCCAGTACTCTTGCCTGGAGAATCTCATGAATGGAGGAGCCTGGTAGTCTGCAGTCCATGGGGTCACTAAGAGTCAGACATGACTGAGTGATTTCACTTTCACTTTTCACTTTCATAAATTGAAGAAGGAAATGGCAACCCACTCCAGTGTTCTTGCCTGGAGAATCCCAGGAAGAGGGGAGCCTGGTTGGCTTCCGTCTATGGGGTCGCAGAGAGTCGGACATGACTGAAGCGACTTAGCAGCAGCAGCAGCAGCAGCAGCACTGAATGGTCGTCATATGGTTTTTATCTTTCAATTTGTTACTATGGTCTATCACATTGATTGACTTGCATATATTGAAGAATCCTTGCATTCCTGGAATAAGCCCAACTTGATCATAGTGTATGAGCTTTTTGATGTGTTCCTGAATTCTGTTTGCTAAAATTTTGTTGAGGATTTTTGCATCTATGTTCATCAGTGATATTGGCCTGTAGTTTTCTTTTTCTGTGTTGTCTTTGGTTTTGGTATCAGGGTGATGGTGGCCTCATAGAATGAGTTTGGAAGTGTTCCTTCCTCTGCAATTTTTTTGAAAGAGTTTTAGAAGGATATGCATTAACTCTTCTCTAAATATTTGATAGAATTCTGTGAAGCTATCTGGTCCTGAGCTTTTCTTTTTGGGGAGATTTTTGATCACAGCTTCAATTTTATGCTTGTAATTGGGTTGTTCATAATTTCTATTTCTTCCTGGTTTAGTCTTGGAAGATTGAACTTTTCTCAGAATCTGTCCATTCCTCCCAGGTTATCCATTTTATTACCACATAGTTGTTCATGATAGTCTCTTATAATCCTTTGTATTTCTGCATTGTCTGTTGTAACCTCTACTTTTTCAGTTCTAATTTTGTTGATTTGATTCTTCTCTCTTTTGTTCTTGATGAGTCTGGCTAAAGGTTTGTCCATTTTGTTTATCTTCTCAAAGAACCAGCTTTTAGTTTTATTCATCTTTACTATTGTTTCATTTCTTTTTCAGTTATTTCTGCTTGGATCTTTATGATTTCTTTCCTTCTACTAATTTTGGGGTCTTTTGTTCTTCTTTTTCAGTTGTTTTAGGTGTAAAGTTAGGTTGTCTATTTGATGTTTTTCTTGTTTCTTGAGGTAGGGTTGTATTGCTATAAACTTCTCTCTTAGAACTGCTTTTGCTGCATCCCATAGGTTTTGAGTTGTCATGTTTTCATTTTCATTTGTTTCTAGAAATATTTTGATTTCCCTTTTGATTTCTTCAGTAACCTGTTGGTTATTTAGAAAAATATTATTTAATCTCCATGTGTTTGTGTTTCTTACAGTTTTTTTTTGTTGTTGTTGTAATTGATATCTAGTCTCATAGAATTGTGGTTGGAGAAGATGCTTGATATGATTTCAATTTTCTTCAATTTACTGAGGTTTGATTTATGACCCAAGATTTTGGTCTATCTTGGAGAATGTTCCATGTACACTTGAGAAGAAAGTGTATTCTTCTGCATTTGGATGGAATGTCCTGAAGATATCAAAGAGATCCATCTCATCTAATGTATCACTTAATACTTGTGTTTCCTTATTAATTTTCTGTTTTGATGATCTGGCCATTACTGTGGGGTGTTAAAGTCTCCTCCTATTATTGTGTTACTGTCAATTTCTCCTTTTATGTCTGTTAGTGTTTGTCTTATATATTGAGGTGCTCCTATGTTGGGTGCATAGATATTTACAATTGTTATCTCTTCCTCTTGGATTGACCCCTTGATTATTATGTAGTGTCCTTCCTTATCTCTTATAATCTTTAAGGTCTATTTTGTCTGATATAAAGATTGCTGCTACTACTACTACTACTAAGTCGCTTCAGTCGTGTCCGACTCTGTGCAACCCCATAGACGGCAGCCCACCAGGCTCCCCTATCCCTGGGATTCTCCAGGCAAGAACAGCTGAAAGATCAGCTGTTAAGTGTATGGGGTTTCCTTTGTATGCTACTTGTTGCTTCTCCCTTGCTGCTTCTAATATTGTTTCTTTGTGTTTAGTCTTTGCTAGTTTGATTAGTATATGTCTTGGTGTGTTTCTCCTTGGGTTTATCCTGTATGGTACTCTTTGTGCCTCTTGGACTTGATTGACTATTTCCTTCTCCATGTTGGGGAAATTTTCAACTATAATCTCTTCAAAAATTTTCTCATACCCTTTCTTTTTCTTTTCTTTTTCTGGGACCTGTATAATTTGAATGTTGGTGCATTTGATATTGTCCCAGAGGTCTCTGAGACTATCCTCAGTTCTTTTCATTCTTTTTATTCTGCTCTTCAAAAGTTATTTCCACCATTTTATCTTTCAGCTCACTGATTCATTCTTCTGCTTCAGATATTCTGCTATTGATTCCTTCTAGAGTTTTTAAAATTTCAGTAATTGTGTTGTTTGTCTCTGTATGTTTATTCTTCAATTGTCTTAGGTCTTTGTTAATTGATTCTTGCATTTTCTCCATTTTGTTTTCAAGATTTTTTTTATCATCTTTACTATCATTATTCTGAATTCTTTTTCAGGTAGTTTGCCTATTTCCTCTTCATTTACTTGCATTTCTGTGTTTCTAGTTTGTTCCTTCATTTGTATACTATTTCTCTTCCTTTTCATTATTTTTCTTTAACTAATTGTGTTTGAGGTCTCCTTTTCCCAGGCTTCAAGGTTGAATTCTTTCTTCCTTTTGGTTTCTGCCTTCCTAAGGTTGGTCCAGTGGTTTGTGTAAGCTTTGTTTTTTGTGTGTGTGTGTGTGTGTGTAAGCTTTGAATAGGGTGAGATTTGTGCTGAGTTTTTGTTTGTTTGTTTTTCCTCTGATAGGCAAGGCTAAGTGAGCTGGTAATCCTGTCTGCTGAAGACTGGGTTTGTATTTTTGTTTCCTTCATTGTATACATGAGGCATCCTACACAGGGTGATACTGGTGGTTGGGTGATGCCAGGTCTTGTATTCAAATGGTTTCTTTTGTGTGAGTTCTATTTGATATTCCCTAGGGTTAGTTCGCTGGTAGTCTAGGGTCTTGGAGTAAGTGCTCCCACTCCAAAGGCTCAGGGCTTGATCTCTTATAGCTCTGTGGGTGAGAAATACAGGTCTCATTGTACCTCCAGTACAGGTCTCATTGGCTAAAAACACCATGTCAGCAGTTCTGTGTTCCTTTCTGAAGGCTCTCTGTCTTTAAAGACAGTGATGTTACACATCTATGATCCTGCCTCTCTAGCCTGCTCCAATAAAGGCTATATTTTGAAGAGGGAGCTGATGGCATTGCCAGAGGTCACACAGCTAGTTAGTGGCAAAATCAGGATTCAAATCTAAGTTTGTCTAACTCTACCACTCTACTTATAAAAACTCTTTCAAGCTGCCACAATGCTAATACAGCATAAAAGTTGGAAAAGAATGGAAATGAAAGTCAATAGCTGCTTCAAATACATATCAAGTACCTACATGCTTCAAGTAAGGCTTTTTGGCACAAGGTAGGCAACTCCAGGACTGGGTGGATAGGAGACCAGAGTTCAAATTCTGCTATTACCATGGATTCTTCCCCCATGGGGCATGTGACAGCGAATGTCCCTTCAAGCTTTAAAGGTCCCTGTCTCTATGATTTATCATCTAGGTAAATATAGAGGACCAGGAACAGTGTCCAGAGAAGGCAATGGCATCCCACTCCAGTACTCTTGCCTGGAAAATCCCATGGACGGAGGAGCCTGGTAGGCTGCAGTCCATGGGGTCGCTAAGAGTCAGACACGACTGAGCGACTTCACTTTCACTTTTCCCTTTCATGCATTGGAGAAGGAAATGGCAACCCACTCCAGTGTTCTTGCCTGGAGAATCCCAGGGATGGGAAGCCTGGTGGACTGCCGTCTATGGGGTCACACAGAGTCGGACACGACTGAAGTGACTTAGCAGCAGCAGCAGCAGGAACAGAGGTATACAAGATTGATAGCATTGATTAACACACCAATTATTGTAAGAATAGATGAAAGGTGGCAGGACTAGACTCTTTTCTCAGTTTCAATACTATTTGCTTTATTCACTAAAGTATTTGGTTTTAGGATGTTATTTTCAAGGAAAAGCAAGAACAAGTCCATACAGTGTGCCGTTCCAGTCTACTAGAATGTAGGATGTACTAGAATTTTAGGCTTTATTCATGCAAATATTGAAGCATTCAGTCCCACAACAAGTATTTAAAACCTACTGAGTATTTAGGCAAGACCAGGTGAAGGAAGATCTTGATAAAAATTTCAAAAAGTAAAAGAGGGACTTCCCTGGTGGTCCAATGATTAAGAATTCAAGTGCCAATGCAAGGGACATGGGTTCGATTCCTGGTCCAGGCAGATTCTTCATGCCACAGGGCAACAAAGCATGTGTGTTACAATTATTGAGCCTGCATGCTCTAGAGATCATGCTCTGCAAGAAGAGAAGCCATGGCAATAAGCCCACACTCCCACAGAGAGTAGGGCCTGCTCACCACAACTAGAGAAAGCCTGTACACAACAACAGAGACACAGAGCAGGAACAAATAAATAAAAAAACTTTTTAAAAGAGGACTTTTTTAGACTTTACATTTGGGTTTTTAAGACTGTATGACAATCTTGAAGGTGTTGTTCCTCTTTTTTTCACATTATAAAACTAAAACCTTCAGTACTTTACATTCAGATCTGTTGCTGCTGCATCACTTCAGTCGTGTCTGACTCTGTGTTGACCCCATAGACGGCAGCCCACCAGGCTCCTCCGTCCATGGGATTTTCTAGGCAAAATTACTGGAGTGGGGTGCCATTGCCTTCTCCGATTCAGGTCTGTACCAGTATTCAAATCTGAGTCAGTCCATCTTCTGTGTCATATTAGGAAAGCAATCATAGTGTAGTTGGGTGTTGGACAATGTATATGCCATATTAACTACCGAGAAAGGGCCCAGCACAAGGTGATCAGTGATTTAGAACATAGGTCAGCATTCTTTTTCTGCCAAGTGAACCATTGTAGTGTCTATTGCAATTGCTCACCTCTGCCCTTGCAACGCAAAAGTTGCTGTAGACAGCACATAAATGAATGAGCATTGCTGTGTTCCAATAAGGCCTTATTTATGGATACTGAAACACAAATTTCACATAATTCTCACTTGTCACAAAACATTATTCTTCCTTTCATATTTTTTTTCTATTGTTAGAAAACATAAAAACCATTCTTAGCTTGACAGCTATACAAAAACAAGCAGCAGGTTGGGTTTGGCCCATGGGCTTGTGTTAGTCAGTCGGGGCTGCTATGATAAATACCATAGTCTGAGCGGTTTAAACAACAAAGAATTCTTTCTCACAGTTCCAGAGAGCGGGAAGTCCAGGTTCAAGGTGCTGGCAGGTTCAATGTGGTGTCTGGTGAGAAACTTCTTCCTGGTTTGCAGACAATGGCCACCTTGTTGCTGTATCCTCACGTGGTGGAAAGAGATCATCTCTCTCATCTTTCTTCTTCCAAGAGCACTAAATCCCATTTATAGAGGTTCAACTCTGATGACCTACTTACCTCCCAAAGTCTCCAAATGCTATCACACTGGGGGTTATGGCTTCAATGTTTGAATGTTGGGGGAACACAAGTATTCAGTCTATAGCAATTTGTGAGAGGAGCTCCAACATTCCTGAAGTGGTCAGTGATTGCTCTTCTCTGTAGGCCGGTGGGACCTGCAGCCACTGAACAGAGAAACCTAAATGAAATAGTAGTAATTGGATCCTAGCATAGCAGGGGCCAAGTGGCAGCACACCACTGCCAAAGACAAAGATGGGCATGGTCACCGTGGCGGACAGCAGAATCAAAGCAGCAAGCAGAACGGTCTGGCTTGCGCGGACCTAAGTCATTGGCTAGTTGATCATGGTATTCCTAGAAGTGAAATAGACAGAAAACCCACTAAATTCCTACTGAAACAGTATCAACAGAAAAGTTCTAGGTCAAGTAAAGAGAAGTCTAACCTGAATCATAAAAAGAGAGTCATATCCCTTCCAACATTTCCCAGACTTGAGACAGTTTACAGACCTCAGAATCCCTCAGGTAAAGGGGAGGCTATATCCCCCAGAGAAATGACACTGGTACACCATCAAAATGTATACAGAAAATCTTTCTCCAGACTTCACCAAAGGGACTTCAAATCTTTTTGGTAGGGAAACCGTGCACTGAGAAAAAATAAAATAATCAGACTGTTTGGGAACTAATGGACACTGGCTCTGAACTGAATTCCAGGAGATCAAACATCACTGTGGTACACTGTCTTGGAAGGGGCTTATGGAAGTCAGGTGATCGATTGAGTTTTATCTCAAGTCTGTCTCACAGTGGGGACACTGGGTCCCCAAGCCCATTCTGTGATTATCCTCCAGTCCTGGAATTAATAATTAGAATAGATACACTGAGCACCTCACAGAGTCCCCACGTTGGTTCCCTGACCTGCGGAATGAGGGCTAGTATGGTGGGAAAGATCAAGTGGAAACCTCTAGAACTGCTTCTACTTAGGAAAATAGTAAACCAAAAGCAACACTGAATTCCTGGAGGAACTGCAGAGATAAGTGCCACCACATTTCCATTCAAAAAGGCCTGTGTGGCCTGTGCAGAAGGCAGACGGATTTTGGAGAATGACAGTGGATTATTGTAAGCTAAACCAGGTGGTAACTCCAATTGCAGCCGCTCTGCCAGATGTGGTTTTATTGGTTGAGCAAATTAATACATCCCCTGGTACCTGGTGCAGCTATCAATCTGACAAATGTTTTTTCCTTTGATATCTGTTAGCAAAGACCACCAGAAGCAGTTTGTTTTCAGCTGGAAAGGCCAGCAGTACATCTTCACAGCCCTACATCAGGGCTAAATCAATTCTCCAGCCTGTGTCATAACTAGCTTGCAAGAATCTTTAAAAAATTAATTGATTATTTATTTATTTAGCTGTGCCGGGTCTTGTTGCCAGGATCTTCTATCTTTATTGCAGCATGTGGGATCTAGTTCCCTGACTGGGATCAAACCTGGACCCCCTGTGTTGGGAGCACAGAATATTAACCACTGGACGACCAGGGAAGTCTTGAGCCCACAGTTCATAAGAATCTTGATCACCTTTGTCTTCCACATCATATCACATTGGTCTTTTACATTGATGACACCATGCTGATTGGATGTGGTGAGCAAAAAGTAGCAACAACTCTAGACTTTTTGGTAAGACATTTGTGTGTCAGGGGGTGGAAAATAAATCTGACAAAAATTCAGTGACATTTCTTTTATGTCAGTGAAATTTCTAGGAGGTCCAGTGGTGTGGACCATGTTGAGATATCCCTTCTAAAGTGAAGAATAAAATGTTGCATCTGCTCCCCACCCTTACCCCTCTGTGGCTCAGAGGTAAAGAATCCATCTGCAATGCAGGAGCCGCAGGGGACATGGTACAATCCCTGGGAAGATCCCTTGGAGGAGGGCATGGCAACCCACTCCAGTCTTCTTGCCTGGAGAATCCGATGGACAGAAGAGCCTGGAGGGCTATAGTCCATGGGATTGCTAAGAGTTAGACATAACTGAAGCAAGCCTTCAGCAGGCCCCTATGGGTAAATCACAGCAAGCGATTAGGATTTTGGAACAAAGCTCTATCATCCTCTGCAGATAGCTGCCCTTTTGAGAAACAGCTCTTGGCCTGCTCCTTGACCTTTGTTGTTGGTTCAGTTGCTGAGTGGTGTCCGAATCTTTGTGACCCCATGAACTACAGCACACCAGGCTTCTCTGTCCTTCACTATCTCCCAGAGTTGGCTAAAACTTATGTCCATTGAGTCAGTGATGCCATCCAACCATTTCATCCTCTGTCTCCCCCTTCTCCTCCTGCCTTCAATCTTTCCTAGCATCAGGATCTTTTCTAATGAGTCAGCTCTTCACATTAGGTGGCCAAAGTATTGGAGCTTCAGCTTTAGCATCACTCTTTCCAATGAATATTCAGGGTTGATTTTCTTTAGGATTGACTGGCTTGATCTCCCTGCTATCCAAGGGACTCTCAAGAGTCTTCTCCAGCACCACAGTTCGAGAGTTTAAATTCTTCGGGGTTCAGCCTTGTTATGGTCCAACTCTTACATCCATACATGACTACTGGAAAAACCATGGCTTTGACTATACAGACCTTTGCTGGCAAAGTGATGTCTCTGCTTTTTAACATGCTGTCTATGTTTGTCATAGGTAGTCTTCCAAGGAGCAAGTGTCTGTTAATTTCGTGGCTGCAGTCACCATCCACAGTGATTTTGGAACCCAAGAAAATGAAATCTGACACTGTGTCTACATTTTCCCCATCTATTTGCCATGAAGTGATAGGACCGGAGGCCATGATCTTAGTTTTTTTAACATTGAGTTTTAAGCCAGCTTTTTCAGTCTCCTTTTTCATCTCCATCAAGAAGCTCTTTATTTTCTCTTCATTTTATGCCATTAAAGTGGGATCATCTGCACGTCTAAGGTTATTGATATTTCTCCCAGCAATCTAGATTCCGGCTTGTGATTCATCCAGCCCGGTATTTTGCATGATGTGCTCTGCATATAAGTTAAATAAGCAGGGTGACAATATATAACCTTGATATACTCCTTTCCCAGTTTTGAACCAGTCTGTTGTTCCATGTCTGGTTCTAATTGTTGCTTCTTGTCCTGCATACAGGTTTCTCAGGAGGTAGGAAGATGGTCTGGTATTCCCATCTCTTTAAGAATATTCCACAGTTTGTTGTGATCCACACAGTCAAAGGCTTTAGCATAGTCAATGAAGCAGAAGGAAATGTTTTTCTGGAATTTCCTTGCTTTTTCTATGATCCAGCATATGTTGGCAATTTGATCTTTGGTTCCTCTGTCTTTTTTAAATCTAGTTTGTACATCTGGAAGTTCTCAGTTCACATACTGCTGAAACCTGGTTTGAAGAATTTATTTGACCTTAGTGAGACTGATCGCTTAATTATGGGTCACCAAATTACCATGGAATTTGAGCTGCCCATTATGAACTGAGTATCATCTGGTCTATCAAGCCGTAAAGCTGAATGTGCATAGCAATATCCTACCCATCAAATGGAGTGGATTATACATGTTAGTGAGACAGGCTGGGACTTGGGACCCTTTGCTGCAGTGCTGCAATGCTCGCACTTGGACACACATCTCCTCAAGCCACAAAACACAAAGAAACTGTATGGGACTAAAAATAACTGTGTGCACATTAAGATAAATTGTGGACCAAAAGATACAAAGAGACGAAAAAACCTGATTGCCACACTTTTGAAGAGCCTGGAGCAATAACAGGGTGTCGGAAGAAAAATCACACCCTTGCACACAACACCACCTAAGGGATAGGCAAACCACCTAAGCCCTTGACCCTTGAACACACCCCTGATGCTGCTGCTCTTGTTCTATATAAGGAACAAGCTTGCCCCCCTCACTGGGAGCAAGCAAGCAAGGGAATCTGTTGTTTGTTCTCACTTCCCCCTGCTGCAGCAGGGGCCCCAATAAAGCCTCACCTGACTTTCTTGTCTGGCCTCTAGTCAATTTCTATTGATTGAGGAAGGCCAAGAACCCCGGTCAGTAACAACAGGGCTGAACAGGTGTTGAAGCCACAAGTGAGTTACATGAAGTGGGCCGAATTCCCATGGTCCCCAGTCTTGCTCCTCTGCCTTCTCTCTCCACCATGTAAGGATACAGTGAGAAGGGACCTCACCAGATACTGAATCTGCTTGCACCTTGATCCTGGACTTCCCAGTCTCCAGGACTGTGGGAAAAAAAGTTCATTTAAGCCATCCAGTGCATGGTCTCTGTCATAACAGCCCAAACTAAGATAGAAATAGTAGTTTGCCAATGCTTGATCTAGTGTTCAGACCAGCACTGTCCAATAGAACTTTCTGTAATGATAGAAATGTTTTATATTTGCATGGTACCATACAGTTGCCACTAACCACATGTATCTATTGCACTTGATGTGTGACTAGTACACCAAAGGAACCAAATTTTAATCTATCCCTTCTTTTCATTCCTGGAGCCTTTTACCATTTCTCTAGGGATTAATAGAGTTTTCCAATTAGTTTCCAGGTCTCCGGTTTCACTTACCTCCAAAGCATCCTTGCTAGAGGGATTTTTCTAAAATTATATAGGATGCTAGCACTTCTCCAAAGCAACACTTCCTGGAAACTTAAGAAAGTTTCAAGTTCTATTAGCATGACATAAATCTTTTCCATAAGAAATCACCAAGAGGTAAAACACCTTCCTCTGTTTCATCAGATAAGTGTTGGTAAGTTTCTTGAGAGTAGTCCTGTATTATACCTTGTCTCCTCTAACACTTCACACAGTGGCTTTCTGAATGATGCAGTGAAGAAAACTTGACTTTGGCCATGGAAAACTTAAGTTAGAACCCCAAGTCTGGAACTCCATTCTAGCAGTCACCATAGTCATTTAATCACCTTGACCTCACTATATTTCTGTGATAAATGAAAATGATAACTAGTATTGTTGTGAAGATCAAATGAGTTTGTGGAAATCCTCTGCCTTCAGTAAAAGGCTAGACAAATACTAGTTGTTGTTATAATAAATGTTGGGTTTGAAATGTTTCTAAAAAAGTAGTACTGGGAATTCTCTGGTGCTCTAGTGGTTAGGACTTGGTCCTTTCACTTCTGGGCCCAGGTTTGATCCCTGGTTGGAGAACTAAGATCTTGCAAGCCACTGGGTGTGGCCAAAAAAAAAAAAGAAAAGCAGTACTGGCCTGACTTTATCCAATATGTATTATGACTTTTAAGGCCAATCTGCATGAGATGACAATACAGATACAGGCCTTGGATGTTCAAAGAAAGAGGGATGAAAAGGAACAATTTTGGCATATTTTTTCCAAACATTCCTTTGGATTATGCATTTTTCATGTTTAGGTCTAAGACTGCTTTTTAAAAAAAATTAAAATTTTTTATTTATTTGGCTGCACTAGGTCTTAGTTGCGGCATGGGGGATCTTTACTTGTGGCATGCAAACTTAGTTGCTCTATGTGGGATCTAGTTCCCAGACCAGGGATTAAACCTGGGCTGCCTGCATTATGAGTGCAGACTCTTAGTCCCTGGACTACCAGGGAAGTCCTTAAGACTGCTTTCTTCAGTTTTGTTTTGATGAATGAAAATTTCAGCAATACCAATAGACAGTCAACTTGTTTTTTGACCACACAGCATGCAGGATCTTAATTCTGCTGTGATGAGGGATTGAACTCGCACCCCTTGTACTGGAAGTGCACAGTCTTAACCACTGGACTGCCAGGGAAATCCCAACAGTTGATTCTTGGGAATTATATGGCAATGGCATCATCTGAAAAAATCAGAAAAGAAAGATGAAGTAGTAATTTCTTATTTTTAAGCATCTACAGGGAATTTTCAAAGGGGACTTTCTCAGTGAGTTCTCCTAGGGGTTGTAGGAAGGGTTTTGCTTTCAGATAAGAAAATAAGATAGAGAAACAATGTTATCATACAGGGAGATGTGGCAAAGGGACAATTTAGCCGACATTGAAAGTGATCTTTTCCTTCCCCTAGGGACATCCTGATCACAGGATTTGTAAGATTAAGCATATTTTCATTAGACCATATTACACTTTGTGTTGAATTTATATCAGTAATTAATTTCTCAGGTTTTTTTTTTTTTTTTTTGCCATTGCAGTGCAGCATGTAGAACCCTAGTTCCACCACGGATGAAATCTTGGCCCCTTGCATTGGAAGGACCAAATCTTAACCTTTGGACCACCAGGGAAGTTCCTCATTTCTCAGTTTTGAAATGTGACTCCACCATCTTAAAAAGTGCAAAAAGAAGGCATTATTTGTGTTCAAAATGCTTTATTTGGTGAAGGGCAGTGAAGATTTATTATTCCTTGAATTTAAATTTCCACAGCACTTAATGGATCTATGTCAGAACACTTAGATTGTGTGCCTCTCTCTGTAAAAGACAGATTAAGACTTGTTGGAAGACAGGGACTTGGTTCACTCATCTTCACACATTTGTCTCATCCTGCTTCAGATTAGTTGCCACGTGTGTAGAATACAGTAAATTATCTTAGCAAACTGGTGGCTATTCCCGCTTGTTCTCTCTGCGGTATGCAAACTTGTAATCGCCATTAAGCGGTCAGTAAATTCATGTCAAAGAAGTGGGTGATATACATAGGGTAATACGATAATACCTTAACTGTCTACCGCATGGGCATCCAGAACTCTATCTCTGAGCCCAAGACAGGGCCTGCTGGTTCTATCCCCAAATTGCCATGCGCCCCAGGCAACAAGCCCTGCAGCTACCATGGCATTTCCTTTCACTCTGAGACCTCAGCATCCAATTCTCGCGTCATTCTCTTCCATCTCCCTCTTTGAAGTTTTCACAAGCTTTGGTATATTTTAGATATTCATAAAATTTGTCATTTAACAGTCTAATCAGAACTTTTCATATATCGGTTAGACACCCCTCCCCAGTAGGAAGAAGATCCTAGAAAAAGCGAGGGGGTGCACGTGAGACACTGACACCTAAATCGGCAAAACCTGGTCACTTCCCCGAGCCAGCAAGCCTTCAGGGAGGAGGAACTGGGAGACGAAGGCCCCACGTGACCTCGGGGGCCCGAGGCTGAGCCGACCCCGCCCCTCCTCCCTCTTCTGCCGCGGCCGCCGCTGCCGCCGCCGGGGGGCGCATGCGCAGCCCATGTTAGTGATGGAGGAGAGAAGATGGCGGAAGCGGAGTGAGTGACTTGCTGGTGACTGATGTCGTAACTGGGGGGCGAGAGGGGGCAGCGACAAGTCCCCCCAAGGGGAAAGCTCAGGGCTCTTTCGCGGGCAGTGCGGGGAAAGGGGGACGCGAGAGCTTCCTTATCGTGGAGGAGCCTGCTTGGCCCTTGTCGGGGGACGGAGCCGAACTGTAAGGGTCCAGTTACCTCCAGGCGGGAGCGCCCCTTCCGCCGTCTGGTCCCGGATCTGCGGGGCCCTGTGCGCAGGGTCCCTCCTCGGACCCCTACCGCCGGGGTCTTCTGGAAGATGAGCCCGGGTGGGCCCCTCAGAGGCTGTCATCCCTGCAAGTGGGCCCCGCGGGCAGCGTTGTGACGGCCGCCCGCACCGGGGGCCCGCGGAGGCAGGGTAGGGCTGGGCGGGCACTGCCAGGCCTCCTTCACGCTCGCCTCCTTCCCGCCCCGGCGCCACCCCACTGCGCCTCCGTGGGAGAGCCCGAGACGTGGGGCTGCTCACTCCCTCCCTCGGCAGGCTCGGAGGAGGTGTCTCAGCGGCGGGGGCTATGGCGTGTTTGGCGAGGTTGAAAACACCCTGGTAGGAAAGATCTTTCTTTCCCTCCGGTCTCTGGCTGCAGTGTAGTTGCCGCCCTAGAGGGCCACATTCTTGTGTGGCGGTGTGATGGTATGCTTAGTTAGCGACTCAAACTTAAGTGTTTCCTGGGTAGGCCGCTTGTGCAGCGGAACTGCCGTTTGTGTTTTGCAGGCAATATACAAGGCTAGTCGGTGGAGTTAGCAAAATTGTTCTTTTGTGCCAGGTCTCCAGATGCAGTTTAATGATTTGGCCAGTTCTACCCACCGATGTTTAGACTTGTGTCTAGATTTTGGATTCTCTGTGACCATATTTAGTTACTGAACTGCTTACTGCAGGGTTTGAGGAGATGGTTGAGCAGAACAGCACTGTACAAGGACCAGAATTAAAGCTGGCTTTTTGCATATCATTGATGCGTGGTTCAGAAGTGTTATGACAGGTAGCAATTTGGTAAAAAGTTTATCTACCACCATACCTGTATGATATTGTATTGTTAACATATGCTGCTGTGATTTGATGAATGGAAAGGAGTTTGCAAAACTAATAAACCGCTCCCCAACCCTCCCCCACAGTAAAAACCCCAGAGAAGTCTAAAAGTGTGTGAGTCATTTATTAATCAAAAAGATTAGTAAGACTTGGCTCCCCACTTTTTTTCCTTTCGCGTTTCCTCTTATAAATCGGGCTTTTAAAAACATTTGATTCCTCACAGAGCAATCATACTCTTATGATTATACATATAAATATTGTTTATATATGTGATATAAAAAACAAAGAAAATTTGTAGGTAAAAGGACACTATGTGGAAATAGTGCACGTATACACAGTTAGTGCCAAATTCTTTTGTCTTTTCCTGAAGTAGAAAGTGTTACGTTCTTGTCAGTACTTCTCATGTGAGGTGGGTCATATTATGTTTCTTAGAGGAAAAGAAAGGCAGAGAAAACCAGTATATTCTTAAGTTTGCTTTTTGTGGTGCATTTCTATCCCTACAATAAATATTATAGTTCTAGTTTCTAACAACATTAAAGCACTCAGAAATGACTTAATATGTTGTTTGAATTTATTAAAATAAAAATTCTGTATTTGTATCACAACAGTGAAATGAGTTTGTAATGTTGGAGGGACTATAATCAGAATAGTACAAAACTGCACTTCTTGTATAAGGAAAGTGACATAGTTAACGCTGTTTTCAAAATTTGGAGTTGTATTTTGTGAAAGAGATTTTTGTTAGCAAGTGGGGAAATTGTTTTCCACTGCTTCTCTTATTTACCCAGAGTAATCTGCTTATGAGTATTAACTCAGAGCTATTAGATGTGGTAAGGACAGAATTGTAGAATAATTACAGGGAAAGCAGTTTGAGTTAATAAATTATTTTTTAACTTATTTTCCTAGAGAACGTATTTTTAAATAAAGTACATATGGTAACCAAAAATTGAGTTAATTGGCTAAGCTAAACTAAGCTAGCACAAGTCCACAGGCATCCTTTTTTAATGTCTACATAAGAAGAATGATTTTAATTTGTAATCAGTATGGTCAAAAGAATATAAAGAAGTATTTGAATACTCTGATATTGCTTAAGTTTTAATTTTACCAGGTAGTAAAGTATTCTGTCATCACCTGTTTTGGTTTCAAGACACTCATCTTCCTTCAACAATAAAAAGGTAAACTTTAGGCCAGGCTTTATCTGAGTTCTGTATCCTGAATCCAGAGGGTTCAAATTTAGTAGATATGAATTTTTAATTATGCTTTATCTTTGTAGAGTATTTTTCCGATTCACGTGTTTATGGTGACTGTGTGCCATCTGTATTTTATGAGGTCCTTCTTAGAAATTTAGACTGTTCTGATCATTTCTTGGAATAATTAAATATTCTTTAAACAGTATAACGCTTTTGCCAATACAAATCCTTTGTGCTGTCTGCTAGATTTAAGGACCACAGTACAGCTATGGATAGTGAACCAAACCCGGGAACATCTTCGGTGTCGACGACAAACAGTAGCACCACCACCACCACCATCACTACTTCCTCCTCTCGAATGCAGCAACCACAGATCTCTGTCTATAGTGGCTCAGACCGACATGCTGTACAGGTATTTCAGTTACCGTGATGGGTAGGCTAAGACTTGGGAGCCATTACTTTTCGCTTAAGCCAGGTAAATGTATTGTTTCGTATCCTCAAAGGAGTTACATGATAACCCTCTAAATGAGTGCAGTTAGAATTGTGAACGTTTGGAACTACCAACAGAGTTATTTAATAATCATTCTATTGGGAGGGCCTCCATTTGTCAGCATGTAGCTTCGAAAACAATGTCAGGAAAATTATAATTGGAAGGTCCCTAGGTGTTGCTGCAAGTGGGGAAACTCGACCAAGAGCCCCAACATGAAAATGACTCTAGGTTTTTCTGGATTATTGTGTATTTGAACCCAAAATTTGGACTTAGGGTTTATTCAGGTCTGTAGATAAGTTCAGAGGTTCGTTTTAAACCTAAGAACTCTAAGCAAGAGGATCCATTAGGAGCTATCAGGGGCAGAGGAGAAAGGGAATATTTAATTAGGAAAAGTCTTAGGCTGATCACTTAGTTGAGAAAATAAATTTAGCTGCAAAGTTTAGGAGCAAATTAGCAAAGATGGTGGTGGTCAGGCTCTCTCGCTCCATAGTCTCTTGCTCTCGCCCCACGTTTTGTAAATACAGTTGTGTAACAGCTGAGATCACTTATAGCACAGTGTATGTGTGTCCCGATGTACCCCCTTAACCACGGGCCACTTTTGTTCTGTAAACCTATATAAGCTCCACCTGAAAAGCCCTTGCGGCAGCATTATGGCTATGTCCGTTGGGTCAACCACAAGCGAATACAGCATGTCTGCTGTTATGGCTGCTGTGCCGGTCAGGAGAGAAGAAATGTGTCTGCAGTTCTTCTGGCTCCTTGTATCTTCTTCCAGCTTCCCTGCTCACTCCTTGCCTACCCTGGCTTCAGCAAACAGTGAGATACAGCAAGGCAGCCTTTATAATAATGGAGGTTGAGGCAATATGGTATTGCATAAAAAGAGTATGGGCATTGCAGACTGATGCAGTTTTTGTTTGAATTCCATTTTCTTTACTGTAGCTAGCCTTGAGTGAGAGGCATAATCTCCTTGAGCCTCAGGAAACTATAAAATGAAAATGAGACCACCTGCTTAATAAGTTATGAGGATTAGATGAAGGATCTAGAATTTTGTGGGACACGTTATATACTCAGTAAATGATAGTAACTAATACATACTGAATAATTATGTGCTAAGTATTTGATAAATGCTTTACATGGATTATCTCCATTCAACAGATGGAAAAATTGATGTTTTAAATTGGCTAAATAACTTTCCTAAACTCACATACCTAGTTGGTACTCTTGACTTTAGAGTTGTGCCCTTAAACACTGAGATTTTTTCCCATTAAACCTAATGTTCTTTCTCAAATCTGCATAATTGCACTCCACCCTGAAAAAAAACAGACCTGGTTTAGTCATCTCTCTGATCCATTTTTCTAGAGTGCAGATCCCAGTATACTGACTGTCTAGTTGTTATATGGCTTAGTATTCTGAAATTACTGTGGAGTAGAATCAGGATTGTTGGAAACTCGTCCGTCAGTTCAGTAGAAATTCAGACTGGAACATAGTGGTTTTAATGTTTTTCACCTTTCTCTGAGGCAAGGGAAACAGGGAAGAATATCTAGATCCTTGAACATAAAGATAATGTGATATTTTAAATACCATTTTGTTCTCCACCTATTTTCTAAGCTGGCTGTGTTAATAAAAAAAACAGTTACTCGAGATTTGTAGTTGAAGATAATATCTCACGACGAGCACTAACTCTAATTCTTACAAGATCATAGAATTGCTTCCCTTAAAATGTAATCAAATCAATATTTATTGAACTACCTAAATAGTTTAATACCTTTCAGCTTTTTTTTTTTTTTTCCCACCCCTGTGAATCCTTTTCACCTTCCTTGCTCCAGAGGAACAAAATGAGAGCAACGTGCTGTATCTTTAACTTGTTTTTAAAGAGTCTCTCATCCATGAGTATGGCACTGAATGGTAATGAAAAATTGTGCTGACAATAGAAAAAATAAGTTATTCATTTTTAATTTCAGTTTGATTTTAGAGTTTTGTTATGGAATTAGAGCAACATATACAGATGACCTAACCAAAAAGATATATTGTTGTGGTTCTAAAGCACTTAATGCTGGTCTGTACTTCCCTGCAACTAGGGGTCAAAAGCCTATATTGATTTTGTGACAGGAATCTGCAGCAGGTGTAGCAGTCTGTTGTTGGCGAATTGAGACATGAATGCAGGAAGGTAAAAAACACAAGGAAACGTGCTTTCTTGGAATTTTAATAAAGACATTCATAGCTTTGTGATAAAGGTATCCTGACTCAGAAGCTCATACTATAGGATTTTGTCTCTTTTTCTCCATTAGCTCTTTGAAAACTCTGGTTTGATCTTGAGATTGAGGGTGCTGTTTGAGAGTCCCCATGGGCATGACATGACTTTGGGCTGTGATTGCAGAGGACTGGTGTAGTCCAGTGTACCATTCGGACAAATAAAGGATTTTTCTCTTTTATTAGAACTCTTGATTGTTTCACATTTATCAGTTTATGAAGTTTGGGTTCAGAGTTTTTATTTTACTAATAAATAGTCACAGTAATGAGCACTTATAAGAATTTTTTTTTAGTAAGAATAATTTTATTTTGTGTTGAAACAGTTGCACCTGACATTTAAAAAAAAATGAGTGGTTACTTAGTAATTTTCTTAAAAATATGGCTTTATAATTTTATGTGGTTATTACTATAATGAAGCTAAGTTTTTTCAGACATTTAGAAAAAATACAAATGAGAATCAGGTAAAAAGCACTTCTAATCTAGCTACCTATCAGTAGTCTTTTAATGTTTTCCTGAATATTGTTTAAAATATTTTAATATAGATGGTATCTTACTCTGTACACTATTAAGTGACCTTTTTCCACCTAAATGTATTTGGAAACTGTTTTGTTGATAGTTGTTATCTGCTCTGTTTAATATAGTAGCTGCTAGCTGCATGTGGCTATTTTATATTTAAATTAAAATTCAGTAAAATTAAAAACTTGGTTCCTTGGTTGCACTAGTCTCCTTGTAAGTGCTTAGTAGATACTTAGGGTTAGTGGCTACTGTATTGGACGGCACTGATCTGTTATACATTACTGTTTGTAATACATGCAAGGTATCAGTTCAGTTCAGTTGCTCAGTCGTGTCCAGCTCTGTGTGGCCCCATGAATTGCACCACGCCAGGCCTCCCTGTCCGTCACCAACTCCCGGAGTTCACTCAGACTCATGTCCATCGAGTCGGTGATGCCATCCAGCCATCTCATCCTCTGTCATCCCCTTCTCCTCCTGCCCCCAATCCCTCCCAGCATCAGAGTCTTTTCCAATGAGTCAACTCGTCACGTGAGGTGGCCAAAGTACTGGAGTTTCAGCTTTAGCATCATTCCTTCCAAAGAAATCCCAGGGCTGATCTCCTTTAGGATGGACTGGTTGGATTTCCTTGCAGTCCAAGGGACTCTAAAGAGTCTTCTCCAACACCACAATTAAAAGCATCAATTCTTTGGTGCTCAGCCTTCTTCACAGTCCAACTCTCACATCCATCATGACCACTGGAAAAACCATAGCCTTGACTAGACGGACCTTTGTTGGCAAAGTAATGTCTCTGCTTTTCAGTATGCTATCCAGGGTATACATATTCTTTTTATACCCAAATCGCGAATTCTAAATAAAAAGTTTTATCCAAAATGGGTATTCCATTTTATCCAAAATGGGTATTCCAATTTACATTGTTATTAACAGTATATGAGTGAATCTGTTTCTCCAGTAGTAGTAGGATTCTTTTAAATGTTTATCCATTGGAAGGTTGAAAAAGTGTTGTGTTTTAATTTGTAAGTTTTGACTACTAATGAGATTGAAGATATTTTCAGATGCTTACTTAGCCCCTTTTCCTTTTGTGAATTGCCTCTACTGGGTAACTTTAACCTGTACAGATTAGTGAATCCTAGTGACTTAGAAGCAGCAGCAGCAGCAGTGATGTATAACTAGGAGAAAACTGTTAATAAGTGTGAGGATATTGAATATTAAAGGAGTGAAATTTTAAATTTCTAATACTTTATGGTTACTTTTACTTTTTAAAATTTCTAATACAGCTTTTCTAATACTTAATGGTTAAGATTATGGTTTGACATTGGTTCAATTGACTTATCACAGGTAATTCAGCAGGCACTGCATCGCCCTTCCAGCTCAGCTGCTCAGTATCTACAGCAGATGTACGCCGCGCAGCAGCAGCACTTAATGCTGCACACAGCGGCTCTCCAGCAGCAGCACTTAAGCAGTTCCCAGCTTCAGAGCCTTGCTGCTGTTCAGGTGAGACTGAAACGAATTAAGAACTTACAAGGCCAAAGTTGACATTGCCTGCAGACAATTACTGAAAATAAATACACTGGGTATTATTGCAGAGTTTTCAGATATCTTGTGTTGTTTTTTTTTTTTTAAGAAAATATAGTAGGCTGCCAAATAAAAGTTAGTTTAAAAAAAAGAATGTTTAATGTGTTACTCTGTTGCTGAGTTTTGTCCCTCTCCTTTTTATCTACATTGCAGAAATGCTGTACCAGTCTTGTGTGTATAGAATTCTAGGGATGACAGTGAATAGTTAAGGTTACATAAATCTTATTTACATTTTAACCAAAAAAGGTTTTTTAAAATTATGTAAGTAATTTATACTCATTAAAAAAAAAAAAAAAACAGTATAAAATCGTTCATAAGAGGTATAGAGGTGTTCCTTTTCCACACCCACTGGTATTTTCTACTCTTCAGAGGCGGCCACTGTTTATGCACCCCTCTAGAAATGTTCTCTATAAAAATGTGTATGTATACTTTTCTAAAATCCAGTCATATGATTCTTATTGCTATCAGGAAGATTTTATGATTAAATGTTTGTTTTTAAACAGATCTTTGTTATTATTGCATCGTTTATTTAAATAAAACTCTAATGTGAGATTTAAATCTAGTAACCAGAGTAGGATCTCAAGTTGACTGAACCTGAAAAAGGTTTATTTCTGTTAAACACATCCCAGCTATTACTTCTTCTCATTAGTGTAATTTAAAATAACATCTTGTTCATGATAGTTAGGAACTGAAACCCAGTGGCATTTGATATAGCTCCAATTTATTTTTCATAACATTGGATTGGTAATTTCACTTCAAAGATGAGATCTATAGAGTAAAGCTGACAATGGGTGCAGCTCTTAAACTAAGTTGAGCCTTTGGGTCTTCTGATTTCACCGTGCAGTGTTTTCTCTTTTTCTTAATTTTTTTGATCAAAACTTAATCCATGTTGACTGTAAAATGACTGTAAAATAGATGTTTTGACTTTATTGTGATTTTTGTGGTATCCGGGTACAAGAAAGTTTTAAACTTCAGACTTCTTATAGACATAAAGATCTTATTATTTTAGGCAAGCTTGTCCAGTGGAAGACCACCTACGTCCCCCACAGGAAGTGTCACACAACAGTCAAGTATGTCTCAGACATCTGTAAGTGCTCTAATTTTTTTCCTGATTTTAAAATTTTAGATTATTGCTTTCCAGAAATTAACTGTTAAAATCTACAAAGCTGTTACTGTTTATCTGTTGGGTACTGTTTGTAACAAGTGGCTAGAAATAGGAATGGTAAATTTCGAGAATTTGGAACTAATGTCAAACTTCTGAAAATCTGAGTCATAAAAATATTTTTGTATTATTTCTTATACATGTTTTCCCCTTGATTGTGTTCAGGTCTTCTATGATTGTGAATGGTTGCAGTTTTCAATGTGCATTGAGAGCATGAAATATATAATATAGGGAAGTTAAGTCATGCATTTACTGTGACAAGTACTAGAGAATGTCATGTCCTTGGTAGACATCTAAGTGTTTCTAGCTTTTTCTGTGCAGTTTACATTTTAGAAATTTTACTTCCCAGCTTATGCTTACTTGAGTTATCTGGGTCAGATTTACAAGTATTCATTCAAGATAGTGTAATTTATTTTGAGAAGAGAATAAAAGGTGATTTGCTATATTGCACATATTTACTGGGAAATTGTGCAAAGTATTCCAGTTAAAAAGAAATTTATAGGTGTGGTAATACTTGTTTACCCTTTTATTTTGATGTAATTTCAAATTGTAAGAATAATGAAAATTTCTGTATACTTTCTACTCAGATTCATCAATTGTTAGCATTTTGGCTCACTGCTTTATCATTCAGTCTTTCTGTCTACATATATACAGTTACCTTTTTCTGAACCATTTGTGGATAAGTTAAGACATGTTCCTTTACTCCTAAATACTTTGATATGTACTTCCTAGGAACAAAGTCATTCTTTTATGACTACATGTGGCTACATGAAACAGGTCAAAATCAGGAAAATTAACATTGATACACTGTTGTTCATATTCATATTTCATCAGTTCTTCCAGATTTCTCAGCCTCATCCTTATAGACCTTATGGACCAGATAATTCTTTCTTATGGGGGGGCTGTCCTGTGCTTTGTAAGATGTTTAACAGCATCCCTAGCTTAGATATCAGTAGGCTGTGCCCTTCTCCTTTCCCCAGTGTGACAACCAAAAATGTCTGCATGCACTGCTAGATGTTTTCTGAGGGGCCAAATTGCCCCTTGTTGAGAACCATTGAGTTAAACTAATAATGTCCTTCCTAGCTATTTTTTTCTGATCCAGGATGGTAATACTTTGATAAAATAGACTCCAATGGAATATAGTTTATAGATTGCTGAGGAATTAAAGTTGAACTTGTGCTATATTTCTTCAGCTAAGGGTGTGGTCTTTACTAAGTACATGTATAATGAGCACATAGTTATTTGTGGGGTATTGATCTTTTTAATGAAAAAATTCTGTTTTAGCATGGAAGTATCTTAGAACATGAATAAAATTACTTACAAGAAAAATTACTTGTGACTTGAAAATGTTAGACTGAATAAAATGACAAATTTAAGTAATGTATTTAGCCCTAAGCAGTAATGCTATATAGTTGTGGTTACTGATGTCACACAATATCTTTGGCTTCCCTGGTAGTGCAGCTTGTAAAGAATCCACCTGCAATGCAGGAGACCCCGGTTCGATTCCTGGGTCAGGAAGATTTCCTGGAGAAGGGATAGGCTACCCACTCCAGTATTCTTGGGCTTCCCTGGTTGCTTAGCTGGCAAAGAATCCACCTGCAGTGTGGGAGACCTGGGTTCAATCCCTCGGTTGGGAGGATCCCCTGGAGGAGGGAATGGCAACCCACTCCATTATTCTTGCCTGGAGAAACCCCATGGACGGAGGAGCCTGGCAAGCTACAGTCCAAGGGGTCACAAAAAGCCGGACACAACTGAACGACTAAGCATAGCACAGCATGTATTCTGGATTATTTTCCCTTCACATTATTAAAAGGTATCCTTTAAAACTATTTTTGTTCCATTATGATTTTGTGTATGTGACTTTTAGAATCATAGTTCTGGTGATTGTGCTTATTTTTTATGAAATTGTTACTACTGCTTGTCATAAATCAGGGCCAGAATCTCTGGATAACTGGTGAGAGGAAAAGAAGTAGAGAGAATGGATGCCTAGAAAAACAAGAGAATAATACATTGCATTTGTTTTGTGTTCTTTCCCAGCTGAGCAGTAGCTCAAGTGAGTTGACTGGCAGTCCAAATTATGATACCCAGGGTAGCTTAGTAATTTTTAAGAGGGGCAGAGCATAATAGCAGAAATCCCTGGATAGTGATAATAATGAATTGTCTATTGGCAGTCTGCTAGTTTTCAGAATTTTGGTGGTTTTGAGATAGGTGCCTGATAACAATGAACACCAAGAGGGAAGGGTCAATCCTCTCGTACCTAAAAGGGCTACAAGGTAGGTTGTCAAGTCACCTGCCAAATAGGTTGGGATTTAGAGTAGCAGTGAAATGCCAGAGGGGAAATGGAATATTATATTTTAAAAAATGAGGTAAAAAGTCCAGTCTACCGCATGGGAAAACTATGTGTGTGGAGAAGATCATTGTTAATTGATTGTATAGTGGGTGCCAGCATCCTTTTCTTTCCTGTAATTAGAACAGAAAGGCTAATTCTATACTCTTAACCAGTAGTGAGAGTGGTTTGTATGAGTGTTTGATTGATTGGCTCTAAAATTAGTTGGGACTGAATATTTAGGTTGGATGTCTTTTTACTTGTATTAAATGCAATGTAATTAAAAACTTCTGTGAAAAAAGCATCAACAATGTTAAACAATAGAGTGGTTGAAATATATTTGCACCATGTATGTCACATAGCTTGTGTTTGTGAAATACCAAGGGCTGTATTACATTAGTAAGATAAATAATGTGAATTCACAAATGACCTGAATTGGTAATTTTCAAAAGATAGACTACTTTTGGCTTTTAAGCACATGAAAATATGTTTACTTTACTGGTAATAAAGAAGTGAATGTAAAAACATCAATGTTTTATTTTCACTTGTCAGATTAGAAAACGGGGGAAAAATTGAGACAATAACTGTTGACAGGTATGGTACACTCATACACTATTGGTGGGAATGTAATTGGTACGACTTTTCTAGAAGGTTATTTGGCAGAGTGTATGAAAATTTGAACCGCATACCCTTTCACATAGGAGTCTAATTTTTAGTGAAATGATGTCATTGGCTAAATATGAGAAATAATTATGACATAGATAATTCCGCAAATATGCATGGTTTGTAATGGTAGAAAATTATAAACAATACATATGTTCTTTAATTGAGGATTAGTTAAGTGATAGTTAATTCAAACACTGCAGCTACTTTAGAATGCTATACATGTGTATATAGAGACAGATTTTCATTAGTTAGTAAGTGAAAATAAGAACATATAGTATTAGTTCATTTAGCTTGCTTAATCAGAGAAGGCAATGGCACCCCACTCCAGTACTCTTGCCTGGAAAATCCCAAGGATGGAGGAGCCTGGTAGGCTGCAGTCCATGGGGTCGCAAAGAGTCAGACACAACTGAGCGACTTCACTTTCACTTTTCCCTTTCATGCATTGGAGAAGGAAATGGCAACCTACTCCAATGTTCTTGCCTGGAGAATCCCAGGGAGGGGGAGCCTGGTGGGCTGCCGTCTGTGGGGTCGCACAGAGTCAGACACGACTGAAGCGACTTAGCAGTAGCAGCAGCAGCTTATTTAATAGGTTATTCTGTATTTTAGTTCTAAAACTTTTTGTTCTTTTTCTTTTGCTGAGAGTTTATTTTTCATTTGTTTCGAGTTGGGTCATACTTGCTTGTTCAAAGCATTTTTATGACTGCTGCTTTAAAATCTTTGTCAGATAATTAAAATATTTTCCATCTTGGTGTTGGCATCTATTACCTTTTTCATTCAGCTTGAGGTCTTTCTGGTTTTTGGTACAATGAGTGATTTTTGATTGAAACTTGGACATATTGAGTATTATGAGATTGTGGATCTTACTTTTGTTTTGGCTGGCTTCCAAAGGGGAACACGTGCCACCTCCTCACTGCCACTTAAGGGTAGAAGTAAGTTCAGGTTCCGAGTTTGGTTTCCATTGATACCTGAGGGATGCTCCCTGCAATTGCTGAGTCAATGTGAGTTCTGGCTCCTCACTAGGCCTCTACTGATGTTTCTCTGGCTAGGAGGGAAAGGAGTGCCCAGTTATTGCTCCCTATGCGGTCTCCACTGATGCTTCAGGGTTGGGGTGGGTTGTTATTTGTGGTCTGTTATTGCTTGGCTGATATGAAGGTCTTGGCTCTCTACGTGGCCTTTTCTGACACTAACCCATTGGATGGGATCGGGGGTACCTCATTACAGCCTGGTGAGGGGAGAGGCCTAGGTCTTTGCTAGTGTGGATGTGGCCACAGTGTTTCTGTGGTGTTTGGCTGGAGTAGAGCAATTATTGTCTAAAAGTTTTCTGTGTTGCTAGGCTGTCCCTTTTCTGATCCTCAGCTAGAAAGAGCAGCTCATTGGAGCTTTTTCTTTTTTTTGTCTGGACCCATTGCTGTTTCTGGGTTACTAATTTGTTCAGCTTTATGTTTGGATTATATGAAATTAAAAAAAATCCAGGGAGCACACAACTGCATGGTTCACTGAGTCCTGGAGTCTACTTTTCTCCACCTTTTAGGACTTTCTTATGTTTATTTTCTACGCACTGATGGGGTTTTTAGTTATACTTAGGAGTAAAGTATGTGTCTATTCCACTTTCCTGGAAACAGAATTCCTACCACTTATTTTTTAAAACTTATATCTGTCTGGTTATGTAGGAAGAAAATCTGTAATACGCAATAAACTGTTAATCAGTGGTTACCTTTGAGAAAGTAGGTTGAAAAGTTTCATTTTGTCTTAAAAAAAAAACATGAATGCTCTCTTGTTGTCTTACAGACAACACAAGTGTATACATGAAAGTGACATCCCGTTTCAGTAGTCCCTTTTGCCCTGACAAAGTTTTGTGTGAAGCTTATCACCTTATTACTGTGCATTTCTGTACATAAATGTAAGTAGATAGGCCTGTGGTTAATTTTGTTTTAGTGTAAGAGAAGTGCCATCATTCTGTCTCTTTCTAAGTCTTTGGGCATTTTCAGCTGGAAAGGATTACGTGGCTGGAAATTGCAGTCGTAAGTCTCTAAATGATTCCAGGGCTCTTTGTGTCTCATTCCCTTTGTTGTTTTTTGGCCTTAGAATCTACATTAATCCCGGATGTTTTGACTTGAATTCACTGTACTGTTCTATTAAAAAGGAAAAACCTTATTTTTTTTTTTTTTATAACTTTCTAGCTCTGATGCCAGACAGGATGAGCCTTTTTTTTTTGGCTGCACCATGTAGAATCGTAATTTTGTGACCAGGGAGCATACTTGTGCCCCTTGACTTGGGAGCACAAAGTCTTAACCACTGGACCACCAGGTGGTTTTGAGATTTTGAAGCCCAGTTAGTTTTAATGACTTTATTCATTCATAATTCACTCATTTATTCAACAAATATTTATTGAGCATTTAAATACTCCTCTAGTACTGGGACACAGCTGACAAAATCTGTATGGAACTAGGGGTATATCGATAGTAAGTAATATGTTAGTTGGTGGTAAGCTCTGTAGAGAAAAATAAAGCAATGAAGAGGAATGGGATGAAGGAATTTCCTATTTTAATTAGGGTGGTCAGGGAAAGCATTGCTAATAAAAATGGCATGTGAAGGAGGGTGAGGGAGGCAAAGATGCTTAAGAAACAGAAAGGAGGATGGTGTGGCAGGTGTGGAATGAAAGTGAGAGTATGTTTAGAGAGAACTTTAGAGAGGAAATTATCTAATCACAAGAAGATTATTAAACCCTTGGGTTTTATTCAGCATGAGTTGGGAAGCTGCTGGAAAGTTATTTTATTTGGGATGTGACGTGATCTCATATAGGCTTTAACAGCTACAATGTTGAGTAGGTTCTAGGGGGGCAATGATAGAAGTAGGGAGAGTGGTTAAATGGTTCCTGTAATCTGAGAGAGATATTTTGGGGGCTGGACCATCATGGTGACAGTAGATGTGGTAAAAAGCGGTAAGCAAGATTCTGAATATTTGTTCCACCAATATTTTATTATAGAAATTTGGATGTTTGGAAAATAGCTAATAGTAGGTGCTGAGGGATTGACTAAAAGATGTGAGGAAAGGTAAACAGTCATGGATAAACTGTAGTATTTTGGCCTGAGTGCCTGGAACGATCTGCCAAAGAAGGTGTTGGAAAAGGAAATCAGGAGTTTGGTTTTAGACATGATGTGTGTTAGACACCCACCCATACATGTTGAGTAGACATTGGCTATATGAGTTTGGAGTTCATATAGCCAAATGGCTATTGGCAGGACTGGTGACGTCTTGTACATCTCATTGACATTTCCAGTCACCGGGGTACCTGATGACTTTACTACCCATTGTGGAGTATTATGAGCGAGTTTGGTAGAATGGAGGACATGAGGGACCTAGCTTCTAGTCTTAATTTTGTGACTAACTGGTGGCATGACTTAGGGCAAGTGATTAACCTCCTTATACCCCACTTTTCTTTCATGTAAAATTAAGTTGTCTAATTAGATGGTTTTTAGTCTTTTCATCTATATATTCCTGGGTTTAGATCAAGGAGAAGTTTCAGGAGATGAACCAGAATGTGCACTGAATTCTGTCCCTCCCAAATTGGTATGTTGAAGTTTTAAACCCACATGTGACTATCTTAGAAACAGGGCTATTAACGAGGTGTGTTAGTTGCTCAGTCATGTCTGACTCTTTTGCAACCCCATGGACTATAGCCCGCCAGGCTCCTCTGTCTATGGAATTCTCCAGGCAAGAATACTGGAGTGGATTGCCATTCCATTCTCCGTTTAAGGAGGTGATTAAGGTTAAATGTGGTCATAAGTGTAGAGCTCTGATCCAGTGAACCTGGTGTCTTTATCAGAGGAAGAGACACCAGAAGTGGACACATAAATGTGTCCCTCTTTCTGCTGAAAGGACACAGTGAGAAGGTGGCCAGCAGAGAGCTCTCACCAGAAACTGAATTGGCTGCACCTTGATCTTGGACTTCCTTATTAGCCTCTGGAACTGTGGGAAATAAATTTCTGTTTGAGCTACCTAGTCTGGCACCTTGTGAAGGCAGCTGCAGCAGACTAAGAGGGATGGGGCTCTGAGCCTTCCCCTCAACTTCTGTTGCCACAGAACAGTTCTGTGATGTTTGAATCTGGGAATTCTGAGTAAGTTAGTGTGTGAAGAAAGGGTACTGTTTAAAAAAGAGAGAACCAGTGGTTTAAATGTTAAATAATGTTTAGTCAGGGTTTTTTAAAATAGTTCTATATGTTATGAAAAATAATGCATATCACATAGTAGGTATGTAATAAATATTTGTTGAAAGATGAAGTTTAATTATAATCATCAACTAGAGTATGCAATACATAGTTATTAATTTTAATTCTTGATTACTGCAAGTGGTTTATCTTCAGTCCAGAGAATCATTTTAGGATATATTCTGATTGCCTGAAATTGCATTGTAGAAGACAGTCTGAGTCCTGACCTCGGTGATAAGATTCTTTCATTGCTAGTTTTGAGCAGCCAGCCAGTTATCAGGTTTATTGTGTTATGCTGTGCTAGTTGCCCTGGGGGAGTCAAAGTCGCTTCCGTCAGACACAGTGTGCCTAGACATATCAAACAGTAAACAACGTAGCAGTATATAATCAAGTGATAAATTCTGTGGGAGTTAACAGAAAAGAGATCTTTGGGGACTGGGTAGTTAAAGAAGGCTTTCTGTATGGGACTTAAGCTGAGCTTTAAAAAATACACGGAGTTTGAGAGAAGAGGACTCAATCCTGAGCTCATGATCCTGAAATAGCAGAGCTTAGTTTTGGAGATGCATTCCTGAATGGGATTCTGTGTTCGTCTCCCAGACTCCTGAGGATAATCTGTGCCAGTGTTTCCTTCCTGAATACCTACTTGGTGCCAGGCATTGTGTTAGGTGCCAAGTATCTGAAGTGAACCATGGTCTTAGAGTACAGTGGATATAGTCTTGTTGCTGTTGTTCAGTTGCTAAATTGTGTCCCACTCTTTGCGACCCCATGGACTGCAGCACGCCAGGCCTGCCTGTCCTTCACCATCTCCCAGAGCCTTCTCAAACTCATGTCCATCGAGCTGGTGATGCCATCCAACCATCTCATCCTCTGCTGCCCTCTTCGCCTGTTGCCTTTAATTGGATATAGTCTGCAGACATATAAATAGTCAAAGAACACTGTGATAGGAGTTTTGTTTTACTGGAGTATATTCTAAAAACTTGCTTGTAAATTTGGAATATTTGTAGGCCTAAAAATTGCCTCCCCTATACCTTTTTCATAATTATTTGTATATAAATTCTATATTGAAAATGATTTTTCTTAGGAAACTTGAAAGCAGGAACCGTTGTTTTCAAATTATTAGCATGACCAAAGAAAAGGCTGATTTAAGTCTTAAAATCAGTACTAACTGGTACTTCTTCCCTTCAGGCTTTTAGGTGTGCCTGTTTAGTTTTTCTGGAGTTTCATGAAGGCTGTCTAGATGTCATTGTGTTCAGGACACTTTTTGGACCCTCTTACTGTGAAACTTAGTATTCATGTGTATGAAACTAAAAAAGTCTTAACAAAAATTTCTTTCCTTCTGTTTTTCTCTGTCCTCTGTTTCTGGACTCCTTAGTTGGATATTGGTCTTTCTGGATTGAACCTTTACTTTGTTTAGCTTTTTACTTATTTTCTGTCTTTATCTTTTTATTCTGTTGTGACATATTTCCTTGCCCCCTCCCCCCTTTTAACCCCTTCTTTTTACATTTAAAAGAAAATTTTAGTTTAGCCTTCGTATTTCCAATTTCTAAGAGCATTTTCTTTTTCCTTGAATCCTGTTTTTCTGTTATGGATGAAATGTTTAGATCTCTGTTATCAGATTTCAAAATTCTTTTTCTTGAATCATTTATATTCCTTAGAAACTATCTTGGTCTTTTCCTTTCATGCTGTTGGTTTTTCTCTTAGAAAGTAGTGTTCTCTTAAAATGCTTAAAGTTTATATTTAAGAGTAGATGATTATATAAATTAATCAGCATGGCTTTCTTCCACTGCTCTGAAGATAGGTCTGGCCCTAACAGACCTCTTTCCCTTTTCTTAGTGGAAAGACTGATTAAGATTTCTGTCTTTGCATGTGGAAATAGCATTAGTGGTAACAGTGGGAAGGATATATCTTTGGCAGGTTTAGAATTGAAGGTTTACAGATTAGAAGCTCGCTGTTAGGCTGGTGAGCCTAACAGTTTCAGAGTAAGGAGAGTTTTACTTCCAGGTGTGAGTACCCACTCTAGAAGCCTAGCCTTTCCTTGACTTTTAGAGAAGTCTCCTTCCTTTCTAGGTCTCGGTGCCTGTTCTGCATGGGAGAGGGGTGGGGTTATGTATGGTAAGTCTGTTTTCTAAACAAACCTGTAGATAAAATCTTTCAGTGTTTGGCTCCATTTCTTACCTCTGCTTTCATGTCTAAAGTAAAAGTGAAAGTGAAGTCGCTCAGCTGTGTCCAACTCTTTGTGACCCCGTGGACTGTAGCCTATCAGGCTCGCTACCGGCCTCCTCCATCCATGGGATTCTCCAGGAAAGAGTACTGGAGTGGGGTGCCATTTCCTTCTCCAGGGGATCTTCCCAACCCAGGGATCGAACCCGGGTCTCCCGCATTGGAGGCAGACGCTTTTCTGAGTCTAAATCCACTCTAATCTGTTTCCTCCTGTATTCTGGATTATAGCTTCCTTCTCTGTTTTATCCATTAATATTATCCCATCTTCTTTAGGTCTTACAGAAATGCAGATGGTACTCTCCTCTCTCTCTCTCTTTGCTGTATGTGTGTTTTCTCTGATACTGTTTTTTTTAATCCCCTAAGTTCTTTTTGGAAAAAACATTTAAACCCACAGAAAAATGGTAAGATTAAGCATTGACCCTTGTGTACTCGTAATGTAGCTGTTTACACCAGTTGTTAAGTTCTTCTCTATTTATACACTGTTTCCTGACCATTTTTAAAATAAGTTAAAGACATCATGACACTTCAGTCCCAAGTACTTAGCATGTATTATCCAGGAGGGAGATTGTCTTACATAACCACAGTCACATATCACACCTAAGAAATGTAATATCGAGACAATATCTAGTATATGCCTCATATTTGGATTCCCTCAGTAGTCTCCAGAATACATTTTCCCAAGATTTACTTAAGGCTCACACATTGCATGTGAGTGTCCTGTTTTCCTTTAATATAAAAAGTCTCCCCTGTTCCCCCTTCCTTTTTTTTTTTAAATAGCTCAGGTCACTTGTCCCACAGTCTAAATTTGTATTTTTGTTTCCGCCAATCATTTTTGTTATTGTCTTGACTGCTGTTTCAGTTAGTAGGAGGGAGAAGCAAATGGGTATGCTCAGACCATTATCTTCAGTGAAGTGAATGTCGCTCAGTCATGTCTGACTCTTTGCGATTCCATGGACTATAGTCTGGAATTCTCCAGGCCAGATACTGGAGTGGGTAGCTTTTCCCTTCTCAAGGGGATCTCCCCAATCCAGGGATTGAACCCAGATCTGCTGTGTTGCAGGCGAATTCTTTACCAACTGAACTGTCAGGGAAGCCCATTATCTTCAGTATTTTTTGTTTTATAAACATGACTTTTAATGGCTACATAGTACTCTATTTAAAAAAAAAAAAACTTTTCCGCTTCCTGGCAATTTTAACTTTTCTATTTGTTTTCTTTTTTTGTTGTTATAAGTAAACTTGTATTGAATGTTATGTGTCTTTCTATCTAGTAATGCTCTTTTAAAAAATTTCCTAAGAGTGTACTTATTGGTGAGATTGTTTTTAGATCAAGAACCTTATAAATGATCAGTTTTCTCAAAAAAATGTATAAATCATATCAATTACATATCAAATGAATTCATTATGAATTTATCTGAGGGAAAATTACTTGCTTAAAACCATAGATACATCTATTAATTTTAGAAGGTATTTTAAGTTTTAAAACTCATTGTTTTCAAGGATTCTGAAAATATTTAATTTTAACTGATAGTTAGAAATCTACTCCACAACTTAACATCAATCTAAAATAAAACTGTAGCCTGCATATTTGAATGGTTGTGAGCAGTTATACTGGATTCTTGTAAAATATTCCAGTAGTGCAGATAAAGTGTTAAGTCCTCTTCAGCCTTCTTTCTTTCCCCTTCAGTCCCATCTGTCTCCTCAGTTTGCTGGATATCTTTTCAGGTCTTTATTTATACATTAAGAACATAAATAGTATAAGAAGTGTATGCATATGTGTTTAATATGTAACTTTTTAAACACACCATAAACACAGGTAGGTGTTCTGCATTTTGTTTTTATACTTAACAGTGTGTCTTCAGAGCTGTTTATCTCACTCAGCTACTTGAGCTACCCTATGGTGTTGCACACAGTGTGGCTGCACTTTATCTTATGTAACCATTTCTGTTGCTGGACCATTATTTCCAGTGTTTTAATTGTTTCAGTGTTGCAACTTTTTTAGGATGTCAAAGTCTGAGGGCAGTTAGGAGGTCATGAAGTTTTTTGTTTGATTGTTTTGCTGCTGTTTTTACAGCCTGTATTGCAGAAAGTAGAAATAATGATTTTCTATAATAAAAAGGATAGGCGTTTTACTTCACTTCATTATTAAAAATATGTGGTCTCTTAAAAAGGAAATCCTTCACGGATAGGTATTATTACTTGAATTTTCTATGTAATATTTTATACTTCTAGGTATCTGAATTACTCACATACAGATTCCCACTGAATGAGGCAAGAAAATGTATATGCTGCTTTAATGTGATAAAAACAAAATACTGTACTAAATATAAAAGAAAGGAAAACATTTCTTCTCTGATTCTCAAGTTAATACTACTACATAGAAAAGACAAAAACTTTGAAAAAGAAAATATAAATGATTACCAAATTTTACCCCTAGTAGGCATGATTCACCTCTAGCATTTTGGTGACTATTCTTCCAAATGTGTGTGTATGTGTATATATTGATATAAAATCTAATCAGGTAGTTTTATGAGTATGATTATTGTATGTATATATAGTGTAGTCATTTCTCTCTTAACATGTTTTCCACATGTATGGTATGTATATATCCGTACATGCAGATACTGGTATTCTACATGTTCTACAATTTTTTTCACTTAGCAGTAGGTCATAAAAATATTTTCATGCTATTGAATATAGACACACCTCAGCCTTCTAATATCAGTGTACCATGTCTCTCTGTAGATGCACCTTATGGAATCTGATCAGTCAAATGGCTGTCAGTTCAGTTCAGTTGCTCAGTCGTGTCCGACTCTTTGTGACCCCATGAATCGCAGCACGCCAGGCCTCCCTGTCCATCATCAACTCCCGGAGTTCACTCAAACTCATGTCCATCGAGTTGGTGATACCATCCAACCATCTCATCCTCTGTCGTCCCCTTCTCCTCCTGCCCCCATTCCCTCCCAGCATCAGGGTATTTTCCAATGAGTCAAATGGCTGTTCAGTTCAGTTCAGTCACTCAGTCGTGTCCGACTCTTTGCGACCCCATGAATCACAGCACGCCAGGCCTCCCTGTCCATCACCAACTCCCGGAGTTCACCCAGACTCATGTCCATCAAGTCAGTGATGCCATCCAGCCATCTCATCCTCTGTCCTCCCCTTGTCCTCCTGCCCCCAATCCCTCCCAGCATCAGAGTCTTTTCCAATGAGTCGGCTCTTCGCACGAGGTGGCCAAAGTACTGGAGTTTCAGCTTTAGCATCATTCCTTCCAAAGAAATCCCAGGGCTGATCTCCTTCAGAATGGACTGGTTGGATCTCCTTGCAGTCCAAGGGACTCTCAAGAGTCTTCTCCAACATCACAGTTCAAAAGCATCAATTCTTTGGTGCTCAGCCTTCTTCACAGTCCAACTCTCACATCCATACATGACCACAGGAAAAACCATAGCCTTGACTAGACGGACCTTTGTTGGCAAAGTGATGTCTCTGCTTTTGAATATGTTATCTAGGTTGGTCATAACTTTCCTTCCAAGGAGTAAGCGTCTTTTAATTTCGTGGCTGCAGTCACCATCTGCAGTGATGTTGGAGCCCAAATGGCTGTAGTGGGTCTCAAATAGGCTTTGGTTTCAGGGAGTACTCTGTGTAACCTCCTGTTGGGGGCACCAAGGAGTGGTTGGAAATTACATGGCTTTTCTTTGCAGATTTGGTTTCCTCTGGTGACTTGTAGTGTCAGTAGAGGGAGAGTTTCCAGTAATAAGGCTAAAGAAGTAAGTTCTTTTATGGAGTGTGGGGATGGGTTGTGAAGTGACAGGATTGGCCAAGGCTTTAAAATGAAAGGGAATTATGAATGTTGAGATAGAAGTGACAGATAAGATGATGCAAAGAGTTTAGGGCATCTGGTTTAGATGAGCAGAGCAGAAAATAGAGGAGAGCATATCAGTTCTGGAAAGGAAAGGATTTATTGCAGGGTTGGATACTGATCTTGCCCTTATGGATTACGCCTTCGTTAGTAGACACTGTGAAATGGTGCTTGCCATCAGGAACTTAAAAATAAACATTTATTCTTTGATCTCACAACTTTGACAAAGTGAAATGCAGGTGGCTCGGAGGTTACTGTTTTCTTAGTTCCTTTTTTTCTTTTTTAAGAAAAAGAAAGCATTCTGTTTGTAAATACTTTTTGTTCTCCTTCCTTACAGAGTATTCTCAAGCACTTTAGCTATCAGCCAGTCAGTTTTTAAGAAGACTCTTATGTTTTTGTTTAAAGAGTGTGTGGTCTGTCCTTTATTAGAGTATCTTCCTTCCTGCTTACGTACCTATCTTCCTTTTTTATTTTATTTTTTAAGAATCGCTGACTGGAAAACAGTGGCAAGGCATTATTACTGTAGAGTGACCCAAATTAACAAGCTCTCAGGGTATAGGAAAGCACCCTGTATGCCAAAATGAGTCAGAAAACATGGACCAGTTTTACTCTGCTAAGTGATTTAATCTTTGGGGCAAGGGTTTATCCAAAAAAGTTTGTGGAGTGGTGTAGAAAAAGAATATGTTTTCTGTGGAGGGTTATTAATAATTCCCATCACTTCATGGGAAATAGATGGGGAAACAGTGGAAACAGTGTCAGACTTTATTTTTCTGGGCTCCAAAATCACTGCAGATGGTGACTGCAGCCATGAAATTAAAAGACGCTTACTCCTTGGAAGGAAAGTTATGACCAACCTAGATAACATATTCAAAAGCAAAAACATTACTTTGCCAACAAAGGTTAGTCTTGTCAAGGCTATGGTTTTTCCTGTGGTCATGTATGGATGTGAGAGTTGGACTGTGAAGAAGGCTGAGCACCAAAGAATTGATGCTTTTGAACTGTGATGTTGGAGAAGACTCTTTTGAGAGTCCCTTGGACTGCAAGGAGATCCAGCCAGTCCATTCTGAAGGAGATCAGCCCTGGGATTTCTTTGGAAGGAATGATGCTAAAGCTGAAACTCCAGTACTTTGGCCAACTCATGCGAAGAGTTGACTCATTGGAAAAGACTCTGATGCTGGGAGGGATTGGGGGCAAGAGGAGAAGGGGAGGACAGAGGATGAGATGGCTGGATGGCATCACTGACTCGATGGACGTGAGTCTGGGTGAACTCCGGGAGTTGGTGATGGACAGGGAGGCCTGGCGTGCTGTGATTCATGGGGTCGCAAAGAGTCGGACACGACTGAGCATCTGATCTCATCTGATTAATAATTTATTATATAACACATCAAAGATAGAGGTGAAACTAGTATCACCACACTATTTGCATTTTTACTGTGTTTTGTTAGGGGCTGTACCAGAATTGATTTTTCTTCTTACACACACACTCACTCTGTGTGATATTACATTTAAAGTATGAAGTATGCCTTAAAATTATATGACATTCATTAAGTTAATTAACATTGATTGAAGGCTGTCTTATAGATATTGGATATAAGAAGATAAATAACACATGGGCCCCACTCTTAAAAAAATCGTTGTTTAGACGAGTGAGATAGAAGTATGTGCCACAAGTATATGGAAGTTATAGAAGATAACAGGCATAAAGGGAGAGGGAATAGTCAGTTCTACTGTGGGGTATAGGGATGTCTTAAAAAGCTTAGCAGGTGATTTTTAAGAGGGAGTTATTTACTACACGGGGTGGGGAAGATGTGTGGTCATGGGCATAGTCGTAGGTCATGCTCAATTATCAATTACGTCAGGAGCATTGTTGCCAAGCCACAAAGGCCTGAGATGTTACGACATTGTCAGTAGCTTCATATGACTAATGTGAAGGGTTCGTATGGAAGAGTAGGAAGAGATGATACTAGAGCGGTAGTCAGGGGAATTTGAATGTTACCAGAGATTTTTAAATGGTTAATTAATGGGAAGGATTATCTGGCAAGTCAAAGGAGATAATATTTCAAGCAGGGAGATCAGTTTGCAGCTGGTAAAGTAGTTGGAAGTGCTGTGGGATCAGGGACTCAAAGTGATTCAAAATCAAAATGAAATTGAGGAAGATAGAGGTATAGAAACAGTAAGATATGTGACTGATTCTGTGTGTGAGTTATAGGAGAGGGAGGAATTATGATGATTTCCTGATAGTCTGTCTTGGGAGAGTGTTAGAAGATGTCAGTGGCCATTTGAGGAGAAGCTGATTTAAGGAGGAATGACAATGAGTTTGGTGATTGAACATGTTGGGTTTGAGTCAGTTTAAGAGACATCCAGAAAGATGTATTCTGTTACTTATTTGGACCTGGAGAGGAAGGATTTGTCATCAAGGATTGAGCATCTTTAGGATTGAATTATTTCAAACTATGGGAGTAGATAGGGTAATCTAGGAATTGAAGAGGAAAAGTGTTGAGAACAGAGGAAGAGTTTGGGGGGTGGGCTAGAAAGAGCTGGTAAAGAAGATTGAAAAAGAAGATTTCTAAGAAGAATCCACTGAATTTGTCATAAGGTAGTGGTGATTTTTGCTAATGGGATTTTAGTGGTGTGCTAGGAATAAAAGCCAGATTATAGAATGATTTTTTGTATTTTATTACTTATATTTATGCACTGAATTACAGATTTTAGTTGGGCTTTCCAGGTGGCGTGAGTGGTAAAGAATCCACCTGCAAAGCAGGAGACACAAGAGATGCTGGTTATATCCCTGGGTCAAGAGGATTCCCTGTAGTAGGAAATGGCAGTCTGTTCCAGTATTCTTGCCTGGAAAATTCCATGGACGATATTTCATTAAAATTAGGAAATATTTAAAAGATACAAATAAATTTCAAGAGTTAGTTAACCAACTCAATGTACCCACTATGCAGTTTTCTTAATTTTTTATTTTTAAATGATTATAGACTCAAGAAGTTACAGAAACAGTACAGAGAGATCCCCTGTATAACCTTCACTCAACTCCCTTCAGTCACTTGTTGAGGTTAACAGATGTCCTGGTTTAGTCCAAATGGTGATGCTTTGGGATAGGTTATGGAACTGTGCCGGTGGTGTACCCCTGTATGGCACAAGCCTGGAGTTTTGATTCTCATAAAAACCTCTCTCCTTCCACTGGGAACGGGGCATATACCAAGCTTTCTTGCTGCTTTTCAGGACGCATGGGCAGAGCTTTCCCAGCTGCTTTTCACATATTGAGGAGCCCTTTTGAGGATATTGGCTCAGAAAGAGATTTACTTTTAGGTCCCGTGAAATAGGCTCAAAATCAGGTCTTCTAGCTCTGTGGGCCAGTATCTCTCTAGGTTGCCTTGCTGTTACTTGGATCTTGTATCTGAGTTTCTTCCTTTCTGGCTCCTGAAAATTTCCCTTTCCCCTCCCCTTTTTTGGGTTCAGCTATATATTATTGTAATTTTCATGTTAATCTTCCTTTTCAGTGAGTACATTTGGGCAAATGGATATATTAGCTCAGTCTGCCTTGTTCCTTGAATCAGAAGTCTAATAAACTATTTTTTATTTTCTTAATTTTATTCTATGCATTGTCCATAAAAAGAATTTGAGGTTGGATTTTTTCCTTTAGCCATGGACTTTATTGTTTGAATATTTGCAATTATTATTCTATACACAAATGTTAACTTCTTACAAAACTCTGTATTCCGTATTTCTCGGTCACTTCAGTCTTCATTTTATGTCACATTTTCACCAAGAACTGTTTCCCCAAATCACAGTCTGCCCGATTGTGTGTTGTTGTTCAGTTGCTAAGTTGTGTCCGACTCTGCATTGCCATAGACTGCAGCCCACCAGGCTCATTTGTCCATGAGATTTTCCAGGCAAGAATACTGGAGTGGGTTGCCATTCCCTTTTCTAGAGGTTGATTTTAATTATCATTAAAAATATTTTTAAGTGGATAATACATGATGTCGTGGTTTACGTGTGTCCCTTTGCCCTGTTCCCTATCTGTCCTACCCACTTTGCCTTCACAGATGAAACTGGTTACTAGTCTCTTTTATAGCCTAGAGGTAGACCATGCACTAATTTATTCTTTAACAACAGTTTTAGTTTTTATAGTTTAATCTTTTAGCCAATATTAAGGAGTTTTCCATCTGTATGACAAGTAACAATTCTGTTCTTAGAACTTTTGAAAGAGATTATACTAGTTCTGTGTATGTTTTTATACATGTGAATGGATTATCTATGTTTTAACTTTTATTCATTTCAGAAATCCCTCAAAATGTGACAGAAAATGACAAAATAGTATAAACTGTCGATTCAGATGTTTTAAATTATTACATGGAATATTGAAATAATGGAACAATAGCCTTAATTTTTGGGAAGTAGTAGAAATGATATTTTAAGATGTTGGAGTCTTATGAAACTCAATGAGAATATCCTTAAAAATCGTCCTGATTACTAACCCGTACATGCTGTTGTTTGCATATGTGCAAATAATCACCTAAGAACTGACAGGTCTGTCAAAGATGAAGCCCTCTCTTAGGTTCCTTAGCCACAATATATACCATTGATTGCCTAACTGCAACTTGGTGAAATTCAATGACATGGAAGCAAGAAATGGAAGCCTATGACCTGATATGTTTTCTTCCTTAGATCAACCTCTCTACTTCTCCTACACCTGCACAGTTAATAAGCCGTTCCCAGGCTTCCAGTTCTACCAGTGGCAGTATTACCCAACAGACTATGTTACTAGGGAGTACCTCCCCTACCCTAACGGCAAGCCAAGCTCAAATGTATCTCCGAGCTCAAATGGTAAGATACGAGCTACCAGATTTTTTCAGTGTTTAAAAACTTGAGAGAGATCAAAATGTTTCTTGATTTGATGCAGTAGGAGACATTTTTAATACTTAAGGAATGTTTAACAATTTTTTTGTGTATGTGATTAACTCTACACGTTTATGCCATGAAAAATTCTACTTTAAATTAGTAGGCCTTCTTGATGTAGCTAACATACTGTATCATGAGTGATTATTTTTTAATATCAAATTTCTTTGATTTCAAACCTTTTTTCATATTTTAACATCTCAAAACTGAGATGCATTTTATAATTGGCATCTTGTAGTTGGTTCTTACAGTGATGTATAAAATCACCATGTATCTTTGACATTTTAGATTTGATGAAATTGTTAGAAACATTAAAGACATGGTTTTAACTATTAATTGCAGTTTATATTGTGGAATCGTCTGAAAGTTGGATTGGAGTTCTTGATAATTTACCAGATGAGTCTTAACTTTGGTTATTCCCATCTTAAAATCTGCAAGCTGATTCATGTTCTTATGATCATTTTGATCTTTGGTTAATATAAGAATGTTAATTTGGCTACTGATTTCCTAATTTACTTCTTGAGCTTTAAGGAATGTAAAAATTGGTTGACATTTACATTTACTTTATTTGATGTCTTTACAGATTGCTAGAGAAGAGCTTATCCCTGATAGGAATTTATTTTTATTTTGATATCCAGTGAACTGAATATACATCTGGATTCCCAATTCTTTACTAAAATTGCAAAGAAAGTTTCCATTATATTCCTAATGGGAAGCAGTGATAATGACCCTCTTTTTATTTATAGACTATTCAGTAGACATGACCATATTTCTGGTTGTCCTCTCCCCCCACCCCACTATGAGATCTTATTTAATCAATAATAAGCTTCAGAATTGGGCTTCCCAGGTGGCTCTGGTGGTAAAGAACCCACCTGCTAACGCAGGAGACGTCAGAGATGGGGTTAGATCCCTGGGTTGGGCAGATCCTCTGGAGAAGGGCATGGCAACCCACTCCAGTGTTCTTGCCTGGAGAATCCGATGGACAGAGGAGCCTGGTGGGCTGCAGTCCATAGGGTCGCAAAGAGTCGAATACGACTGAAGCGACTTAGCACACACACACGCTTCAAAATTAGGGAAACCATTTGAAATGATTGCTATTTGGCTGTTTTTAACTTTTAAAACTGGCAGTTTCATATGGTTCATGATAGATAGAACATCTTTTTAGGTTTAGTGCTTCTAGCTGTTTGTATTGAATCCTTCTTGTGAAAGTTATACTTTGTTGTTTAATTCACTTAAATTTAGTATATAAAGAACTGAAGTTTAAAAGATCCCTTGGTTGATAATTTAAACAGAAATGGTTTTTGAGGAGTTGTATAACTTTTGATGCAATTTTGAGATACTCACAGGTTCTTTGAAACAACTGTCATAATGTACTAAGTTGGATTGGGTAATCTCTAAGTGGATTGTATTGCCTTTTTAAATTAATGGCATTGTTTCAGTATTAAAAAATTAAACAGATGGTGATAAATAAATTGAGTATGTCTTTTTTTTGATGTAAAGTTTTTTTTTGCAAGCTGTTGTTGAATTTTGACATGTTGTGGCATTTATACTTAGAATGACTATTTCTTTACAAATACTTTAAAATCAAGAGCAACCTAGGTTTGTACTACACACAGATCCTGTGTAGGTGAGTGAAATAGTATAGTATGTGGCATAGTTGTCTTTTGGGGGTAAAGAGGACTGAAAAGACTTTTTGGTGTTTCTTTTCATGTTTCTCACTGAAATTTAATTTGCATTCAAGAGCAGTGACAATGGTTGTCTATTACAACTTCCATTTTAGGAATCCTGCCACAATAGTTTTGAGCTAGGAAAAGATTAATAGTTTACTTGGGGAAAAATTTGGTATGTGGATTTTATATTGCCAAAATACATTTTCTTTTTTGAGCACTGATTTATTTTCTACTCATCAGAATCATGGACTGTTTGAGAAATGTTTATGGTTTTTTCTTTTTTTTCCTTTTGAGTTCTCTATTATCAAAAACTTCTCCTTGTCATGTAAAACCTTTTGCGTAGGAGACAGTCCTAATCTGCATTGTCTTTCTGTCACAAATTTCAGTCTCTCTTGCCTGCTATACATTGTGTGTGGGACATGTTCTTTTGTCTTAGGGTATTTTTTTGGTTTTTCTGTCTGTACAGCTGATTTTCACACCCGCTACCACTGTGGCTGCTGTACAGTCTGACATTCCTGTTGTCTCGTCGTCATCGTCATCTTCCTGTCAGTCTGCAGCTACTCAGGTGAGCTTGTCTAGCTTCATAAGTTGGTACTCTAAGGTCTGGGTCTTCAGGTTAAAGATGAACGCACATTTGTGTTTAAGTTACTGATGGTTGTCATACATCTCAGATTAACATTTAATATAGTGAGAACTTCAAAAACATTTTTTGGTTCTGTAGAAATTATAATGCCATGAAACATGGATATTTAGGTTATTTGACATTAGTGAAGTTAATGTGTTTTTGCAGTGACATTTATGTTCAGTTTATTGTAAAGCAGATCTGCTTCTTTTATGTGAGATGTATTCTTCAGTTTCCTTTGCAAGCAGTTAAGCAATAACTAAGTCAGGATGGCTCTTGAATTTAAAAATGACAAATTTAAATTAAAAAAATAGAGTTGGATAAATTTTAAATTTAAAAAATTGAGTAGGATATTACTCAATTTTTTGTTTATATTTGTTTGGTTCTATGGAAAACTAATTTTCACCTTACACCATTCACAAAAATAAAACAGAACTAGAATGTAGACCTGAAGACAAAAGACGAAACTATTAAACCTCTAGAAGACAACATAGGAGATAGTTTTACAGCTCTAGGGTGGGCAAAGCTTTCTCATATAGGACACAAAAAGAATTAGCCATAAAAGAAAATAATGATAAATTTGATTTTATCACAATTTAAAAACTGTTCTTCAAAAGACATTGCTACAAAAATGAAGAGGCAAGCCACAGACTGAGGGGAAATGTTCACTATATATATATATATATATCTGTCTATCTGACAAAGGACTTATGTTGAGAATATATAAAATAGGTGTAAAACTCAATGAGATCTTGAACAGTTTAGTTAAAAATGGGCAAAAGATTTAACATTTCACAAAAGAGGATAAGCAGAAGGCCAATAAGCACATGAAAAAAATGTTCAACATTATTAATCTTTCTAGAAATGTAAACCAAAACCACAGTGAGTGTCACTATAGACTCACTACAAAGGCTGAAATGAAGGAGACTGAAAATACCACGTTTGGCAAGAATGTGGAGCAGTCATACTATCACATGTAAAGTTAAACATATGCTTAACATGTGACCCAGTAATTCCACTTCTAGATGTTTACCCTGAGAGATTTGAAAACATATATCCACATAAAGATATTTAAATGAGTGTTTGTAGCAGCTCTATTGAGAATAGCCCCAAATTGGAAGTAACTAGTCTGCTTTAACTGGTGAATGGATAAGCATATTGTGGAATATTGCTCAGAAATAAAAAGGAACAGACTACTGATGCGTCTCAGAAACATTATAATTAGTAAAAGAAGCCAGATATCAGAGATTGCATGCTTTGTGACTTCATTTATATGAATTCCAGAACAGGCAGAACTAATCTGTAGTGAAAAAAAAAAAGGATTTGTGATACCTAGAGCAGAAGGTGGAGGAGATGGACTGGGAAGGGGCATGGATGAAGGGAATGTTCTATATTTTAATTGGGGTGGTGGTAACATGATGTATACATATGTCAAAACTTAATGCACTGGTTCATTCATTTTATTGTATGTAAGTTACACCTCAGGTTAATAAAAATGAATGAAATTGAGTACATTTTAAATTAAAGCTGTTGAATAGACTTTTATATTGTATGATACCATTTTTTATTATGTTTTTCCATTGTTAATATTTTGGATTGCATATGGCAGAAGTTAATGTATCCTAAGGTCATCCTTGTCTTCGTAATTTTAATTTAATAATCTCAATCATCTAGTAAAAGGTACAAAATGAGATAGCAGTAATATTCTTTGGTATTTTTCATAGGATCTTTCTTTTAATCATAAAGGTCTGTTTTCATATATCAGCATATAAAGGTGGTGATCAGTTAAACTCTGATTTCTCCTAATGTGTTATGTGACCCTCTATAGTTCCTTAACTTATTTGTATATGTCACTTTCCATGTTTACAAAATGAGACCTTTGTTAACATTAAGATGTTTTGGGCTCTAAACTTTAAATGTCTCTTTGTGGAGTGAATTTATTGAAGTAATTATCTTCCCGTTTTTGTCTTTTTGTAAAACCTAATAGAGCTAAACCATTATCAGTTTCCAGAATTATAAAGTGGCATGGAGCTTGGAGTTAGGTTGCCATTGAACTTAAGTGCATGAAGTCCTGTATGGGCTTAAGTTCAACTTCCACTGCAGTCATTTATTAGTTGTATGACTTTAGACAAGTTACCAAACATCTCTAGTGGTTATACATACTTGTAGGGTTAAGTTGAAGAGTAATATATTTTTAGTGCTTAGAATCTTATAGGTACTCATTAGTACTATCTCTGCAAAGGGAAGAATAGGAAGACATGGACTTATAAGCTGACTTGTGGCAAGTCACTTTGTCACTTGCCAGTTGATTCATTTTGGACAGGTCATAGCATGGTGTATATAAGTTTGGACTCTGGAGCCAGATTCTCTGGATTCAAATACATGTTCTACCACCTTCTCATTTTCTATCTTTAAACTCTCAACTTCAGTTCCAAAAATATAAAGTAAAATAAATATTTATGCAATAATTATAATGCCTCATAGGGTTGTAATGAGAATTAAATAGGTTAATAAAATGAAAAACAGAAGTTTCTGTTAACCTAGTTAGCATTCACTAAATGTTAGCTGTTGTTACTACTTATGCTAAGCTTCAATTTCTTCACTTTAAACTGGAAGTAATAGCTCAGAGTTGTTACAAGGAATAAATAGACACTCGGCGTAGTGCCTGGCACATAAAATATCACATGCTACTAATTACTGTTTTTGTTGTACACTGTCTAAAGATGAGTCACAAATTTGGTTCTTAGCTCTTACATAGCTAATAGTGAAGACAGAAACACAACCATTGAAAGGATTTGCAGTTTCCAAGGTAAAATAAACCAGTTATTAGGAAAATAAAATTAACAAATTCTCTATAGAGCACAGTCTGTTTTGTGGGTTCTCATGGAGAAAACATCTTGCATTGTCTTTAGTAGCATCTTTAATGTGAACATAGTCGAAGTAATTTATAGAATTAGCTCTTTGGGTCCAGATATGATATTTATAGGTATGTGGCTCTCTAGTAATCTGACTTTGAGTATTCCAGTGGTAACTTTCCTCAAGTTCAGGGCTGTTTGTTTGAAGAATTTGTGTTCCACTTTGTTTTAAACATATGTTTGCAGTTTTTAAAATATTTTGATTCAAATTGAGAAATGCCAAATTTGAGGTTTTAATATTCTTTAACTTACAAAAGTCAGTGTAAGTTAATTTTTCCTTAGTAATAAAATTTATAGCACACTGTAAAAAATAAGAAATTGGGACTATCTTACCCTTATTTACTATTTTAAATGCTCCATCTCGTATCCTTACCTTGAAAAAAAAATCTGACTTTCAGAAAGTTATCATAATACTAAAAGTATGTTATGGAATAGTAAGAAATCTTACCAAGGCTATCAGGGAAATATTGTAAGAATTGAGGAGAAAACAGTCTTTTAGATTTAGATGTAGAAACAGTTCTGCTGCCAGCACTCTTAATTTCCTTATCTGCAAAGAAGAGATGCTGTGATAATTCACACATAGTTAGGTCCAAATTAAAACAAGTGAGTATTTGGGTAATCCACATAAAAATGTGAGGTGTGAAATTAGCAAGAATATTTTGTGTGAAACCTAGACTCTTTTAAGTCAGAAAGTTTCTACAAAGTGATCATAGGAAAAGTTCAGATGAAATTAAAGTTTGACATTAGATGCCTTAATATTCTTTATCTTAGAAAGGGTGGTTCTTTTTAAAAGTGAAGTTCTGTCAAGGATATCTGAACATGTGATTTTTCTATTAACAGCTCAATTAGCTCTGTATATACTTCAGGAGTATAGTTTACATGTTTGAAATTTATTGTAAATATTTAAGCTAAGATGACCATAGGTAGTAAAGCCCTATTCTGAAGTTTATTCATTTATATAAATAAAATGCAATATATGTATACACACACACACTTTCTTTCAGAACTCCAGAAAACAAAGGGAAAATTAGAAGAAAAAAGACTGCTACAGGTTAAGGGTTCATTGTGTCAAATCTTCATTTGCTTTGAATATTCTTTTAATTTGAAAAGTTTTGTTTTTCAGGCTATAATTCAGCCTTTGAATATCATCATTAAGTGGTCCACTTTATGTATTATTTATGGCACATGTTAAATTTTATGATGTTTTTCCCTTGCTTCCTGAGAGTTTAATATTCCTCTGCTAGACATTTGTTGAGATTTTTTTGGTTAAACATGAACAGATTTTAGTGTTAGCTTAAGAAAACTATAAATAGAACAGGATACTTAACAAAATTCATGTCATACATATTTTGGAATCACATATTGGAGAATGCCTCAGACTTGTGTAGTTTCTGTTACGTCTGCAGCCAGAACTGTGGGGATTAAAAAAATGAATGTCAGAGATGAGAGCCTGCCAGTCAGAGCCTCAGTATGTCACAGACACACACATTACTAATTCTAAAATAAGCTAGACCCTTGTCAGTGGTATAGGCCAATATGATCCAAATTCTATGGCAAGAGTATAGACAGGAGGATAAATTATATCTAACCAGAGACATGGAGAGGTTTCTTTGGGAGAATGAGTAGAAATTTAACTGGTCTTGAGCAGTGCATTGGACTTCAGGAGACCACGTTGAGGCAAGGGGAATTTGAACGAGGACTCTAAATGAAGAAAGTGTAAGGTGTGTTTGGAGAAGGATGAGCAGAACAGTTTGGCTAGAAAATGAGGATTGTGAACTGAAATAGTAGAAAAAGGGGCTCAAAGTGGTTTGGGCCCAGACAGTGGAGGACTTTGAGTGGCAAGCTGAGAAATCTCTATTTTAGCATATTTTATTTTTGCATTAAATTTCAGTAACACAGCAGTGATTTAGTGTGTTTACAGTGCTGTGAAATATTTGACAAAAATTAGAGAAGATGCTCCATATGGTCTCACTTAGAAAATTCTTTCAGTAACTTGGAACTGACTAAAACTTCAACTGCGCTGAAGTAAACATTTATTTAGCATCTGCTGTTGGCTGAACACTGCATTGGCACTTGAAAAGAGATGGTATAGAGCATCAGTTAATGGTACTGTTGTAGGGACCAAACACACGTAAAACTAAAGAACATTTACAAAGCAGCAATATATTTGTCACCCTAGAATCTCTCTTACTTCAGTTTCCCTTCCTAGCATTAATGTATTTGGTGCGTTCATTCCAGAGAGGCAAAAAGTTAGGCATCCAGAAGAGGCATTTTCTGTCTTACTGGTTTAAAATGTTACAAACCTCAGATGAGAGTAATTGGGATAATCTTTGCCACCATCCTGACTGGCAGTGTGTTTAGAAGCCCTGGTGTCTGCAGGAGTCAGGCTTCTGTGGTGGCTCCGCCTGCAGTGCGGGAGACCTGGGATCGATCCCTGGTTTGGAAAGATCCCCAGGAGGAGGGCATGGCAACCCATTCCAATATTCTTGCCTGAAGAATCCAATGGACAGAGGCGCCTGGCGGGCTGCAGTTGAGGGGGTCGCCAAAGTGGGACACAACTATCTGAGCACAGCACAGACAAGCGTCATCACAGTAAAGCATTTCAGTGCCGTGCAGGCTCTTCAGTGTGTGAGATCTAGTTCTCAAAGCCAAATGAGTGTTTCGTAACCATCCCAACAAAATCTCACTAACTCTTTAAAGTTAGTTAATGGAAATGCTTTTAATAATTGTCACAGTGGGTTTGATTTCATGAATTTGTTTTCTTAGAAGGTTGGTGTTCCCTTATAATCCTTATCTGTTATTATTATATATACTGTAAAAAAGTTTCTAGGTCTAAAATGCAGCATGTTACAGAGTAATTCCCTCCTATTCATAGTTCTTTTGCAATATGTATGTATGTTCTATTCTTTAGTTCTTAATGATTCTTTTCCTTCATGTCTTTTAAAAAAATTGCCATTTAATGTTTAGGTATGATTAATTAGAATAACAACTCCCCTTTCCTTCAGGGTTAATTAGTTGTTTCACGTGTTTAGAACTTTATGTATAAAAAAGCACAATATAAATATGTTGTCATTGTTATAATGGTAGCAATTACCACATCAATTAATACCATCTGTTTCATCCTTGTTTTTTGTTGTGTGGTTCTTAGGTTCAGAATTTAACATTACGCAGCCAGAAGTTGGGTGTATTATCTAGCTCACAAAATGGTCCGCCAAAAAGTACTAGTCAAACTCAGTCATTGACAATTTGTCATAACAAAACAACAGTGACCAGTTCTAAAATCAGCCAACGAGATCCTTCTCCAGAAAGTAATAAGAAAGGAGAAAGTCCAAGTCTGGAATCACGAAGCACAGCTGTCACCCGGACATCAAGTATTCACCAGTTAATAGCACCAGGTGGGAAAAACTTTTGTTGAAAATAATTGCATTATTCATTTTCTTCACAGGCAGAGCAAAACAAAAGATATCCATTACTTGAACAGGAATACTTTTAAAACATTATAAGGTGTGAATTTTATAAGTTAACAAAAGAATGTCTCAATAGTATAGCTTGAAAAAAGAAAAAGAGCCCAACAGTTAAAGCATTATAATAGATTTTTTGGTCAGTTGACATTTGATTAACATCTTCATTGTGTGCTAGTCTCCTGTTGTATGGATAACACCTGTTAGCTTGAAAAAAAAATTTGCCTGTGGTTTATTTAATATGCTTTACTTGTCCAAAATTAAAAGCTTTTTTAAAAAGCAAGTATGTATTTGTCTTTAAAGTTGTGTCTAGTGGGAGGAATTTATCACTTTCCAAAAATAAGGATTATGCATAATTATTTTCCTCACCGTATTGCTCTTTTTCCATCTTTGATTTCATCTTTGAGAGGAAGATGTCAGGGAACCAACTAAGTTGTTTTCAGTCTCGTCAGCCTTTGAAACTCGTGTCTGTTGCCTTTGCCATCTACAGATAATCTTCCTTCGTGGTTCTTATGCTGAAAGTGTTAGGGCTGTGCAGAGTGAGTTTCCTTATCATGTCTTCTGTTCATCTCAGAATTTCTCAGTTTTGAGCTTTCTTCAACTCTAGTAGGATAAGGAATTATCTGCTCTCCACTTTAAAGTTAGCACTATTTCCTTGTGTCATTGATTGCATTGTTTTTAAACTGGTTCCTGACCTTTCATAGTTATAGCAGCTTGTGTCTCCCTCACGCTTGATCCTTTCTTTTGCTTCTTAAGCCTACTTAGATCTCTACTATTCTTAATATATCTAGTGATAGTGGTAGTGAAGTCACTCAGTAGTGTCCGACTCTTTTTGCGACCCCATGAACTGTAGCCTACCAGGTTCTTCCACCCATGGGATTTTCCAGGCAAGAGTACTGGAGTGGGATATCTACATATGTTTTTATACTAGTTTAATTTGTTTATTGAAAGTGTGTGTGTGTGTCATGCACTGAGCTAGGCACCTCATATATGTTACCTAAAAAAAAAAAATCTTCCTTTGATCCAGCCTCATCAGGTAAGTATCTTCTTTCTATCCTTTTATAATTATGCATTACTTTTTATAATATATATATTTTACTAAAGTATAGTTGACTTACAATGTTTTAGGTGGAAAGCAAGGTGATTCAGTTATACAAATACACATATATTAGTTTTGAAATTATTTTCCATCATAGGTTATTACAAGATATTAACTATAGTTCCCTTGACCATACAGTAAACCTTTGTTGCTTGTTGCATATCTACTGTTTAATTAGAAGTCTAGCATTCTATTCATACTAAGTCAAACAAGTGGAATAAAAATGTCATAATTTTTTTACTTAGACAAAAATTCATAAATTTTCTAAAATATATATTATACATATTTATGTGTAGACAAAAGCTTTTCTACTACACTTGATAAAGGCTTGAGAGACAATATTAAAAAAGAGATGGAGAAATTGGAGAACATAAACTGAATGAAATGGGAGCATTGAATATGAAATAGAAAAAATGAAACTGACTAGATAAAAGTAAAAGATCATCATATAGTCCAATTATTTTTAAACATGATTGCTCATTAGAAATGTATCTGGAGCTCTGGAGAAAAAAAGCAATACTTAAGCATTTGTATTTTTCAAAAAATTTCAAGATAATTCTGATAATGCATCTGCATTTTAAAAAGTGATTACAGGTTTTTCTATTAGATCCTAGTTTTGGTGAAATAGAGTTCTATTTTTCCATTGACCAATCATGATACAGTGATATTAAGTGAATAATAGTTACATAATCACAATAGTAAAAGATGTTTATCAGCTTTCATAATCAATAGCCAGACAAAAAATAAAAGATAATTACAATTGAAGCTATAATAGGAACATGATTAGCTTAACAATGTAAAATAACTACATACAATTTGGGGGGTCAAGCAGAGTGCTGTGGTAAGTGGAAGTGCGTACATGTACGTGTTTTCATCCACTCAGCCAGGCTGTCTTTTGGTTGGTACGTTTAATCCATTTACATTTAGGGTAATTATCAATATGTATGATCCTATTACCATTTTCTTTATTGTCTTGGGTTTCTTTTCCTTGTTTTTTGTTTCCTACCTAGAGAAGTTAGTTCCTTTAGCATTTGTTGTAAAGCTGCTTTTGGTGGTGTTGAATTTTCTTAACTTTTGTCTGTCTGGAAAGCTTTTGATTTCTCCATAAAATCTGAAGGTGAGTCTTGCTGGGTAGAGTATTCTTGGTTTTAGGTTCTTACCATTCATCACTTAAAATAATCATGGCATTCCCTTTTGCCTGGTGGAGTTTCTGTTAAGAAATCAGCTGATAGCCTGATGGGAGTTCCCTTGTATGTTATTTGTTGTTTTCCCTTGTTGCTTTTAATATTTTATCTCTGTGTTTAATTTTTGTCAGTTTGATTACTGTGTGTAATGGGGTGTTTCTCCTTGGGTTTACCCTTACTGGGACTCTGTGCTTCCTGGAGTTGATTGACTATTTCCTTTCCCATGTTAGGGAAGTTTTCAGCTATTATCCCTTCAAATATTTTCTCTCTCTCTTCTTCTGGGACCCCTAAAATGCGAATCTTGGTGCATTTAATGTTGTCCAAGAGGTCTCTTAGGCTGTCTTCATTTCTTTTCATTCTTTTTTCTATGTTTTGTTCTGTGGCAGTGATTTTCACCATTCTGTTCTCCAGATCGTTTATCTGTTTTTCTACCTCAGTTATTCTGCTGTTGGTTCCTTCTAGTGTATTATTCTTCTCTGTTCTTTAGTTCTTCTAGGTCTTCGGTAAACATTTCTTACATCTTCTCAATCTTTGCCTCCATTCTTTTCCTGAGATCCTAGATTATCTTCACTACCATTATTCTGAATTTTTTTTCTGGAAGGTTGCCTGTCTCCACTTCATTGAGTTGTTTCTCTGGGGTTTTATCTTGTCTCTTCATCTGAGGCATAACTTTCTGCTTTTTCATGCTGATTAACTTTCTGTCATATGTTTTTTGTTTTAGCTGCTATGAGACTGCTCCTTACTGCTGCTTCTGTCTGCGCTCTGATAAAAGAGGCTAAGAGGCTTGTGTAAGCTTGATGGGAAAAATTGGGTCTTACTCTGGTGGGCAGGGACTTGCTCAGTAAAGCTTTAATCCAATTATCTGCTGATGGGTGGGGTTGTACTCCCTCCCTGGTAGTTGTTCTCCCTCCCTGGTAGTTGTTTGACCTGAGGTGACCAGCCCTGGAGTGTGTGGGCTCTACGGTAGGGTTAATGGTGAATTCCAAGAGGGTTTATGCCAATGAGTCTTTCCAGTGCCTCTGTGCCTGTGGTGAGCCCCTGCTGACCCATCCCTCCACAGGAGACCCTCCAACACTAGCAGGTAGTTTTGATTTCGGTTTTCTGTGGGGTCACTGCTCCTCTCCTCTGGGTCTTGGTGCATGCAAAATTTTGTTTGTGCCCTCCAAGACTGGAGTCTGTTTCCCTCAGTACTCTGAAAGTCCTCTAATCAAATCCCACTGGCCCTCAAGGCCAGATTCCCTGGGGATTCCCAGTCCCTTTGTCGGATCCTCAGGGTGGGAAAACTGACATGGGGTTCAGAATCTTCACAATAGTGTGAGAACGTCTTTGGTATTTCTGTTCTCCAGTCTGTGGGTCACCCACCTGGCATTTATGGGATTTGATTTGATTGCGATTGTGCCCCTCCTACCATCTTGCTGCAGTTTCTTTTTCTTCGGACACAAGGTATATTTTTTTGACGTGTCCTTCTGTTGATGGTTGTTCAACAGCTAGTTGCTGTTTGATTTTGGTGCTTTCACAGGAGGAGATGAGCACACATCCTTCTGTTCCACTATCTTGAACTGCCCTCTATGCATTACTTCTTAAAGTTTCATTTTATTAATACACTGCTGAAGGTTGCTTTTCCTCTATCTAAACTTGTTTCTCTTTTCATATTTCCTCTGTGCTAATATTGCCAACTTTCTCTATATGACATAATCTCAAGATCTTGTTAGAATGTAAAAATAATAAATCCATTGATAGTGTGGTTACATGTGAAGTCTTCTTTATAAACATCTGGGTGCCAGGTCCTGCTGTCTGTATGGCCTGGTAACAGGACTTTTGTACTGTATTGTTTAGAGGGTTCTTGGCCTGGTAACAGGATTTTTGTACTGTATTGTTTAGAGGGTTCTTAGCCTCATACCCGGAGAAGGCAATGGCACCCCACTCCAGTACTCTTGCCTGGAGAATCCCATGGATGGAGGAGCCTGGTGGGCTACAGTCCATGGGGTCACTAAGAGTTGGGCATGACTGAGCGACTTCACTTTGACTTTTCACTTTCATGCATTGGAGAAGGAAATGGCAACCCTCTCCAGTGTTTTTGCCTGGAGAATCCCAGGGACGGGAGAGCCTGATGGGCTGCCGTCTATGGGGTTGCACAGAGTCGGACGCGACTGAAGTGACTTAACAGTAGCAGTGGCCTCATACCTGCCCCTGGCCAGTGTTTTGTTTTTTGGTTAATTTTGGCCACGCTGCATGGCTTGTGGAATTTCAGTTCCCTGACCAAGGGTTGAACCTTGGACGGTGCCTTCGGCAGTGAAAGCACAAAGTCCTATCCACTGGACTGCCCGGTAATTCCTGGCCAGTGTTGATAGAAGGAGTTAGTGTGGAGAGGCAGTGACTCACTGTGCTTGGAATGACTGCTCAGGGGAAACTTTCTAGTGATTTCTATAGTTTAAATGGAGGGTAGGTTAATTTCCTTCCAAAAAGAAAGGTACAAAGTCTGTCAGGGTTAGTTCAAGCAAAGAGATTCACTTTTTGATTTTCAATCCCTTTGAACCCCCTAATACCTGGTTTTAAGTTGGCAAGGCAGCAGTTATAATTTTTCTGCCCTTTTAGGTTTTCTCCTCTTGCTGGTGGGGTATTAGTCTTAAGCTAAAATTTTTTTTTAGATTCTTGATTTGGTAATTTGTCCTTTTCTTCAATTGGAAAAATGTTTGCTCTTGCAATTCACTTTAAAATATTAAAAAATCTACTTGTGTTCTAACATAATGTACAGTCTAATATTTATTATAATAGACATGTTTATTATTTCCTTACATACATTTCTAGGGTGCTAAAATCATTTACTTTTCTTCACCATTTCTTGAGAGTGGAATTCCTGCTTGATATTTATTAATCCTTTTCTTAATATATAAAATAAAGGCAAACTTTAACCAAATATCTGGAAATTATCGTGAGCTGTATTAGAACTCAAGTTTTTTAGTAGTTTTTTAGAGCTTTTATGAAATCTAGTTTAAAAAATATGCTTGTTTGCAGATATTAATGAAGTATGTAGAAGGACTTAATGAAAGCCTAATTAGTCTGCTTAGATTGCCATTAAACAATACCATAGACTAGGTAGCTTAAACGACAGAAATTGATCTTCTCACAGTTCTGGAGGATGGAAAGCTCGGGCTCAAAAGCCGGCAGCGTTTGGTCTTTGGCGAGCGCTTTCTCCCAGGCGTGCAGGTGGCTGCCGCCTTGTACATCCTCACGTGGTCTTCCTTCTGAGTGTGAGAAGAGGACAGCAGGTCTTCCTGTTGGGTCAGGGTCTTGCCCGTTGACCTAATTTAACCGTTATTGTTTCCTTAGAGGCCCCATTACCAAATACAGTCACAGATAGGGTTAGGAATTGAACATAAGAATTTTGGGGGACACAAACATTTGGACCATAGTTGGAACCCAGACTCAGCTAAGACTCTGGCTTCTTTTATACCCAGTGCTGCCCCTCAATAGCTAGGTGATTGCAGGCAAGTCACTTCACTATTGAAAGTTTCTTCACCTGAAATATATTGGATTGGTAGAGTACCTATCTTACCTCATGGGGTTGTAGTAGCTATGGAATGAAATGATATATTTAATAATTTGCAATAATACAATTATTTGCCATAATAAAAGGTTCTTTGTATGTAGACTACCTGACAATATTAAAGTGTTTGTTAAAATAAGAAAAATTAACAAATGTCACATTTTCCAGAACACTAAGACTTTTCTTATACAGAAGTATTGTTTAAGGTATCCTCACAGTTATTCTATAGTATATATGCTTGTCAGTTGGACTTTAGGACTAATAAAAAATATATAGACACGTTCTGATGTCTGATCAAAGAAAAGTTTAGGTGAAAGGATAGCTGTTACTCTAGTGAATTACCTCTCTAGAAAACAAAGTTTGCTCACTTGCTAGAGCACAGAGAGACTTTTTATTCCTGTGACTATAGTCTCCATTGTATTTCAGGAATATGGTAAATCTTAATTATAACTTAAAAAATTGAAGTAAAGTGGGCCTTTGCTATTACGCTCACAAAACCTCTATTTACTTATCTGTAAAAGGACAATAGTGATATCTACTCCACAGGCATTTTGTAAGTACAAAGGAAAGTTATGTGAAAGCATCTTAAGCCCCTCAGTGGAAAGGTACTCTATAGAAAGCCAAGGTTTCATTGACTGTAATATAGAGTGTTTACCAACACATTTATAAGATGGTGACGTAAAATTTTCAGTCTTAGTTTGAAATGCTACTCTAGTTATATGAAGAAATGCTAGTCTAGTTATATGAAGATTATTGTCTAATTTCCATTTTGGTTTCAACAATGCTTGGGTATTTGTTAACTTTCTAAATGCTGCTTTCTTGAGATGTTAATCAGATGTTAATTTCTTTAAAGAATCTCCAGAATTTTAAATAATAACCAAATGCAAAAAGATTGAAATAAGTTGTTAGAATTTTTTATAACGTTTTTGTCACAAATGTGGTTCAGTGTAAAAAGGCGTTACAGTCTGAGATTAAGAAAAAAATTTTGACTTTAGGTTTGTTTTAAATGTGATAATTGATACATGAATTTAATATTAAGTAGTCTTTCCAGTTTATCTTCTAGTGAACCCAGTTTCCATTATTTAGATAGGATTTTATCAGCATCTCCCTCTATGTAAACATATGCACCAATATACAGAAGAGGCATAATGATGTAGAAACCACTCAGTACTTGATTTTGCTAATTCTTATATATGTGTGTGTGTGTGTGTGTGTGTATATATATATATATACTTTTTTTCCTGTTATGAGTGACTCCCTTGTGGAAAAAACTACTGTTATTACTTACAGATTCAGTTCAGTTCAGTTCAGTCGCTCAGTCATGTCCGACTCTTTGTGACCCCATGAATCGCAGCACACCAGGCCTCCCTGTCCATCACCAACTCCCGGAGTTCACTCAGACTCATGTCCATCGAGTCAGTGATGCCCTCCAGCCATCTCATCCTCTGTCGTCCCCTTCTCCTCCTGCCCCCAATCCCTCCCAGCATCCGAGTCTTTTCCAATGAGTCAACTCTTCCCGTGAGGTGGCCAAAGTACTGGAGTTTCAGCTTTAGCATTATTCCTTCCAAAGAAATCCCAGGGCTGATCTCCTTCAGAATGGACTGGTTGGATCTCCTTGCAGTCCAAGGGACTCTCAAGAGTCTTCTCCAACACCACAGTTCAAAAGCATCAATTCTTCAGCGCTCAGCTTTCTTCACAGTCCAACTCTCACATCCATACATGACCACAGGAAAAACCATAGCCTTGACTAGACAAACCTTTGTTGGCAAAGTAATGTCTCTGCTTTTGAATATGCTATCTAGGTTGGTCATAACTTTCCTTCCAAGGAGTAAGTGTCTTTTAATTTCATGGCTGCAATCACCATCTGCAGTGATTTTGGAGCCAAAAAAAAAATAAAGTCTGACACTGTTTCCACTGTTTCCCCATCTATTTCCCATGAAGTGATGGGACCAGATGCCATGATCTTCATTTTCTGAATGTTGAGTTTTGTTTTGTTTTTTTTTTTAATTCATACTATGACTTTTATTAATATCTTTCTGGGTGCTAGATATTTTTGTATTCTTTTTTTTATTTTTAAACTTTACATAATTGTATTAGTTTTGCCAAATATCAAAGTGTTGAGTTTTAAGCCAACTTTTTCACTCTCCTCTTTCACCTTCATCAAGAGGCTTTTTAGTTCCTCTTCACTTTCTGCCATAAGGGTGGTGTCATCTGCATATCTGAGGTTATTGGTATTTCTGGCAATCTTAATTCCAGCTTGTGTTTCTTCCAGTCCAGCGGTTCTCATGATGTACTCTGTATAGAAGTTAAATAGGCAGAGTGACAGTATACAGCCTTGACGTACTCCTTTTCCTATTTGGAACCAGTCTGTTGTTCCATGTCCAGTTCTAACTGTTGCTTCCTGACCTGCATACAGGTTTCTTAAGAGGCAGGTCAGGTGGTCTGGTATTCCCATCTCTTTCAGAATTTTCCACAGTTTATTGTGATCCACACAGTCAGAGGCTTTGGCATAGTCAATAAAGCAGAAATAGATGTTTTTCTGGAACTGTCTTGCCTTTTCGATGATCCAGCGGATGTTGGCAATTGGATCTCTGGTCCTCTGCCTTTTCTAAAACCAGCTTGAACATCTGGAAGTTCACTGTTCACATATTGCTGAAGCCTGGCTTGGAGAATTTTGAGCATGACTTTACTAGTGTGTGAGATGAGTGCAAGTGTGCGGTAGTTTGAGCATTCTTTGGCATTGCCTTTCTTTGGGATGGGAATGAAAACTGACCTTTTCCAGTCCTGTGGCCACTGCTGAGTTTTCCAAATTTGCTGGCATATTGAGTGCAGCACTTTCACAGCATCATCTTTCAGGATTTGAAATAGCTCTACTGGAATTCCATCAGCTCCACTAGGTTTGTTCGTAGTGATGCTTTCTAAGGCCCACTTGACTTCACGTTCCAGGATGTTTGGCTCTAGGTCAGTGATCACACCATCGTGGTTATCTTGGTCATGAAGATCTTTTTTGTACAGTTCTTCTGTGTATTCTTGCCACCTCTTCTTAATATCTTCTGCTAGGTCCATACAATTTCTGTCCTTTATCGAGCCCATCTTTGCATGAAATGTTCCCTTGGTATCTCTAATTTTCTTGAAGAGATCTCTAGTCTTTCCCATTCTGTTGTTTTCCCCTGTTTCTTTGCATTGATCGCTGAGGAAGGCTTTCTTATCTCTTCTTGCTATTCTTTGGAATTCTGCATTTAGATGCTTATATCTTTCCTTTTCTCCTTTGCTTTTCACTTCTTTTCAAAGCTATTTGTATGGCCTCCCCAGACAGCCATTTTGCTTTTTTGCATTTCTTTTCCATGGGGATGGTCTTGATCCCTGTCTCCTGTACAATGTCACGAACCTCAGTCCATAGTTCATCAGGCACTCTATCGGATCTAGTCCCTTAAATCTATCTCTCACTTCCACTGTATAATCATAAGGGATTTGATTTAGGTCATACCTGAATGGTCTAGTGATATTCCCTACTTTCTTCAATTTCAGTCTGAATTTGGCAATAAGGAGTTCATGATCTGAGCCACAGTCAGCTCCTGGTCTTGTTTTTGTGTACTGTACAGATTACTGTAGGGTTTTGGGAGTGTGGGTAAGAAGAGAAGTAAACCAAGATCCTTTATCTAGACAGCATGACTGACGGTATTATTTTTTCTGCAAGCAAAACTAGTGCTCTCCTAGATTTGGAATGGCCTCTGAAATTTCGTTTCACCATGGTTAAAAATCATTTAATCATGTTGTAGGAGTTACACACGTGTTTTGCTTAACTGAATTAACTTTTTATACAAAAATTTTCCTGGATCAAATAGTACCAACTGTTTATCTTGGTTTAAATTTGGGAATTTATTTTGAAAGCTTTTTAAATAATTGACTGTTAGCTGGAAGAATGTTTAGACATGGATTAAAAAGGATACAATCTTTATTTTATGATATAAAGATATTATACTTGTTATGCTCTTCTTGCCAAAGAATGATTCAAGTGGATACACTTTGTTAAAAGTTATTGGAAATATTTGATGACCTTTAAAATTTAATTAAATCATGTGTAAATTCAAATTTATATCAGTTGTTTTAGGCCGTTTTCTTTTGGAACTTATCACAGTGTCGTTTATTTTTTGAAATTATGTAGTTTTTCAAGGAAAAGTTGTCATTACATTTTCAAATCATTCTTATTAGGAAGACTCATTATAGATTTTTGATGTGCAAACTTTCCTCCTTTAAATTTATTTTAAAATTTAATGTTTTTGAAATAAAGACTAATTGTCATTTTTTTCTCTTTTAGCATCATATCCTCCAATTCAGCCTCATCCTCTAATAAAACATCAGCAGATTCCTCTTCATTCACCACCTCCCAAAGTTTCCCATCATCAGCTGATACTACAACAGCAGCAACAACAAATTCAGCCAATCACACTTCAAAGTCCAACTCAAGACCCACCGCCCTCCCAGCACTGTATACCACTCCAAAACCATGGCCTGCCTCCAGCTCCCAGTAGTGCCCAGTCACAGCATTGTTCACCAATTCAAAGTCATCCCCCTCCTCTAGCAATGTCTCCTAGCCAGTCACAGTCAGCACAGCAGTCTGTAGTGGTGTCTCCTCCTCCACCTCATTCACCAAGTCAGTCTCCTACTATAATTATTCATCCACAAGCACTTATTCAGCCACACCCTCTTGTGTCATCAGCTCTCCAGCCAGGGTCAAACTTGCAGCAGTCCACTGCTAATCAGGTGCAACCTACAACACAGCTGAATCTTTCATCCCACCTTCCACTTCCAGCTTCCCCTGTTGTACACATTGGTCCAGTTCAGCAGTCCACCTTGGTGTCCCCAGGTCAGCAGATTGTGTCTCCAACATCACACCAGCAGTATTCAACCCTGCAGTCCTCTCCAATCCCAATTGCAACCCCTCCACAGATGTCGACATCACCTCCAGCTCAGATTCCACCACTGCCCCTGCAGTCTATGCAGTCTTTACAAGTGCAGCCTGAAATTCTATCCCAGGGTCAGGTTTTGGTGCAGAATGCTTTGGTGTCTGAAGAGGAGCTTCCAGCTGCAGAAGCTTTGGTCCAGTTGCCATTTCAGACTCTTCCTCCTCCACAGACTGTTGCGGTAAACCTACAAGTACAGCCACCAGCACCCGTTGATCCACCAGTGGTAAGCCCTTGGAAGCTCTTTGACTTTCTTGCTGAACTGAAAGTAAACAGTTTTCTCCCACGTTGTGTTTTATCATTTAGATATAAATGCCTATGAATTTAAAAAGCTTGAAATTTCCATCTGTCAGTGTCTGACATACATGCTGTATGGGCCAAAAAAAATGCCATTTGTTGTAGTATGGTTGCATGCTTGATAATTTGTGATGGTTATTAAAGTCCCTCGTTAATTTTATTACTATTTAAACAAATCCATCTGCTATCTTTACAGAGTTGATTTTTTTTCCCCAAGGGAATGCATTTGAACCAGTGTCATCTGCACAAAGTTTTTTCTCTTAAGGTGATTATCCTTCATAGATCCCTTTGTTGGCTTGTATGTTCTTAAACGTATGGTTTATCTAGCTAACCTTTTTGGTTGTATGCATTCTGCAGTTATAGGCCGTTACGGGGCTTTTGCATCAAGGTGGAGGTATGCTTGTATGATGTAATTTTTTGGTAAATTTATATTTTATAATTAAAATTTTGTAAAAAAAAAGTTATTCTAGGAAAGAATCCAACTTTGCAAATATTAACCGTAGTCCATCTTTTAGAATTGTAACTTCTGACTTTTAAATTTCTACTAAAGGAAAACATATACTTGAAATATTTCTCATTTAAAAAGCTAAGAAGGATGAGTTGAATACTGAGAATAAAAAAATTCATTGAGAGGAGTAAAAGTTTTGAATAACTGAGACTGTGGTGAAATTTATCAAAATAAACCTCTAAAAATGGCACATATTGCCCAGAAAGCAATTATTCTGTAAAAACATTTGTCTTTTAAACATTCTATAAAGGACTTTTATAAAATAATTTATAATAAAATTGAAATAAGGTCTCTAAATGTTAGAATGATCAAATTTATAACTGAGGAAAACAATATTCCCAAAGGAGATTTATATCAAACCTCACTGAAGAGATCTTATCACTTAAATACAAATAACCATTAGCTCAGAAAGGAGAAGAGTTTCAAAGTTTGTTCCTTAATGGAAAACATTTTGATTCTCGGGATACAAATTTATAGAGTCTTCATTCTTGTCATTCTTACCGATAAGCATGAAGAGGTTGAATTCCACTTTTATTCAGAACAGAACTTGGCAAAGGTAACAGTGGGCATCTAGAAATAAGTTTGCATTTCAGTATTTTCTTTTAATGGATTTTGAAGAGTTTACAATGGATAATGTAACATAAAAACACAGTCTTTCAGCTGTAAAGTACCTTCAAAGAAATCAAATTTGAATTTATGTTCTCAATTTCTAGTTCAGTGGATTGGCTTTTAACAAGTAAAAAATAAAGTTCCCCTCTATGCCTTTTATTTTTCTAATTATTTTTGTTAGGGCAAATCTTGGAGGACTATTGGGGATAGAAATATCAAAAACAGAACACTTGCATTAAATTAAAGCTAAAAATCTAAGATCTTGTTATTTTCTGCCCTCTATTAATTTTCTGTTTTTTTCCCTTAAAATTTATGTTACCTAATTTTTGGAATTTTTTTCATGAGAAGAGTAGTTTTCTTTGCTATCACTGGTATGGTTATATTTGCTATATATGTTTCCATGTTACTTTTCTTTTACTTTTGAGTTACCATAGCCTGTTTATTATCTTGCTGTATTTTTCTTTTATTACCTTTATTAAGTCTATTTTTTTACCATCAGATTTCTTCATGAATTACTCATTCCTTCACAGTTTCCAGGTTGTTTCAAATGTTTAAAGGTAGAGAGATGTTTACTTGTAAAGAGAAATAATAGGTATTTACTTCTAAATAATAGATGTGAAACTTTCAAACATAAGTGTGAATTTTCAAAATAAAATCAGTATTTTTAAAAAGATTTTTCATTGATATTTGGGTATGATAAATAGGATATGATGAGTGTAGATAATTTAGAACTAATAAATGTTTTCCACAGTTTATTTAGGGAAGGGAGACAGATGAGGCTGATGTACTTTGAGGTAAGTTTGGCAGCCATTGTTAGTTATAGAATAGTTATGAACTAAAGAGAAATTGTAATGTACAGTTTCCAAATGATCTTGTGAGCAAAACCTTCACTTCTTTGCTTTATTCAGTCTTTTAGTTATTGTACTTACGTTTTTTATGTTGATGGTGCCAGGTGTCTGACAGGTCTGTTTTTGCCTACTTCTTTTATTCTTTATTTTGGCTTCACGTGGGAGATGTAAAATAAAGTATGTATAGTTAGGTTTACTTGTAAAGAATGAAAAGTATTTTACAGGATTGTTTGACGGATTATTTCAGAATATGCTATCTGTATTTGCCTCTTTTAATCCTTTAAAACTCTATTCCTATTTTTTTTTAAATCAGAATTCTATGCATGATCTCCATGATCTTTGATTCCTTAAAAGCTATTGTAGCTGTTTGAAAACTTGTGACAGCATTAATATTAAAAAGTTTTCAGCACTTAAGGAAAAGATGCCCTGTGTAAGAAGAGTAATTATCTAATAAAGGAATGCTGCATAGATACAACTGAACTAGTGTAGTTGATAAAACTGTTACTTGTGTAATTACCTATGCATCAACATCCCCACCACTCTGCCAAATTAAGGTAATGACCACTGCAGCAGATGCCCCTCACTAGAAGTTTTTTTTTTTTGTTTTTACTTTAACCCCCAGGACTTTTTTTTGGATGACTTTGCTTATATTGGACATTATCATCATTTAAGAAAATTTATCATGAACAGATAATAGCAGCTGTCATTCTTGCACTGTACAATAACCAACGACCGCTTTCACTACCGAGGATCCAAACACGAGGCAAGGACTCTCTCTTGGTGAAACAGGTTTTCAGATGCAGGGTTGAGAGCAAATAACTTTTTTAAAATGTTGCCTACTTAGTAGCTGATTCAGATCACAACTCTGAATATTATATTTATATAAAATTAGCAGTAACAATAGGAATTAAAAAATTTTAAAACAAAAGGGAAGTTTTTTTTCTCTTAATAGAGTCGAAAAATTAGGAGTTTTTTTGTTTGTTTTGGTTTTTAAATTCTGTTGCTGTTGTTAGATATGCCTTTGTAGTCCTTTTTCTCACACATGGTTTATGCTGGTTTCAGAAATCTTGATCATTTTTAATTTTAAATCATCAAACTTTTTCAGTAGTTTGATTAAAAATATATTAGATACCAATATTGTTAATTTTTTTGTGAATGTTACTGAAACTTTTTTATTTTGACATTAGAAATATTAATCACTTTGGGTAAGTTATCTTAACTCACTTTTATAAACGTAAGTAATAAGCTTTGTACGTAAAAGAAGGGGGGTAAATTGCTTTGTGGCTTTGTTTTTAGTAACCTGTCTTTCAGAAACAATGGTTCAATAAAAATGAGGACAAATTAAAATACCCATGTCAGTCTGTACAAAATTCAGCCTTAATTTTAATAAAAATCAATAGTAGGTTCCATATTTTTTAATTATAAAGTTCCTTCTCAGAGTGCTTTTGAGTCTGTTTTCCTCAAATATTATCTTTACCATTGGATAACAGGGCAGTTAGAAATGTAAAAACTTGCTGCTGTAAGTATGGAAAAATTAAAGAACTACAAGTAATACGTCAAATAGTTTAGGATGGGGTGTGTGTGTGTGTGTGTGTGATTCCAGGGACAGATATTTTCTGTTTACTTGATAATTAGCTTATAAAAATTTATTAGATTCTTGAGTAGATTAGAAGATTGAAAATGTAATTACATATAATTTTGTAGGTTCTCAGGCATTACTTTTCAAAATTCGCTCTTTAATTTACATAAATTGAGTAAAGAACTTGGGATATAGTCATTTAGGCAGTACATTTCTTTATATAATATGTGTCATTCTGGAGATTCACCTAACATGCTTTGAAAAATATTAGTATCTGTTTTGATTTATGATAATTGAAAGTTAATAGAAACTTTAGTAAACTCCCCAAATAGTTATTTGAGTGTATAAATTCAAAACATTTAAAAAAATTAACAAAATTTAAAGTAATTCCTGATTCAACTATCACCTTTTGGGAAAACCTTAGTGATTTATAACTTAGGTACTGATCCACAACTTGCTTCCAGTGAAATATCATCAGGTATTATGAATCGTCAGGTATTATGAGAAACTTCATTTGAATGATTTTAAAGCTTCTCTTTCAATCGGTCAAATAGTCATTTTGTCTTTTACATTTTAAAACACTTAGAATTTATTTTGTTAATTAGGAACACCTTATTAAATGCATCTTACAAACATTTTTAGGCAGTGTGGTTTGTCGTCGTAGGTATATCAAGTAGAAGATGTCTGTGAGGAAGAAATGCCAGAAGAGTCAGAAGACTGTGTCCGGATGGATAGAACACCGCCGCCACCCACGCTGTCTCCAGCAGCTATAACTGTGGGGAGAGGAGAAGATTTGACTTCTGAACATCCCTTGTTAGGTGAGGAGGTGCCTAAAATTGGGGGAAATTTCTGTTAGGCAAATGTTAGTAATGGGAAGAGTTCATTTTTTTTCCACCGGAGATGATTTTAAACTAATTTGTTATATAATAAATTGCAGCAAAACATAGATTAGAATTCAAGAGTTTTTTTTGATGAGAAACAATTAGAGCAATTGATGAGGAACTGCCCAAATCAAAAACACATTTCAGTCTTTGAAGTTTTAGTAGTTTGTACAGATGTGTTTCATATGCTCATTCAGATTTATTTGTCAAGCTATTTCTAGCATAAAAATTAGAACAAAGCAAAATTCTATTAGAAAATTTCAATTACACTGTCCAAAAATCACAAAACATTTGAAGTCATGTCTGACATTCCTCATAATTGCTTGTGATTCAGATTGAGTAAATGCTTTTAAAAGTGTTGCTTCCTGGACAGTACTTAAATTAAGCCACACTAATTCTTACTAGAGACATGGATTAAAAAATTCCTAACACCTTCAAATTTTTATTCACTACTTTAGAACTACTTGTGAGTTCAAGTTAATCCTCTCTTTTCTCTGCACATTATCAAAGTGACTGTGAATCCTAGGTACTTCACTAAAACATTATGATGTGTAGCCCAGTATCCAAGTCCTAAAAAAGATGTGTTCTGCATTGGGTGTTGTTTTTTTTTTTTTAATTTTGAATATTTTATTTAGATCAGGGCATGGCAAATGATAGCTCATGCTTCAGATCTTTCTGCTACATGTTTTGGTATGGCCCATGAGCCAAGGATAGTTCTAAAATTTTTAAATGTTTGGAAAAAAAATCAAAGGAAGAGTTAATTCATGTCATGTGAAGATTATATGAAATTCAAATTTCATAGTCCATAAATAAAGTTCTATGCAACATAACCACGTTCGTTTGTTCAGATATTATCTATGGCTACCTTTATACTACTACAGCAAAGAGGGGTCATTGCAGAGACCATATGTCTTTTATAAAAATGTTTACTGACCCCTCACCCAGATAATGCTAATCTTGATTTGGGCTTTGTTGTAAGTATGCTGTCCTATTGAATATCTCATTGCCTTCATGATCACGTTTAGTTGAGAGGAACCAATGTTATCAGGCATGGAAACAAACTATAATGGGGCGTTGACAGCCTCTCCTCCTCCTTCAGTGTGCCACATCTCTAACCCTTGCTTCTTTCTAGGTTTTATTTCTTACTGCCAGTGTGAGTCTCCAGAAAGCAAGGAGCTAGAACACCAATTTTACTCCAACTTTTTCTCCTTCCTGAAAAATAGAAAACATTTAGTCAATAAAATTATGAAAAATATTTAAGACAAATTCAATATCATTGCCTTTGCTTATTCAAAATAATACCTCAAAAGATAGAGATCTAAGAAAACTTAGCTATAGTACTAAATCTTTGTAGTTTTTGTACACTGAAAATGGATTCATGTTGCTGCAGGTATCTTGGGAGTTTTGATTTAAAGGCAGAAATATATATTTAATTGGATACTAACCCTGCATTGTGACTGTGATTTAATTGCCTAATAAGCATTACTAATGGTACTCAAGAAAATTTAAATACTTTTGAAGTATTGAACCTCGACAATATCTTCACATTATTTCCTTAGAAATATAATCTGAGATCCTGGCAGGCATATTCCTCTGGCTAAATTGTTTCAGTAAACTATAAATTTTTGAATAGTCCTTTAATTTTCTTCATGCTTAACTACTTTTCTGTAGTATGTGAGAGGGAAAAGCAAGTATAGGTTGCTCATCAAATCATATAATAAACTAACCTATAAAAATAGAGGGACTTGTTTCCACCAGGATTGAGTCTTCATAAGTCTGTAAGAATTCTTAAAGCACCCATTAAAGGACTTCCCTGGTGGCACAGTGGATAAGAATCCACCTGCCAATGTAGGAGACACGGGTTCCATCCTTAATCCAGGAAGATTCCACGTACGGTGGAGCAGCTGAGCCTGTGCACCACAGCTGCCGAGGCTGGGCTCGAGAGACTGTGAGCCACAACTAATGAAGCCCTCGCACCTAGAGCCTGTGCTTCACAATAAGAGAAGCCACCGCAATGAAAACTTGCACTTATCACAACTAGAGAAGGCCACGCAAAGCAGCAAAGACCCAGTGCAGCCAAAAATAAGTAAATAAAATGAAAAGCATCTATAAAAAAGGAGAACAAACTCATTGGTTTCCCTAGGAAATGAAACTACAAATAGGCAGAGTAACTTGTGGCAAAGTCTTTATCAGTTAACTTGGGGTTTCTCGATTCACAGTTGTCTTAAATCTAGAGAGGATAATAATTGTGTTTGTTTTACTGTGTTGTGTTTTTTATTTTAACAGCTGATTATGAACTGGCATGTAAAAGCTATTACATTCTTCATAAAGTCAGTAACTCATAAATTTTCAACAAAACTTAGGTCTATTTGTATGTATGATCCAAAAATCAGAACATATATACCAAGCAGTATTTTCTGAATAAACAACATTATACTTAATGCAGTACCTATAAATCTGTAAGGGGACATTAAATTTTTCTTATTTTTCAACTCCATAGATTTGTATTTCCCTTCCAACAGAAAAGTTGCTTTTCAGTTCCTGTTCAGAATTATCTTTTATCCCTTTTTCTCTAGGAGATTATGTGAAAATTAGGTATATGGGATAGGATTTTTATGGAGTTTCTCAGTCCTGTAATACATGTGTATAATTGTGTATTTGTTCCTGGAAATAAGTAAATCAGTATTTCCTGCTGACTTTTAGTTTTTAATGAGGGATTGTGTGACTTTAAATAGGTTTTCTAGTACAATTTATCTTGGTGGATTATTTGGTGGAACAAGGTTAATTTATGGATATAATATTGCTGTGATAAATAAGCTATATAGTAATATTAATTACATCAAAGTTCTAGGTGTGAACCATTAGCTTTTCCTTATCTGACACTACCAGTTATCACTGCACTGTTTCATTAGTGGAAATCTTTATCTATTTATCTTTGGCTGTGCTGGTTCTTCATTGCTGCATATGGGCTTCCTCTAGAGTTGTGGCGAGTCGGGGCTACTTTTTGTTGTGTTTCAAGGACTTCTCATTGCAGTAGCTTCTCTTGTTGCAGAGCATTGACTAAGATGCTCAGGCTCAGTAGTGTGGTGCACAGGCTTAGTTGCCCTGCAGCATGTGGGGTCTTTCTGGGCCAGGGATCAAACCTGTGTCCCCAGCAGTGGCAGGTGGATTCTTAACCATTGGACCACCAAAGAAGTCTCTGAAATTTTTCTTCGATAGGGATTTTTCTTTCTTCTGTACCTAACTGGGCTATGTTTGACCATCTTTGATAGTGATATCAATTCTTTTCATACTGATGGTGGAGAGGAGTTACCATAGGAGTTAAAAGCATTGTCTCTGTTAGTAACCCAGCTCCACTACTTACTAGCTGTATGTCTTTAGGCAAGTTAATCTTTGTCTCTTTTTTTTTTTTCACCACATCTATAAAATGGAGATAGTAACAGTACTTACCCATAGGCTTGGAGAAGGAAATGGCATCCCACTCCAGTATTCTTGCCTAGAGAATCCCGGGGACAGAGGAGCCTGGTGGGCTGCTGTCCATGGAGTTGCACAGAGTTAGACACAACTGAAGTGACTTAGCATGCATGCATGCATTGGAGAAGGAAAATGGTAGCCCACTCCAGTGTTCTTGCCTGGAGAATCCCAGGGACAGAGAAGCCCGGTGGCCTGCTATCTGTGGGGTCGCGCAGAGTCGGACACGACTGAAGTGACTTAGCAGCAGCAGCAGCACCCATAGGCTAGTTAGGATTAAATGTGTTACAATGTGTAAGACATTTATACATATAAGTGCTGGCACATAAGTGCTCAGTAAGTAGTGGTATTATCTTTACCATATGCCCCTTTTTTTGTTGTTGTTACTTCTCTCAGCTATCTTGTACTCACTGGTATTCCTGGCTATCACCTGGTTCCATCTCTCCACTTTGGTACAGCTTAGTAAAGGTTCAGTGCTAACAAATGGGTAGGTAAAGTCTCTGTCATAGGCTGTTATTGTGGTCCCCAGAGCTTGCCTGGGAAAAATCAAAGTGAACTAGCCCAACATTTTGCAATTGCCTGGTACTACAGTGTTCCTACAAACTGACATGTACAATGTCATTGAAGATTTGTTAAAAATAGCAACAGCAAAGAACATTTGTGCATGGTTGTGGATTACTTGAAATAAAGGTAATGCCCTGTATAATTCATTATAATTTCTACTTATTCTATCGATTTCATGATCTTTTTTTCTTAAGCATATTCTCCCCTCCCTAGTACCATTTGGAATATATGAATAGAAACATAGGAAATTTAATAACTGTAGCTTAAAAATAAAAATAATTGTTCTTAAGTTGACATTCTAAAACATTTTCATGTCTTATGGGACAGTTTTTTTTAACCAAAGTTGGAATGCTAACTTTGAACAAGTTGCTGCCTTGCACTGTAAATGGGGATAGTAGTAAATATCTCATAAGGTTATTGTGGAGATTCCCAGGTAGTGCTACTGGTAAGGAACCCACCTGCCAATGCAGGAGACACAAGAGGTACAGGTTGGATCCCTGGCTTGGGAAGATCCCCTGGAGGAGGAAATGGCAACCCATTCTGGTATTCTTAGCTGAAGAATCCCATGGACAGAGAAGCCTGGTGGGCTACAGTCCATAGGGTCTCAAAGAGTCAGATACTATTGAAGTGACTTTGCATGAATTGTGGAGAGATGAGGTAATAAATATAAGGGTCTCAGAATTTTGTTTTAAAACATAAGACGTTAACTGTTACTGTTATTAATGTTCTCCAGTTTTCTTTCATATTTGCCTGGGCAGAATGGTACAGATTTAAAAAGTGACTTTTTTTTTTTTTTTCCCCAGAGCAAGTAGAATTACCTGCAGTGGCATCAGTCAGTGCTTCAGTAATTAAATCTCCTTCAGATCCTTCACATGTTTCTGTTCCTCCACCTCCGCTCTTACTTCCAGCTGCTACCACAAGAAGTAATAGTACATCTATGCCCAGTAGTGTACCTAGTGTTGAAAACAAACCTCCACAGGCTATTGTTAAGCCACAGATCTTGACCCATGTTATTGAAGGTTTTGTGATTCAGGAGGGATTGGAGCCATTTCCTGTAAGTAGCAAGCAAATTTGCATTTTCAAAATTATTCACGTAGCATAATTTTAAAATGTATGATCTATTGGTCTCTAATGTATTTTCTCTAATAAAAAACTTACTTCAAAAGTTATTAATCTCCCTGGAGAGGGAAATGGCAGTCCACTCCAGTATTCTTGCCTGGGAAATCCCATGGACAGAGGAGCCTGGAGGACCACAGACCATGGGATAAAAAAAAAAAAAAAAAAGACAATTTCTTTTTGTCTATCCTTTATATATTTCCATATATATCTATAGTTCTAGAATTTTATGCTAGCTATTTAGATGTATAAGATGGAAGCAAACAGTTTCAGGGTATAAGGATATTAGTTTTATAATTTTTAGAGAAGGCAATTAAATGTTCACTCTGAAGGAAGCTTTCACTTTTTCCCCTTTAAGGGGATCGAAATGACACCAGAACTGTATTATTTTCTTTTATAAAGGTGTTTCTTGTATAATGTGATACTTGAGAACTTTAACTTGGATACAGAAAATAGTAACTTCCCAATGATCTTATACATCTGAAGTTATCCAGTTGATGGTTTTTAATTAGCAAATAGATTTTCTCATTATTTTTTAAATCTCAGGCTTCAATCAGATTTTAAAAATGCTTCAAAATGTACACATCAGAATTGAGATGCTGTATCCTATCACTAAAAGTAATTTGATTTGAGACTAGTTATACATTATAGCTATGCTAGCTACATTACATGTTGTGTCTAGAAATGAACATTTTTCCTTAGGAAATATACCAAGACAAGTGGCCAAAATCAAAGCCCCAAACAAAGACACGAGAAAACAAAATTATGTATTTTGAAGCCCATTGAAGCATCTGATTTTTCAGATTCACAGGTAGGGCATTATGATGGCACAGTGATAGTTGACTGTAGCCAGTTGCCCTTGTTTGCAGTTTACTGTGTGTAGGATCTAAGAACCAAACTTGGATCTAAGAACCTCTGATATAGTGAGTGGAGAAACAGTCTTTTCTCCCTGGTCTCAGAGATTGGATCCTGGCTCTGCCATATACTGAATGTGTAACCTTTGTCAGGCCACTCAACCTTTTTGAAATTCATTTGCTCATACAGCAAATGGAGATGATACTTTGCTCTTAGGGTTATTGTGAAGACTAAATGTGTGTAACTGTTCTATGTAATATGTATTGTTTTTTCACTGAAAATTTGGAAAATGTACAGAGCAAATAGTAATACCACAAAATGTATTTTAATATATATTTTCATATGATCAGGACTATAATTGTATATACAGTTCAGATTTTTTTTTTTTTAATTAAAAAAATTTGTTTTGACCACACCTTTCTTCTTACCTCTTGTGAGATCTTAGTTCCCCAACCAGAGATTGAACTTGGGTCCTTGGCATTGAAAGTGCAGGATCCTAACCACTGGACCGCCAGGGAATTCCTTACAGACCAGCTTCTTTTGCTTAGTATAGCTTGAACATTTATTTTCTCATTTGATTAATAGTACCTTGGAAACATTTTGAAAGGTTACCTAGTATTTCACTTTCTGGACAGTCATAATTTATATAATCTTTCAATTACAGTTACCCTCCCCCCCGCCCCCCAATATCCACAGGTTTCACACTGGGGATCAACCCAATTGTAGATCAAGAATCTAGGGGGAAAAAAGAAATCTAGAAAATTCCAAATAGTAAAACTTGAATTAATCATGCACAGGCAGCTATTTACTTCATATTTACATTGTTTTCAGAATTATCAGTAATCTAGAAATGATTTAAAGGGCTTCCCTGGTGACTCAAATGGTAAAGAATTTGCCTGCAATGCAGGGGACTTGGGTTCAATCCCTGGGTTGGGAAGATCCCTTGGAGAAGGAAATGGCAACCCATTCCAGTATTCCTGCTGATTTAAACCATATGGCAGAATGTGCATAGGTTATATGCAAATAATGCTCCATTTTTACATAAGGGACTTGAGCATCTGTGTTTTTTGTACCCTGTGGAGTCCTGGCATCAATCCCCTGCAGACACCGAGGGACATCTATACCGTTGGACATTTAGGTTTCCTTTTTTTTTTTTTTTTTTTGCTGTTCAAAGGAATATCCTTATATGTAAATTATCCACATTTGAAATATTATTTCTTTGGCATAAATTCCCAGAAGTATAGGTGTTAGATCACATTACATATGTATTCATAAGACTCTTGATATATATTGGCAAATCATTTTCTGCAAGAGTATTTAAATTGATTCATATACCCTAAGTGTATACTCTTATCAGCACTCAATAGTGGTTTTTTCATCAATAATTTCCACTAATTTTATTTGAGACATAATTACATATACAAACTGATATAAAAACAATTTAAAAGGTTATGGGTTGAGAATTCCCTGGTGATCCAGTGGCTAGGACTTGGTGCTTTCACTGCAGGGGCTGGGTTTGATCCCTGCAAGTGAGGCCAAAAAAAAAGTTTATGGGTGATTATTCTCCAGGGTAACATGTAAAAGGTTCCAGTAAGCTGCTGTTCACTATGTATGGAAAATGTTGGAGACTTGACCAGCATTCTCAAATAGAATCAAAGATTCTGTTTTTTAAGATTAGCTGAGGGTTCACTAGTAAATCGGTATATACTTTTGGTGTAGATTATTTTTGCTGAAAGCATTTCTAAAGTAAGTAGTTTTCATGACTTAAATTGGTGTACTGAACATAAGCGACTCTATTTTTGTTGATTTTGATGTTAATATTTGAGGAATTTTCCATTTCTATTTGTGATTAGGTTACTTAACTAGGAGTCAGGAGACTTGAGTTCTAGTCCTGTTTCTGCTATTACAAAGAAATCACCTGCACACTTTGAATATTAGTTCCCTTATCTTTAAAATACAGTAATGATGTGTCCTGAGGAAAGAATCTTATAAATAAAAAGTTTTGTGCATGAAAAATCAATCTTAAAGGTTGTTGCAGAAAAAGGTAAAGGTACTTATAATCACAATTTGTTACTGATTTTTTTTAAAGATTTTTTTAGCTTACCCACCTAAACATAGACCCTTGGTTCCATTTGACTGAGACTTTGGTCATACTGCTTATGAGTTGTAATATAAAGTGTTCAGGCAACCTGAACATAACCTTTTCTCAAGAAATAAATGAATGGATCTGATCAGTTGTACAAGTAAATTATCACAGATCCTTTTGATTTCAAGAGACTTTTAAACTAAATTATTTCTGAAGGTCTTTAAAAAGATCATTTCATTTTGTTCTGTCTTTTAAAGGTGAGTCGTTCATCTTTGCTGATTGAACAGCCTGTGAAAAGAAGGCCTGTTTTGGATAATCAGGTGATAAATTCTGTGTGTGTTCAGCCAGAGCTACAGAATAATGCAAAGCATGCAGATAATTCATCTGACACAGAGATGGAAGACATGATTGCTGAAGGTTTGTGGATTTTTCTTTAAGATACTCTTTAACTTTGGCATTTATTGCTTGAATCAGAACATGGGTTTTTATCATACACAGATTTTTCCCTTGGAAGTATTTACTTTTATTCTCATATAATGCATTATTTGACTAAAATAATGGGAACTCGAACCAGACTCTAAATGGCCATGTAATTAAAATAACAAGATTGGTGTTAATTTTTATAATACCATTTTGACCTTTGAAGGGATCTGAGTGGGAAAATTTCCGTTACATATGAAAGCAGTTCAAAATTTTAGGATCAAAACAACCAATTTTCTTCTTTAAACAGACTTTAGTAAATGACTATTTTACTGAGCTTGTTTAAAAATTCAGAGCTTCCTGGTTGTTTGGTTTTAGATTTTATGTATTCTTAGGTATTCTTTGATGTCAGGTGGGTATTAACAGTTGTGTGAAGTCTTCAATCAAAAGATGATTAAATTTGTTCAAGGAGAAAAATACCACTAAATCTTCTCAGTGTCAAAGAATCTTTTTTTTTTTTAATAGGCCTTGTTCTACCAGTGAATATTTCATTAAAGTTAAAGTGGTATGCAAAATGACTTCAGGAAAACAAACACAAATGCAAAAATGATGTTTTTTATTGATTCTAATCATGGCTTTGCAGTAGGTGCTGTTCAATTAAATAGCGTGTAGTATGGTCGGGGCTCTACAATTGTGAATTAATTAACATCTGTGTCTAAGTAATTATCCTCAATATATTAGTGTATTTCATCTAAATTTATTCACTTTGTAAATGTTTACTGAATATATACTGTGTGCCTGTACTTCGCTAAATTAAGTAAAATAGCATGCTGGTAAGCAAAATAGACATTGACTTGGCTCACAGTAATCCTAATTAAGAGGAAGGCATCTCTGTCATTATTGGTAACATATGGACTGTTGCAATGTATTTATCACTGTTGTACTTGTTATTTGAATAGCAAAGAACTGATAGAAGTATAAAATGTTTTATTGCTAACTTATGTTGAGTTCAGTCTGATTTTTTTATTTAAAAGAATGTTAAATGTGAAAAATTTCAAACATAAAATTAGAAATGTAAAATGAATCTCAGCTCACCCAGACTCAATATTATTACCCAGTTTTAAACATTATTTTGCGAAGTTAGCTTCATGCAACCCTTTGTTTTTTTCCTCCTACATTTCCCCTTCTCTTTTTCTCTATTGCTTTTTCTCTTTCCCTTTTTTTCCTTTCTTCCTCTGTTTAAAACCAAATCATAGTTCTTGTTGTATTTTACTAGTACATACTTCAGTGTGCATCTATAAAATGTACATTTTAATGCTGTGTCACCCAAAACAATAATAATTCTTTGTCATCTAGTACCTGGTTCATATTCAGATTTCCTCAATTGTATAATTACTTAAATTGTATAAATGTCCTTTTATAGTTATTTTGTTCAAATCAGGGTTCACAAAGTGCCCGGTGGTGGTTTAGGAGTAAAGAGGTAATCACTCAGTTGTGTCCGACTCATTGCGACCCCACGGACTGTCTGTCCAGACTCCTTTGTCCATGGGATTCTCCAGGCAAGAATATTGAAGTGGGTTGCCATTCGCTTCTCCAGGGGATCTTCTACACCCAGGAACTGAAACTGGGTCTCCTGTGTTACAGGCAGGATTCTTTACCAACTGAGCCACCAGGGAAGCCTTTTGTTGTTAGGAATTTAATTTCATTTAATTCCTAAGTACTTGCTTTTATTATAGTTACGCATACTATTTATCTGAGAATTTTTCATTTGAGATGAAGAGTAGTAAAGACAGATGTACAGGGATTTTTTTTTCTTGCCTATGTAAGTATAAACAAAAGTTTTCTAGACTAATAAGCTATATAATGTGCCCTCTTGTGTGCGCATATTGGAGAAAAATGGAAAACTGCCTAGGAAACTTCACAGCATACTTTGTGATGCTCATGGTTTATAATATAATACGTATAAAACATATGGTGGACTGTGCTAGAACGTCAAGGAGCTTTTGATCTAGTTCAGTTCAGTTCAGTCGCTCAGTTGTGTCCGACTCTTTGCGACTCCGTGAATTGCAGCACACCAGGCCTCCCTGTCCATCACCATCTCCTGGAGTTCACTCAAACTCACCTCCATCGAGTCAGTGATACCATCCAGCCATCTCATCCTCTGTCATCCCCTTTTCCTTCTGCCCCCAATCCCTCCCAGCATCAGAATCTTCCCCAATGAGTCAACTCTTCGCATGAGGTGGCCAAAGTACTGGAGTTTCAGCTTTAGCATTATTCCTTCCAAAGAACACCCAGGGCTGATCTCCTTCAGAATGGACTGGTTGGATCTCCTTGCAGTCCAAGGGACTCTCAAGAGTCTTCTCCAACACCACAGTTCAAAAGCATCAATTCTTTGGCGCTCAGCTTTCTTCACAGTCCAACTCTCACATCCATACGTGACCAGTGGAAAAACATAGCCTTGACTAGACGGACCTTTGTTGGCAAAGTAATGTCTCTGCTTTTCAATATGCTGTCTAGGTTGGTCATAACTTTCCTTCCAAGGAGTAAGCATCTTTTAATTTCATGGCTGCAATCACCATCTTCAGTGATTTTGGAGCCCCCAAAAATAAAGTCTGACGCTGTTTCCACTGTTTCCCCATCTATTTCCCATGAAGTGATGGGGGTGGGGGGTTTCATCTAGTAGGAAGTAGCTATCTCTACAACAGAAAGATAACTGAGAAGCAGCATATGCTAGGTATTAGGTGAATTATATAGACAGTAAGAACATGGCACTTTAAAGCTGGGTGATATTATTGCCAGACTCGTGAGTTTTCTGTGAAGAGAGGGGGTTTGATTTGGGTCTTGGATGATAAAGCATAGATTTAAGATAACAGAAAGAACCTCTCAGGTTAGCATACCACGAATAAATATACAGAAAATGTACAAGTGTTCAGTAACTTCAGGAGGGGGCAGTGAAGAGTAGGCAGTTGAGTTAGAGAACATAGTGGGCAGTAAGGCAAAGTCAGATTCTAGTGTACCTTGAGATTCAATTATGGAGTTAGTTATTTTGCTGTCAAGAGGATGGTTACTGAAAATTTTTAGGCAGGTGACAAGAAAAAATGTTGAAACTGCTGCTCGTGTGTGGATGAATAGTAGAGGTTTGGCATGTAATTGATACTTGTAGTCATGGTGGGAAGAGGAAGGAAAGAATTGATGGAAGACAAGGCAAAGGGTAGTTTTAACGAACAGGATACCAGAGTAAGGAAAAGGAAGGTTTAAAGATGATTAATGTTTGCAATGAAGAATAAATAAGCCATAGAAATCTAATGCACAGTATAATGAATATTGACAATATTGTACTATAATCATTAACCTAACTTAAGCTATAATCATCAACCTAACTTAAGCTAAAACTTAATTATTCCAGTGACTTAAAAGATAAAAATGTAATGTGATAGAAATGTTCAGAATTTCTACTGAGGCAGTCATTTGTATAAATGTATCAAATTAACACCTTGTACACCTTAAGTTTACACAGTGCTATATGTTAACTGTGGCTAAAAAAAGATGAATCTATTTCATAGTGGAGATATGTTTACTGAAAACGTATCAATTTTTAAAATACTTCATAATTTCCCATGGTAATTTTATCAAGTATTTCTGTTACTGTATACTTCAGTGTTTATGGGAAGTACTATAGGGTGAAATGGTGAGGTCATTTATTTAGCGGCTTTGGCTTTACGAGTGTGTGCAGTTTAATTCAGTATGAAAAACAATATAATGATTATTCTTTTTTTAAAGGATCAACTGTATCTCTATTTGGACTGGTTGTATAACCAGAATCTCCATCTAAAATGTGATTTATCAAAATGTCTTATATCTTCCCTGGTAAATCATCATGCTGATGATGATTTCTATCTCATTGCCTTCTTACTGCTGATCATCACATGATCTCAAGTCTTCAGGAAAATTGAAAAGTAATTCCTCTTTGCACAAAAAAAATTGGGGATCTCTATCAGTTAGGATATATATTTGGCCACTCCATTAGACACCCAGAGTAATACCTGGTTAAATAAGAAAGAAGTTTCATTTTCCCTGACATAGTCTAAAGGTAAGCAGTGCAGGGCTCCATTTTGTTGGGCACGTAAGCTGTCAGTGTCTCATGGCCCTGCCATCCCTGGAGTGTTGCTCTCATTTCCAAGATAGCTCATCTTCATGATCATATTCTAATTGGTAAGATAGGGCCTCACCCGGAATTTGGTCAGAAATTGGCCACACATAGGGCAGCAGTTGTACTTTTTATTCCCAGTGGCTATATTCCTAGCTAAAAGTTAGGCTTTTGTTACTGGGGGAGAAAAGTGAAGAGCTGATATTAGGGAATTGCCAGCTGTATCTGTATAGAATCCCATCTTTATTATCTCAAGCAGTAGTTTTTAAAAACTTACTTAGCTCTGTAATTTTTTATTTACAAATGTGAAAACATTTGCCTTGGTAACATTACCAGATTTGTTGAAATTATGACCAAAATTAGAACTGAACTTCTTTGAATCTGTTAATGTTCCTCTCGTCTTTATGAGAAATAAAACTGATGTGAACTTTTTGTCAGGTTGTTAACCCTTAGACCATACCTGTCTAAAGGGATCTTGCCTTTCTCATCAGCAAAAACATTTCCTTCTCCTTCATAAGGTTGTCTAACCTATTATCAAGTGTTGCATATTTTTATGTTAATTAATTCAAGGTTTTGAAATAAAGCTTTCAGTAGAGTCAAAATTAAACAGCCCAAAGAATGGGCTCTTTGGGGCTGGATTGGTGGTCAAATGAGAGGTTCTATATCCAGTACAGGCTTTTCAAGGTCAGATTTGGTTATAGGCATGACAGACTAGAAATGAAGTTATGACACTAGGTCCCAGCAACGTCTTGTGGGGCAGAGCTGTGTGAAAGCCATCTCTAGGTCACTGGAAGAAACAGTTTTTACTTTACTTGGTTTCAGACTCTTTGTTCCTCATTGCCACCAAATAGATGAGTTTGCTTATGAAGATAGTCCTGAGAATTTCTTTGAGATGATCTCTTGCTAGTTTATGACTTGATTGGTCATGACAATGTCTTTGGATGTCCCTTGACACTTCGAATATTTCACAGTGTGTTTTTGCTGCCTTCACTTAATTTAGCACTTTGCCATTTGCTTCTCCAGTAACACTGGGATAAAATGATCCTTGAATGTATGAGTACATGTTGTTCATGTCTACATTTCAGAGTCCCTTTCTTCATCTTAACAAGTCTTGGTTAAGTGAATAACATAGAAAAGCACATAAAGAGCTCATAGCTAAAAGCTGTAGTTAGAGTTCCTTTTTTTGATATATTTTATATGACTCAGCATAGGAATTATGATGCATGAAAATAGTAAAATATGGTGATTTAAAGAATTAAACAGTTTTCATTGAAGTGTTTACTTGTTATAGGTCTTGGTACTGCTAATTCTTATGTGGAAGATAGGAAGTGGACCTGTAACTTTTTTATGCCTGCTACCTGTTAGGCATTCATGTAATCTTCACTGCATTTCTTTGGGGAAGGTATCATAAGCCCCATTTTACAGATGAGAAAACTGGGTCCTGAAGATTAAGTTGCTTGGTTATAGGTGACTGCTGCTGGATACTTGAGGATGTAGGTGGGAAGTTTCTTTAGGTCCTGTGGTATGACTTGAAGAAAGTTATGGATACAGAGATAGAGGAAGGACATTCTCAATTAACAGAGAGCACCCTGACAAAAAAGAGCAGAGGTTAGAAATTATAAAACTATTGATGATTTTGAAGATAAATGTAAATTATTTTAATATAACTAAAAGGGACTTTTATAATTAGATAAATACATCTTTATATATTCTGTTGTACACTGCAGATCTTAGAGAGTGTTAACGATTTTAAATGCCCTCTGAAAGCAGACATCAAAGTCTTCTTTTTGGAGTCCTCGTTTTCTCCAGTTAGAATTGTGTTCTTTGCTATGTATATTATACATAGCACAATGTATCAAAATTCATATACTACATAATACTTTTTGGAAGGTAGTGACTTTATTTGCACATTTTAGGTAGGTTGGATTCTTTGCAAATGAACCTTTAAAAATGTATTATTTATTTATATAGAGAAAACTCCATAAGATTTTTATGCAGGAGCTAGAGGGAATTGGTGGAAGTGGTTGTTTTGGGGGGCTTTGCCTTGCCAAAGTGGCTGTGGATTGAAAAGTTAAAAGACCATTCCTTTTAAGTCTCCTGTAGGGTCTGAACACTTAGCAGCATCCGACCCAAAGTAGAAGCTAAAAGAAAATTTGTCACAATTAAGTTTTTGGAATTTTTTCTTTTTTTCTTTTTTAGAGACATTAGAAGAAATGGACAGTGAGTTGCTCAAGTGTGAATTCTGTGGAAAGATGGGGTATGCTAATGAATTTCTTCGGTCAAAACGATTCTGCACTATGTCCTGTGCCAAAAGGTATTTCTGTTCTCAAGTTTCCTAAAGCACAAGCCAAAAACTGCTGTAACAAAACTAAAAAACTTGCAGAGTTTACCATTAGTCAAAACTAGGTACTGTGGAAGAATAATATCAAGTAGACATTATCTGGAGCTACTTTGCTATTCAGTTGTTAAATTGTACTTGGCGAAAACGGTATTCATAACACATACAGCATAATCTAATGACACATACAGCATAATCTAATACTGAAGTAGCAATCTCCAGGTGGTAAGAATATGGTTAGGAGAATCCCTCCTGTGAATACACTGCTCGTCCTTTGTTTTAACAATATTGAAATACCTGGATTTACTTGCTTATATTTTAAAATGTTTCATTTCTTTTAACCATATCTTGTTTATTTTAGGGTTTTAAGTGGGACATCTGTAGCATAAATTCTCCACATTGTTATATTACTTGATAACAAAAATGCTTGTCTTTTCTAAGTGTATTTTCAGTAATAATATAGGTAAATAGTACTACTGTCAAAAGCCTTTTTAGTATCTTCATTGATGTAGTCACAAATTTGGTTTAAAGAAAGCCTCTCTAATTTGGTTAATAAATCCTAATACAGTTATTTCCCACTGAAGGTAAAGTGTGTGCACAGTTTATTTTGAACTTTGTTCTGTATTCCAAAAGTTATTTTCTCAAAGAATTTAAAATCTTAAAGATACATCTAGGGAATTTCTTGCTCCCTAAATAAATACATTATTTAGTATGGTGCACCTAAAATATATTTAGTAAAACTTAAGTCAAATAAGCAGAAGTATTTTCTTCTGAAAATGGGTTAATGGTTTTTCATTTGTCAGTCTGTTATTCAGATATTCTTTCATGTTATTTTGACAGTCCTAATCAAATTGTGTAACTCCTATTTTGTTCGCATATACCACAAGAAAGAATAGTGGCTCTCAGATTCAGAGGATGAAAAACTGAGGGAGGAGGATTCCTTTCAGAATCTTTTAAACTTCTTAATTATTCAGAAATATTTCAGGACAGTTAACACACTACCATCACTCTTCTCCCAGAGATGACTGTTGAGTTGTCAGGTTAGTATACCTTTAGGTGAAGCTCTTTAGAGGCTTAGAGGTCCTAAGGTAGGAAAATACAGAGCAGAGAAGAGTAAGGAGGAGAGGATAAGTTAGGTCAGGTAAGAAATGCTGTTTACATGTATGCCTGGCTACCTTTTTTCGATATCTCAGTATTTAGGGACTAAATAGCAAATGTAAAGTTAGTCTCTCTTCTCTCTAGTCAGTTGGGAAAGAAGTTTGTTAGTTGATGTAAATGGAAATCAGAAACCTGTAGAGCTGAGCCCCCAGATGAGCATACTGAACACGGGAGGAGCTTGTTTAATTGTTTTAGGGTAAAATGAAGTGACCATCAGGACACTCTTTTCTTTTTTATATTTTTAGGGGAAAAATAGCCTATTTACTCTCATAGTACTTCTTACTTTCTCCTCATTGATATTTTTATAAACATAAGTGAGGGAATTTTCTTTTAGTAAAACAGTTTTCAGTAGCAAAGTTAACTGGGATTTATTCTTGTCATTTCCCTGAAAAATCATCTTAGACCAAAAGAGTTTCAAAAAGAACTTTGAAAATAAGAAATTACAACAGCAATTTTATGTGTAAAAAAAAAGAGGAACTATGTGCGTTTTTTTAGCCTTTTTATAACATTTCAGAAATTTATTAGATGATCTGTTTTCACTCTTTCTAGGGAAGGAGTCAGCAGACTATACCCAGGCTGAGTCCTTTCTGTAGCCTATTTTTGTATGGCCCCTGAACTAAGGATAGTATTTAAATTTTTAGGTGGTTGAAAAAGAATCAGAAGAATATTTTGTGACACATGAAAATTATATAAAATTCAATTTGTCACTGTAATGTATTGCTCAGTCATGTCCGACCGTTTGTGATTGCATGGACTGTAGCTCACCAGGCTCCTCTACCATGGGACTTCCAGTCAAGAATATTGGAGTGGGTAGCCATTCCTTTCTCCAGGCGATCTTCCCCACCCAGAGATTAAACCCAGTTCTCCTGCGTTGCAGACAGATTATTTACCATCTGAGCCACCAGGAAGGCCCCAAGTGTCACTGAGTAAAGTTTTATTGGAACACATCTATTCTCATTCATTACTGTCTGTGGCTGCTTTTATGTTACAATCACAGAGTTGAATAGTTGTGGCAGAACCTTTGTGTGGCCTAAAAAATCTAAAACATTTAATATCTGGCCCTTTACAGAGAAAGTTGCCCAGCCCGTTTAGGGCATTGGAACCCAATAAATGGCAAAAGATTTTTTTTTTTTTTGGCCACACTGCGTAATGTGCAGAATCTTAGTTCCCCAACCAGAGATTGAACCTGCACCCTTTGCAGTGAAATGTGGATTTTTAACCATTGGGCCTCCAGGAGAGTCCCATCACAGGACTCCTTTAAACTGTCATCATGCCTTAAAAAGTGAAAGTGGTAGTTGCTTGGCCATGTCTGACTCACTGCAACCCTGTGGACTATAGCCTGCCAGGGTCCTCTGTCCGTGGGATTCTCCAGGCAAGAAGACGGGAGTGAGTTGCCATTCTCTTCTCCAAGGGAAGCTTCCCAACCCAGGGACTGAACCCATGTCTCCTGGATTGCAGGCAGACTCTACCATCTGAGCCACCAGGGCCTTATAAACATCCATGTTAAAAATGTCATAAGAGTGCTCACTTTGACAGTACATATGCTAAAATTAGAATGCTATAGAGAAGATTAGCATGGTCCCTGCATAAGATATGCAAATTAATGCTCCACGTTTTAAAATATGTATATATTAAAATATACACTTAAAAATATTAGTCTATTTTGATAAAATAAAAATAATCTTCCAGCCAGTTTTTAAAAAAAAAAGAAAAATTTATTGTGCTAGGTCCTCATGGTTGCATGAGGGCTTTAGTTTGGAGAGCAGGGGCTACTCTGGTTGCGGCGTGTGAGGCTCTCATTGTGGTGGCTTCTCTTGTTGCGGAGCACAGGCTCATATGTATGTGGACTTCAGTAGTTGTGGTGCACACTTAGCTGCTCTGCGGCGCATGGAGTCTTTCCGGGCATGTGGACTCTTCCCAGGCCGAGGATCAACCTGTGTCCCCTGCATTGACAGGCAGATTCCCAACTAGTCCACCAGAGAGGTCCTTTTCCAGCCAGTTAAAGAATTAAATATATCTGAGTTGCCTGAATTCCTAAGAACCGTGAATTTCTTGTATAACTTTGATAACTCAACTTTACCTTTCTGTCTTTTAGTTATATTTGAAAAATATTTTACTAGCCATTTGAGATTTCCTCTTCTCTACTATATTAATCTCTTTTTAAAAAATCTCTTCAGGAATGGTTACCCAAGAAAATAACCATTTGAATGATCATCTAAATAGTTAATAATTTCTTCTTCTCCTGGAACCTTGAATTATTTTGCAACTGCAAAAATGAGTTATTATTTGTATTTGCAGAAAGTTTCCCACTATCATGCTGTTATTAGGAGATATCAGTACCTTGTTATAGGTGTCCAGTATTATATTGAGAGCTATATTATATATAACGAGACCATTTTTTTTTTTTTTTTTACTATTAGCATAAGTAAATTTATTGAACACTGTGGTTTACTTTCTGAGGTATTATATAATCCATAATGAAACAAATGGCATTTACTGATTCACAACTGCACTTTAATTAAGGTCATAATTACTAAGTGGAGCATCCCATACATCATTTAATATTTTTTTCTTACTTGAATTTCTTAGGTACAATGTTAGCTGTTCTAAGAAATTTGCACTTAGTCGTTGGAATCGTAAGCCTGATAATCAAAGTCTTGGGCATCGTGGCCGTCGTCCAAGTGGCCCTGATGGGGCAGCAAGAGAACATATCCTTAGGCAGGTCTGTAGAAACCTTGATTCAATGTACAATACCCTTTTCAGAAATACAAGGAAAATGCAATGCTGTATTTTACTTGTACTACATTTTCCAGCTTCCAATTACTTATCCATCTGCAGAAGAAGACTTGGCTTCTCACGAAGATGCTGTGCCATCTGCTATGACAACACGCCTACGCAGGCAGAGTGAGCGGGAAAGAGAGCGTGAGCTTCGGGATGTAAGGATGAGGAAGATGCCTGAAAACAGTGGCCTGCTGCCAGTGGCACAAACAGAGCCGTCTATATGGACAGTTGATGACGTCTGGGCCTTCATCCACTCTTTGCCCGGTATGTGATTGACCACTTTGACCTTGATTTTTGCCTTGTGCACACACCCAGGAATGACATTAGATCCATCCACAGCTGTTGCACAAAAGGGCTAGAGAAGTTCTGTATATATATACTCATTAAATGGCATTTGCTATTGAAATGTGATCTGTTTCCTCTTGCTTATTCCCTCAGCACAACTGGGTATTTTCTCATACCCCCCAAGTCGATAAAAACTGACTAGTCCTGCTTCTGCTGTGACACCTCAGCCGGTGAAGATATTAAAGGTGCTCTCTTCTCTTCAGTCTGATTTCTCTCGAGAGGTCAGTAGAGAGATTGAGTCAGACACTTCTTCCCTTCTGCTCTTCCAGTTTTCTAGTCTATCAATATTTCCTCCTTATTTCCTAATTTAACCTTTTTTAAATGAAATAACACCAAATTTTTTTTTTTACATTTTTGAAAGCTAATCAAGACCTTTTAGAGTGTGATAAAATTTTGGTTTCTTTAAAAAAACAAAAAAAAACAAAAATGTTGTTTCTTTTAAAGGAGGCTGCATTCTTTGATTCTTTGCAAAAAGTTTAAGACATCAAGAACACTTCTGAAATTAAGTAGACAACTGAAATTCAGTTATGATATTCTATTCCAATATTGAGGGTTACTTTCTTATTTATATTTCCTGCTCTCTTATTTGGTATTCTTTCCATCAGCTTAAGTCATTATGTTCTTTTATCTTTACTAAACAATAATCTTTTATATCCACTTTCTCTACTGGGCTGGGTACTGAAGACCACCTTTGCCAATGATTGACCCACACTGCCTCTGTATGTTGAGACAGTATGTATTTTTTTAATCAGCAAATCTTTTATCATTCACTTTAACTTAATGAATATGGAAAGTAAGATTTTTAAAAACCTTTGTTCCATTTTGGGTTTTTGGTGAATCATACCATTTCTCTTGAAATAAGCTTTCCAGAAAAATACATCCCCTTAAAACTTGTCCACAGACTTACTAAAACTAATCCACCTATAATTGGTAATCAATCTTTCTATGAAGGTGACCACTGTCTCAGAAGCAGACATAGCTAAATTGTTGAGTGAAGAAAATATATTCAGAAGTATTCTTTTTTTTTTTTAATCTGTTAGCCATTTTACCTTACACAGATGGTTCCTGACTTGTGATGGATAGACTTAATGAACTTTCGATTTTATGATGGCACAAAAGTGATATACGTAAAGTAGAAAGTGTGCTTCAGATTTTGGATTTTGATCTTTTGCTGGTGATACAAAGCATGATACTCTCCACAAATTGGGCAGGACAGCTCCGTCAGCCGTGCTGTCATGAGGGTAAATAGCTGACACAGCCATGCTTGACTCATGCACTCATTCTGTTTTTTACTTTCAGTACAATATTCAACAAATTACATGAGATATTCAACACTTTATTATAAAATAGGCTTTATATGTTAGGTAACTTTGCCCTACTTACAGTAGGCTATTCTTAATGTTCTGAGGATGGTTAAAGTAGGCTAAGCTAGGCTATGAGGTTTGGAAGTTTAGGTGTATTAAATGCATTTTTGACTTGATGTTTTCAGCTTTCAATGGTTTTATCAGGATGTCAAGTTTGAGGGAGATAAATATACAGAACTCTGGAGTTTTATTGAATTATTTTTTAATGGCTTATTTTAGGAATGTGAAATAAGCTTTTTTTTTCTACTAAACAAGATATGGTCACTTTTAAAGAAAGATGAAATTGTTTAAAGAAGGGATACATTTTTCATGGGAAGATTTTTAAGCATGCACCTAGGAAAACTTAGGTGTGATTCAAGTGCTGACCATGTGGGTTTAGAATCTGCTTTAAAAAGCTGATGTATTAGAGAATGGTGAGTCTTCACAGGGTATGGCTTTAATAGTTAACGAAATAAATTTTAAGTTTTATACCAGTCTAGGTATCTTTAGAATTAACATTGGAACTGTCATCTTTAGACAGTCTCAGTCTTCCAAATGGGATATATGAGCTGTTTGTTAGCCTGATTTCTCATTTGGAGGGGGAAATATTTCTTTTCCTTTGGGGAGGAGGAAAGTAGTTGGCCAAACAGATAACAAATAACAACTGCTGCTGATTGTTCTATCACTTCATATACTTTTTTTAGGGCTAGTTTTCTAATTTTCCCCCAGCATCTGTTTGCCACAAGGCTACTCTTGGCTGCTTTATTAGGACGAAGGCTAACTTTTTTGTTTTGTTCTTCCTTCACTGAACGGAAAAAAATTATTTCTTATATCTTGAGATGCTTGCCTTACTAAGTTCAAGACAATTTTGTTGCCAGCCTTTTAGAGAAAATTACATACAAGGCAGACCCAGACTGTTTTATAATTTAGAATTTCTTGGTATTAAGAGTGTGCTGAATATAACTACTTTTTTTTACTGATTAAATGGGAGTATTTCTAAACTGTTTTGATAGGCTGAGTAACAAGCTTATTTGTGTGATGCGTTCATCTTCTTTCTCAAAGTTTTTCTCTGAATAATGCCTGTGGCTTAAGGTAAATCTCAGCCAGAAAAGGCCGTTACTGTCATTTCTCTATGTTCATCTGGCCTTTGTAAATCCTTTTGAGCCTCTTTCAGCTCATATAGGGCTGTATTTTATTTTTTACCCTGTGCTCTTCTCATGGAATGAATAAACTTGTAAATTTTGTAATCTCTTGCATTTTTGTTTCTTTCAAGTTGAGGCTAGGTTTCCCTCTTTCATCAGGGCACCTGTATTTATTCCTAGAGTTTTCTCTTCTTGTTGTATGTCATCTTATGAACCATCTTGGTGGGACCATTTTAGAGCTGGTATGCAGACAAGTCTCAGAGCTGTTACCAGAGTAAAATACTATCTTCTTCTAAATGTTTGTACATTAAAAAGTTCTCTATAGGAAAGGTTCTTTGTACTCTCCATTTACTGCATTTATCTTCTTTAACTCTTCCTTGATACAGTGAACTGCGTTTTGCAAAGATCACTTTAGTCTATTTGTTGGTCTGCGAATCTGCAGTAGGTTTAGTTTCCATGTAGGTGTAAAAAGTAGGTATTGTTTAAAAACATGACTATGTACTATAGTTTCATAATATTGATATTGGGGCTCGTTCGTTCTGTAGTGTTGAGTGCAGGTGATAGCCTTTCATCATCCTTACCGTGGTTAATTTTTGTGTGGGGTGTTTTTGTTTTAGGGTTAGCTGCAAATGTGAATGGGCACTTGTGAGGTTTCTTTGGGACCCATGTCTGTGCAGAGGTCCATCCCATCCTGGTCTGCTTCTGGTGATGTGAAGTCAGCTGAGCTGACTGCTGGCTGCAGTCGGGATATGTTCTGTAATGTTCCTGGAGCACCAGCTGTTCTACAGATGTAGATTCTAAATATGTCAGAAATTCATAGAATTTTAGCTCAGTATACCTTGGGCATCTAGATTTTTTAAAAAAATCATCTTTCTCTAGTTTTAGGAAGCATATTTGCCTTTGCCTCCCCTTTTTAAAATCACTTTATTTTTTCATGTCTATACTAATGTATAAACACCCTTTTTTTGTGGTTGGCTTAAGAAAGTTGTGATCTAAAATTCTGAAGATCATTCCTGTTTTGATCATGCTGTTTCCCCACATTTTGTTCTTTATTATTTTGCTAACACATATTTTGTCTACCTACAAGAAGACATTTGAAGAGGGATCTGATAATACTGAGGAACAAGAACACACTTTGAATTTCTTCATGGAGAACTCCTTGTTTCTATTCCCAAATGTAGCTCTTATGGTCCTCATTACTTCTCACTGCTTCTCTTTTCTGAATCTAAGTAAGTCCTACCCTGTCTTTCTCTTCTTTTCTTTCCTGTGTTCTTGTAAGTAAGACTGAAGAGAGAAGAACATTAGTTCTTTCATAAAAAGAAGGATGAAGTCACAACTAGATGCAAGATTAGTCAGTTTTGTCTGCTCAGTTTTGAGAGCTACCTCTGGGAAAAGAAAAGGGGCTTTTCTATGGTGAGTAATCTCATTTTAACTATTTAGTTTCTTTTATATGGTAAATAGCCAAAACCATAAAAATTCTGTGGAGGGTACTTTTGAAATAACAATTTTTAAAAATCTGAGAAATTATTAAAATAGAGGAATTGAAAAGCTGACTGCCACATAGGAGACAGGCAGGTTACTTAACAGTAAGCAGAGAAGTTGGGAAAGAGATAAGCAAGAGAGAAGCTGGCCACACAGCTGAATACAGGGGGAAAAAATTCTGCATTACTCTTACAGATGGCTCGATTCTGTTTTTGTTCATTATTCATTCAGTCCTTCACTTATCCAGAAATACATGTGTTTAGCACCTGCGATGTTTTGTGTTTGGTACTGGGGTTATAGGGATTACATTATTATCTTACATAAACAAGAGGAAAATAGAAAGAATAATGACTGCAACAAAGTCATATCCAAAGGTGTAATGTAACCACTGTCATTGTGCATTATCTTTTTCTTTGTGTTTTCCCTTAGAATGCCGATTTGAAGAAAAGAGACTTTAAGCTCTTAGTTTTTTTATTCTTAAATTCACTTTCATAATTTTGTCTTTTATAAGGAAGGTTCCACGTTTTTGTATTCTCTCCTCTCATGGGTCCTTAATTCATTACTTTGCCTGCAGGTTTCTTTACCCTTAGTGGGGAAGTTCATTAGCTGTGCAAAATGTGGTGGATAATAAAAACATTCGAGGGTCAAGTAGTGTTCACACTGTTACTTGTTCTAAAGCACCCAGTTTATGCTGAAAGGTAAAATATTGGTTATTCGTCAAGAGATTAGCCCAGCAAGCTCAAAATTTCGTTAAGAATTTGTTTTCTTACCAGAAGTGGAGATGAGTCCAATGATGTTAAGATTTGAAGTTGAAATTACAAGTTGAGTATTGTAGTACATTTCAACGGTAGATTGATACTGTAATTTTGATGGATTGGTTCTATGCTGAGTGAATAATAAAAATGTTTCAGATGTGCCTGGCAGTCAAAGGTTGTAAATCAGAATAAAACTACCAATGAAAATGAAAGTGGTACTTGAGATAACATTTCTAAATTAAGTGGCAAAACAGTACGCTTTATTCTTTTGTACCTGTATGTGAAGGATATCTGAGACAAAGAATGTTACAAGGTGTTATGAGTAGTTAACCCAGGCTTGTGTGTGTGCGTGCCTTCAGCTGACAGCTTGTCCTTTATGAAGGTGTGTTATGTCTGGACTGAATGAGCTGTGCATTTAACTTCTTACTAATTATTTCTGCAGTATTATTTTTAAGACAGGAATTCCAAGTAAATTGCTTTACCTAGATTTTGAATTCTTAATTTTTTTTAGAATGCCAAGAAGTACTGCCTTCTTCCAGAGTGAGCCCACGACTGCCATCAGTAAATTTCATTTGTTTCTCAGCCTGTGTTAAGTCACCCAGGGTGACTTAACTGTGACTGTTAGCAGTGATGTCTGATTGCTGTGTATTAATTCTAACATCCTTCCTCTGATGAAATTCTAGGCTGCCAGGATATCGCAGATGAGTTCAGAGCACAGGAGATTGATGGACAGGCTCTTCTCTTGCTCAAAGAAGACCATCTCATGAGTGCAATGAATATCAAGCTAGGCCCAGCCCTAAAGATCTGTGCACGCATCAACTCTCTGAAGGAATCTTAACAGGATCATGAGGCTTTGAGATAACAGCAATTGTATTCTTAAACAAACTTGTAAGGGTAAAGGCTCAAGTTGGCCTAAAATATTATCACTTACTGTGGCAGATAGCCAAGCACATTGGGATCTCTGCATCAAAGGCTGACATTTGTACAGATAAAATAATTCATTATACATTTTCATAATTAGCTAACATGGGTGAATTAATTTTACAGGTTACACACAACATTGAAAGACTTGTTACAGAGGGTCATGATATTTTTCAAAGTGTTTTACTAGATAATTTTTTAAAGGTGATGTTTATCATTAATATAAAAATCCTTTTTGAAAGTAATTTAATAATTTACATTTCTCCTCTTTTGATTTGGTTTTCTTATATACATTTTTCTACCCTATAAGTTTTCTATAGGTTGTCATGAGAGAGATAATTTAGGAGTAATTAAGGAATAATTTTGGAGTCCAGTGACTGGAATTGTATGCAATGAGATATCAGTGTATGTTTAAAAAAAACATGTCTGTTAAACAGTTGCTTTATCTATAAAAAGAATTGCATTCTAGCATGAATAATACTGATCTGGAAGTTAGATCTGGTTTCTCTTCCAAACTTGACCAAATATTTGGTGTGACTGAGGAAGTTCGTTTTCCTCTTAGTTTTTGTTCATTTAGAGCAGTGGTTCTAAATGGAGGTCAGTTTTGTTCCCCAGGGGACATCTGACAATGTCAAGGGACATTTTGGTTGTCATAGCCTAGGGGTTGTCGGGGGGAGGGTTGCTATTCGTATCTGGCATGTGGAGGACAGGGATGTCACTAAATATCCTACAGATGCACAGGACAGCCCTCTACAGCAGAGAGTTATTGGTCCAAAATGTCCGTAGTGCCAGGGTTGAGAAACTGTAATGAAGGAGTGATTAATGTTGGGCTTTTTCACCCAGAGGGATATTTTTGGGGGGAAAAAAAAGATGGGATGTAATAAGGAATACATTGTATAATGGAAATATTTCAGATAGCATTAATATTCTGCTGGAATATTGTTCCCAGCTTTATGCATTCTAGTAAAAGGGGGGGAATCCATTAAGTTGGCATATAAAATGAGGACTAGCATACCAATAATTTGCCTCTCAGAACTGATTCATAATAATCATCTTTCGTGTCTCTGCCCTGACGAAGGCATAACCTGATTGCGCCTTAAGAGCCAGGGCTCGGCCTTTGCTGGCAGGGCGCTGGTTGGTGGTGGCTGTGTGGCTGGTCTTCGGATTTTTCTAGTGTTGAACAAGGTGGATCTAGCTAGAATGCACATTCCTTTTTCCTTGACTAAATCCTTGTATGCTTCCTGCAAAGCACTCTTGGATAAATTGAGTCTAATTTTGTATGTACATGTTTTAGGGAAAAAATCTTTAAAGCAAAACTTTTCATTGAACAATTAGTGTTGCGTTAGTTATGGCACTAAAAGTTGTTGTGGGAGCCCTGTAAGCTATATATAGTCCTGGACATCAAAAACATTTGACTCTTTTATCATCTTCTCTTTACCATACAATGGAAATGTTTTAGTAATTGAAGGAACATACACAGATATTTGGCAGAAGTTCAGTTAAGTGAGGAAGAGTCCATGGGTTTCAGTCATTGTCACTGATCTTTTCAGAAAGATTGTGTTATGCTATTAGAAGACTAAAGATGTCATTAAAGACATCACAGATATTTATCTTTTGGCTTTGTGTACATTAGAGAATGTTGATTATTTTTATACAAAAATACAGCGGGTAATTTTTTTAACCTTTAGATGCCTCTTGTTTGAATGTATGCTTTGTGGGATTCTTTTGTGTAGTAATGTTTTTTTTAAAAAAAAAAAAGATGTTTACTGATAGTTATGTGTAGGATTAGAATATGTAATATAGTATAAGGCTCATGTTCCAGACCTACAATAGCTTGTAATGTATGTCACATATTTCTTTTATATCACATTTTTAATTACTGGATTAAAGTTTCAAGGAAAGGTAGGTACTCTACAGTCAGTTTTCATTTATTAGCAGTTAATCTTTATGACAAGAGTTGTCATATGGTTTGACCTTTCCCCTCAGCTTGCAATTTCAGGACACAAGTAAAGGCTAAGCGTTAGTAGGAGCCGGTCCACTGTATGAGGGCTGAAGGGCACAAAGGAAACTGTCTCTTGGAAGTACAGCTTTGTCATAGACGATCCATGGACAGTTCACACAAAATTGATTCTTTGGGGATAGACTCCTCTAGCAGTAATGATCACCTCCCATGACTATATTATCGATATATAACCTGCATTACAGGTTCTCCTGTTCACTTGCTCTGGTGATCCCAGTCATCACGTGCCTACCCAGAGCCCCTGTTCCTCACACCGTGCTAGGTGTCCAAGAACACTTACGAGGGGGGCTTCCATTGGAGAGCACCTTATAATCCTAAATCTTACGATAATAAAAACAGTCCAGATCTTCTGTTGTCCCCACTTAAAACATACTTAAAAAATACACTTGCTTTTTTTCCAATTTATTTTAGAAATGGCTCATTGGCTTTTAAGTAGTAGCTTTACCATTGACACAGCTGTTTCTTTCTGGATGATTTAATCATGTGGATTCTAAAATTTCAGTTATATATTTAATGGATATAGATGATAACACTGGATGCCCACCTCCCTCCTAAGCTCTAAGCACAGTTTTAGTATGAAATAGGTGGGGTGAGTGCTGTTATTCTCATTTTCCTTCATATTACTACCTGGTTTAGGATTTTGATTAAGAGGGAATGATAAGCAGAAAGGGGACATGGGAAGTTCTTCTTACTTTTGCTACCTAAGTTTGCATTTTCTGAAGGAAATCCCTACAAGTCTGAAATTTTACTTGCGTTAAGCCATGTGCGCTTAAGAAAGTAAACAGCTGGTTTGTAAAAATTGTTGCTTACACGCTGCATGTTTTCCTCAAGCCTTATGTGGGCATGTGTCTTACACAGCGGTGCAGCCTTGATAAGATCAGTATGAGAGTGCTGTGCCACATCCTGTCGCTTTCTAAGGGCCTGGTTATTTCCCCATCATGGTACTTTTAATTTGCTGGGGCATTCTCTAAACAGACCCTTCTAAAGTTGCAGTTTAAGGGCTGTCCCCTCTGAACAGAGAAGGTGGAGTAGGCGGAAAGCGATGTCAGTGATGGGGCTTGAGGACAGGAGAAGCAGACAGGAGACCTGCCACGTTTAGTTTATCCACCTTAACACTGAACACATCTCTGTACTTTTGAAGTTAATACTAATTTTACCTAGTTTTAAATAGATTTAAACAAAAAAAATTTTTTAGGTAGCCCACTTAAATTTTTTACATAGCTAATTTCCCCATATGCAGCATGATGTTATAGTCCGACGTGTATTCAGATACCAGTCTTGGATTGAAATCTGTCCTAGTGCCTCATGTCACCTGACTTGTTCAGCTAAATATTACGAAGACCCATTGTTTGCATTTGCAAGGTTTTGGTACCACCATGGCATAAAGTGTGGTAGTGAGGCAGTGCATAGATTGTGTGTGGTTTCAGGCTGTGTTTACATGTGTGTAAAGAATTTTGGAAAGAAGAAACCAGTACAAATGCATGAAAGATGCTGTCTTCACAGCCGTATCACATGGAAGAAATCCCCAGCTGGACACACTGTTAGAACATTTCAAAAATGTATTTTCAACTAGAACAGCTTGGTTATATTTTGTGGTTTGAAGATCCTCCCCCTCATTGAATGGCAAGAACTCATGCTGCCTCTGAGCAACGGGCATTGAGGAACACTATTGCCTAACAGGATGAAAGGGCCTCGTTCCCCCTTGCCTCCTCAAGCCCAAAGGAGACTGATAACTTTCTTTGCCTGCGAAGCCCTACAGACAACTCTGTGGTAGGGTTAATTTCGGGGAGGAACTAACTGGGGCAGGAATTTCTAATACCTAGCACTCACTCATGTCTTGAGCAGCCTCTGCCAGTGGAAGCTGGCCACTCTGCACAGTGTGCTCTCAGAGGTTTCCTGCACACTACTGCTGGGCCCTGGGGAAGGTTTTCTAGGGGAGATGACAGGGAAGTGGGGAAGAGACAAACAGGAAGAAAAGCATTCCAGACCCAAGAGGATAATTCACTTAACTGAGTGAGGTGGTAGTGTATAGATTTGGCCATTCGTAGTTCAAATAAATTGTAATGGTTGGGTTCCATTTACTGCAGTAAACAGGATACGGGGTGCTTTTTTCCCCTTAATGTCAAGATTTACCTGCAATCAAAGTCATTCTTTTACTCTCCTGGTCAAATGACCCTGCCCTTAGGAGCACATTAATAGTTCCAGTGATACATAAATCGGTGATTTTTGACTTCTGAGAAAGGTTAACAGCTGGTATAGTTGGGAAGAGTATTTGTCAAGAACTCAAAGGTTTTATGAGTTATCAGAAGTATATAGAGGAGAGAATATCCATGGATAGTATTTTGTTAGGTTTGTGTCTTGGTCTAAGAATTGGATGACTAGAGCTGTAGGGTTCTGTTTTCTTAGTGTGGATTTCAGTAACTACAAGCCTACCTCTTTTCTTTGATGCACAGCAGTGTGGTTCTTGAAAAAACTGTTTAATCTACTTTCATCAAAATTGGTATTTCCGAATCTATTTAGAGCATTTGATTTTTATCTAACAGTTGTGATTCAATTAAATAAGCACAAATGCAGTATTAGGGAAAGTAAATATGCAATCTTATTAAAATTTAATTTCAACCTATAAGCTGTACACTTTAAAAAGATTCTTTAGGAAGATAATTCCTTTTTTGTTAGAAGTTCAAAAAATGTATCATATAGTTTTACTCATAGCACTAATATAAGCCATTTCTTCAGTAAAAAATGTTGAAAATTATATTATCTTCTTTGGAAAATTCCTAAATTTTTAAGAAGTTTTAACATTATTATTTTTCAGAGCTTATTTAATCTATTTTAAAATACTACTATGATAGTTGTTTTTGAAAGTTGTAGAGCACTAGTACAAATCATCATCATCATATTCCCCAGCAGAAAGTGTGGCTTTCTGAACTTGCATTTTAGTATACTTGCGTGAAAAGGGAGACCTGCCCTCCTCCTCAGATCTGAAGCCCAGCTTCTCTAATAAAAGCTCTCCCATTCTACTCTGACACACACCTCTTAAAGTGCCGTGTTCATGGAAGCTTTGGGAAATGCTTTCCACAGTTTCATTTTTTTCCTTTGAACAGCTTGTGAACATTTAACTTGACTTATTAAAGGTGACTATTTCAGCCTCCGACATTAGGGAAGAAGTACATTAAAACATTTTTCTCTACTGAAAAGTATAGTTGCTGTCAGTGCTATTGGTGGCATCAGTATGAATCCATGAAAGAAAACCTGTGCCAGGGTTTTAAAATATTTTAAAAAGTAATGAATGAAATTTAATTTGGACAAAAGAAATCTATATAAATTTAAAACACTTATTATGCTAACATGGTACAGTTTTAAATATGAGTAATAAAAGGAAGTCCTCTTAGACCACCTATTTAAATTGACGCCAATAATCTTAAGGATTGATAGTAGTTGTCATTTATTGACTTAAAAGTTATAGTTTAGGGACTATTATCAGTGTTAAATCCTTGATTTTTGTGGAGCTTTAATGGATGGAGGTGAAAAAGTTGATTATAAGAGTGATGAGGAATGGTAGTGAAATGAACATCAACCTATTTTAGAAAAGGAACTTTAGTCTTGCCTCAAGCAAACCAGGTGTATTCATTGCTAAAATCTTTTCTAATATTTATGTTAAAACCATAATTTTAGATAGTATTAAATAATTACTTCCTTAGCAAATAATAGGTGGACATAATCATTAAATGAACATGGTAAGTGAAGATAAAATACTGGCTGGGAGACTGGAGTTTTACTTCTAGTTCTTAAATTAGCTGTGTGATATCTTAGGCCATTACTAAGCTTATAACCTGTTCCCTCTTCTGAATATTCAGTACAGAGCCTGTACTACTCAAAAGGTTGATTTTGTTTAAATCATCTTTAAGCTGTATAAACTATGATTCCAGACCACATAGTGGGGTATTTTCAAAAGTTGCTCCTACTTATTTCTCTCTTAATTTCTTTTTTTAATGGTTTGTTTCACACTTAAGAGCTTTGACTAAAAAATATTTATTTATTATGATCCATTTCCTGGGACACCCACAGTCTTTGTTCTCCTTAGGATTAAGGTAGAAAATTCACACAGATGAGCTAATGAGATTTTTCTAAATGCTTGCTAAATCACTAAACACATCTAAATACTGCCATTCACTTATCCATTCACTTAGCAAACCATTGGAACATCTACTGTGTAGTGTGCAGCGTGTGGTTGGTATACCTGACTGAAGGAACCAGTAATAACAAAATCCTCTCGCCCTCGGTTTTGATTGTGGCATAAACATGTAATTATTATTACTTAATGCAGTGAATATAAACCTGGAGCTGATTTATGCATTGGGTAAAGGATTAAGCTAGATGATATCCAAGGGGTCTGACTGAATCATATCACAATTCCTATAACACATTTTGCATATTAATCCATGTACCTGATTAGGTTATAAAATTAAAGGTACTTAATACTAGGATTTACATTTTGAAACTATTTTAACAGCCCATATTTCTCAATTATTTTGACACTTGAGTCTATTCCAGAGGTGCTGATATGCAGGGTGTGTGACAGAACAATTACAAGGAAAGCTGGTGCTGGCTTACTATATACACTTTGTACTACGAAAGCTTTACACCCAGTACTGACTGCAGTAACTTCTGAAAACGGAAAAATCTCAAAGGAGCTTGCTGAACAGGTTTAGTTTTTGTGTTTCTTTTTAAAGCAAGAAATACTACATAAAATTCTACAGTTATCACAAATATCTACTTTTTAGAAAGCACACATCTTTTACATAGTAAAAGGGTTTCCTTTAACATGCAGAACCTGTAAACAATCAACAGTTCTGTGCTTGGAGCTTGAATTTACAAGTATTTGGGGAGCAAACATAGAATGGGAGGATTGATTTATTGGGTAGAAATTTCCTTGCCACCAGAGGATTCTGAGTTATGGTGTAATTTCCTGTTTGACACAACTTTATATGTGTGTCATATATATGCAAAATGAAAAAAGATTAAAAAAACTTTTCTGTATCATAGTTACAGCTTTTTAAAGCAGGAAAATGTCCAAATAAGTGTTAAGAATAGAATCTGTAATAAAGTGTTTGTAAATAGGAACACTAACATCCAAGTAACCAGATAGTCTGGGTTTTTTCCCTGGTACTGGTTAAAACTTTTAAAGTATTTTAGTTTACCTAGTTTTTCAAATATTTTTGCTGTTAAAATATTACATAAATATTTTTTGTATGTGTATTCTAAATTTTAAAAAACCAGTTTGAGTGTGCAAAGATGGTAATAATTTAATACATTTAATTTCCAAGACATTTAACTAGATTCTCAATCACCTCTTTCAAAAGCATGTTTTTTTTCCATAGGAAAAAGAAGTCAAAGTAAGCTCTCAAAATTATCCTCAAAGTAAGGGGTGAGCTTGTGATGAAGGTTGGAGTTGTAGACAGCAGTGTGCAGAACGGAGGCTGACATGGGTGTTGGGCATTTCAAGCCTCTTTGTTGAATTAGTCCTTTTTGTCTTCTTGCTTGTTGAAAGCATGCTTTTTGCTGTTGATTTAACAAAGGCAGATTGTGATAAATTTTTTAAAAAAAACTTTATTTTTGATGCTTCAAGCACATGTTAACTGATTTTTTAAATTCCTCCTTTTGGTTCCTCCCATTGTCCTAAAATAGGATTTCCATATTTTAAAACCTCAAACACTGATCCATGCAGAATGAACAAAAAGCATCAACAAGGGGAAAGAAAACATTTTTTATCTTTATAAAAAACAAATGTTAAGATTATATATAGATGTATTCTTTATGTTGGATATTGTACTAGAGTCCTCCTCACAGGAAATAGTTCTAGAACTCTTAGCATTAGCATTCCTAGATTGGTGTCTGTAGCTACCAGTTTTAAAATGTATAACCTGAAAATGAAGTTAATTTTGCATTATAAGAGCACACCATGATCTATGTAAAAAGCTTGTCCATTTGGTGTATTTTTTTAAAAGAGAAAGCACTTTCATATTAACAGTAGCATGTGTATGAATTTTAGATTTTCATATTTGTTGTGTCTGTATTCAGTGAAGTAAAATTGAACATTCATATGTTTGTTGATGGCAACATTAACTGTTAAATTAAAGCACCTTATACTCTGCTGCTTAAACTTGCTTGTAATTGCACCTTTGTTAACCTGCACATTTTCACATAGAATATTGTTGTAACATTGCTTCATGTGGGTCTGGATGGAAGGTTAGTGGGCCTACAGGATCATTTATTTATATTGTTTATATTACAATAATATATTGTAGACCAGTTGTAAGTTCATTTCTTTACAAATAAAAGCTTCTTCCATTTGGCTGGTCTATTGAATAATTTTTTTTTTTTTTAAGGTTGTGAAGAATGGGGCATCTTGTAAACCAACAGCTTAACAAGGGGCTAGAAACAGTACATTTTCCAGATTTAAAATTTGCAGAGAGTTTTAAGTCTTTACTAATCAATTAGTAAAATAGTTTTAAATATCTCAGTCCCATGTATGGTCAGTTAGAAAGCCATACATTAAGAAGGAAAGGAACACAGAAGCAGCATATTTAGACATTGACAAATTAGATGGTGTCTTTGTAGTTTCCGATTACTCTGCCATTCCGATTGCTTCACTTCAGTAGTTCTCACGCAAGAACTTGCCCAAGGTAAGTATGACAATTTCTGGAGACACTGATTGTGATGACTGGGGAAGGAGGTTCTACTGGCATCTGGTGGATGTAAGGCAGAGGTGCTCCGGAACATCCTATATAGTACATGGGGCAGCTCCCACAACAAAGGATTATCCAACATCAACAGTGCTACGGATAAATTCTACTTTCACACTGTGGTATATTGCCAATGTGACTACAGGTTGCCATGCAGATTCTATGACAGATCTAAGTTACAACTGAAAACAAATCTGGTATGTCATGGAAGAGACCCAGTCACCACTCTCAATTCTTTATGGTGAGCAACAAAAACTCTGCTCTTAGGAATATTTGCATTAAGAACAGATGTATTTTTAAAAATTAGCTAAATTTAAATTGAGCGAATCCTTATGTTAATATTTAAACTATTTAAAGAAAACAATCTTGACTTTCTTGCTCTGAGTTTAATAAAAATGTTTATTTAAATCTGAAAGGTTGGCAGAAGAATCTCAGATTTACATAACAGTTTGTATCCAGTAGTTTTCTGGGTAACACAAACATGAGTATGGCCAACAGGTATAAATATGTTTTTGGAAGTATTTTGTTAAAAAGAAAACTAATAAATATAGCCCCCAAAAGACACATTCTGAAAAGGTATGAAAGTTTGGGGTCGGGGGAGAGCTTCAGTTAACTATATGTCCCAAGGCCTCATTCTTTGCTGTTTGTAAAATTATTAGTCTTGTAGCTGTAAGTTTTAGTTTTAACATATCAACAAATTATTACTGATATAGGCTTTTCAATTTGCTCAAAATTATGAAGTATAAGTGGAATGAAGCAGCATTTCCAGTTGACAAATGGATCCACAGGTAATGCCATGTCTCTAAAATTAAGTTTGTGACAATTAAACCAAAACATTGTAGCAATGAGAAAACTATTGACAAAGTACAACCATGGAATGTTCATTTCAATGTAAGCTGGAATCTGTACTTCAAGTAAAAGGATAATTACTTGAAGTAGTACAAATGGTAACCAGGTACCAAGAAAACAGATAATCAACTTGGGCAAGAGTGTTTTCTTAGAGTTCACGGTATAAGAGTGTGATGAAAAGGGAAAATACAGGATAGTCTCATTCATGTAGGAAGTTATCCTAACAGCCTGTACCAAGGTAATGACTTCTGACCAAGAGATTATAAAACCCATAAGTAAAATTGTCACCATGGAAAATGACAGCCAGTAACTCTGAGCACCAATATAGAAAGGACATTGATGAGAGTAAACATTCTGTGCCTTCAGGCTTTGGTAGATAGCTGGATCTCCCAAAACATAAGTAAGGACAGAAATCCAAATTAAAATAATTGTAAAGAAATAACATACTTTTTGACACTTAAATGGAAGCTTGGTCGCTTTAGAGAAATTCAGGTAATAATCTATACAAGCTATCAGGAAAACTGGATAATGCAAAAAACTGTAAGTAAAAGAAATAATTTGAATAAATAGACAGATGTGGTATTTAGTAAACCTAATGCCTAAAAGCACAAAATCCCTGAAATAAGATATAATAGAAACATTGACCAAAAGCAGAAGATCAGTAAATGCTAGTGAAATGCAAAAATATTCCAAAAAATTTTGATGGGTGTTTTTCCTTGTCATTCCTAATGTGAGGATATTTAACAGTATTTTCCCAAGTATAATCAAGAGTAACAGACAGTTACCATCTAGAAGCTGATGTGTTTGATGCAGTTGGTACTGAAAAGAGCAGTTCTCTGAATTAAGAGCACTCATTTTTTGAGTTAAATTTCAAAGGCCTGCTGCTACAATCAAACAGTGCTTCACTGGATTTTCCATCCCTGCAAAGAAAAGTGAAAAGAAAACCTTGATGCCATCTTGCTGTTCGCACTACTGTAAAACTACAAAGTAAGCACCTCAAAAATCTACTTTAATCCAGTCATTTCCCTAAATAATTAACCTTATATTTCTCACACTTACAGAACACTTACACAGAATATGATCAAGAAGAATTCATGCATATACTCTGGTCATTCTTTTGAGATGCACATAGTCAGAACTCACATTTATAACCAAACTGCTTTATTTAAATTAGTTATTTTTTTAGGATAAATTTCTTGAATGTCCTTCTCTTCCTGATTTCAATTTAAATTGTTTAAATTCAAGATATTTTTTAAAAGCTAGATAAACACTTTATTTACCAGAGCCAAAATACAGGCTTCAAAGAGCAGCCTGATCAGAATACTCAGAACAATCACTGATGGCTGTGGACTCAGTCCCACCCTGACCCTAGACATCACCTGGTTTTGTTTTTCTGCCCATGAAATTTAGACGATACTCATGAGGCCCCTTTAGTATACCTGTTTTCAAAGCTTTTTAGCTGCAGGATCATCATGTAAATACATCTCCAAAGCTCAAAGATATAAAACAGATGGTTCAGGTGAAAATCATGAGAATATTGGTAAAGGAAAGATATATCTTCTGGAATGTGACCTGTTAAGTGTGGCACCTAGAGAGATGAAAGAAGATAGGGAAGGAGCAGGGACCAAGTAGGGTTGCCTGAAAAACATTAAGAATTGCTTAATGGAACAGGAGTGGAGCTTCATAATTTTTTATCCTGCATTTCACTTAAGTAAACCTCCTGTTGAAATTTATCATGGTATTTTTTTTAAACATGTAACATTCACAAGGCATAACATTTATTGTGTAGAAAATATAGAGTGAAAACTAAGTCTTCCTATCCCAAGAAACATTTTTAATGGCTGCATAATAGCCCATCATAAGGAGGTATCACTTTTAGCCTGTCCCTAATTGTTGACATTCATGAGTAAGTTTTTTGTTACCGTTGGGGCTGGGTTTTTTTTTTTCCTTGCTGTTATACACAGTGGTGGAAGTCTTACAGAAACAACTTTGGGTCAACTGTGCGTTTTGTCTTTAGGATGTTTCTTGAATTTCCTTCTTTCTCTTCTATCCTTTCCTGATTTCTTCCTCTTTGAACTTCCTCTTTCATCATTGCTTTTTCCTGCTTGTAAAGCTGTTCAAACTCCATTCCTGTTCCTTTGCACTTACCTAGCAATTCTTCATGATTTTTAAAGATATTATACATGTACAGAAAAAGTGAAAAGGTACACATCAAGTTATTAATATGGTATTCCACTTACAGGTTTTTCTGAATTTCTCAAACTTTAAGGGAAAAAAAAAAAAACAAGGGAGTATTAAGTCTAAGAAGTAAAAAAAAAAATATTGCCTAGAAACAGGTAACACAATTTCAAGGAAGCTATGAGGATCCTGTCTGAGGGTAAAGAAAAGAAATTGGTAAGGGAGAGGGTTGGTCACCAGTTCTGTTGACAAAATCAACTGTAATTTGACAGTGTCTCTCTTAGTTGAGAAGAGAATTCAACTCTTCTCAACTAGGCCAACTTCTAAGCTTTTATATTTGTCTTTACATTACCCAGTCTTAGCAAGAATATTGCTAAGTTGGTTTAGCCAGAATCTCTCCCTCTCTATGTCTGATCAGGTTCCTCAGCCTCACCATCCTTCAGGTGATGTCTAACCACCTTGACCTGCCTTCGGCAAGAATTCTGATAAGTCAGTTTAACCAGAATCCCCCCTCACCACTGATGTTTTCCTTGGCAATAGTCCATTCACAGACCCCTACCTTCTTCCTTGGCTGTAAATTCCCACTTCTATTGCATTTGAGCTTGAGTCCAGTCTCCACATTACCCTCCACACCCGACTGCAAAATCCCAGTATTGTGGGGCCCATGCCTATTGCAATGGTCTTAAAGTCTGCCTCACTGTTATTTAACAAGGATCATGAATAATTTTGTCTTTAACGTACTCTCATGGATATAAATCTACCTTGTCATTCAGTGCAGTTTAGTCGCTCAGTCGTGTCCGACTCTTTGCGACCCCATGAATCGCAGCACACCAGGCCTCCCTGTCCATCACCAAGTCCCGGAGTTCACTCAGACTCCTGTCCATCGAGTCAGTGATGCCATCCAGCCATCTCATCCTCTGTTGTCCCCTTCTCCTCTTGCCCCCAATCCCTCCCAGCATCAGTCTTTTCCAATGAGTCAACTCTTCGCATGAGGTGGCCAAAGTACTGGAGTTTCAGCTTTAGCATCATTCCCTCCAAAGAAATCCCAGGGCTGATCTCCTTCAGAATGGACTGGTTGGATCTCCTTGCAGTCCAAGGGACTCTCAAAGAGTCTTCTCCAACACCACAGGTCAAAAGCATCAATTCTTTGACGCTCAGCCTTCCTCACAGTCCAACTCTCACATCCATACATGACCACAGGAAAAACCATAGCCTTGATTAGATGGACCTTTGTTGGCAAAGTAATGTCTCTGCTTTTGAATATGCTATCTACGTTGGTCATAACTTTCCTTCCAAGGAGTAAGCGTCTTTTAATTTCATGGCTGTAATCTACATCTGCAATGATTTTGGAGCCCCAAAAAAATAAAGTCTGAAACTGTTTCCACTGTTTCCCCATCTATTTCCCATGAAATAGAATGATGGGACCAGATGCCATGATCTTCGTTTTCTGAATGTTGAGCTTTAAGCCAACTTTTTCACTCTCCACTTTACTTTCATCAAGAGGCTTTTTAGTTCCTCTTCACTTTCTGCCATAAGGGTGGTGTCATCTGCATATCTGAGGTTATTGATATTTCTCCCCACAGTCTTGATTCCAGCTTGTGCTTCTTCCAGCCCAGCGTTTCTCATGATGTACTCTGCATATAAGTTAAATAAGCAGGGTGACAATATACAACCTTGACGTACTCCTTTTCCTATTTGGAACCAGTCTGTTGTTCCATGTCCAGTTCTAACTGTTGCTTCCTGACCTGCATGTAGATTTCTCAAGAGGCAGATCAGGTGGTCTGGTATTTCCATCTCTTTCAGAATTTTCCACAGTTGATTGTGATCCACACAGTCAAAGGCTTTGGCATAGTCAATAAAGCAGAAATAGATGTTTTTCTGGAACTCTTGCTTTTTCCATGATCCAGCGGATGTTGGCATTTGATCTCTGGTTCCTCTGCCTTTTCTAAAACCAGCTTGAACATCAGGAAGTTCACGGTTCACATATTGCTGAAGCCTGGCTTGGAGAATTTTGAGCATGACTTTACCAGCATGTGAGATGAGTGCAATTGTGCGGTAGTTTGAGCATTCTTTGGGATTGCCTATCTTTGGGATTGGAATGAAAACTGACCTTTTCCAGTCCTGTGGCCACTGCTGAGTTTTCCAAATTTGCTGGCATATTGAGTGCAGCACTTTCACAGCATCATCTTTCAGGATTTGAAATAGCTCAACTGGAATTCCATCACCTCCACTAGCTTTGTTCATAGTACAGTCAACAAAAACAGGACCGGGAGCTGACTGTGGCTCAGATCATGAACTCCTTATTACCAAATTCAGACTTAAATTGAAGAAAGTAGGGAATATCACTAGACCATTCAGGTATGACCTAAATCAAATCCCTTATGATTATACAGTAGAAGTGAGAAATAGACTTAAGGGCCTAGATCTGATAGATAGAGTGCCTGATGAACTATGGAATGAGGTTCGTGACACTGTACAGGAGACAGGGATCAAGACCATCCCCATGGAAAAGAAATGCAAAAAAGCAAAATGGCTGTCTGGGGAGGCCTTACAAATAGCTGTGAAAAGAAGAGAAGCAAAAAGCAAAGGAGAAAAGGAAAGATACAAACATCTGAATGCAGAGTTCCAAAGAATAGCAAGAAGAGATAAGAAAGCCTTCCTCAGCGATCAATGCAAAGAAATAGAGGAAAACAACAGAATGGGAAAGACTAGAGATCTCTTCAAGAAAATTAGAGATACCAAGGGAACATTTCATGCAAAGATGGGCTCGATGAAGGACAGAAATGGTATGGACCTAACAGAAGCAGAAGATATTAAGAAGAGGTGGCAAGAATACACAGAAGAACTGAACAAAAAAGATCTTCACGACCCAGATAATCACAATGGTGTGATCACTGACCTAGAGCCAGACATCCTGGAATGTGAAGTCCAGTGGGCCTTAGAAAGCATCACCTTGTCATTAAGGCACACAAATAATGTACCTATTTACACACACATCTATATATGTAAAGATAACTATAAAAATCATCCAATACCTATTTCCATAACTATATGTTATAAAATGAAAGTGTGAAGTTGCTCAGTCGTGTCTGACTCTTCGCGAACCCATAGACTGCAGCCTACCAGGCTCCTCCGCCCATGAGATTTTCCAGGCAAGAGTGCTGGAGTGGGTTGCCATTTCCTTCTCCAATGCATGAAAGTGAAAAGTGAAAGTGAAGTCGCTCAGTCGTGTCCAACCCTCAGTGACCCCATGGACTGCAGCCTACCAGGCTCCTCCGTCCATGGGATTTTCCAGGCAAGAGTACTGGAGTGGGGTGCCACTGCCTTCTCTAATATGTTATGAAAGAACAAATCAAACAAGTTCTGGGTGTATGCTCAATTTTTTTAAACTATACTCAAAATACACTATAAACTTTACCCTGTCAAAAAAGTTCCATTCGAGATTTGATACACCAGGGCACAGAATCATGGCTACCACCCTGACGAATGCTACTGGCTTTGGGTAAGGAAACCTGGGTGGAATGATAAGACCATATGAACTCCTCCTTGTGCCAAGGAAAGAACTGGCTTAATTTTAAATAGCAGATGTTGGGAATGGGGGAGGGGAAGGGAAATGGTATGGGTTCATAAAGACCTACTTTTAAAAGGTATGTTTAGGATTAAAAGAAAGAATCATCAGTATAAAATGACTGTATCCTTTATAACTCCTACCCAAAACTCAGAAAGTATGGCTAAGGAATCGTGTTTAAGTAGGAAACATCCAAGGACTGCTTGCCAAGTTTCCACTTCACCACTGACTCTCTGAGGGGAGCTGCTTGAGAAAGACAGGTCCCCACAGCAGGGAAGTAACCCTGAATGTCTCCCAGGGGCGAAGGAGGGTCAAAGAAGAGGAAGGGGCAGGGCAGCTCCAGCCAAGGAGTCACAAATCAGGAATCTCTTCAAAAGAAGACTGGAAGAGAGAAGACAAGTTTAAAATGGCGTATGTAAGAGAATCACAGAGCTGTAAGAAACTTCAGAGGCAAGAAAAACAAGACCCAGGGAAGACAAGCAATTAAGGCAATTTTTATTACTTTTTAGCAGTCAAAGGGAAGTATGTTGGAAAATGACGTGGAAACCAAAACTTTCTTAGGTGAAAATGTTACACCCCACGTCCTCCAGAAACCACTGAAAGTATTTTAAATTGCAGTATTTTGTTGGACAAAAGTCCTTTGATAGGTTACCTGTCCCCAGTATTCCCTTGACTACTAGGATTCAGATTTATTAAGATACGATCCTTTCCTGCATGATGTTTTAGACTACTTATGAATCAAGTCATGCTCTTATACAACTTAGGAAGTTAATGTGCAAGTCCTTTTCAAGGCATCTTTGGGCTTGCTGTGTGATCTGGCCAGTTTAGAAGTATTAGCAGCCTAGGCCTGAGAGAAACAAAACATTATTTCTTTTCACTGACCCAATCTCTGCTTTCCCACGTATTAATACAACCCAACGAATTCTTAATGACACACTATACTTACTCTGCTTCCTCCAATAGGCCCTTCTTGGCTGATGATCTTCCTATTTTACTTCAGTTTCACTGCCTTTAATTATCTTATTTTTTGTTCCTGGCACACCAAAACGCCATGCAAATAAGCTGTGGTGAAAGAAAACAAAAATAACCATGATTAATAGCCATCTAAATAATTGCAGCTCAGTGCAACTGCCTCCAGATCTCTGCTTAGAAAAACTATTTGTGAGATTAGAGCAAGTAACTAATTGTTTATAATCTTTTTTCCAGCAAAAGGAAGAAAAGAGATACTTAGATTATGTGTGTGTGTGTGTGTGCACATGTGTTCAGTTTTTTTTTAATGTTTTTAAAAATTATTTTAATTGGAGGCTAATTACTTTACAATATTGTAGTAGTTTTTGCCATAGATTAATGTGAATCAGCCATGGGTGGACATGTGTCCCCCATCCTGAACACCCCCCTACCTCCCTCCCCATCCCATCCCTCAGGGTTGTCCCAGTGCACTGGCTTTGAGTGCCCTGTTTCATGCATCGAACCTGGACTGGTGATCTATTTCACATATGGTAATATACATCTTTCAATGCTATTCTCTCAAATCATCCCACCCTCACCTTCTCCCAGAGTCCAAAAGTCTGTTCTTTATATCTGTGTCTCTTTTGCTGTCTTGCATATAGGGTCATCGTTACTATCTTTCTAAATTCCATATGTATGCATTAATGTACCATATTGGTGTTTTTCTTTCTGCATGTCCAACTCTTTGAGACACCATGGACTGTAGCCCGCCAGGCTCCTCTGTCCATGGGATTCTCCAAGCAAGAATACTGGAGTGGGTTACCATTTCCTCCTCCAGGGGATCTTCCTGGCCTAGGAATTGAACCTGAGTCTCTTGGGTCTCCTGCACTGGCAGGCGGGTTCTGTATCACTGCTGGAGACCCTGATACTTGGATGAAGTCATCAAAGACCCTGAGATACAAGTGTGGATAACAGGAATCCTGCTCACACGGCAGTCTTCACCCACAGGTTCAGAGCCTAACTAGCAGTTCTCAATTGTTTTGTTTCAGGACCTTTTGACACTTGTTTCATGTTAACATAACATTTTTTTTAAGTGAAAAATTCTTTTCCCAAACAGAAAAACTGAGTGAGCACAGTTGCACTCTTTCACATTTCACAAATTACTTCAGTATCTGGCTCAACAGCAGGCAGCTGAATTCTCATCTATAAAAACCAGCTGCAATATCACACATGTAGCTTTTGTAGAGTCTGCTGTACATTAATGAAAGTTTGAGAGTAAAACAAAAAAGGTATATAACTTCATAGCATTATTACAATCAAATAGCTGTGTTACACAATCACAGAAAAATTTAACAAAACCGTCTGCATTAACAGGATGGGAAGATGAGCACAGCTAACATTCTGGTCTATTGTTATACAGAAAATTAGATTAGGCTGTAGCTGGATTTGCTGAACCTCCTGAGCGAAGAAAGCCTGTGGGAGAAATAATGTATTAGCCTGGTCCAGCATTTTCACATACTTTTTTCCTAAGCCTTACTAGCATCATGAAAAGTAGGCATTTTTTCCTATGAGGAAACGCTCGGGGGTTAACCAGCACATTTCCCTGGGATGCATGACTGTTAACTGTTAAAGCTTGAAGTTTAACCTTGTCTGACTTCAAACTCTTCAGGAAGCCACAATTATGGCTCAGCTCACAACTGGAAATGTAGAAGGGGATCTAACTTATGTGGACGAGCTTTCCAAGTAAGAGTGACTATGTAGATTACTGGTACCCATAGGAACAGAGCAGAGTCCCTCAGGGTACTCTTCCTCAGGTTACACAGGGAATCGATGGCATGTATTCCAGACAGTATAGCTCTACACAGTGGGACCTGTCAACCCGGGTTCTTGAGTGACTGTGTGCGGCAGAGCAGCAAAGCCCCCGGGGATTCAGAACGGATGGACAGTGTAAGCAAGGAGACAGTTATATCAAGCTGGAAGGATTCATGATTATATGTTATGGCCTATCCTGACACTTAAAATGCCTTGTAATTCTCTGGACCCTTAACATTTCCTTAAGGAATAGCATGTATTATTTATATTATCAGAATTTATAAATCTATAGTAGAAAAAATAATTTTGAAAAGCAGCAATGCAAATATAAGAAAATCAGGAAAATAAAAATTCAGTTTTAATTTCCACTAAACTAATTGCTTTTGCACTGTGTTGTTCTGACATTCTTATATTGGCCTATATTGGAAGAGAAGGTCTTGACTCAGTGACCCAAATTTTCACCTTAAGAAAAAGAAAAGTAAGGGAGTTCCCTGGAGTGCAGATTAGGACTCTGCACTCTTTCTGCTGAGGGTCTAGGTTCAATCCCTGGTCAGGGAACTAAGATCTCACATGGTTCACAGTGCGGCCAAAAAAAAAGAGTAAAGTAAATCCCAAAGTAACCAAGGGAAGGCTATAATAAAGAGCAGAAAACAACAGAAATTTTAAAACACAACAGAAAAAACAGTCAAAAGCTGGTTCTTTGAAACGAACAAACAAAAAAAAAACAATAAAACTGTAAACCTCCAACCAAACTGAGAAAGACACTTAGGAAAATTAGGAAAGAGAGGGCCTCAGTACAGATCCTACAAATATTATAAAGATAATAGGGGACTATTGAGAATAATTTTATTCCAATAAATGAGACAACTGTGATGAAACACACAAATTTCTGGAAAGACATAACCTACCAAAACTCATTCAAAAAGATCCCTTAAAAAAATAGGGCTCATAGGGCTTCCCGGTGGCTCAGTGGTAGAGAAGTCGCCTGACAATGCAGGAGACACGAGTTCAATCCCTGATCTGGGAAGATCCCATGGGCTAAGCAGCAAGCTCCAGAGCACAGGAGCCATAGCGACTGAAGCCCCGTGACAGGAGCCGTAGCGACTGAAGCCCCGTGAGCAGTGCGTTCAGCCGCAACTACTGAGCCCACGTGTTCTGGAGCCTGATATTGGCAACAAGAGAAGCGGCCCTGATGAGAAGCCCTTGCACTGCAACTAGCGAGCAGCCCCCTGTGCTGCAACTAGAGAAAAGCCTGTGCAGTGATGAAGACCCAACCTAGTAAAAATAAATATATCAACACAGTTTTTAAAACTCCTATTAAAGAAATTGATTTTGTACTTAAAAACCTTCCCACAAAGAAAATTTTAGGCTCAGATGTTTGCACAGATGAATTCTGCCAAACATTTAAGGAAGAAATACCAAAGAGAACAGAAGAGAGAAACACCTTCCAACTTACTTTACAAGACCAAAGCAAAGACATTTCAAGAAAACTGAGTTACAAAGTACCATCCCTCAAGAATATGAGGCAAAAATCCTTAACAAAACATATGCTATGAAATTAAATTCATTAATATACAAAAATAATAATATAACCTAATACACCGTAGCTAATGCAATCTTGGTTTAACACTAGAAAATCAATGTAATTCATCATGTTAACAGAATAAAGGAGAAAAACTATATGATCATCTGAATAGATGTAGAAAAGGCACTTAACAAAACCCAACATGATAAAAAAAAACACTCTCACAAAAACAAAGAGAAGGGAACTTCCCAACCAGATAAAAAGCATCAATGAAAAAGCCAAATGCTGAAAGAGTGGTGCTTTTCCCCTACAATCAGGAGCCATGCAAGGATGTCCACCCTCCACCCTCCTCAACATTTCATTAGAAGTCTTAGCTAACACAGGAAGTCATTAAGAAGAAATAAAAGGCATGTATATGGGAAAGAAGTAAAGCTGTCTTTAATCATGAGTGATATGATCATGTACTTAGAAAGTCTGCAGTAAGCGCTACTAAAATAAGTGAATTTAGCAAGGTTGCAGATTAATTTTTTTAATCAATTTCTATATACCAGTGGTATAGGAAAATGAAATCACATTTTCCATAGCATTAAAAATATGAAAAACGTAGGGCTAAGTTTAACAAGCCACATGCAAGCACAGTATTCTGAATATCTTAAACACTCAGAAATAGCACTTGTGTGTGCTTTTGTATCATTTGTGGACAAAAACTTATAGACAGGTACAAAACTAAATCCTCTTTTGCAACTTAGAACTCACTGTTCAGCATCAATTTTGATACAGATAAGAAGGAACATGATACCTAAAACAGATTCAAGTAATGTGGGTTCTGATACACACAAAGGTTGCTTCCAGAGTTGATAATTTAAAAGCATAAACTATGAGAGAAATGATTATATTGATTCAGTACTCTAATTTTAGTGTTGACATGAAACAAGGATGGCTTGTTTTTTTAAGACTTTTCATTTTGAGGACATAATGTCTGTACTTCAAAAGGTACTGGCATAGCCCAGTGATCTGTCCTAGGATGTGACAGCTTAGGAGTGAATATGATTTCAACTTTATGAATGTTTAGAGGGTGTGCAAAATTAAGAACCAATCAGATCTGTCTCCTCTGACCCTAAACATGGTCCTAAGATAAATTACTTGAGAAAACTGGATCCCAAAGGTTCAGTTCAGTCGCTCAGTTGTGTCCGACTCTTTGCGACCCCATGAATCGCAGCATGCCAGGCCTCCCTGTCCATCAGCAACTCCCGGAGTTCACTCAAACTCACGTCCATCAAGTCGGTGATGCTATCCAGCCATCTCATCCTCTGTCATCCCCTTCTCCTCCTGCCCCCAATCCCTCCCAGCATCAGGGTCTTTTCCACTGAGTCAACTCTTCGCATGAGGTAGCCAAAGTATTGGATTTTCAGCCTCAGCATCAGTCCTTCCAATGAACACCCAGGACTGGTCTCCTTTAGGATGGACTGGTTGGATGTCCTTGCAGTCCAAGGGACTCTCAAGAGTCTTCTCCAGCACCACAGTTCAAAAGCATCAATTCTTCGGCTCTCAGCTTTCTTCACAGTCCAATTCTCACATCCATACATGACCACTGGAAAAACCATAGCCTTGACTAGACGGACCTTTGTTGGCAAAGTAATATCTCTGCTTTTGAATATGCTATCTAGGTTGGTCATAACTTTCCTTCCAAGGAGTAAGCGTCTTTTAATTTCATGGCTGCAGTCACCATCTGCAGTGATTTTGGATCCCAAAGGTTACAGGTGGGGAATTTTTGAAGTGTGTCCATATCCCACTGGAGATCAAAGAAGGTGACCTCAAAGAATTCTGGACTGACATCTGTGGACTGAGCAGAAGTTCTTTTTAAAGGCTATCTTGAAGATTATGACTCAAACACTGGAGGAACTATGGTGACTGGCAGTGGAAGGAATCAGAACATGTTAAATTCCTCAAAAATGTATTGACATATAATTTTGTCTGTGTCACACATAATTTTAAAAGCCCTTTACGCTTATAAATAAAGACATTGCAGAAAGAAATTAAAGAAGATCTAAATCAATGAAGGCATTTATGATGGATTGTAAGACTCAGCAAGTTTTTTTGTAGAAATTGGCAAGCTGATTCTACAATTTATATGGAAATATAAAGGACCCAACAGAGCCAAAATAATTTTTAAGAACAAAGTTGGTGAACTTACATTACCTGATTTTAAGAACTGTTATAAAGGTACAGAAATAAAAAGGGAGTATTAGCATAAGGGGGAGAAGAAAATGGCACCCCACTCCAGTATCCTTGCCTAGAGAATCCAGTGGACAGAGGAGCCTGGTGGGCTGCTGTCCACAGGGTCACACACAGTCAGACAGGACTGAAGTGACTTAGCATGTATGCATGCATGCATTGGAGAAGGAAATGGCAACCCATTCCAGTATTCTTGCCTGGAGAATCCCAGGGACAGAGGAGCCTGGTGGGCTGCTGTCCACAGGGTCACACACAGTCAGACAGGACTGAAGTGACTTAGCATGTATGCATGCATGCATTGGAGAAGGAAATGGCAACCCATTCCAGTATTCTTGCCTGGAGAATCCCAGGGACAGAGGAGCCTGGTGGGCTGCTGTCCACAGGGTCACACACAGTCAGACACGACTGAAGTGACTTAGTAGCAGCAGCATTAGCATAAGGATGGGATTCCCAGTGGTAAAGAATCCGCCTACCAATGCAGGAGACACAACAGACACAGGTTCGATCTCTGGGTTGGAAAGATTCCTTGGAGTAGGAAATGGCAACACACTCCAGTATTCTTCCCTGGAAAATTCAATGGACAGAGAAGCCTGAAGGGCTACATTCCATGGGGTCACATAGAGTCGGCAACAACTGAGCAGCATTTCTGTAAGGATAGTTCTATAAATCAATGGACCAGAAGAGAATCCAGTAGACTCACACATTTATGGTCAGTTGATTCTCAATAAAAGGACAAGTTAATTAAGAAGGGGAAGGATAGTATTTTCTAAAAATGGTGCTGGAAAATGGATATCCATATGGATATATCCATATCCACAAAAATAAACTCCAAATGGATTATAAGGCTAACTGTAGAAGTGAAGCTGAAATTTGTAGAAGAATACAGAAGATCTTTGTGATCCCAGTAGGTGTATTAGTTTCCAAGGGCTGCCATAAAAAATTACCACTGGGTAGTCACAACAACAGAAATTAATTTTCTCACAGTTCTGGGGGCCAGAAACCTGAAATCAAGGTCTCAGCACGGCTGTGCTTCCTTACAGCTCTAGAGGAGCATCCTTCCCTGCCTCTTGCAGTCTCTGGAGACTCATGGCACTCCTCGGCTTGCACCCGCGGGACACCTGTCTCTGCCTCCATCTTCACACGGACTGCTCCCCTGTGTTGTCTCTGTGTGTCCTCCCCTCTTCTTGTAAGAACCCTGGTCACTGCATTCAGGGCCCTCCTTATTCTGGTATGAGCTTATCTTCATTACATCTGCAAAAACCTATTTCCAAATGAAGTTGCATTTCAGATAGATAAGAATTTGGGGGAGCGTGACCCAAAGCTAGTGGAGGTGATGGAATTCCAGCTGAGCTATTTCAAATCCTAAAAGATGATGCTGTTAAGTGCTGCATTCAATATGCCAGCAAATTTGGAAAACTCAGCAGTAGCTGCAAGACTGAAAAAGGTCAGCTTTCACTCCAATTCCAAAGAAGGGCAATGCCAAAGAATGTTCAAAGTACCATACAATTGCGCTCATTTCACATGCTAGCAAGGTAATGCTCAAAATCCTTCAAGCTAGGCTTCAACAGTATGTGAACCAAGAACTTCCAGATGTTCAAAGTGGATTTAGAAAAGGTAGAGAAATCAGAGATCAAATTGTCAACATCTGCTGGATCATAGAAGCAAGAGAATTCCAGAAAAATATCTACTTCTGCTTCACTGACTACAGTAAAGTCTTTGACTGTGTAGATCACAACAAACTGTGGAAAATGCCTAGAGATGGGAATATCAGACCACCTTACCTGTCTCCTGTGAAACCTGTACGCAGATCAAGAAGCAACAGTTAGAATTGGACATGGAACAATGGACTGGTTCCAAACCGGGGAAGGAGTATGTCAAGGATACATTGTCACCCTGCTTATTTAACTTACATGCAGAGTACATCATGTGAAACGCTGGGCTGGATGAATGACAAGCTAGAATCAAGACTGCGGAAAGAAATACCAACACTCAGATACGATGATATCACTCTAATGGCAGAAAGCGAAGAGGAACTAAAGAGCCTCTTGATGAGGGTTAAGGAGAGTGAAAATGCTGGCTTAAAACTCAACATTCAAAAAACTAAGATCATCGCATCTGGTCCCAACACTTCATGTCATATAGATGGGGGAAACAGTGACAGATTTTATCTTCTTGGACTCCAAAATTACTGTGGACAGTGACTACAGCCATGAAATTAAAAGACTCTTGCTCCTTAGAAGAAAAGCTATGACAAACCTAGACAGTGTATTAAATAGCAGAGACATCACTTTGCTGACAAATGTCCTGAATAGTCAAAGCTATGGCTTTTCCAGTAGTCATGTATGGATGTGAGCACTGGACCAAGGCTGAGCACCGAAGAATTGATGCTTTTGAACTGTGGTGTTGGAGAAGACTCTTCTTGGACAGCAAGGACATCAAACCAGTCAATACTAAAGGAAATCAACCCTGAATATTCATTGGAAGGACTGATGCTACAGCTCCAATACTTTGGCCACCTGATGTGAAGAGCTGACTCACTGGAAAAGACTCTGATACTGGGAAAGACTGAAGGCAGGAGGAGAAGGGGACGACAGAAGATGAGATGGTTGGATGGCATCATTGACTCAATGGACTCTGGTTTGAGCCAACTCTAGGAGACAGTGAAGGACAGGGAAGCCTAGTACACTGCAGTCCATAGGGCCACAAAGAGCTGGACATGACTTAGTGACTCAGAAACAAATGGACATCCACAACAGTAGTCAAGGCTTTCTCAGCATGTGCACATGTGTTCATGCACACACACAGGCTGATAAATTGGACTCAGTTAAAAAGCAAATATTTACTTCTCTTTAAAAGCATAGTTAAGAAAAACAAAAGCTACAGACTTTACAGTGAGATGATATTCAGAGTTATCTTATCAATGACTTAGATCCAGAATAAAAACAGACTCTTATAACTCTAAGATAATTAGCCTTTCAAAAAATGGGCCGAAGATCTGAACAGACGTGTTCAGGAAACAAAGACCACATGAGATACTGTTGCATACCCACTAGAGGAGCTAAAATTTAAAGACTGACAATATGTGTGTTGACAAGAATGTAGAACAATCTGAAAGTGTTTAAACAGTTTGCAGATTTCTCAACATCGTTAACATTTGATTACCATTTTATCCAATAATCCTCCTCCTAGGTATTCACCCAAGAAAAATGAAGATGTATGTCCACAAAGAGAGACTTGGACACAAACGTGTGTGGCAGCTTGATTCATCATGGCTCCAAAACCCACACCACACATCCACCAACAGGCGAATGGATAAACAAACTGTGTGTTAAGTTGCTTCAGTGATGGCTGACTCTTTGCAACCCTACGGACCACAGCCCATCAGGCTCCTCCTCTGTCCACAGGATTCTTCAGGCAAGACCCAGGGATCAAACCCAAGTCTTTTTTTTGTCTCCTGCATTGGCAGGTGGATTCTTCACCACTAGCACCACCTAAACAGTAGTATACCCATGAAGTGAAGTGAAGTTGCTCAGTCCTTGCGACCCCATGGACTGTAGGCTACCAGGCTTCTCCATCCATGGGATTTTCCAGGCAACGGTACTGGAGTGGGTTGCCATCTCCTTCTCCAGGGGATCTTCCTGACCAAGGAATCAAACCTGGGTCTCCTGCATTGCAGGCAGATGCTTTACCCTCTGAGCCACCAAGAATGGCTAGTATACCCATAGAATATACTTTTTATGGATAGAAAGTAGAATAGCAGTAGAACAGGACTAAAGGAATAAAGTACTGATACATGCTACACAGGGATAAATTGAAAAAACATGCTGAAAGAAAACATCCTAACACAAAATAGTACAGACTGTATAATTCCAATTATATGGAATTATAGAAGAGCAGAACTAATCTATAGGGTCAGACAGACCATCAGTAGAAACCTAGGGCCAGGCTGGGGCAGAGGCACCAGGGAACTTTTTTGTAGAGATGAAGATGTAATTTATTTGGATTGAGATGGTGGTTCAACAAGTTAATATACATCTTTCAAAATTCAAACCGAACATGGAAATGGGTATGTTTTATTTATTTTTAACGCTTTCATCTCACAATATTAAATTTAAAAGTAAAAATCTAGAATTAATTTAAATATTCAGCAACAGGAAATTGGCTATATAAACTATGACACAACCTCCAATGAAGCTGTTTCTTTCCTTTCCAAGAAAACAGGAACAGGAACATAAGTATCACATTGGAGTTTGCTATGGGCTTCCTAGGTGGCTCAATTGAACAGAATCTGCCCGCCAAGCAGGAGACTCAGGTTCGATCTCTGGGTTGGGAAGATCCCTTGGAGAAGAAAATGGCAACTCACTCTAGTATTCTTACCTGGGAAATCCCATGGACAGAGGAGCCTGGTGGGCTACACTCCACGGGGTTGCGAAGAGTCAGACATGACTTAGCAACTAAACAACAGCAGCAAGGAGCTTATTATAAATACAGAATCTCAGGCTCCAACTTGGAGCTGTTGAATCAATCAGCATTTTTAATAAAATCTTCAGATGAGTCATATACTGATAATAGACTGAAGAATGCCAGCAACAGAGAAAGCACAGTGGCAATCTAATTTATACTTCAGGGCCCCCAAAAGACTAAGGAATTGTTGGCCCAGGTAGCTTTGAAAAGGGATGCAAAGATGGGGCTAAAAACAAGAGGATTACCTGCAAATTAAATAAACAGATCTGAGATTCCTTCCCCAATTCAATGCAACAGGTAACAGTCTCTCCCAAACTGTGGAATAAGAATGGAGGTGTTCTCTGGCATGGGGAACACAGAGTCTCTAGACTATGGCAAGAGTTGACCATGAAGGGCTACCAGGCTGAAAACAGACTCTGAGTAAAACTATGCACATTAAAAGTTGAGACCTCCCCAGCCTTCTTTTCCCCACTTAGATTGCAAGAATACCATTTTCACAAAACATAAAGATCCAAACATCCTTCTCTAGGGATCAATCCAGGAAGAAATAGGAAAGACACTGACACTTAAGTAAATTTACCAGATTATGATCTACTCATAAGTATGACCACACATCCACAGATTCTCAGACATTCGAAGAAAATCTCTACAATGAAAAGTCAAACCCACAAGCAGATAAACAGATAACTTGTAGAAAAGAGACACAGTACTAGAAGAGAACATTATTTAAAAACTCATTGTTTTCAGGGAGAAGGTGCTGCATTCACGAAACAAAAAGAGGAAGCTATGTCCAACCACCACCACAGAAAAGAAATCACTCCTGGAATATAAAAATCTGATGGCAGAAATGATAAGCTGAACTGTAGAGTTAGAAAATAAAGTTCAGAAAATTTCCCAGAAAATGTAGAACAAAAAGATAAAGGATAAGAAAACAGAAAACCAATCCAGCAGGTGGGAAATCGGAACAAGAGAAGTCACAGAAAGAGAATAAACTGGAAAGAAGGGAATCAAGGAAGAAAAGGGTGTACCATTTTCTAGAACTGAAAGTTTTTCAAGACTGAAAACCTTCCACCTTGATGGAAGAAAATAGACCTATGCTGATATACATCAGAAATTTCGAAACAGTGATAACAGAAGAGAAGAAATAACCAGTTTCCCAAGAGAAAACAAATTTTATACAAAGAATTAAGGGATAGAATGGATCCCTTGAAAACAGGTAAATTAAGGAAAAAAATACAGGATTTATGCTGCCTTATATGAGGCGTACCACTAGGTAACCAAGTAGAGGATGAGGGGAAGCAGCTCTTTATGGAGTGTTCCAACTTATACATGAAAAATAAGTTGTAGACCTGAAACTCCACCCATGAATTAACAGCTGCTGGCATTGAGCACCTATGGCTGTGACTGTCACAGCAGGAGAGGAACCGAATGTTCTGTGCCTTCTACAGGCTGAACCTGAGTCTGCCAAATCTCTGGATCCAGCTGCCAATTTGCAAGAAATGCAAGGGACACAAAACTGGAAACAATCCAGACTTCGATCAATGAGTGAATGGATAAACAAGAGTGGACAGTGGAGACCCATGCAGTGGATCACTACTGAGCAATAAAAAGGAGGAGCTATCAATACATGCAACAATACAGACGAGTCTCAAAGTAACTATGCTGAGTGGGAGAGGCCAGGCAAAAACCAGAATGTATGTTGCATGATTCCATTTGCATAAAATCTCAGAAAACACAAACTCACCTAGAATGACAGAAAGCAGGTATTATTTGCGGAGGAGATATGAGTGGGAGAAGGAGGAAATTACAGAGGGCCACAGGGAACTCTGGGGTAATAAATGTGTTTACTCTCCTGATGCTGGTGGTGTTTCATGGGTATCATGGGTATATGGTATCAAACTGTACACATTAGATATGTGCAGTTATAGTATGTAAGTTATACTTCAATAAAGCTGTTTTTAAACAAGGTAATGAACACAGAGGGACTATTGAGCTGCACGATGAGTGTGCAATCAGCGAAAGTCACAGTGGTAAACCCTAAAGGTCAAGTGGTCCAGTTCTTCAATAGAAGGAATGGAGACGTGATCTATACATTAAAACAGAGACGTGAAAGACCTCTCAAATACTTTTCAAAGAAAGTGTAGGACTAAAGTCTCCAGGGACAAACACCTGGGTGATAAAACTACTTTTTAGAAATGCAAGAAAGCCTTCTCAAATGTAAAAAAGAATGAAAGAATGGCATTTGCAGCAACATGGATGGACAGAGGTTATCATACTAAGTCAAGTAAAGAGAAAAATATCATATGATATCACATATGTGACATCTAAAATATGACATACATGAATTATCCATGAAATGGAAACAGACTCACAGATAAACAGAACAGACTTCTGTTTGCCAAGGGGGTGGGGAGATGGTGAAGGGATGCTGTGGGAGTTTGGAATTAGCAAATGGAAACTAGTATATAAAGGATGGATAGACAAGGCCTAGGATCAGGCTCTTCAACAACCAGAAGCCAGAAATACCTTTAATGGATTGCTAAATTTAACCAAATAATAACAACACTTTCTGACATAAAAACTATAGGAAAAATTAAAAGAAAATAAATTGGGAAAAAAATATAAAATATAATCTCTTACAAATCAACCAGAGAAAAGATCAGAAGTCCAACAGTGAAATAGTAAAAAGAGCGAAGGACTGGAAGAGACAATTCACAAAAATGGAAAATGAGTTATTAAATATATGAAAGGTATCAACATCACTCATACAGAAAACCAGAAATTTAAACTATCCTGTCTGTTTCTTAAAAAGATAGGCACCCTCCCAAATTTGTCAATAGTGTATATCTGTGAGACTTGTAGCAGTATAACTGGAAAAACTCCTTTGGGAAGCAATTTGAAAATATCTATCAAAGCTGCAAACGTATGTGTATGTCCTTTGAGCCAACAATTCCACTCCTAAGGATATATCCTACAGATTCACTTTCATGCATGAAAAAATGTCTATAAGATTATTCATGGAAGCACTGTTTATTTTAACAAAGGAATGGAAATAATCTAAATATCCATCAACAAGGAAATAGTTGAATAAATTCATCCAATGCAATACTACACAGTTATTTTTTAAAAAGAAACTCTCCAGATACTGACATGGACATGTCTCTGAGACACATTAAGGAAAAAGTCAAGATACAGAACAGTGCATAGAACACACCACCATTTGTGTAAAAGCGGTAAGAAAAAAAAAACAAAACACATAGTTCCACATATGCATAAAGAAATCCTGGAAAGACACTTAAGAAGTCAAAAAACAATGATAAGTGGGCAGGAACTTGTCAGATGGGGTCATGATGGGATGGAGACTTTAATACACTTTACCTACTATTAAAATTCTCCTAACCAAGGATCATACGAGACTACTATAAACAACTATGTGCCAATAAAATGGACAACTTGGAAGATATGGACAAATTCTTAGAAAAGTATAACCTTCCAAAACTGAACCAGGAAGAAACAGAAAATATGGACCGATCAATCACAAGCACAGAAATTGAAACTGTAATAAAAAATCTTCCAACAAACAAAAGCCCAGGGCCAAATGGCTTCACAGGAAAATTCCACCAAAAGTATAGAGAAGAGCTAACACCTGTCCTGCTCAACTCTTCCATAAAATTGCAGAGGAAGGAAAACTCTCAAACCCATCTACGAGGCCACCATCACCCTGATACCAAAAAAATGGACAAAGATGCCACAAAAAAAGAAAATTATAGGCCAACATCACTGATGAACATAGATGCAAAAATCCTCAACAAAATTATAGCCAACAGAACTCAACAATACATTAAAAAGATGATACATCATGATCAAGTGGTTTTTATTCCAGGGATGTAAGGATTCTCCAATATATACAAATCAATCAATGTGATACAAATTGAAAAATAAGAACCATACGATCATCTCAAAAGATGCAAAGAAAGCCTTTGACAAAATTCAACACCTATTTATGATAAAAAAAAAAAAACTCTCCAAAAATAGACATAGAAGCAACATACCTCACATAATAAAGGCCATATATGAGAAACCCAAAGCAAACATTATCCTCAGTGGTGAAAAATCAAAAGCATTTCCTCTAAAATCAGGAACAATACAAGGGTACCCACTCTCCCCACTATTATTCAACATAATTTTGGAAGTCCTAGCCACAGCAATCAGAAAAATAAATTAAAGGAATCCAGAATGGAAAAGAAGAAGTAAAATGCTCACTGTTCGCAGATGACTTGATTCTCTGTATAGAAAACCCTAAAGAAGCCACCAGAAAATCACTACAGTATGAATGAATACAGTATATACAGTATTGTAAACAACAATGAATACAGTAAAGTCACAAGATATTAAATTAATATACAAATCCATTGCGTTCTTACACACTAACAATGAAAAATCAAAAAGAAAAATTAAGGAAACAACCCCATTCACCATGGCAACAAGAGGAATAAAATATTTAGGAATAAATGTACCTAAAGAGACAAAAGGCCTACATGCAGAAAGCTATAAGATGCAGATAAAAGAAATCCGACAGGGGCGGTCCTAAGATGGCGGAGGAGGAATAGGACGGGGAGACCACTTTCTCCCCCACAAATTCATCAAAAGGACATTTAAACGCTGAATAAATTCCACAAAAAAAACTTCTGAATGCCGGCAGAGGACATCAGGCACCCAGAAAAGCAGCCCAGTGTCTTCAAAAGGAGGTAGGAAAAACTATAAAAGACAAAAAAAGAGACAAAAGAGGTAGGGATGGAGCTCCGTCCCGGGAAGGGAGTCTTAAAAAGAGAGAAGTTTCCAAACACCAGGAAACACTCTCAGTGCCGAGTCTGTGGAGAGCCTTGGAACCACAGAGGGCAACATAACAGGGAGGAAAAATAAATAAATAATTAAAACCCACAGATTACGAGCCCAAGGGTAACTCCCCCAGCGGAGAAGAAGCGCAGATGCCTGCGCTGGCCACTAGCAAGCAGGGGCTGGGCAGGGAGGCGCGGGCTGCACTGCTTAGAGTAAGGACCAGGACTGAATGCCCCAAGAGCAATCTGAGGGAACTAACATGGGCTAGCAAACCAGACTGTGGGATAGCTACCACGCGAAAAGCCCTAACCTAAGACACCGCAGGCCCACTCACAGAACAAAGGACTGAGCAGAGCTAGCCAGCTGCAGACCGGCCCATCACCCCCCTCCGGTGACAGGCAGCCAGAGCTGGAAGCGGGCAATCACAGCCCCAGAGAGACATTATCTATCAAACTGCAAGCAGGCTTCTTTGCTAACTAAGACTTCTTGGGGTTCTGGACGGTCAACATCCACCTGAGAAGGTGCACTGGTTGTACACCCAGAAAACTGAGTGGCAGGGACGGAGGAGGCGATAAGTCGCAGCAACTGGGCTCGCCAAACACCTCATCACCTGAGCTGCTCGGACCTGGGAAGGGCACAAAATGCAGGCCCAGTGAGTCTGGGCCTCTGAGGACTACCTGAGTACCTGAACCTGAGCGGCTTAGACCTGGGAGGTGCATGCAGCCCACGGCCGGCCTCAGACGGTTCCCGGCAGAGCAACCTAGAGCCTGAGCAGTGTGGGCAGGGAGGGCACACGTGCCGTGAGCCGGAGCAGGCCCAGTGTGGCTGAGACACTGCGAGCACATGCCAATGTTAATCTGTTTGCAGCGCCCCTCCCTCCCAACAGCATGACTGAACAAGTGAGCCTAAAAAAGTGTTCACCACCGCCCCCTTGTGTCAGGGCAGAAATCAGACACTGAAGAGACCAGCAAACAGAAGCTAAAACCAAGGGAACAGCCTTGGAAGTGACAGGTGCAATAGATTAAAACCCTGTCATTAGTACCGAATACATAGGAAGGGGCCTATAGATCTTGAGAAATATAAGCTGGACCAAGGAACTATCCGAAAATGAACTGACCCCACACTGCCCACAACAACACCAGAGAAAGTCCTAGATATATTTTTACTATTTTTACTATCATTCTTTTTTTTTTTAATTTTTAAAAATTTTAAGTCCCCTATTACTCCTTTAATTTTCATTTTTATAACCTATTACTTTGCAAAAAAAAAAAAAAAGAGAGACCCTATTTTTTAAAGTAAACTTCATATATATATATATTTATTTATAATTTTTGTGACTGTTTTTTTTTTCTTTTCTTTAATATAGTATTTTTGAAAATTCAACCTCTACTCTAGATTTTTAATTTTTGCTTTTTGGTATTTGTTACCAATTTTGTACCTTTAAGAACCTAGTAATCTTCAGTACCCATTTTTACTTGGGAGCGAGATTACTGGCTTGACTGCTCTCCCCCCCTTTGGACTCTTTTTCTCCACCAGGTCGCCTCTATCTCCTCCCTCCCTCTTCTCTTCTCTACCCAACTCTGTGAATCTCTGTGTGTTCCAGACATTGGAGAACACTTAGGGAACTGATTACTGGCTGGATCTGTCTCTCTCCTTTGGATTCCCTTCTTTTATCCTCCTGGCCACCTCTGTCTCCTTCCTCCCTCTTCTCTTCTCTGTGTAACTCCCTGAACATCTCTTAGCGGTCCAGACTGTGGAGCGCACATAAGGAAGTGATTACTGACTAGCTTGCTCTCTGCTCTTTTGATTCCACCTCATCTCATTCGGGTTACCTCTAACTCCCTCCTCCCTCTTCTCTTCTCCATGTAACTCTGTGAACCTCTCTGGGTGTCCCTCACTGTGGAGAAACTTTTCATATTTAACCTAGATGTTTTATCAACAGTGTGAATAGATGGAGAAGTCTAGAGACTACTGTAAAAATAAGAATGAAAACCAGAAGCAGGTGGCTGAAGTCCAAATCCTGAGAACACCAGAGAACTCCTGACTCCAGGGAATATTAATTGACAGGAGCTCATCAAACGCCTCCATACCTACACTGAAACCAAGCACCACCCAAGGGCCAACAAGTTCCAGAGCAAGACATACCAAGCAAATTATCCAGCAACACAGGAACACATCCCTGAGCTTCAATATACAGGCTTCCCAAAGTTACTCCAAACCCATTGACATCTCATAGCTCATTACTGGACACTTCATTGCACTCCAGAGAGAAGAAACCCAGCTCCACCCACTAGAACACTGACACAAGCTTCCCTAACCAGGAAACCTTGACAAGCCACCCGTGCAACCCCACCCACAGCGAGGCAACTCCACAATAAAGAGAACTCCACAAACTGCCAGAACACAGAAAGGCCACCCCAAACACAGCAATATAAACAAGATGAAGAGACAGAGGAATACCCAGCAGGAAAAGGAACAGGATAAATGCCCACCAAACCAAACAAACGAGGAAGAGGTAGGGAATCTACCTGATAAAGAATTCCGAATAATGATAGTGAAATTGATCCAAAATCTTGAAATAAAAATGGAATCACAGATAAATAGCCTGGAGACAAGGACTGAGAAGATGCAAGAAAGGTTTAACAAGGACCTAGAAGAAATGAAAAAGAGTCAATATATAATGAATAATGCACTCTGGAGGCAACAAATAGTAGAATAATGGAGACAGAAGATAGGATTAGTGAAGTAGAAGATAGAATGGTAGAAATAAATGAATCAGAGAGGATAAAAGAAAAACGAATTAAAAGAAATGAAGACAATCTCAGAGACCTCCAGGACAATATTAAATGCCCCAACATTCGAATCACAGGAGTCCCAGAAGAAGAAGACAAAAAGAAAGACCATGAGAAAATACTTGAGGAGATAATAGTTGAAAACTTCCCTAAAATGGGGAAGGAAATAATCACCCAAGTCCAAGAAACCCAGAGAGTCCCAAACAAGATAAACCCAAGGCAAAACACCCCAAGATACATATTAATCAAATCAACAAAGGTCAAACACAAAGAACAAATATTAAAAGCAGCAAGGGAAAAACAACAAATAACACACAAGGGGATTCCCATAAGGATAACAGTTGATCTTTCAACAGAAACTCTTCAGGCCAGGAAAGAATGGCAGGACATACTTAAAGTGAGGAAAGAAAATAACCTACAGCCCATATTACTGTACCCAGCAAGGATCTCATTCAAACATGAAGGAGAAATCAAAAGCTTTACAGACAAGCAAAAGCTGAGAGAATGCAGCACCACCAAACCAGCTCTCCAACAAATGCTAAAGGAGATTCTCTAGACAGGAAACACAAAAAGGGTGTATAAACTTGAACCCAAAACAATAAAGTAAATGGCAACGGGATCACACTTATCAATAATTACCTTAAACATAAATGAGTTGAATGCCCCAACCAAAAGACAAAGACTGGCTGAATAGATACAAAAACAAGATCCCTATATATGTTGTCTACAAGAGACCCACTTCAAAACAGGGGACACATACAGACTGAAAATGAAGGGCTGGAAAAAGATATTCCATGCAAACAGAGACCAAAAGAAAGCAGGAGTAGCAATACTCATATCAGATAAAATAGACTTTACAACAAATGCTGTGAAAAGAGACAAAGGACACTACACATAATGATCAAAGGATCAATCCAGGAAGAAAACAAAACAGTTATAAATAAATATATATGCATCCAACATAGGAGCACCACAATATGTAAGACAAATGCTAACAAGTATGAAAGGGGAAATTAACAATAACACAATAATAGTGGGAGACTTTAATACCCCACTCACACCTATGGTTAGATCAGCTAAACAGAAAATTAACAAGGAAACACAAACTTTAAATGATACAATAGACCAGCTAGACCTAATTGATATCTATAGGACATTTCACCCCAAAACAATGAATTTCACCTTTTTCTCAAGCACACATGGAACCTTCTCCAGGATAGATCACATCCTGGGCCATAAATCTAGCCTTGGTAAATTCAAAAAAATTTAAATCATTCCAAGCATCGTTTCTGACCATAATGCAGTAAGATTAGATATCAATTACAGGAGAAAAACTATTAAAAATTGCAACATATGGAGGCTGAACAACACGCTGCTGAATAACCAACAAATCACAGAAGAAATAAAAAAAGAAATCAAAATATGCATAGAAACAAATGAAAATGAAAACACAACAACCCAAAACCTGTGCGATACTGTAAAAGCAGTGCTAAGGGAAAAGTTCATAGCAATACAGGCATACCTCAAGAAACAAGAAAAAAGTCAAATAAATAACCTAACTCTACACCTAAAGCAACTAGAAAAGAAGAAATGAAGAACCCCAGGGTTAGTAGAAGGAAAGAAATCTTAAAAATTAGGGCAGAAATAAATGCAAAAGAAACCAAAGAGACCATAGCAAAAGTCAACAAAACCAAACACTGGTTCTTTGAAAGGATAAATAAAATTGACAAACCATTAGCCAGACTCATTAAAAAACAAAGGAAGAAAAATCAAATCAATAAAATTAGAAATGAAAATGGACAGATCACAACAGACAACACAGAAATACAAAGGATCATAAGAGACTATGATCAGCAACTATATGCCAATAAAATGGACAACTTGGAAGAAATGGACAAATTCTTAGAAAAGTACAACTTTCCAAAACGGAACCAGGAAGAAATAGAAAATCTTAACAGACCCATCACAAGCATGGAAATTGAAACTGTAATCAAAAATCTTCCAGCAAACAAAAGCCCAGGTCCAGACGGCTTCACAGCTGAATTCTACTAAAAATTTAGAGAAGAGCTAACATCTATCCTACTCAAACTCTTCCGGAAAAGTGCAGAGGAAGGTAAACTTCCAAACTCATTCTATGAGGCCACCATCACCCTAATACCAAAACCAGACAAAGATGCCACAAAAAAAGAAAACTACAGGCCAATATCACTGATGAACATAGACGCAAAAATCCTTAACAAAATTCTAGCAATCAGAATCCAACAACACATTGAAAAGATCATACATCATGACCAAGTGGGCTTTATCCCAGCGATGCAAGGATTCTTCAATATCCGCAAATCAATCAATGTAATACACCACATTAACAAATTGAAAAATAAAAGCCATATGATTATCTCAATAGATGCAGAGAAAGCCTTTGACAAAATTCAACATCCATTTATGATAAAAACTCTCCAGAAAGCAGGAATAGAAGGAACATACCTCAACATAATAAAAACTATATATGACAAACCCACAGCAAACATTATCCTCAATGGTGAAAAATTGAAAGCATTTTCCCTAAAGTCAGGAACAAGACAAGGGTGCCCACTTTCACCACTACTATTCAACATAGTTTTGGAAGTTTTGGCCACAGCAATCAGAGCAGAAAAAGAATAAAAGGAATCCAAATTGGAAAAGAAGAAGTAAAACTCTCACTGTTTGCAGATGACATGATCCTCTACATAGAAAACCCGAAAGACTCCACCAGAAAATTACTAGAGCTAATCAATGAATATAGTAAAGTTGCAGGATATAAAAACAACACACAGAAGTCCCTTGCATTCCTATACACTACTAATGAGAAAATAGAGAAATTAAGGAAACAATTCCATTCACCATTGCAACGAAAAGAATAAAATACTTAGGAATAGATCTACCTAAAGAAACTAAAGACCTACATATAGAAAACTATAAAACACTGGTGAAAGAAATCAAAGAGGACACTAATAGATGGAGAAATATACCACGTTCATAGATTGGAAGAATCAATATAGTGAAAATGAGTATACTATCCAAAGCAATCTACAGAGTCAATGCAATCCCTATCAAGCTACCAATGGTATTTTTCACAGAGCTAGAACAAATAATTTCACAATTTGTATGGAAATACAAAAAACCTCAAATAGCCAAAGCAATCTTGAGAAAGAAGAATGGAACTAGAAGAATCAACCTGCATGACTTTAGGCTCTACTACAAAGACACAGTCATCAAGACAGTACAGTACTGGCACAAAGACAGAAATATAGATCAGTGGAACAAAACAGAAAGCCCAGAGATAAATCCACGCACCTATGAACACCTTATCTTTGATAAAGGAGGCAAGAATACACAATGGGTTAAAGACAATCTCTTTAACAAGTGGTGCTGGGAAAACTGGTCAACCACTTGTAAAAGAATGAAACTAGAACACTTTCTAACACCATACACAAAAATAAACTCAAAATGGATTAAAGATTTAAATGTAACACCAGAAACTATAAAACTCCTAGAGGAGAACATAGACAAAACACTCTCTGACATCAATCACAGCAGGATCCTCTATGATCCACCTCCCAGAATATTGGAAATAAAAGCAAAAATAAACAAATGGGACCTAATTAAAATTAAAAGCTTCTGCACAACAAAGAAAATTATAAGCAAGGTGAAAAGACAGCCTTCAGAATGGGAGAAAATAATAGCAAATGAAGCAACTGTCAAAGAATTAATCTCAAAAATATACAAGCAACTCCTGCAGCTCAATTCCAGAAAAATAAACGACCCAATCAAAAAATGGGCCAAAGAACTAAACAGACATTTCTCCAAAGAAAACATACAGATGGCTAACAAACACATGAAAAAATTCTCAACATCACTCATTATCAGTTCAGTACAGTTCAGTTCAGTCGCTCAGTCGTGTCCGACTCTGCGACCCCATGAATCGCAGCATGCCAGGCCTCCCTATCCATTACCAACTCCTGGAGTTCACTCAACTCACGTCCATTGAGTCAGTGATGCCATCTAGCCATCTCATCCTCTGTCGTCCCCTTCTCCCACTGCCCCCAATCCCTCCCAGCATCAGAGTCTTTTCCAATGAGTCAACTCTTCTCATGAGGTGGCCAAAGTACTGGAGTTTCTGCTTTAGTATCATTCCTTCCAAAGAAATCCCAAGGCTGATGTGCTTCAGAATGGACTGGTTGGATCTCCTTGCAGTCCAAGGGACTCTCAAGAGTCTTCTCCAACACCACAGTTCAAAAGCATTAAGAAATGCAAATCAAAACCACAATGAGGTACCATTTCACGCCAGTCAGAATGGCTGCTATCCAAAAGTCTACAAGCAATAAATGCTGGAGAGGATGTGGAGAAAAGGGAACCCTCTTACACTGTTGGTGGGAATGCAAACTAGTACAGCCACTATGGAGAACAGTGTGGAGATTCCTTAAAATACTGGAAATAGAACTGCCTTATGACCCAGCAATCCCACTGCTGGGCATACACACTGAGGAAACCAGAATTGAAAGAGACACGTGTACCCCAATGTTCATCGCAGCACTGTTTATAATACCCAGGACATGGAAGCAACCTAGATGTCCACTGGCAGACGAATGGATAAGAAAGCTGTGGTACATACACACAATGGAGTATTACTCAGCCATTAAAAAGAATACATTTGAATCAGTTCTAATGAGGTGGATGAAACTGGAGCCTTTTAAGCCAGAAAGAAAAACACCAATACAGTATACTAATGCATACATATGGAATTAGGAAGATGGTAACAATAACCCTGTATGCGAGACAGCAAAAGAGACACGGATGTGTAGAACAGTCTTTTGGACTCTGTGGGAGAGAGAGAGGGTGGGATGATTTGGGGGAATGGCATGGAAACATGTATAATATCATATATGAAACAAATTGCCAGTCCAGGTTCGATACAGGATCCTTGGGGCTGCTGCACTGGGATGACCTGGAGGGATGGTATGGGGAGGGAGGTGGGAGGGGGGTTCAGGATGGGGAACACGTGTACACCCGTGGTGGATTCATGTTGATGTGTGGAAGAACCAATAAAATATTGTAAAGTAAAAAAAATAAAACAAAACAAACAAAAAAAAGAAATCAGACAATGCAAACAGATGAAGAGATATACTATATTCCTGGACTGGAAGAATCAATATAGTGAAAATGACTTAAACCAAAGCAATCTACAAATTCAATGCAATCCCTATTAAACTACCTACAGTATTTTTTCACAAAACTAGAACAAATAATTTCATAATTTGTATGGAAACACAAAAGACCCCAAAAAGCCAAAGTAATCTTGAGAAACAAGAATGGAACTGGAGGAATCAACCTTCTTGACTTCAGATTAAACTATAAAGCCACAGTCATGAAGACAGTATGGTACTGGCAGAAAAACAGAAATATAAACCAACGGAACAAGATAGAAAGCCCGAAGATAAATCCACGCACCCATGGACACCTTGTCTTTGACAAAGGAGGCAAAAATTTACAATAGAGAAAAGACAGTCTCTTCAACAAGTGGTGCTAGGAAAAATTGACAGCTACATGTAAAAGAATGAAGTTAGAACACTTCTTAATACCATACACAAAAATAAACTAAAAATGGATTAAAGACCCAAATGTAAGACCCAAAACTCTCAGAGGGAAACACAGGCAGAACACTCTCTGATGTAAATCACAGCAAGATCCTCTATGATCTACCTCCCAGAGTAATGGAAATAAAAACAAAAACAAATAGGACCTTCTTAAAAGCTTTAAGTGAAGGAAAACAATGAAGGAAAATATTAGAAAGGTGAAATGACAACCCTCAGAATGGGAGAAAATAAAAGCAAATGAAACAACTGACAAAGAATTAATCTCCAAAATATACAAGCAGCTCATGCAGCTCAATACCAGAAAAATAAACAACCCAATCAAAAAGTGGACAGAAGACCTGAACAGACCTCTCTCCAAAGAAGACATGCAGATGGCTAAACACATGAAAATATGCTCAACATCACTCATTACTAGAGAAATGCAAATCAAAACTACAATGAGGTATCATCTCATACTGATCAAAATCAGATCAGATCAGTCGCTCAGTTGTGTCCGACTCTTTGCGACCCCATGAATCACAGCACACCAGGCCTCCCTGTCCCTCACCAACTCCCGGAGTTCACTCAGACTCATGTCCATCGAGTCAGTGATGCCATCCAGCCATTTCATCCTCTGTCGTCCCCTTCTCCTCCTGCCCCCAATCCCTCCCAGCATCAGAGTCTTTTCCAATGAGTCAACTATTTGCATGAGGTGGCCAAAGTACTGGAGTTTCAGCTTTAGCATCATTCCTTCCAAAGAAATCCCAGGGCTGATCTCCTTCAGAATGGACTGGTTGGATCTCCTTGCAGTCCAAGGGACTCTCAAGAGTCTTCTCCAACACCACAGTTCAAAAGCAACAATTCTTCGGCGCTCAGCCTTCTTCACAGTCCAACTCTCACATCCATACATGACCACAGGAAAAACCATAGCCTTGACTAGACAAACCTTTGTTGGCAAAGTAATGTCTCTGCTTTTGAATATGCTATCTAGGTTGGTCACAACTTTCCTTCCAAGGAGTAAGCATCTTTTAATTTCATGGCTGCAGTCACCATCTGCAGTGATTTTGGAGGCCCCCAAAAATACAGTCTGACACTGTTTCCACTGTTTCCCCATCTATTTCCCATGAAGTGGTGGGACCGGATGCCATGATCTTCATTTTCTGAATGTTGAGCTTTAAGCCAACTTTTTCACTCTCCTCTTTCACTTTCATCAAGAGGCTTTTGAGTTCCTCTTCACTTTCTGCCATTAGGGTGGTGTCATCTGCATATCTGAGGTTTTTGATATTTCTTCCGGCAATCTTGATTCCAGTTTGTGTTTCTTCCAGTCCAGCATTTCTCATGATGTACTCTGCATATAAGTTAAATAAACAGGGTGACAATATACAGCCTTGACGTACTCCTTTTCCTATTTGGAACCAGTCTGTTGTTCCATGTCCAGTTCTAACTGATGCTTCCTGACCTGCATACAAATTTCTCAAGAGGCAGATCAGGTGGTCTGGTATTCCCACCGCTTTCAGAATTTTCCACAGTTGATTGTGATACACACAGTCAAAGGCTTTGGCATAGTCAATAAAGCAGAAATAGATGTTTTTCTGGAACTCTCTTGCTTTTTCGATGATCCAGCAGATGTTGACAATTTGATCTCTGGTTCCTCTGCCTTTTCTAAAACCAGCTTGAACACAGGAAGTTCACGTATTGCTGAAGCCTGGCTTGGAGAATTTTGAGCATTACTTTACTAGCGTGTGAGATGAGTGCAATTGTGGGGTAGTTTGAGCATTCTTTGGCATTGCCTTTCTTTGGGATTGGAATGAAAACTGACCTTTTCCAGTCCTGTGGCCACTGCTGAGTTTTCCAAATTTGCTGGCATATTGAGTGCAGCACTTTCACAGCATCATCTTTCAGGATTTGGAATAGCTCAACTGGAATTCCATCACCTCCACTAGCTTTGTTTGTAGTGATGCTTTCTAAGGCCCACTTGACTTCACATTCCAGGATGTCTGGCTCTAGGTGAGTGATCACACCATCGTGATTATCTTGGTTGTGAAGATCTTTTTTGTACAGTTCTTCTGTGTATCTTGCCATCTCTTCTTAATATCTTCTGCTTCTGTTAGGTCCATACCATTTCTGTCCTTTATCGAGCTCATCTTTGCATGAAATGTTCCCTTGGTATCTCTGATTTTCTTGAAGAGATCCCTAGTCTTTCCAGTTCTGTTGTTTTCCTCTATTTCTTTGCATTGATCACTGAGGAAGGCTTTCTTACCTCTTCTTGCTATTCTTTGGAACTCTGCATTCAGATGTTTATATCTTTCCTTTTCTCCTTTGCTTTTCGCTTCTCTTCTTTTCACAGCTATTTGTAAGGCCTCCCCAGACAGCCATTTTGCTTTTTTGCATTTCTTTTCTATGGGAATGGTCTTGATCCTTGTCTCCTGTACAATGTCATGAAGCTCATTCCATAGTTCATCAGGCACTCTATCAGATCTAGGCCCTTAAATCTATTTCTCACTTCCACTGTATAATCATAACGGATTTGATTTAGGTCATACCTGAATGGTCTAGTGATTTTCTCTGCTTTCTTCAATTTCAGTCTGAATTTGGCAATAAGGAGTTCATGGTCTGAGCCACAGTCAGCTCCTGGTCTTGTTTTTGCTGACTGTATAGAGCTTCCCTATCTTTGGCTGCAAAGAATATAATCAATCTGATTTCGGTGTTGACCATCTGGTGATGTCCATGCAGAGAGTCTTCTCTTATGTTGTTGGAAGAGGGTGTTTGTTATGACCAGTGCATTTTCTTGGCCATCATCAAAAAGTCTACAAACAATAAATGCTGGAGAGGTGTGGAGAAAAGGGAACCTTCTTACACTGTGGTGGGAATGCAAACTGATAAAGCCACTATGGAAAACAGTATAGAGATTCCTTTAAAAGTTAGGAATAAAACTACCATGTGACCCAGCAATCCCACTACTGGGCACATACCCTGAGGAAATCATAACTGAAAAAGATACATGTACTGCAATGTTCACTGCAGCACTATTTACAATAGCTAAGACATGGAAGCAACCTAGATGTCCAATGACAGATGAATGGATAAAGAAGCTGCAGTACATACACACAATGGAATATTCAGTTCAGTTCAGTCATTCAGTCATGTCCGACTATTTGTCACCCCATGAACCGCAGCACGCCAGGCCTCCCTGTCCATCACCAACTCCCAGAGTCCACCCAAACCCATGTCCATCGAGTCAGTGATGCCATCCAATCATCTCATCCTCTGGGAGATAGTGAAGGACAGGTAAGCCTGGTGCACTGCAGTTCACGGGGTCGCAAAGAATTGGACACAACTTAGTGAATGAACAACAAGAATAACAAAATTTATGGTTGTATAATCAACTTGATCCCTTTCACGAATCACTGCCTTGTCATGGTGAATAGGGCTGGTATAACTCAATGAAGCTATGAGCCATGCCTTTAGGTGATGGTGAGGATAGGGAGGCCTGGCATGCTGCAGTCCATGGGGTCACAAAGTGTTGGACATGACTGAGCAACTGAACAACAACAATAATCAATTTGATATACTTGTTTTGATTATTAGTTGTTTTTTGCATATTAAATTTCAGGATTTGTTTTCATTTTTAACTTTATGTAGTTGAATATTTAAATATCTACATGGTTCAAAGTAAAAACTATATAAAAACACATACTCAGAAAAGTCCCATTCCCACTGTTATTTCCTCCACCCATATCCACCCACTCTTTATCACTTGTTTCTGGTTTATAGTTACTAAGTACTTTCTACAAAAGTGATTTGTGGAGGTGTTTCCTCTGGAATAATTACTATAAGTGAGACTGCCAGGTGAAAGGGTAAATGTTTACTTATACACTTTTGTCAGATATTGCCATATTCTCCTCCACAGGGACTGCTGACCATTCAATGATGGTTTAATATTAAATTCTCTGTTGTTGGAACTTCCCTGGTGGTCCAGTGGTTAAGACTCTGCCTTCCAAGGCAGTGGGTATGGGTTCACTCCCTGGTCAGGGAGCTAAGATGCCTCATGGACAAAAAAAAAAAAAAACACACAAAACAGGAGCAATATTGTAATAAATTCAATAAAGAGTTCAAAAATGGTCCATATCAAAAAAGAAAACTGAAAAAAGAATTTGTCAACTCAACTGCTGTTTCTCAGAGGTATGACAGAAATGGTTACTGGTTCTCAAAGTCTGTGCTCTCTTCTTTTCTGAAGCACACAGCTGACCTATATTTCCCAGTCATCCATGCAGTTAGGAATGGCCAAGTGACTGATTTCTCGCCAATGGGATGTGGGCAGATGTGATGTCAGCCGTTTCAGGGCAAAACTCATCCTTCTTTCTCTAAGCAACCAGAGCAACTCTGAAGGACACATGGTGAAGGCAGCAGAGCTACCATCAGTTGGGCATAGAGGGCTGCAAATGCTCACACAGGACTGTCACATGAGAGAAACCAGCTCGTACTCAATTTGAGCCACTGTATTTTTTACCTAATTTTACAGCATTTTAGCCTATTCTACTTAATACAAAATACTTCCAATTGCTTCTTTTTCATATCCTTCCCATCCAGCTGCATATGTCCCTGCTTCTATTTCAAAATTTTTATCCACTGTAAGCCTTCACTGTATCTTTGGCTGCTCTCAACCTCATGTAAGTATCCTTAGCCAGAGCCCTGGCTTATAAGATGTGGTACTTTACACATATTATAGTTATCGATGGTTCAACTACCTCGTGATTCACCCTGACCAGGGGCTCTTTCTGCCAGGAACAGACAAAAAACCAACCATTCTCCAATGTGAACTTCCTGCTTACAAAATTAGCCTTCATTTGACATTGTTCAGTTTATAAGTACCTAATTTATCCAGGTTATTTTGACTTCTGTTTCCAGTATTTCTGGCACACAAATATTACACAAGATTAAAGTTTATTTAATAAAGAATTGGTTGGTCCCAGACTCACCTCTGAAGGGTTAACTGGTAAGTGCTACTCCATACCAGCAGCACATTGTTGATGTCTCTGACCTTCCCACCATCTGACTGTGGTAACATATAAGCTAAACTATGCTTCCCTAGGTTGCTGCTGATTATGTTATTCATAATTAAATCAACAGCATGAGAAAGTCAAGATGTATGTGCCCTGTTTCCTCCAGATCCTTACAATGTTCTGGAAAAAATTAGGTTACATTGATGAGATTCAGTTTTCCATAAGGCTGTCATTAATTTTTACCCAATGCTCTAGGTTTGCTTGTAAATTAACATTCTAATGATGTATATTTTCCTATATCCTTCCCTCATAATGTGACTATGTCTTACTTATTGCAAACTCCACACATGTATATTCATCTCTTTATCATTTTGGTGGGAACAAATAGATTAACACAAGTGCAATGTTCACAATTAAGAAGAAAGGAGTTCCATACCTTATACTGCTTTTGACACCAAATTAAAATATTTTTTAATTTATTTTTTAATTGAAGGATAATTGCTTTACAAAATTTTTCTGTTTTCTGTCAAACATCAACATGAATCAGCCATAGGTACACATATGTCCCCTCCCTCTTGAACCTCCCTCCCATCTTCCTCCCCATCCCACCCTTGTAGGTTGATACAGAGCCCCTCTTTGAGTTCCCTGCCACTAAATTTTAAGAATGATATCAATAAACAGGAATATACCTAAAGAAGTTAACACATATGGGAAAAGTGCTCATAAGAGCAATAATTAGAGGGTTATAAGATTGGGAGTTGTTCAAAAGTAGGACATGTTATTTGGGAGCTAGTGTTTGCATCACCACCAGAAATGTCCTAATATATATGGGACTAATGCTCAGTAAACATGTTTATAAAGAGGCTTAGTCCTGAAAGGACATTTGAACTAGAGACTGCTTCCTAGTTCTCAATGATTATCCTCAACTTTAGTCCTGCTCTTAAGCAAAGGAAGTGGTTTAAGCGTACAATGATCTGGAAAGTACCAATCAGAAACCTGCACTCAATGAGACCGCACGCATCAGCAGTCCCAAGCTCTTGGGATGACTCACAGATGATGGCATTGCTCAAGTTCAGTTGTCTATAGTTTCTAAAACTGTGGCTTTGTTGGTTATTGCTGAGAAAGTAAACTAGGCCACCTAAGGAAGATCACTTTTGCAACAATCTGGGATAGCCTACCCAATCAACCTGGGGTCTAGTTGTCCTGTAAGTCATCGACAACAGCATTCCAGACCTACGCCAGCTTACTCTACTACCATAAACACCCACTGGTTTTTTCCCATTCTCTCAGGATTTGGAAAATATAACACACATCTCACATTGATTAATTTTATTATTTTTATTGAAGTAGAGTTGATTTACAATATTACATTAGTTTCAGGTGCACAGCAGAGAGTATTTTTACAGACTGCTGCTGCTGCTGCTAAGTCGCTTCAGTTGTGTCCGACTCTGTGTGACCCCATTAGGCTCCCCCATCCCTGGGATTCTCCAGGCAAGAACACTGGAGTGGGCTGCCATTTCCTTCTCCAATGCAGGAAAGTGAAAAGTGAAAGTGAAGTCACTCAGTCGTGTCCAACTCTTCTCAACCACATGGACTGCAGACTATTCTCCATTAAAAGTTATTATGAGATAATGGCTATAATTTCCAGTGCTATAAAATATATTCTTGCAGTTTATGTATTTTATATATGGTAGTTTGTATCTCTTTTAATGCCATACTCCTACATTGCTCCTCCTTCCTTCCCCCTCCCAACTGGTAACCACTAGTTTGCTTTTATAATCTGTGAATATGTTTCTCTTTTGCTATATACATTTGTCTTACTTTTTAGATTCTACATATACATTATCAGATCAGATCAGATCAGTCGCTCAGTCGTGTCCAACTCTTTGCGACCCCATGAATTGCAGCACACCAGGCCTCCCTGTCCATCACCAACTCCCGGAGTTCACTCAGACTCATGTCCATCGAGTCAGATCCCTCCCAGCATCAGAGTCTTTTCCAATGAGTCAACTCTTTGCATGAGGTGGCCAAAGTACTGGAGTTTCAGCTTTAGCATCATTTCTTCCAAAGAAATCCCAGGGCTGATCTCCTTCAGAATGGACTGGTTGGATCTCCTTGCAGTCCAAGGGACTCTCAAGAGTCTTCTCCAACACCACAGTTCAAAAGCATCAATTCTTCAGCATTCAGCTTTCTTCACAGTCCAACTCTCACATCCATACATGACCACTGGAAAAACCATAGCCTTGACTAGACAAACCTTTGTTGGCAAAGTAATGTCTCTGCTTTTGAATATGCTATCTAGGTTGGTCATAACTTTCCTTCCAAGGAGTTAGCGTCTTTTAATTTCATGGCTGCAGTCACCATCTGCAGTGATTTTGGAGGCCCGCAAAAATACAGTCTGACACTGTTTCCACTGTTTCCCCATCTATTTCCCATGAAGTGGTGGGACCGGATGCCATGATCTTCGTTTTCTGAATGTTGAGCTTTAAGCCAACTTTTTCACTCTCCTCTTTTACCTTCATCAAGAGACTTTTGAGTTCCTCTTCACTTTCTGCCATAAGGGTGGTGTAATCTGCATATCTGAGTTTATTGATATTTCTCCCGGCAATCTTGATTCCAGTTTGTGTTTCTTCCAGTTCAGCGTTTCTCATGATGTACTCTGCATATAAGTTAAATAAACAGGGTGACAATATACAGCCTTGACGTACTCCTTTTCCTATTTGGAACCACTCTGTTGTTCCATGTCCAGTTCTAACTGTTGCTTCCTGACCTGCATACAAATTTCTCAAGAGGCAGATCAGGTGGTCTGGTATTCCCATCTCTTGAAGAATTTTCCACAGCTTATTGTGATCCACACAGTCAAAGGCTTATCATACAGTATCTGTCTTTCTCTGAATTATCTCACTAAGCATTAACATCCTCTAGGTGCATTCACATTGCTGCAAATGGCAGGATTTCATTTTTATGGCTGAGTACTATTCCACTGTATACATATACCATATCTTCTTTATCCATTCATCTGTTGATGGACATCTCAATTGCTTCTGTATTTTGGTCACTGTAAACAGCGCTTGCTATGAACACTGGGGTGCAGTGTTGTCTTTTTGAATTCATGTTTTTTTCTTTTCAAATATACACCCAGGAGTGGGATTGCTGGATCATTCAGCAACTTTACTTCTAGTTTTTTGAGGAACTTCCATAGTGTTTACATACGGGTTGTACCAATTTACATTTCTACCGAAAGTGTACAAGGGTTACCTTTTCTCCATCCCTTGCAAACATTTGTTATTTGTGTTCCTTTTCAGCCATTCAGACAAGTGTGTGGTGATATCTCACTGTGTTTTTGATTTGCATTTCTGGAATAATTAGTGATGTTGAGCTCTGTATGTCTTCTATGGAAAAATGTTTGTTCAAGTATTCTGCCCATTTTTGATTAGGCTTGTTTGTTTTTGGATATTGCATTGTATGAGCTGTTTATTTTGGATATTAACCCCTTGTCAGCCCTTTGTCATTGTTCAGTCTCTAAGTCATGTCTCTTTGTGACCCCATGGACTTCAGCAGGCCTGGCTTCCCTGTCCTTCACTATCTCCCAGAGTTTGCTCAAATTCATGTCCACTGAGTTGGTGGTGCTATCTAACCATCTTATCCTCTGCCATCCTCTTTTCCTTTTGCCTTCAATCTTTCCCAGCATCAGGATCTTTTCCAATGAGTTGGCTCTTCACATCAGCTGGCCACTTTAAGTACCGGAACTTCAGCAACAGTCCCTCCAATGAATATTCAGGACTGATTTCCTTTAGGATTGACTAGTTTGATCTCCTTGCTGTTCAAGGGACTCTCAAAAGTCTTCTGCAGCACCACAGTTGTCAGCCATATCATTTGCAAATATTTTATCTCATTCAGTAAGTTGTCTATTTGTTTTGTGGATGGTTTCTTTACGCAAAAGCTTTTAGGTTTGATTAGGTCCCATTTGTTTCTTTCTGCTTTTATTCCTTTGCCTTAAAAGACAGATCCAAAAAAAAAAAAAATTTACAATTTAGGTCAAAGAATGTTCTCCCAATGTTCTCTTCTAGGATCTTTATGGTTTCAGGTCTTACATTTAAGTCTTTAACCCATTTTAAGTTTACTTTTGTAAATGGTGAGATGAAATATTTCAATCCCATTCTTTAACATGTAGCTGTCCAGTTTTCCCAGCACCATTTATTGAAGAGACTGTCTATTCTCCATTGTATATACTTGACTACTTTGTCATAGATCAATTGACCATAGGTGTGTGAATTTATTTCTGGGTTTTCTATCCTGTTCCGTTAATCTATAATCTGTTTTTGTGCCGATACAATCCTGTTTTGATCACTGTAACTTTGTAGTGTAGCTTGAATGAAGTCTGGGAAGGTGACAGCTCCATCTAAAATTATTTGATATTCCTTTTAAGTCACTGATTTCTCCAGTGCTTAGACAAAGAACCATAGACTTCTAAGTCCCCCAGAATTTTCAGGTCAATGAAAAACTGGGACATAGGCAATGAATATACAGATTTTTTTTTTTTTGACAATTGTTTTTAATTAATATTACTGGACACTTAAATGGAAGTATTTTGTCATACCTGTAAGTCAGGTCTCCCAAGCTCAACAAGTAGGAAGCAAGACCTTTTAAGGTCAAAATCTCATTGTGCACAGTTCTGTTATCTTCAAATTGATTTTTTTAAGCATGAGACTAATGGCAGAAGTTTCAGAGATTAAGAGAAGTTTTGGAGAGCAGGTAGGTCCCTTAAGTCAGTTCTATCTAAATACATATGGTGCCTTTCAGTTTATAAAACACTTTATGGAGATTATTGGATTCAAACTGTCTAAATCATGCTCTTGAACCTACATCCCATGCATCATGCCAAGATGTTAAAGTGTTAGAAATAGTAACAGTGGTCTTTTCCCTAATTAGACATGATGAACAAGGGCCAAAAGATGAAAGAGAGACATATTCACATGAACAGAATAAAGAAAAACAAATCATATAATCATCTTAAGAAATGCAGAAAAAAGCCTTTGACAAAACTCAACATCCATTCACAATAAAACCTCTCAGCAAAGTAGGAATTGAGGGAAATTTCCTCAACCTTGTAAAGGCTATCTATTTAAAAATCTATAGCTATCATCACACTTAATTGTGAAAAACTGACCACCTTTTCCTTAAAAGAACAAGGCAAGGGGGGGAAAAGGCATAGAGATTAGAAAGGATAAAATAAAACTCTTTGCAGATGACGTTTATCTTCTCCTGCAAGAACTCCAAAATTACAACTCACTGCTGACCAATCATTGACAGGACAATGTTCCATCCCACCAAAAAAAGATACCCCAGGTTCAAGGACAAAGGAGAAGCCCCAGAAAGATGGTAGGAAGGGCAAAATCATGTTTAGAATCAAACCCCATAATCGCCAAAGATGTTCAGAGGGCTCAAACAAAACCTTGTGTGCACCAGGACCCAGAGACCCCACAGGGACTGAGCCAGACGCTCTGTTCAGCAGTGGCCTGCTTCAGGGGCAGAAGCTCTGGGTGCAGCTACCTAGGTCACACAGCCTATGGCATAAGCCCTCTCTCTTGGAGGAGGTCACCATTAACCTCACCATAGAGCTGCTGAGTGGAAGACCCACAAATTGCAGAATTATATCAAAGAAATTCTCGCACTGTTAAGAAAGTTCTAGGACCCACAATAGCTTTCCCAACCTGGGGATCTGGCAAAGGGACTGAGAACTCCCAGAGAATTTGACTTTGGAGGCCAGTGGGATTTGGCCTTACACGGGCCTTACAGAACTTACACAGGAATGGGGAAACAGACTCTTGGAGGGCACAAACAAAACCTTGTGCACACCAATCCAGGAGAAAGGAGCAGGGACCCCACAAGAGACTGACCCAGTCTTGCCTGTGAGTGTCCAAGAGTCTCTGGCAGAGGCATGGCTCAGCTGTGGCCTGCTGCAGGGTCAGGGGCACTGAGCAGGGCAGTTCCTGCACAGGATCTTTTCAAGGAGGCCACCATCATCTTCATTACCTCCACCATAGTTTGGTCTCAGATCAAACAACAGGGAGGGAATACAGCCCCACCCATCAACAGAAACTTGGATTAAAGATTTACAGAGCATGGCTGCACCCATCAGAACAAGACCCAGTTTCCCCGAGTCAGTTTCTCCTATCAGGAGGCTTCCATAAGCCTCTTATCCTTCTCCATTAGAGGGCAGACAGATTGAAAACCACAATCACAGAAAACTAATCAAACTGATCCCATGGATCACAGCCTTGTTGAACTCAATGAAACTATTAGTCATGCTGAGTAGGGTCACCCAAGGTAGATGGGTCATGGTGGAGAGTTCTGACAAAACACAGTCCACTGGAGAAGGAAATGGCAAACCACTTCAGTATTCTTGCCTTGAGAACCCCATGAACAGTATGAAAAGCCAAAAAGATAGGACACTGAAAGATGAACTCCCCAGGTCGGTAGGTGCCCAATATGCTACTGGAGAAGAGTGGAGAAATAACTCTAGAAACAATGAAGAGACGAAGCCAAAGTGAAAACAACACCCAGTTTTGGATGTGACTGGTGATGGAAGTGAAAGTGAAGTAAAGTGAAAACAACGCCCAGTTTTGGATGTGACTGGTGATGGAGGTGAAAGTGAAGTGAAGTGAAGTCACTTAGTCGTGTCTGACTATTTGTGACCCCATGGACTGTAGCCTACCAGGATCCTCTGTCCATGGGATTTTCCAGGCAATAGTACTGGAGTGGATTGCCATTTCCTTCTCCAGGGGATGTTCCCGACCCAGGGATCGAACCCAGGTCTCCCGCATTGTAGGCAGACGCTTTACCGTCTGAGCCACCAGGGAAGTCAAGTCCAATGGAAGTGAAGTCCGATGCTTTAAAGAGCAATATTGCATAGGAACCTGGAATGTTAGGTCCATGAATCAAAGTAAATTAGAAGAGGTCAAACAGGAGATAGCACGAGTGAACCTTGACATTTTAGGAATCAGTGAACTAAAAGGGACTGATGGGCAAATTTAATTCAGACAACCATTATATCTAATACTGTGAGAAGAATCCCTTGGAAGAAATGAGTAACCCTCATTGTTTACAAAAGAGTCCAAATACAGTTCAGTTGCTCAGTTGTGTCTGATTCTTTGCGACCCCAAGAACTCCAGCACACCAGGCCTCCCTGTCCATCACCAACTCCCAGATTCCACCCAAACCCATGTCCATCAAGTAGGTGATGCCATCCAACCATCTCATCCTCTGTCGTCCCCTTCTCCTCCTGCCCTCAATCTTTCCCAGCATCAGGGTCTTTTCTAATGAGTCAGCTCTTCTCAATAGGTGGCTAAAGTATTGGAGTTTCAGCTTCAGCATCAGTCCCTCCAATGAACACCCAGGACTGATCTCCTTTAGAATGGACTGGTTGGACCTCCTTGCAGTTCAAGGGACTCTTAAGAGTCTTCTCCAACACCACAGTTCAAAAGCATCAATTCTTTGGCACTCAGTGTTCTTTTGGGGAAGGCAATGGCACCCCACTCCAGTACTCTTGCCTGGAAAATCTATGGACAGAGGAGCCTGGTAGGCTCCAGTCCATGGGGTTGCTAAGAGTCAGACACGACTGAGTGACTTCACTTTCACTTTTCACTTTCATGCACTGGAGAAGGAAATGGCAACCCACTCCAGTGTTCTTGCCTGGAGAATCCCAGGGACAGGGGAGCCTGGTGGGCTGCTGTCTCTGGGGTTGCACAGAGTCGGACATGACTGAAGTGACTTAGCAGCAGCAGCAGCCTTCTTTATAGTCCAACTCTCACATCCATACATGACCACTGGAAAAACCATTGCCTTGACTAGACAGACCTCTGTTGGCAAAGTAATATCTCTGCTTTTTTTTTTTTTTTAATTTATTTAATTGGAGGCTAATTACAATACTGTGTTGGTTTTGCGATACAATGACATGAATATGCCATGGTGTACATGTGTTCCCCATCCTGAACCCCCTCCTACCTCCCTCTGCTTTGTAATATGCTATCTAGGTTGGTTATAACTTTCCTTCCAAGGAGTAAGCGTCTTTTAATTTCATGGCGGCAATCACCATCTGCAGTGATTTTGAAGCCCAGAAAAATAAAGTCAGCCACTGTGTCCACTGTTTCCCCATCTATTTGCCATAAAGTGATGGGACCGGATGCCATGATCTTAGTTTTCTGAATGTTGAGCTTTAAGCCAACTTTTTCATTCTCCACTTTCACTTTCATCAAGAGGCTCTTTAGTTCTTCTTCACTTTCTGCCGTAAGGGTGGTGTTATCTGCATATCTGAGGTTATTGATAATGCAGTACTTGGGTGCAATCATAAAAATGACAGAATGATCTCTGTTTATTTCCAAGGCAAGCCATTCAATATCACAGTAATCCAAGTCTATGCCCCAAGCAGTAATGCTGAAGAAGCTGAACAGTCCAAAGAAGACCTACAAGACCTTCTAGAACTAACACCCAAAATAGATGTCCTTTTCATCACAGGGGGCTGGAATGCAAAGGAAGGAAGTCAAGAGATAACTGGAGTAACAGGCAATGTGGCCTTGGAGTACAAAATGAAGCAAGGCAAAGGCTAACAGAGGTTTGCCCAGAGAACGCACTGGTCACAGCAAACACCCTCTGCCAACAACACAAGAGAACACTCTACACATGGACATCACCAGATGGTCAATACCAAAATCAGATTGATTATATTATTTGCAGCCAAAGATGGAGAAGCTCTATACAGTAAGCAAAACCAAGTCCAGAAGCTGACTGTGGCTCAGATCACAAATTCATTGCCAAATTCAGACTTCAATTGAAGAAAGTAGGGAAAAGTACAAAACTATTCAGGTATGACCTAAAACAAATCGCTTACAATTATATAGTAGAAGTGACAAATAGATTCAAGAGATGAGATCTGATAGAGTGCCTGAAGAACTATGGACAGAGGTTCATGACATTGTACAGGAGGCAGTGATCAAGACCACTCCCAAGAAAAAGAAACGCAAAAAGGCAAAATGGTAGTCTGAGGAGGCCTTACAAGTAGCTGAGAAAAGAAAAGAAGCTAAAGGCAAAGTAGAAAAGGAAAGATATACCCATTTGAATGAAGAGTTCCAAAGAACAGCAAGGAGATAAGAAAGCCTTCCTCAGTGATAAATGCAAAGAAAGAGGAAAACAATAGAATGGGAAAGACTACAGATCTCTTCAACAAAATTAGAGATACCAAGGGAACATTTCATGCAAAAATGGGCACAATAAAGAACAGAAATGGTTTGGACCTAACAAAAGCAGAAGGTATTAAGAAGAGGTGGCAAGAATACACAGAAGAACTATACAAAAAAGATCTTCATGATTCAGATAACCATGTTGGTGTGACCACTCACCGAGAGCCAGACTTCCTGGAATGTGAAGTCAGGTGGGCCTTAGGAAGCATCACTATGAACAAAGCTAGTGGAGGTGATGGAATTCCAGTTGAGCTATTTCAAATCCTAAAAGATGATACTGTTAAAGTGCTGCACTCAATATGCCAGAAAATTTGGAAAACACAGCATTGGCCACAGTACTGGAAAAGGTCAGTTTTCATTCCAATCCCAAGGAAGGGCAATGTCAAAAAATGTTCAAACTACTGCCCGACTGCACTCATTTCACATGCTAGCAAAGTAATGCTCAAAATTCTTCAAGCCAGGCTTCAACAGTATGTGAACTGTGAACTTCCAGAAGTACAAGCTAGGTTTAGAATAGGCAGAGGAACCAGAGATCATATTGCCAACATCCACTGGATCATAGAAAAACCAACAGAATTCCAGAAAAACATCTACTTCTACTTTATTGATTATGCCAAAGCCTTTGACCATGTCAGTTCAGTTCAGTTGCTCAGTCATGTCCGACTCTTTGCGACCCCATGAATCACAGCACGCCAGGCCTCCCTGTCCATCACCAACTCCCGGAGTTCACTCAAACTCACGTCCATCAAGTCAGTGATGCCATCCAGCCATCTCATCCTCTGTCGTCCCCTTCTCCTCCTGCCCCCAATCCCTCCCAGCATCAGAGTCTTTTCCAATGAGTCAACTCTTCACATGAGGTGGCCAAAGTACTGGAGTTTCAGCTTTAGCATCATCCCTTCCAAAGAACACCCAGGACTGATCTCCTTTAGAATGGACTGGCTGGATCTCCTTGCAGTCCAAGGGACTCTCAAGAGTCTTCTCCAACACCACAGTTCAAAAGCATCCATTCTTTGGCACTCAGCTTTCTTCACAGTCCAACTCTCACATCCATACATGACCACTGGAAAAACCATAGCCTTGACTAGATGGACCTTTGTTGGCAAAGCAATGTCTCTGCTTTTGACTGTGTAGATCATGACAAACTGTAGAAAATACCAGACCACCTTACCTGCCTCCTGAGAAATCTGTATGCAGATCAAGAAGCAACAGTTAGAACCAGACATGGAACAACAGACTGGTTCTAAATTGGGAAAGGAGTATGCTAAGGCTGTATATTGTCACCCTGCTTACTTAACTTATATGCAGAGTATATCATGAGAAATGCTGGACTGGATGAAGCACAGGCTGGAATCAACACTGCTGGGAGATATATCAATAATTTCGGATATGCAGATGACACCACCCTTACAGCAGAAGGTGAAGAGGAACTAAAGAACCTCTTCATGAAAGTGAAAGAAAAGAGTGAAAAAGCTGACTTAAAACTCAACATTCAAAAAACAAAGATCATGGTATCTGGTCCCATCACTTCATGGCAAATAGATGGAGAAACAATGGAAACAGTGACAGACTTTATTTTCTTGGGCTCAAAATCACTGCAGATGGCGACTGCAGCCATGATATTAAAAGACACTTGCTCCTTGGAAGAAAAGCTATGACCAACCTAGACAGCATATTAAAAGCAGAGACGCTACTTTGCTGACAAAGGTCCCTCTAAAGCTATGGTTTTTCCAATAATCATGTATGGATGTGAAAGTTGGATTATAAAGAAAGCTGAGCACAAAGAATTGATGTTTTTGAACTGTGGTATTGGAGAAGACTCTTGAGAGTTCCTTGGATAGCAAGGAGATCAAACCAGTCAATCCTTAAGGAAATCAGTCCTGAATATTCATTGGAAGGACTGATGCTGAAGCTGAAACTCCAGTACTTTGGCCACCTCATGCGAAGAGTTAACTCATTGGAAAAGACTCTGATACTGGGAGGGATTGGGAGCAGGAGGAGAAGGGGACGACAGAGGATGAGATGGTTGGATGGCATCACTGACTCAATGGATATGAGTTTGAGCAAGCTATGGGAATTGGTGATGGACAGGGAATCCTGGTGTGCTGCACTCCATGAGGTCACAGAATTGGACATGACTGAGCGACTGAACAGAACAGAACTAAAATGGACAAGAATGGGTGAATTTAATTCAGATGACCAATATATCTACCACTGTGGGCAAGAATCACTTGGAAGAAATGGAGTAGCCCTCATGGTCAACCAAAAAGCCCGAAATGCAGTACTTGGGTGCAATCTCATAAATGAAAGAATGATCTCTGTTTCTTTCCAAGGCATGCCATTCAATATTGCCATAATTCAAGTCTATGCCTCAACCACTAATGCCAAAGAAGCTGAAGTTGACAGTTCTATAGAGACCTATAAGACCTTCCAGAACTAACACCAAAAAATGATGACCTTTTATAATAGGGGACTGGGATGCAAAAGTAGGAAGTCAAGAGATACCTGGAATAATAGACAAGTTTGGCCTTGGAGTAAAAAGTGAAGCAGGGCAAAACCTAACAGAGTTTTGCCAAGAAAATGCACTGGTCATAGCAAACACCCTCCTCCAACACAAGAGATGACTCTACACATAATAGCATCAGATGGTCAATACTGAAATCAGATTGATTATATTCTTTGCAGCCAAAGATGGGGAAGCTGTATACAGTCAGCAAAAAAAGGACGAGGAGCTGACTGTGGCTCAGATCATAAACTCCTTACTGCAAAATTCAGACTTAAATTGAAGAAAGTAGGGAAAACCACTGGGGCTTATGAGGTGGCCCAGGTGGTAAAGAACCTGCTTGCCAAAGCAGGAGATGAATGAGACCTGGGTCGGGAAGATTCCCTGGAGGAGGGCATGGCAACCTACTCTATTACTCTTGGCTGTAGAATCCCATGGACAGAGGAGCCTGGCGGGCTACAGTCCATAGGGTTGCAAAGAGTTGGACATGACTAAAGTGACTTACCACATATGCACAGCTCAGGGAGCACTACTAGGCCATTCAGGCATACCTAAATCAAATTCCTTATGATTACACAGTGGAAGTGACATATTCAAGGGATTATATCTGATAGACAGAGTGCCTGAAGAACTATGGATGGAGGTTCCTAACACTGTACAGGAGGTGGTGATCAAAATCATCCCTAAGAAAAAAGAAATGCAAAAAGGCAAAGTGTTTGTCTGAGGAGGCCTTACAAATAGCTGAGAAAAGAAGAGAAGTGAAAGGCAAAGGAGAAAAGCAAAGATATACTCCTCTGAATGCAGAGTTACAAAGAATAGATAAGAGAGATAAGAAAGATAAGAGATAAGATAAGAAGAAAGCTAAGAGAGATAAGTTCCAAAGGAGAAATAAGAAAGCCTTCTTTAGTGAACAATGCAAAGAAATAGAAGAAAACAATAGCCGGGGAGAGATTAGCAATCCTTTCAGGAAAATTAGAGATACCAAGGGAACACTTCATGCAAAGATGGGCACAATAAAGGACAGAAATGGTATGGAACTAACCAAAGCAGAAGATATTAAGAAGAGGTAGCAAGAATACACAGAAGAATTGTACAAATAGTTGTTAATAACCTGGATGCCATGATAGTATGATCACAAACCTAGAGCCAGACATCCTGGAGTGTGAAGTCAAGAGGGCCTTAGAATCACTACAAATAAATCTAGTGGAGATGATGGAATTACAGCTGAGCTACTGCAAAGCCTAAAAGATGATGCTGTTAAAGTGCTATATTCAATATGCCAGTAAATTTAGAAAACTCAGCAGTGGCCACATGACTGGAAAAGGTCAGTTTCATTCCAATGCCAAAGAATGTTCAAGCTACCATACAACTGCACTCATTTCACATGCTAGCAAGGTAATGTTTAAAATCCTTCAAGCCAGGCTTCAATAATACATGCACTGAGACTTTCCAGATGTACAAGCTGCATTTAGAAAAGGCAGAGGAACCTCAGATCAAATTGCCAACATCCGCTGGATCATAGAAAAAGCAACAGAATTCCAGAAAAACATCTACTTCTGCTTCATTGACTATGCTAAAGCCTTTGACTGTGTGGATCACAACAAACTGTAGAAAATTCTTCAAGAGATGGGAATACCAGACCGCCTTACCTGCCTCCTAAGAAACCTGTATGTTGTCAAGGAGCAACAGTTAGAACCAGACATGGAACAACAGACTGGTTCTAAGTTGGAAAGGAGTATGCCAAGGCTGTATATTGTCACCCTGCTTATTTAACTTATATGCAGAGTACTTAATGAGAAATGCTGGACTGGATGAAGCACAGGCTGGAATCAAGATTGCTGGGAGATATATCAATAACTTCGGATATACAGATGACACCACCCTTATGACAGATAGTGAAAAGGAACTAAAGACAGATAGTGAAAAGGAACTAAAGACCCTCTTGATGAAGGTGAAAGAGTGAAAAAACTGCCCTAAAAGTCAACATTCAAAAAACAAAGATCATGGTATCTCATCCCATCACTTCACGGCAAATAGATGGGGAAAACATGGAAACAGTGACAGACTTTATTTTCTTGGGCTCCAAAATCACTGTGGACGGTGACTGCAGCCATGAAATTAAAAGATGCTTGTTCCCTGGTGGGGGGTAAAAAACAAAACAAAACACGCTTGCTTCTTGAAAGAAAAGCTATGACCAACATAGACAGCATATTAAAAAGAAGAGACATCACTTTGCCTACCAAGGTCTGTATAGTCAAAGCTATGGTTTTTCCAGTAGTCATGTATGGATCTGAGAGGTAGACCATAAAGAAGGTTGAGCAATGCTTTCAAACTGTGATGCTGGTGAAGACTCTTGAGAGTCCCTTGGACAGCAAGGAAATCAGTCCTGAATATTCATTGGAAGGACTAAGGCTGAAGCTGAAGCTCCAGTACTTTGGCCACCTGATGCAAAAAGCCAACTCATTGGAAAAGACTCTGATGCTGGGAAAGATTAAAGATAGGAGGAGAATGGGGTGACAGAGGATGAGATGATTGGATGGCATCATCAACTCAATGGACATGATTTGAGCAAATTCCAGGAGATAGTGAAGGACAGGGAAGGCTAGCGTGCTGCAGTCCATGGGGTCACAAATAGTTGGACACGGCTGAGTGACTGAACAACAACAATATATATAGAAAATCCTAAGGCATCTACCCAAAACTTACTGGAATTGCTAAGTAAGATGGCAGATCAATTTTTAAAACTGTATGTGTGTGTGTGTATAAATCCTACTATTTATTTATTTATTTGGCTGCATCAGGTCTTAGTTGTGACACTCAGAATCTTTCACTGCAGTGGGCAGACTCTCCAGCTGTGGCATGTGGGCGCTCCAGTTGTGGCACACAGGCTCTAGACAATTCAGTCTTTAATAGTTGTGGCACACAGGCTCTAGACAATTCAGTCTTTAATAGTTGTGGCACACAGGCTCTAGAGAATTCAGTCTTTAATAGTTGTGGCACACTGGCGAAGTTACTCCACAGTATGTGGGATCTTAGTTCCATGACCAGGGACTGAACCGGCATCCCCTGCATGGCAAGGGGGATTCTTAACCACTGGACCACCAGGGAATTCCACACAATAGATTTTAGATGACTCTAAAATGTAAAAAAAAAAAAAAAAAAAAAGTAGGGATAAATCTTTTAAAATATGTACAAATCATCAATACTAAAAGCTATAGAACACTGCTGAGAGAAACTAAAGATGTAAATAAATGGCAAGATATACCATGTCTATGGAAGATTAATACTCTTAAGATCTCAATGCTTCCTAAATTGGTAGATTCAGTGTTGTCCTGATCATAATCCAACCAGGTTTTTTTGTAGAAATTGACAAGTTGATTCTAAAATGTATATGAAAATGCAAAAGATTCACTTTGTTATACAGCAGAAACTAACACAACATTGTAAAGCAACTATACTCCAATAAAAATTAATTTAAAAAAAGAAAACGCAAAGGGCCAGAATAGTTGAAAATGTTTGAAAAAGAACAAAGTTGAAAGGCTTACACCACCTTGATTTCAAGACTGATAAACTACAGAGCTGAAGATGGTGCAGTACTAGCTTAAGAACAAACGTAACAGAGAGTTCCAACAGTGCACTTGATTTACAAGGAAGTACCACGGCAATTTAACGGAGGAAAGCCTTTTCAATACATGGCTCTGTATCAAACGTATCAAATGCACAATTGTATGGAAAAGGAGGCGCTCAATCACACCACACTCAATAATTAATTTGGGACTGATCATCGGCCTAAACATAAAAGCTAAGACTCTAAAGCCTCTAGAAGGAAAACAAAGAAGAAAATCTTTGCAACCTTGGGGGTAAGTAGAGAATTATTAAGCAAACACAAAAGCAACAACCATAAAAGAAAAAATTAAGAAGAAAACTCATTAAAGTTAAAATCTTTATATAAGAAAATGAAAAAGCAAGAGACACACTGGGGGAAAATATTCACTACACAAATATCTAACAAAGGATGTGTGCTCAGACTACCAGGCAGTCTACCTACCTACCTATCAATAGTGCCTAAAAATCAATAATAAAAAAGACAAACTACTCAAAACAAAAATGTGGCAAAACACTTGAAAAGACAGTTCAAAAGGAAAATGAACAAATGGTCAACAGCATGTGAAAAGATGCTCAACATCATTAGTCATCAGGAAAAAGATAATTAAAAGCATGTAGCCATACAATTTCACATCCATCAAGATGGCTAAAATAAGACAAATATTAAATATCAGAAAAGACACAAAAGTATTAAATGGTACAACCCCTTGGAAAAGTCTGACATTTAAATACACATCTATCCTATGATCCAGTACTTCTAGATATTTACCCAGGAGAAACTAAAATACATGTCCACAAAGAGACTGGTATGAAAATACCAAATGCTAGTGAGTTATGTGGAGCAACAGGAACTCTCACTGCTCGTGGAAATATGGTACAGCCACTTAAGACAGTTTAGCTTAGCAGTTTCTTACAAAATTAAACATATTCTTTTCTTACAAAATTAAACAGCAGTTGCCCTCTATGGTATTTACACAAAGGAGTGTAAAACTTTTGTCCACACAAAAGCCTACACACAAGTCATTACAGCAGCTCTATTCATAACTGCCAAAAGTTGGAAGAAACCAAGATATCCTTCAAAAGGTAGATAAACTTATTACTCAGCATTTAAAAAAAAAAAAAAAGAAAGAAAGAAAGCTATCAAGCCATAAAAAGACATGGAGGAACCTTAAAAATGCATTTACTAGGTGAAAGAAGCCAATCTGAAAAAGTTATATGCTGTATGGTTCCAACTATATGACATTCTGGAAAAGGCAAAACTATGGAGATGGTAAAAAGATAAGTAGTTGCCAAGGGTTAGAGGGGAGGATGGAGAAGGCACTGGCAACCCACTCCAGTACTCTTTCCTGGAAAATCCCATGGACAGAGGAGCCCGGTAGGCTGCAGTCCATGGGGTCGCTAGGAGTCAGACACGACTGAGCGACTTCACTTTCACTTTTCACTTTCGTGCATTGGAGAAGGAAATGGCAACCCACTCCAGTGTTCTTGCCTGGAGAATCCCAGGGACGGGGAAGCCTGGTGGGCTGCCGTCTATGGGATCACACAGAGTCGGACATGACTGAAGTGACTTAGCAGCAGAGGGGAGGAAGGGATGAACAGGTGGAGCACAAAGTATTTCCAATATTACTCTGTATGATACTATAATGGTGAATACATGTCATTATGCTGCTGCTGCTAAGTCGCTTCAGTCGTGTCCGACTCTGTGCGACCCCATAGACAGCAGCCCACCAGGCTTCCCCGTCCCTGGGATTCTCCAGGCAAGAACACTGGAGTGGGTTGCCATTTCCTTCTCCAATGCATGAAAGTGAAAAGTGAAAGTGAAGTCGCTCAGTCGTGTCTGACTCCTAGCGACCCCATGGACTGCAGCCTACCGGGCTCCTCTGTCCATGGGATTTTCCAGGCAAGAGTACTGGAGTGGGGTGCCACTGCCTTCTCTGACATGTCATTATACACCTGTCCAAACCCATAGAATATACAATACCAAGAGAGAACTGTGATACAAACTATGGACTTTGGGTGATTATGATGTGTCAATCCAAGTTCATTTTGTAACAAATGTACCACTGACTGGAGATGTTGATAATAAGGCAATGCATACAAAGAGACAGGAAATATATGGGATATCTCTCTGGGAAATTGTACATTTGCTCAATTTTGTTGTGAATTTAAAATTGTTCTAGAAGATAAAGTCTATTAAAAAAAAAAAAGGCTTGCATATAGTTAGGAAATATTTCCTAGATATGTAATTAAAAGTGCAAGCCATAAAACAAAAGAAATTGCTGTCTTAGACTTTATCAAAATTGAAAACTTTTCTCTTTAAAAGGTATCATTAAGAAAGTAAAAAGTCATAGATTTACAGAAAATATCTGCATGTCATATACATATGATAAAACCCTTGCCTCTAGAATTTTTTTAAATTTTTGCATATTTTTATTCAAAGATATTTGAATATTTTAAAGAATATAAAAAAGTTTTTAAACTCTGTATTATGATGACAACCCAAATAAAAAATGGGCAAAAGATTTAACTAGGTATTTCACCAAAGCAGATACACAAATGATAAATAATAATGGTAAAGAATCTTCCTGCAATGCAAGAGACCTGGGTTGAAGATCCCTGGAGAAGGGAATAGCTACTCACTCCAGTATTCTTGCCTGGGAAATCCCAAGGACAGAGAAGCCAAGTGGGCTACACTCCATGGGGTTGCAAAGAGTTGGACACAACTAAGCAACTAACACTTTCACTTTCTTTTTTAGTAAAAAAAAAAAAAAAAAAAGCGCATGGAAAGGTGCTAATCATCATTAGTCACTGTTGTTGTTCAGACCCTAAGTCATGTCCGACTCCACGACCCCATGGACTGCAGCACGCCAGGCTTCCCTGTTCTTTACTATCTCCCAGAGATTGGTCCAATTCATGTCCATTGAGTCGGTGATGCCATCCAACCATCTCATTCTCATCATCATCCCCTTCTCCTGCCCTCAATCTTTCCCAGCATCAGGGTCTTTTCCAATGAGTCAGCTCTTCTCATCACATGACCAAAGTACTGGAGCTTCAGCAGAAGTCCTTCTAATGAATATTCAGGGTTGATCTCCTTTAAGATTAACTGATTTGATCTCCCTGCTATCTAAGGGACTCTCAAGAGTCTTCTCCAGCACCACAATTTGAGCATCAATTCTTTAACACTCAGCCTTCTTTATGGGCCAACTCTTACATCCAAACATGACTACTGGAAAAACCATAGCTTTGACTATATGGACCTTTGTCAGCAAAGTGATGTCTCTTCTTTTTTTAATATGCTGTCTAGATTTTTCATTAGTCATTAGGGAAATGTAAATTCAAACTTTAATAAGGGAATTCCCTGGTGGTCCAGTGGTTAGGACTCTGGGCTTCCACTGCAGGGGGCATGGGTTTAATCTCTGGTTGAGGAACTAATCCTGCAAGCAAGCTGAGTGGTGTAGCCAAAAAAACATAAACATAAACTGTAATAAGATACTCTCATATATCCATGAGAATGGCTATGGTAAAAAAAAAAAACAAAAACTAACAATATCTAGTGCTGGCAAGAACAGGGAGAAATCAAAACCATCATACATTGTTGGTGTGACTCTAACGTTGTATAGCCACTTTTGGAAAACAGTTTACTTTAAAAGTTAAACATAAACTTACCATAGAATCTAGTAATTACACTCCTAAGAATCTATCCAGGAGAAATAAAAATGTAGACCACCGTACATCTTACATGAATGTTCATAGAAACATTATTTATAATAGCCAAAAACCAGAAACAATTTAAATGTTCATAAACTAGTGAAGAAATAAAATGTGGTACATCCATAAAACTGAATACTATTCAATGATACAAAGGAAGAAGCTACTGATAAGTGAAAGTCGCTCAGTCATGTCTGACTCTTTGGAACCCCACAGACTATACAGTCCATGGAATTCTCCAGCCAGAATACTGGAGTGGGTAGCCTTTCCCTTTTTGAGAGGATCTTCCTAACCTAGAGATCGAACTCAGATCTCCTGCGTTGCAGGTAGATTCTTTACCAGCTGAGCCACAAGGGAAGCCCAAGAATACTGGAGTAGGTAGCCTATCCCTTCTCCAGCAATCCCACCCAGGAATTGAACCAGGGTCTCCTGCATTGCGGGCAGATTCTTTACTGACTGAGCTAAAATTGATGAACTTCAAAAATATTCTGCTAAGTGAAAGAAACAAGACACCAAAAACCTACATATACTAGGATTCTATTTATAGGAAACATCCAGAAAAGGCAAGAGACAGAAAGCAGATCAATGGCTGCCTGGGTTTAGGAGTAGGGACTAAGTTAGTATGAGGGAACTTTGGGAGTGACGCTGTACACGTCTGTAACAATAAAGAACTTAACGATGGCTGGATTTTACGGTATGCAAACTGCACCTCAATAAAACTGTGTTTTTTAAAAAGGACTTGTAAAAGAAAGTTCACAGCAGTTTTCTTCATTTAAACCCCAAACTGAAAACAACCTAAATGGTCTTCCAAGAAGAATAGATAAATATATGGTGGTATAATCAAGCAGTGGAATACAAGCTATGATAACAGCTATTATAAAGAACAAACTACTGAGACATACAATATGCAGGAAGCTAACAACCATTATGTTGACAAAAGAAGCCACTTTTGTTTTGCTATTGTATACTGTATTTCATTCATAAAAGTCTGTTTGCTGTAGACAAACTCTGAGTCAAGCACACTTAGGTCCAGACGGTATGGTATGTGTGTGTCTATCTGGAAATCATAATGTGTCAAGTAGTTAATACAAATGAGTGGCTAATGATTTAATATTCAGCTTAAAAATGTTTTAATTATGTCAAATGATAGACACATATATTTAACATGTATATGTTATTTAACATAATCAAACTCATTCTTTGCATATTTATTCACTGACCTACTCCAAATATATTTATAAAGGGCCAAAAACATATTCCTGGCATCCAAGTTCAAATTGTGCCTCAATCACAAAAACGATGTTGATATTTCACTTTTTCTTCATGACAGGATCTGAGTGTACCTTTCAGCACACAGTTTAACATGAATTTCCTGGTGCGCTCCTGGGAGGGAAAGTGTCAGCTGACCCAACAGTCCCAGATTCATGAAGCAAAAACAAGTTTGGTACCAGTCAGGTCCAGCAGGTCCAGGACCAGTAAGTGAGGCTGTCATGTCAGGCCTCCACTAACTAACTTCACGCCCTGCTGCTCCACTGGAAGGCAAGAGAAAACATGCAGACACACACCCTGAGGATACAACTCAGAACTCTGGCCAGGAGGAAGAAATCATCATAGGTAGTCACCCATCTTTCAGGTAACTCCCCTCTCTCTCCCCAAACCTCCAGGAGTCCCACTTAGAACCTGCTCTGAGAGGGGCCTTGATGCGCGTGATGATAAACAAGCCATGCTTGCTGCTCCCCAGAGAATGTGTCTACAGACCACACTGTCCAGTGCCTGGAAGGGTATCTGTCAGGGTCCTTCCTATACTCCTGCTGTCTTTTAAACACTGTTTAGAAGGTCTGTGCCTTTTGATCCAGGATCTCCACTCCAGGAATTCATCACAAGGAAATAACCAGAGCTGAAGGAAGTAAGCATAGCTTGAGCAGCTCACTTTGGTATACTTAAAATAGCCTACAGAACACTCCCTCCCCAAACGGATCGGAACAATTCAAATGCCTCACAAGAGTTCAGTTCAGTCACTCAGTCATGTCCAACTTTTTGCGACCCCATGGACTGCAGGACATCAGGCTTCCCTGTCCTTTACCATCTCCCGGAGTTTGTTCAAACTCATATTCAGCCTTCCGCCGCGGCAGCCATTGTGGAACAACAGCCATGGCTCTGTGCTACCCCATGGCCGTGGGCCTCAACAAGGGTCACAAGGTGACCAAGAACATGGGCAAGCCGAGGCACAGCTGCCGCCGCGGGCATCTCACCAAACACACCAAGTTCGTGCGGGACATGATCCGGGAGGTGTGTGGCTTAGCCCCTTACGAGCGACGAGCCATGGAGCTGCTCAAGGTCTCCAAGGACAAGCGGGCCCTCAAGTTCATCAAGAAAAGGGTGGGGACACATATCCACGCGAAGAGGGAAAGAGAGGAGCTGAGCAACGTCTTGGCCGCCATGAGGAAAGCGGCAGCCAAGAAGGACTGAGCCCTTCTCTGTTCACAATCACAATAAATCGTGCCCCCCCCCAAAAAAAAAACCAAACTCATATTCATAAAGTCGATGATGCCATCCAATCATCTCGTCATCCCCTTTTCCTCCTGTTCCTCACAATAGAGTAGTAGTCATAAGGACTTAGTGTTAGTCGCTCAGTCGTACCCCACTCTTTGCAACCCCTGGACTGCAGCCCACCAGGCTCCTCTGTCCATGAGGTTTTCCAGGCAAGGATACTGGAGTGGGGTGCCATTTCCTTCTCCAGGGGATCTTCCCAACCCAGGGACTGAACCGGGGTCTCCTGCACTGCAGGCAGATTCTTTACCAACTGAGCGACTCAAATGAATTATGACAGTCCTAAGATGGACTACTATCTGCAGCCATGAAAGATAAGCTCTTCAGAAAGATTAAAGAACCAGAAAATGCTGACAATACAATGTTAGATGACAGAAGCGAGATAAAAGCCGTATATATCAAGGTTTCTCACGTGGGGAGACACTGTGGTGAAATTCCCCATGCCACTAAGACACTCAGCTGATCCCTGAGCATCAGTGTTACTGAGGGGAGTGAGCCGTTGTGCTCAGACAGCCTTGAAAGTAGAGGATGGGAGGACGACAACCAGTGGTACATACATAATTATTCCAATATTGGGTAAACAGGAAAAACATATGAACATACACAGATCAGAGGTAATTAATGCCAGGCCACCTGTGATTGGTAAGGTCATGGCCTTGTAGACCAATACTTCTCAAGCATGAATGTGGATTCTGTGAAAAGCTGGATTATGGTTCACTATGTCTGGCGTCAGAGAAGGCAATGGCACCCCACTCCAGTACTCTTGCCTGGAAAATCCCACCGACAGAGGAGCCTGGTAGGCTGCAGTCCATGAGGTCGCTAAGAGTCAGACATGACTGAGCGACTTCACTTTCACTTTTCACCTTCATGCATTGGAGAAGGAAATGGCAACCCACTCCAGTGTTCTTGCCTGGAGAATCCCAGGGACGGGGGAGCCTTGTCGGAGGCCCTCTATGGGGTCGCACAGAGTCAGACATGACTGAAGCGACTTAGCAGCAGCAGCAGCATGTCTGGCGTGGGGCTGAGGTTCTATACTTCTAACAAGCTCCCAATGCAGCTGGTCCACAGCCACACAGGGACAAGCTAGGCTGCAGACTGCACTTCCTGGAGGGACAGATCCAAGCTAGGCTTGCAGGGACTAGGTGAGTACATGGGTGTGCGTTTACTTTTTTAGAATCTTCTATGTTTAGCTATTCCAAATCCTGAAAGATGATGCTGTGAAAGTGCTGCGCTCAATATGCCAGCAAATTTGGACAACTCAGCAGTGGCCACAGGACTGGAAAAGGTCAGTTTTCATTCCGATCCCAAAGAATGGCAATGCCAAAGAATGCCCAAACTACCCCACAATTGCACTCATCTCACACGCTAGTAAAGTCATGCTCAAAATTCTCCAAGGCAGGCTTCAGCAATATGTGAACCGTGAACTTCCTGATGTTCAAGCTGGTTTTAGAAAAGGCAGAGGAACCAGAGATCAAATTGCCAACATCTGCTGGATCATCAAAAAAGCAAGAGAGTTCCAGAAAAACATCTATTTCTGCTTTATTGACTAGGCCAAAGCCTTTGACTGTGTGGATCACAATAAACTGTGGAAAATTCTTCGAGAGATGGGAATACCAGACCACCTGATCTGCCTCTTGAGAAATTTGTATGCAGGTCAGGAAGCAACAGTTAGAACTGGACATGGAACAACAGACTGGTTCCAAATAGGAAAAGGAGTTCATCAAGGCTGTATATTGTCACCCTGTTTATTTAATTTATATGCAGAGTACATCATGAGAAACGCTGGACTGGAAGAAACACAAACTGGAATCAAGATTGCCGGGAGAAATATCAATAACCTCAGATATGCAGATGACACCACCCTTATGGCACAAAGTGAAGAGGAACTAAAAAGCCTCTTGATGAAAGTGAAAGTGGAGAGTGAAAAAGTTGGCTTAAAGCTCAACATTCAGAAAACTAAGATCATGGCATCTGGTCCTGTCACTTCATGGGAAATAGATGGGGAAACAGTGGAAACAGTGTCAGGCTGTATTTTTCTGGGCTCCAAAATCACTGCAGATGGTGATTGCAGCCATGAAATTAAAAGACGCTTACTCCTTGGAAGGAAAGTTATGACCAACCTAGATAGCATATTCAAAAGCAGAGACATTACTTTGCCAACAAAAGTCTATCTAGTCAAGGCTATGGTTTTTCCAGTGGTCATGTATGGATGTGAGAGTTGGACTGTGAAGAAAGCTGAGCGCCGAAGAATTGATGCTTTTGAACTGTGGTGTTGGAGAAGACTCTTGAGAGTCCCTTGGACTGCAAGGAGATCCAACCAGTCCATTCTAAAGGAGATCAGCCCTGGGATTTCTTTGGAAGGAATGATGCTGAAGCTGAAACTCCAGTACTTTGGCCACCTCATGCGAAGAGTTGACTCATTGGAAAAGACTCTGATGCTGGGAGGGATTGGGGGCAGGAGGAGAAGGGGACGACAGAGGATGAGATGGCTGGATGGCATCACTGACTTGATGGACGTGAGTCTGAGTGAACTCCGGGAGTTGGTGATGGACAGGGAGGCCTGGTGTGCTGCGATTCATGGGGTCACAAAGAGTCGGACATGACTGAGCGACTGATCTGATCTGATCTGATGCTTACTAGGTTTTCCACAATGAAAATTCATTGCTTTTGTAATCAGAAAGAAAACCTTTTACTATTCAAAACCTTTGACTCACACCACTAACAATAAATGCTGGAAAGGGTGTGGAAAAAAGAAAACCCTCCTACACTGTTGGTAAGAATGTAAACTGGTACAGCCATTATGGAAAACAGCATGGAGTGTCCTGAAAAAACTAAAAACAGAGCTTCCATATGATCCAGCAATCCCACTCCTGGGTATATATCTGGACAAAACTTGAATTCAAAAAGATACCACTGGTGGCTCGGTGGTCAAGAATCTACCTGCCAATGCAGGAGACACGGTTTTTTAATCCCTGATCCAGGAAGATCCTACATGCTGTGCAGGAACTAAGCCTGTGCACCACAACTATTGAGCCTGTGCTCTGTAGCCCAGGAGTCACAACTAATGAAGCCCACACACCCTAGAGCCTGTGCTCTGCAACAAGAGAAGCCACCACAGTGAGAAGCCCTCGCACCAGAACTAGAGAATGGCCCCCGCTCGCCACAGCTAAGAAAAGCCCATGCAGCAGTGAAGACCCAGCACAGCCAAAAATAAATAATTTTAAAAAGATACATGTACCCCAGTGTTCACAGTGGCACTGTTTAGAACAGCCAAGACATGGAAGCAACCTAAATGTCCAACAACAAATGAATGGATAAAGATGTGGTATACATATAAAATGGAATATTCAGTTCAGTCGCTCAGTCGTGTCTGACTCTTTGCGACCCCATGAATCGCAGCACGCCAGGCCTCCCTGTCCATCACCAACTCCCAGAGTTCATTCAGACTCCTCAGTCATAAAAAGAATAAAACAATGCCATTTGCAGCAACATGGATGGATCTAGAGATTATCATATTAAATGAAATAATTCAGACAAAAACAAATATCATATGGTATCACTTATATGTGGAAGCTAAAATATGACACAAACGAACTTACCTTGAGAAATCTGTATGCAGGTCAGGAAGCAACAGTGAGAACTGGACATGGAACAACAGACTGGTTCCAAATAGGAAAAGGAGTACATCAAGGCTGTATATTGTCACCCTGCTTATTTAACTTATATGCAGAGCACATCATGAGAAACGCTGGGCTGGAAGAAGCACAAGCTGGAATCAAGATTGCTGGGACAAATATCAATAACCTCAGATATGCAGATGACACCACCCTTATGGCAGAAAGTGAAGAAGAATTAAAAAGCCTCTTGATGAAAGTGAAAGAGGAGAGTGAAAAAGTTGGCTTAAAGCTCAACATTCAGAAAACGAAGATCATGGCATCTGGTCCCATCACTTCCTGGGAAATAGATGGGGAAACAGTGTCAGACTGTATTTTGGGGGGGCTCCAAAATCACTGCAGATGGTGATTGCCGCCATGAAATTAAAAGACGCTTACTCCTTGTAAGGAAAGTTATGACCAACCTAGATAGTATATGAAAAAGCAGAGACATTACTTTGCCAACAAAGGTCCATCTAGTCAAGGCTATGGTTTTTCCAGTGGTCATGTATGGATGTGAGAGTTGGACTGTGAAGAAAGCTGAGTGCCAAAGAATTGATGCTTTTGAACTATGGTGTTGGAGAAGACTCTTGAGAGTCCCCTGGATTGCAAGGAGATCCAACCAGTCCATTCTGAAGGAGATCAGCCCTGGGATTTCTTTGGAAGGAATGATGCTAAAGCTGAAACTCCAGTACTTTGGCCACCTCATGCAAAGAGCTGACTCATTGGAAAAGACTCTGATGCTGGGAGGGATTGGGGGCAGGAGGAGAAGGGGACGACAGAGGATGAGATGGCTGGATGGCATCACTGACTTGATGGACGTGAGTCTGAGTGAACTCCGGGAGTTGGTGATGGACAGGGAGGCCTGGCGTGCTGCGATTCATGGGGTCGCAAAGAGTCGGACACGACTGAGCGACTGAACTGAACTGAAGAAACAGAAACAGACTCACTGCCAAGGGGGAGGAGAGGAGGGGAACAATGGATTGAAAGTTTGGAATTAGCAGGTGCAAACTAGTATATACAGGATGTATAAACAAGGTTCTACTCTATAACACAAGGAACTACACCCAATATCCCGTAATAAACCATAATGGAAAAGAATAAGAAAAAGAAATTGTATATATATATATATATAACTGAATCACTGTGCTATACACCTGAATCTAACACAACATCGTAAATTATATGTCAGTAAAATAAAAAACAAAAAACCTTCCACTTACTAATCATTCTTATAAAAATCCATCCCAGGTAATTCCCTGATGGTCCAGTGGTTAGGACTCTGCATACCCACTGCAAGGGGCCCAGGTTCAATTCCTGGTGTGGGAACTAAGATCCCACAAGCAAAAAAAAAGAAAGAAATCCATCCAAAATAACAGGAAATGAAACTGAAAGGTAAAAATGCTGTTTGTACTCACAATACTGCTGACACCAAATATGTGGGTTTTTCCACACCAAGCAGTTCTGACACTAACTCCCCAGAGTGAGTACAGAGCTCACTCTTGTGGATTGAGGGCTCAGTCTCAGAAGACTGCTTTCCTCTTCAGATGGCAGCTGAAAGTCCCTGGTTCTCACCTGTACCTTCTACCAAGTGTTTATAAATCAGCGGTTCCCATGACCCCCTCCTCTGGCTTGATAATTTGCTTTAGTGGCTCACAGAATTTAGGAAAACACTTTACTTACAACTACTGGTTTCCTATAAATGATACAACTCAGGAACAGCCAAAGGGAAGAGATGCACAGGGCAAGGTATGGGGAAGGGGCACAGAGCTTCCCTGCCCCCTCTGCACACATGATCCTCCCAACACCTTGATGGGTTTGCCAACTCAGAAGTTCTCCAAACCCCTTTGCTTGGGGTTTTCATGGAGATTCCATTACACAGGCAGGACTGATTAAATCACTGGCCATGGGCGACTGAATTCAATTCTCCAGCACCTCTTCCCTTCTGGGGGTGGGGAAGAAGGGGCTGAGAATTCCAACCCTGTAATCACGTGCTTGGTTCCTCCAACAACTAGGCCCCAAACCAACCCCTAGTCTCAGCAATCAGCTCATTAGAGTAAACTCAGGTATGGTAGAAAGGGGCTTATTAAGAATAACAAAAGATGCTTCTCTCCTCAGGAGCTCAGGAGCCACGGAAGTAGCACAACCATATTTCTTATAGCACAGAATCGAAGGTTTACATACATTCAATTTAGAATGATTCACAACATTAAAAAATGAGCAAACACTTAGCTCTCTAATATTAAGAGAATGGCTAAAAAAGGCTAAAATAGCATGTGGTTATTATAAATGATAATAATAAAGACATGGAAAGAATGCTGTAATAAATATTAGTCTTGGTGTGACAGCTCTTAAAATGCTAACATAAAATGAATATTTATAAAGTGTTACAATTTATTAAATTTATTTTAAAAAACAAAGGCAAAGGGCTTCCCTGGTGATCCAGCGGCTAGGACTCTGCACTCCCAATGAAGGGGGCCCAGGGTTTGATCCCTGATCAGGGAACTAGGTCCTACCTGCTGCAACTAAGACCCAGGGCAGTCAAATAAATTTTTAAAGAAAAGAAAAACAAACAAAGGCAAAACAAAACTGGAAGAAAATATGTCAAAATGATGTCTTTGGGTCCTTGGATAGTGGGTCACAGAGAATTTTTTTCAACTTTCCAGAATAAAGCTGAATGGAAGAAAGGATACCAACTGGGGTGGGTAGGGGGAGATGGCAGGGGCTGGGGAGGGAAACCCCCTCCAGAACGTGAGAAGGGAGCAGCTCTGTGGCCACCAGCTAGGATGGGGAGGGCTGTGGAGGTGGAGGCTGTTCAGTAGCCCCTGGAACAACTGGCTGGGGGCGGAGGAGCAGAAAGGCCACAGTTTCATGAAGGTTCTAGACCTGGGCAGGAGAGGAAAGAGCCGTTCCTCCTCCCCGATGAGCCCACCGGCATTTCCAAGAATGGGTCCGGGCAGGAGCTGTTGACAGGGAAACCTCTGCCTCCTCTGCTTGCAGGGGACTCTGAAGGGACTGGCTGCCTTCCTGGACACAAAGGATGTTTTCAGCTCCCCGGGAAGACTTCAGTTCTCCATCTCTCCCTTCCCGCCCCCAGGATGTCGTCATTCCCCAGCATTCCTTAAGTGCACAAAGAACATGAATTCGGTTACCTTCTCTGATAAAGTAAAACTTTAGCCCAGTCCTCTGTTTCCATCTCTGGGCTCATCTCTGGCCTAAACCTCAGTTCCCTCATGTATGCCTCCTGAGAGCGAAAGGTAACAGAAACAAATGCAAACAAATAACCCCATGCTGCTGCTGCTAAATCGCTTCAGGGGTGTCCAACTCTGTGCAACCCCATAGACGGCAGCCCACCAGGCTCCCCTGTCCCTCGGATTCTCCAGGCAAGAACAATGGAGTGGGTTGCCATTTCCTTCAATGCATGAAAGTGAAAACATAAAGTGAAGTTGCTCAGTCATGTCAGACTCCTAGCGACCCCACGGACTGCAGCCCACCAGGCCCCTCCGTCCATGGGATTTTCCAGGCAAGAGTACTGGAGTGGGTTACCACTGCCTTCTCCAAAATAACCCCATACCATCAGTCGAAGATCAAATTAGCCCTTTTAAAACTACAAAATGCTCTGTAAATACAGATTAACAGCATCTTTATTATTTCTCCAGGTTAAAAGTAAACTGCGGGGGTGCTTGGTCTTTTGATTTCACCACAAAAGGGCAAGTCAGACACAGTACTTTACTGGGCCTGGGTCAAGATTTCATAACATTTCTGTTAGTTCCTCAAAAAACATTCTCAGGAGCGTGCTTCCCCAGCTGACAGACGAGGTACTGGACAGAACTCAGGTGGCCATGAGCCCGGCCCCGCCTGCTCCTCCTCTGTGAGGGGGAAGCCAGGGGACTCCTCTCCTTTCCAGATCGGAGTGCATTTAATTCCCAAACAACAGGGCCAAAGCCCTGGGTCCTGGCCCTGTTCTCACCGTCAGTTCCAAGGCTGCCGCTCCACTCCATCAAAGCCCTGTTGACAGCTGTCATGGAGAAGGTTTCCCAAGGCCACAAGGCAGGCCAGGATCCCTCTGGAAACAGGGAGGTCAGAGCTGGAACTCGTTTCTTCCCTGAGGCCTGCCTTCTAAAATTCTGGGGGAAAATCCCCCATATAAAGGTAAAAGCAAAGAAGACAGGGCTCCAACGGCAACAGCAGTCAACCTCACCCTCGGAGCCCTATGAGGTGGTCATTATTAGTACTCACATTTTACACAGAAGAAGGCTGAAGGGCAGAGTGGTTAAAAAAAGAAACACACACAGGTCAAGGTCACACAGGGAGGTGGTGGGAGAGGCAGAAAGACACCAGCGATCTGGTAAGAGTACACACTCAGTGGCGCCTTGCCTCACCTCGCCTCTGTTTGCTCTGGTTGCTCATCGACACCCTCTCCCTGCCTCCTGCCCGCTGCAGGTTTGGCCAGGGAGTGGTAATCACCTTCCTGAGAACACACCCGCGCACCTGAATCCCAGAGCTCTCCAGAAAGGATGCGAGCAACCCACTGGCCTCTAACCACTTCTTTCAACCACGCAAGGCAGCACCCCCTCCTCGTCCCGTATCTCTTCCCACACTGGGGCATGCACACACCTAGACTGGCAGCTCGAGCGACAAAGGTCTCAGAACAAATATCATCTGTGGCTTCTTGAAAACCACTCCACAAGGCTCCATCTGCATTTCCTCTTTACAGTCACGTTTCTGCCTCACCCACCACACCCACAAACTCTGAGTTCAGGGGAAGGTAACAAAGATGTAAATGAAACTCCAAATGTAGACAGAGGGGAGAATATCTGTCCCTTGACCCTACAGGCCACCCTTGGGTGCCTCAGTTCCTCCTGCCTGCGGAGCTGTCAGACCTGTCACCAGCTAGAGGGGGGTGGGCACAGCATGGGGAGGTGAGTACCTTCTGGGACCCCTCAGAGCAGCCACAAAGAGCCAGCACACAAGCTCAGAGTCCCTGTGGATGCCAAAGGCAGGCTGCTTAAAGAGGGAGGGCTTCTTTGTGGCCCACCTCAGGTGCCCAAGACCCGTCTTCCCACCCACAGAGAGTCAGTGGTTTGGGGTTTTGGAGGTATTTCTTTTTTCCACAGCAGCCTGCCCACACATGTTCTCCATTGCTATTGTACTGTACGGGTAGTAGACTATTCTCTGTAAATGAGTAATGCAGACAGGATGTGAGGAAAGTGATGACATCCCTTGTATTTTCTGTCACAGAATTGCTGCAGACTAAACACAAGAGTCTTCACTCTCTCCAAGGAATATGCTCTTTCCCTTTTCTTGCGGCAAGAGCCCTCAAGCTGCCTTTGGTTACTCCGAGTGGAGTAGACACACTCGCACACATAGGAAGACCTCTTACGGTAAGAACAACGGGGCAAGTGCGATGGTCCCCTGCCTCAAGGATGGGGCCACTGTAAGGAGTGGTGGAGACCAGAGGCAACTGGGGTACACTACCTTTTCCAGAAGGCTGCCCCACTACTTGCCTTCGGGAGTTCTGGGGCAGAATACTTGAAATCTCTCAATTGTCAATGTTAACTCGACTTCATTTTTTTCCCCCCAAACTCTGCGCTGGACTGATAAAACATTTCAATTGGCACATGCCCCCAGTTTTAACCAGTGTGGCACAAAAACCCAGCTTGCCTGAGACTGGCTGGGAGGGGACTTTAGCGGAGAATGGATATATGTATCGGTGAGGCTGAGTCACTTTGCTGCGCACCTGGAACTATCACAACACTGCTAATGGGCTATGCACCAATGCAAAATAGAAAGCTAAGAAAAAGACAGCTTGCCTAATCAACCAACCTTCTAGAGATGGAAGCTTTGCTGTCTGCTAGCCTTTGGACCAGCACAGAGGCTGGAAATAGCGTAAACTCTAAGATCTAGCCGATCAAAGTTTGAATCCTGGCTCTCAGCTGCCAGACCTCAAGTGAGCTACTAACCTCTCTTGGCTACAATTTCATCTGCAAAATGGGTTGAAAATATCCAATTTAAAGAGCTTTGTGAGAATTAAAAACACGTGTGAAGATGACTTGAGCTCTTAACGAATATTAAATTTCCTTCCCCCATATCACGAAAGAAGCCACCTGGCAAGCCATCCCTTCTTTAGATTTTCAACGTTCTCATCTGTTAAAAATGAAAATAATCCTCCAGCACGGCTGCTCCTCCTCACAGGATGGGATGAAGTGATGGAGATGAGAGGAGAGTGCTTACAAATTAGAAGATGATTACTGACTGGATTGCCAACACCCTTTTCTCTCATTTCTAGTCCGATAAAGTAGTATGCAATTTGCTTTTCAGCGTGTATATACCCTTTTATAACACTATGCAAGGAGAAGATGGTATCACATTTGTGGTAATTCCTTAAAATGGCTATTAGCAATCAGCTCTCCAGAACCCAAACCCACCATCCTCTCACCAAGGAGAGCAAAGTTAGGTCACTCCCTGATCACAGGGAGTGGCGAGTTTCTCTTCTCTCTCCCTGCTCTTGTTTTAGAGAATTGAGGTAGAAAATAAAGCTACTTAACAGTTGCATTGTTCTTTTATTCACACAAAGAAAACTAAATCACAAGCTAAGGAATTCCACTTAAGGACCATCATGAATTCACTATGACATTTTCCAACAGTAAGGGGATTTTTCTTGTCCTCTCGTTTTCTCATGCACTACAAGGAAACTGGGAGGTGCTGTGGCATTTCCTCAACAGAACTGACTTAAAGCATCTTTACAACTTTCATCCTAGTGAATCTATATGGGCAAGGCCTATGCTGAGGGATTCATCTAACGCTTCAAGTTTCAGCTATCACAGATATAATTTACTTGACCTTTTTCTCTTAAAGGAGGCATTAAAATCAGTTCCACAGAAGCTACTAAGAAATGTGGGTTTATCTTTGAGGACTATGCCTCCCTTTCCTCCCTCTACTAAACTTTAATAGCTCCCTTGTACTTTTCCAAATTACTAATCAGGCATGACAGAATGAGTAGGAATTATAGGATAAATCCAGAGGCAAGTTGGATGAATGTATCGATATGACTTCCAAGGCCCTCCTCTTGAACACAAGCTTCTTGGAAAAGAAAGTGCAGAAATTTTAGGAACCAGTTCCTTGCTAAGTATTTACACTTCATGATACCTGAAGCAAACAAAGTGACGACAGGAAGAAAGGATACACACACAGATAGGATCTCTTTCAGGTAATAGGCAGGTCTCCACTCACTTTGTTTTCACAATGTTGACTTTCTATTGATGTATCCAGTGCTTCCAGAAGTGTACACAAACCCTAAGTGTGTATGGTTTTGTTCACTACTCTGAGCTCTGTTTTTTTGTTGTTGTTGTTGAGCATAACTTGGAAAGGATTTGGGCAATTCAGAAAAACTGCTAACACATTTTACATAACCTGTCCGTTTGGAGTCAGCTCAACCCCCAAGGCTTGCTAATACCCTTTGTATAAAAAAAAGGCTGACCCAGCATCCACCTGCATCAGCTTGATCCTCTCAGCTGTGTCACACTCAGCAAATAGGGTATGCGTCACAGCAAAATAAAGCGGCATCCCCCAGAGGAAGAAAAAGGCTTGAGTGGAGAGACAGCCTTTACACCAAGTTACCAGTGAACATCTGTGGAAGGCTTTGAATCTAGAATCACTAGTGTTACCCTCCAAATCTATCTTCCACAAAAAAAAAAAAAAAAAAAAAACAAAGCTCCACAGGTGGTGTTACTTTTCAAGGGAAATGCCATAAAAAAGTAGAGTCAGCATACAAGGCAGTCCCTACCCCAATACCCTTCATCCAGCTTCAACTATTAACAATTCATGTCCAGTCTCCATCTTGCTCCCCTTCACTTCTCCACTGGCAGCCCTCCCCCAAACTGGATTATTTTGCAGCAAATCCTGAACCTATATTTCAAATTTAGAATGTATTTCTAACAGCAAGGGTTTTTAAAAAACTGTAATAGGTATACCATTACCTAAAGCAACTAAACAAAGCTAATATTCTTCATACTAATGAGTACAAATTTCCCCTATTGGCACAATTTAACTTTTTTTCATCAAATAAGCACCCACCAAGGTTTACACCTCTCACTGCCCTCTTGTCTCTTAAATAGCAAAAGCACAGGTTCCCCTGGCCCAGTGATTCTCACAGCTGGCAGGCTGCTCCTCACCTGCAATTCCCAATAATTCAATTCTAGAGATACCACAAAGACAACCCAATCTTAGAGGCTGTCAAGGAAAAAAAAAAGCATATGTTAATTAGTAGTTTTGTCATTGAAGAAGCTTAAGAATAATCTGAAAAGCACAGGTGAAACGATTTGAACTGAGCCATTAGCAATTCTGAGGTCCAAACACTCATTCTTAAGTCCTTTGCATTTCTGGTCTCTGTGGGTTTATCTCTGGGGTTTGAGCAACACTCTTCCCCCCAACCCCGCCCTTACCTGAGTCATTTGCACAAGCAAAGCAATGGGGTAAACCCAGCGTGTTTCCTCCCAGCGGCTGGACCTTCCTCCCCGGCCGCCTCCGGAATGCAGGGGGCGGGCCCTGCTGCCACCTCCCGAAGCCACCTACCCAGGTGAGAAACGGAGCTTCACTGAGACTACAAATTCCGGAGAGTTATTGAGAGAATTTTGAGCCATCCATGACGGTCACGGATGAACCAAACCAGAACACCACGGTCTCTGGGAACAAACAGCTTGAAAAGTCCTCGGGCTTAATCCCAGTGTCCGGGGCTCGCGGGGTACCGTCCCCAACGCCCGGGGGCCAGGAGACTGGACGCCCAACGAACGAAGTCCGCCCCCAACGCACACACGAGCAGGTGCGTCCGCGACGATACGCCCACCTGTGTGTGCCAAGGAGGAAAGTCACACTATCGCTAAAACATCAACTGTTTAATAATGTTTAATACCTTTCTCCTCGGCGATGGGGGTGCGGAGCGTCTGGGTGTGAGTATACGACCAACCCAGACCACCGGTTCCATGCCCGCACCCCAGCCCCGGAGCCCCAAACTCGGGGCCGACCCCAGGCGCGAAGACTACGACCACCCCTCAGCCGGACGGGTCAGGCTTGGGCGTCCTTGGCTTTCAGTCCAGGGCCCCCACTCCAAGTACTATACAACCTCTAGTACATTCCAGCCTCTGAATCCCAGGGAAAGAAATTCCTCTCCCTCCCCGAAGCGCAGAGCGCCGCCGGGGAAGCCGGGAGCGACGCGGTATCGCCGGCGCCCCGAAGTCCCTGGTGGGGAAGCTGCGGCGAGACGCCGGGCGCCGAATCCCGCGACTCACCTGATGCGCGGCGACTCCCGGCTCCCGCTCTACGTCCGAGGCGCTGGCGCCGGACCAGACCCGCGACGACGTCGCCGTCTGGACAACTGCCGCGCCCGGCCCCAGGTGACCAGGGACAGGTGGGGACAGCGAGCACCGACCGCTGTACCCTGCAATAACCCTGCGGCCGCTCCGCGCCCGCTACCAGGAAGTGCGGACGCCACCCTTCGAGCGCGCACGCCCCGTCGCGACCCCGGCGGGAGACCGGCCAGAGAGCGCCGCCTGCGGGCGGGGCGGCGAGAGGCGTGCGAGGCCAGCCACCTCGACCCGCGGGAGAGGGGCTGGGGTCGGCGCTGGCACAGGGGACGCCCCAAGGGTGTAGGGTGGAAGATGAGACCCCCTTTTGAGTGCCGGGCCTTCAGATCCCCCTACCCCTGCCCAAGGAGCTCCCATGTCCTCAGCAGGGTGGGCACGCGGCCACTGTCGGTTTCCTCCAGATGAGGGTATGCACAGGGTGACAGAATTTCATGTAAACAAACGCCTGTGAATTCACATTTTAAAATAAAACTGCAAATTGCATATTTGCAAGTAGTACATTTTTATTGCATTACCTTTGTCTCTGTCAACATTACTAATTTGTTATATTTATTCAACAAAATATTTGTTGAGTACCCACGACTTGCCAATCCTTTAAACAGGATGGGAATTTAATATAATTAAATTATATAATATCATAATATATAGGATATTATATGAAATTCCTATCCTTTAAAATACAGGCTAGGAATTCCCTGGCCGTCCAGTGCTTAGGATTCTGTGCTTCCACTGAGAAACACAGGTTGGATCTCTGGTGAGAGAATTTAGTGTCACACACAGCAGAGCAAAAAAGGAAGAAAGAAAACCACAGTTTTCTCCTCATGCTTTTCCTGAAGAGCCTTGAAAAAGCAGAGTGGCCTGGGCCTTTCTTAACCTCCCAGAAAGACTTTACTGGTCTTACAAGGAACTTAGCAACAGCCTGCCCAAAGGTGCAGTAAGAACTGAACTGTGACAGAAGTTAAGTGTGGGCTCCTGGGGGCTCTGAGGAGTGGCTTGACCCAACCTGGGGAGGTCAGAGATGAACTTCTGGAGAAGGGGAGAGGTGTGCTGAGTCCTGAAGGACTACAGTGTTCATCAGAATTGAAGTATTTCAGCCAACATTCCACCGTGAGCAAACTCAGAAGCCAAAAGCTGGCCAGAAAGGGCATGTTCTGATAGAGGAATAGCAAATTAGTCAGGATAGCTGAGAAGAAGAGGATGTGAACTGAGTTAGAGCAGGGGTGGAGGGGGGCCAGATCATGCTCCTATCAAACATAACAGCCTCCATCTGTGGAGTGTATAGTATAAAACAGGAACTGGCCATGCATCACTTCAAACTACATGATATAGGGTTATTACTCCCCTTTAAAGGAGATGAAAACAAGGTCTAGGATGGTGAGATGTCTTGCTAGTGACACAGCTGGGAGGAGGTGACCCTCAGGAGCTAGCCTGCATTCCTAATGATACTTTCCAGGTTAATCCAAGAGGCTGAATTATTTTCAAATGTTCTCAGCATCCTCAAGTATCCCCAGATGCCCACTGCTGTCTCCCCATTCCAAAGGCTGTGTCAACAACTGTCCTCAGATCCCCTCCTGTCGAGAACGGATTCCAGAGCACATGGTTGTGCACACCAGACTCTTTCCCAAGGGAAACTGGGTTTCAGGGACCAGTGGAGAGACTGGGGCAGAGCCCTTTCTTGTTCCCTAACAGCCATTCTCTCCTTCTTCCATAATAATAGAATTGAAGCTGAGCCCAGAGATGCTTAGGACAAAAGCTACATTTCCCTTTCTCCCTTGAGACAAAATACAGCAACAGTGGTGCCCAGGGCCCCTAGAATCCACTCAACCCAGCAGAACTTCTGAGGCAGCTGTTTCTCCCCCAACATGTCAGATATTTTTCACGGGGCAGACACTGCTTACTGCCTCCTCAATATCCATTCCCCCTTTTTTCCTTTCTAAGAGAACTCAGATTTTGTTCCAGAAGGCAACGTGCGGAGCTGAAATGCTCACCTTCCCAGAAGCCCTTGCAGTGCAGCCACATGACTCGATTCCCATCAGTGAGGTGGAGAGGGAAGATATCTAGAGATTCCTGAGAAGGATTTTGCTCTCCTGAAGTGCACACCACCACTTTTCTCCTTCTGTTTTATTCTGGCTGTGAGGTTGCTGTGAGCTTGGAAGGTGAGCAACTGTCTTATGACCACAGGACAACACATAAGGGAAAAGGAGGAGCTGCACCTACTGTAGACTGCCAAGTGCCAGACTTATTTCGTGAGAAAAATAATCCCTTTACTTTTTTAAAGCACTCTTGGTTTGTTGCAAGCAATTGAATGCAATCCTAATGGATATACTATTCTTTTCAAAGAAAAGCCTCAGAAATCAGTCTAGCCAACCCTACTTAAAACAGTGTGATAGGAGAAAGAGGGTGGGATTTGGCATGAGACAAATCTATGAATTTCAGCTCTTCCATTTAGTTAGCTAATGACTTTTGGCCATTTTGTAAAATTAGATTACTTACTATAAAATTAGAAATTGTCATAAAAATACAAAGCACAGTGCTTCCTGGCATATGGTGAGTGATTAATAAATTGTCAGTTTAGAGCCTCCACCAAGTGGATGCCTGGCCAATATGTAGATTCAGAATCACGTATCCACTTACTATTTCACTCCTTAGACAAATCTTTTATCTATTCAGATCTTCAGTTCAGTTCAGTTCAGTCGCTCAGTCGTGTCTGACTCTTTGCGACCCCATGAATCACAGCACGCCAGGCCACCTTGTCCATCACCAACTCCCGGAGTTCACTCAAACTCACGTCCATCAAGTCGGTGATGCCATCCAGCCATCTCATCCTCTGTCGTCCCCTTCTCCTCCTGCCCCCAATCCCTCCCAGCATCAGGGTCTTTTCCAATGAGTCAACTCTTCGCATGAGGTGGCCAAAGTACTGGAGTTTCAGCTTTAGCATCAGTCCTTCCAATGAACACCCAGGACTGATCTCCTTTAGAATGGACTGGTTGGATCTCCTTGCAGTCCAAGGGACTCTCAAGAGTCTTCTCCAACACCACACTTCAAAAGCATCAATTCTTTGGCACTCAGCTTTCTTCACAGTTTAACTCTCACATCCATACGTGACCACTGGAAAAACCATAGCCTTGACTAGATGGACCTTTGTTGGCAAAGTAATGTCTCTGCTTTTCAATATGCTATCTAGGTTGGTCATAACTTTCCTTCCAAGGAGTAAGTGTCTTTTAATTTCATGGCTGCAATCACCAGCTGCAGTGATTCAGATCTTAGATGCTTGTGATAGCAAAGTCAATCTTAAAGTTTCAGTAGAAACCAGCCCTTGCCTAGCATCTTGCTTCCTCATTTCCTAGAAAATATGCACGCTACCAAGATTTTTTAAAAGGAAAAGAATAGAAGCATAGACTTTGTAGTGACCAACTATGAGTTACTGGTATACTAGTTTAGCAAGTACACCTGTATATTTCTGTTTAGCTCTTTCTCTTTTTTAAAATAAGAACCTCTAATTTCAATGCTTCTAGGTTTGTATTTTTAATTACCAAACAAGATGTTTTAATAGTCCAAAAACATGCTTTTGTTGAAACTGCAACATATTATTCTATGCTGAAATTGAATAATATTAAAAATTGGTATTATTCACTTTGGCTTTCAATTTTTAAAATAATACATTCTTTCCATCACTACAGAAGTTTTTAAGTTAAAAAAAAAAAAGATGTACCATACTTTATTTAACCTGTCTTCTATTAATGGACATTTAGGTTATCTTTTGCCTGGAAAGTTCCATGGACGGAGGAGCCTGGTGGGCTGCGGTCCATGGGGTCTCAAAGAGTCAGACACGACTGAGCGACTTCACTTTGACTTTTCACTTTCATGCATTGGAGAAGGAAATGGCAACCCACTCCAGTGTTCTTGCCTGGAGAATCCCAGGGACGGGGGAGGCTGGTGGGCTGCCGTCTATGGGGTCGCACAGAGTTGGACACGACTGAATTGACTTAGCAGCAGCAGTAGCAGGTTATCTCTAGTTTATCTCACTTACGAACAACATTGCCTTGAACATCTTTGTCCCTACACTTTTACCCATTTGTGTAATCTGACCACATCGCTCCACTTTACTGCTTCCTTTCCAGGTGCAAGCCAGCATCCATCTCTTGATTGTATTATTGGAATAGCCTCCTGAATGGCCCCCTGTTTTTGTCCTTGTCCTCCTTGTCCTCCAGCAACCCACCACCTGAAACAGTCTTCTTTTTTTTGGCCATGCTGCACAGTTTTCAGGACCTTATTTCCCCCATCAGGGATCAAACCCTGGCTCTCAGCAGTGAAAGCACAGAGTCTTAACCACCGGACCACCAAGGAATTGCCTGGAGTAGTTATTTTAGAATGTAGGTCAGATATTGTCCCTCTCTGGTGAAAGCTTTCCAGTGGCTTCCCTCTCATTCAAAGTCCTTACAATAGTCTGTAGACTATATGGGAGGCCCCCATTGCCATTCCCTCTCTGCACCATCTCCTTCCATACTCCCCTCTCTGCTCCAGCCAGCGCACAAGGTTCTCTGGTGGTTTGTTTGAATATGCCAGGTAGACTTCTGCCTCAGGGTCTTTACACTTGCTATCTCTTTTTGGAACTCTGTTCTCCAAATAACACGTAACTTAATCCTTCATTTTTTTCAGGTCTTAACCTAGTTTTGTTTTTAATGGTTAACACCTGGGGAGGTTAACATGGGCCAGGCATCTGGTTCTAAGCGTTTTGCATGTATTACTTCATTAATCATTACACCCACCCTAAATCTTATGATCTCCATTATATAGACGAGGAACCTGAGGCACAGAGAGATGGAAGAATTTGCCCAAGACACACAGGTTGTAAAGAAGAGAACTGGGATTTGAGTTTCAGAGCCACTACAGTTTGTCATACTAGTGGTAGATGGAGACTGTCTCAGGAACTGCTAACATCCTTTCTACCCAATAACCTTGGTCAATATCTGAAGAGCCACATTTCTTCATAGCCTGGGTTTTGAAGGTTGTAGTTATTTTCTTGCTTGTATAGATGGACTTGTCTAAGCTTTTTATCATTGTTGTTTTCTCTCATTCATTTCAGTAGATTTCCTGGAGAAGCCCAGCATGTACACACTGTACTTCAACTTTACCAGAAATGTTTAGTAGCATTATTTTCAAGAAAACCACAAAGTAGCTATTGACTCCCTTACCCTGTTCAGTTGCTAAGTCATGTCTGATCCTTTACCACCCCATGGACTGCAGGACACCAGGCTTCCCTATCCTCCACTATCTCCCAGAGTTTGCAAGTTGATGGAAATATAAGTGAAACAGATTAGCTGTGAGCTCAGCATTGTTGAAGCAGGATGATGGATACATGGGGGTTATTACATTATTCCATCTACTGTGATATATGACTGAAATTAATTTACCCTAAGAATTTTTCCTTTTAAAATATAATAAATTTTCCTCTGGTCAGAACCCACCTATAGGAGGTAAGCAGACAAGATACAGTGTACAGTGAAGGAAACAGTGCAGAACTCTCAATTTGGCTGAGAAGATAGGTCATGACAGGCAGTAGCTTCAGCACTTGGAAGTTTCCTGTTTATATTTTTTATAGGAAAGCTTTGGTACAAAGTCCAAATTCAATGGCTAGTACCTTGGGCCAACAGAAGCTGACCTTATCAGTAACAGGTTTTTCAACAGCTGCTGTTTTCCCATGAAAGTGTTCACACATAGCTTCTGAAACCAGGACAGCAAGTATAAAGCACTGATGAATTGGAAAATATTTTTTATTTTATTGATAGTTTTCTTGCAGCAACATTCAGCCTCAGAATAGTGCAGGGGTGCTCCCTCTGAAGTTAGACTTTCGGGTTTCAAATCCTGGCAGACTGAGAGTTATCTAAGTTTTTAATGCCTTGGTAGTTTTTAAGATACATCTGTAAAATGGGGATAATAAGGCATATCTCAAAGGGTGTTGTAAGGATTAAATGAAATAATGTGTGAAATATGCTGTATACCATACCTGCCCAAAGTAAGGACCCAGTAAATAGTAGTTGTTGTTTTTAAAGCAAATTCCTGTTTTCCTTAGTTGTTTAATACTTTACAGATTGTCTAGGTAATATTCTAGTTCCTATATATAAACCATGAGAAATTAACAGTTTTTGTTTAGTTAAATGACTGTCTTTCCCACTAGACTCAGCTCTCTGAGACCAAGTGGGTGGTGGTGGTTTAGTTGCTCAGTCATGTCTGATTCTCTGTGACCCATGGACTGTAACCCATCAGTCTCCTCCGTCCATGGAATTCTCCACAGGCAAGAATATTAGAGTGGATTGCCATTTCCTCCTCCAGGGGATCTTCCTGACCCAGGGATTGAACCTGTGTCTCCTGCATCGCAGGTGGATTCTTTACGCACTGAGCTACGGGGAAGCCTCTGAAGATCCATTATTATTCACTTTGAATCCTCAGGGTTTAACATAATGCAGCTCATAATTTCTAAAAAAAAATCACATTGAATATAACAAAATACACAAAATTGAAGGTCTGAGCATTGTTCTTATGGTTATAAAGCGTTTAGGATACTGTTCTATAAGCAGTTTATAGTATGAAGTTCATGTGGCTTTTGTCTTTACCTTTCTTGGGGACCTCATTCAACAAATATTTATCAAGTGCTTCCTGAAAGGAAGGGACTGTTTGCTGGTGGCCTCATCATGGAATAAAGCAGACACAACTCTTATGCCCTGGAGAAGGCAACGGCACCCCACTCCAGTACCCTTGCCTGGAAAATCACATGGATGGAGGAGCCTAGTAGGCTGCAGTCCATGGGGTCTCGAGGAGTCAGACATGACTGAGCAACTTCACTCTCACTTTTCACTTTCCTGCATTGGAGAAGGAAATGGCAACCCACTCCAGTGCTCTTGCCTGGAGAATCCCAGGGACGGGGGAGCCTCCTGGGCTGCCGTCTATGGGGTCACACAGAGTCGGACACAACTGAAGTGACTTAGCAGCAGCAGCAGCAGCAACTCTTATGCCCAGAGTTTATTTTTAACAGGGAAGACCTTTGCATGACTACATATGTATAATTGAAGGAGAAGCACAGGGCACTGAGAGAGCAGACAAGGCGGCACTGAGCCTTTGTCTGAGGGCCTCTTAGAAAAGTGATGTGCAGGGTGATCGCAGAGCAGGAGTTGCTGAAGCTGAGCAAAGCGGGTCAAGGAGGATAAAGGATAGGCTTTCTGGTCACTGACTCTAACCCAGTCTGAAGGTCTCAGGATCGTAAAGAGACAACATAAAATGTTGCAGGAACCAGAAGGCTGGTTTGATTGAATCTGGGGAGGGCAAATAGCAAATTGTGGTCTGTGGTTAGAGGAGTCAGCAGGGATCAAATCATGGCAAGCCATTAAAAGATTTAGAATTTCATTCTGAATGCATGAAAAGATCCCCCCTAGAAGCTATGCTTTCTGCAATTCCCTTCAAATAACCTAAGAACATTGGAGAAAGTAGGTGGGGTATATATGAAACAAAATTCGCCATTCATTATTGTTGAAACTGTGTGATGAGTACATGGAAGTTTATTATACTCTATTTTTTGAATATTTAAATTTTTATGTAATAAAAAAAGAAATCCCTCCAGTTACAATGCAGAGAAAGGATTAAGAGACTTCCCTGATGGTCCAGTGGCTAAGACTCTGCGCTCCCAATGCAGGGAGCTTGGGTTCAATCCCTGGTCAGGGAACTAGATCCCACATGCCACAGCTAAAGAGCTCACATGCCTCCACAAAGACTGTAGATCGTGCATGCCACAACTAAGACCCTACACAGCCTTAAAAATATATACAAGAGAAAGGATTAAGAATAGCTGTGAAGAGACCTGACTTTGCTACACTCCAGGTGAAAAAGAAGACAGTCTTGAACTAAGGTCAAGCAGTAGGACTTGAGGGAACTGAATAGCTTCTAGTGATAACTGAGAACTCGAATAGGTGGACGTTGGTGACTGACTAGATGGAAGGGAAAATGTGTTGTATCATGAATGGGTCTGTGTTTACTGGTTTGAGCAATTAGGTGGAGAAGCTCTCCTGAGGATGAGTGGCCTGTGAAGAGAAGATTCTGGTATAGCCTTAATATTTCTTCCCATTAACTCCATCTACCTTCTCAAGGTTTTTACTACATTCTATGTGTTAGGCACTATATTGGGAGATGTGGAGTGGGCTAAAGAGGAATCTGCAGGTACAAATACAATAAGCCTCCATTAACTGAGTATCTGTGATGAGAGAGGTGTTTCACACACATTATCCATAATCCTCACAGCATCCATCCTAAGTAGAGGTTATTAGGCCCATTTTATAGATGAGGAAACTGAGGTCCCAGGAGCTTGTATAACTTTCCCAAAGTCACAGCAGGTGTGGGATGGAAGCTAAGTCAACTTTTTTGGCTCCAGAGCCTGTGGACTTTCCAGTATATGATACTGCCTCACAGAAGTGCTGAAAAGGCAGGTGGAGATGTTCCAAAGACAGTTCTATCCAAATCACAGTTGTTTTTCTCAGACTTGTACAGTTTCATGATTCGGAGGGATTACAATGCTAATATGTTGCTTGGAAATTAATGTATAAAAAATTCTGATACAGGTCAAGCCAGTTCATCAACTCCGTCATAAAGAACTGCAATTATCTCTTAATCAAGTTAAACTATCTTTTCCCAGATGATATCTTTAGCCCTTTGAATTCAATTACTGGAATAATGTTCCAGAGTTTGATGTGTTTCTTCCCTGGGGGACAGGATTGTTAACTGTTACAAGCAGCAGGCGAGATGTCTAGTACTTTCTCTTCCCTTCTGTGACTTCAGACGCTGTACAAAATGTTTGTCAAATATTCATTTGCCTGTGTTTATTTATTTTTTAAATCTAGGCAATTATTTAGACAGTAAAATATATCCAAAAGTTGTTTGTTTCAATGACATAAGGTAAATTGTGGGCCTTTTCTCCTCTTAACTTTTCTTATTATGGAAAATTTTAAACATGAAAAAAAAATAGAAGAGTATCATGAACCCCCATGTTCCCATCACCCACCTTCAACAATGATTAACTCACGGCCACACTTGTTTCATCCCTACCTACCCACCTCCTCCTACACCTCTGTTCAGAAGCAAACCCCCAACCTGGTAACATTTCATCTATAAATATTTCAGTATGTATCTTTAAGAGATAAGAACTCTTTGGGGGCCAAGTGTTTCATCAGGTATTTCCTGAGACTGGTTTGTGGGAACCTTTGCCAAGAAAGGGCTTAGATGTTTTCCAGAAAGCTGCAATGGGAAACGTGGGGCGCGAGGTCAGAGTAGAACGTTTGAGTGGGAGCGGCGCCCACTCAGGAAGAGTCAGGTCTTCAGATCTCACCCACCCCACCACTTCGTTGTTAGCTCTCTTCATGTTTGGTGAATTTATTGGTGTTTCTTCCTAAGTCTTAGACCGTGTTTTAATGACTCCCATGGCAGAATCTCAGCAGAGGTGGCAAGTTCTTTGGAAGAGTGACTGCATTTTGAAGTATCTGTCTCATCTGCAGTGTCTTCTCACGCCGGCCAGCTTGCTTTAATCAAACCAGCGACAAGTCTACCCAGGAAGGCCGACTGTAAGCTCCCTGAGGGTACAGTGTGGATATCTAGCTCACTCCACACATACCTGGAATAACCTTTAGCACATCATGAGTGCACAGGTGATTGTCCAACAAAGGAAGGGGGAAGGAAGGCCTGAACAACTAACTGGAAGAGTGTCTTTAGCTCTGGAAATAGCTAAAGGTGACAATAAACCAAGCAGCAAAAGAAAAAAAAAAAATCTCTGGGGAATGTGGTGGGCAGAATCATCGTCCCCTCAAAGGTGTCCACATTCTAATCCCCAGAACCTGGGAATATATGGCCTCATTCGACAAGAGGGACTGAGTAGATATGAAAAAGTTAAGAATCTCAAGGTGGGCAGTTTATCTTGGATTTTCTAGTGGGCCCAAAGTAAACACCAGGGTCCTTAAAATACAGGAAGGAGGCAAGAGAGTCAGAGGAGATGTGACAACAAGAGCAGAAGTCAGAGTGAAGCGAGCACTGACATTGAATATGGAAGAGACTGGCAGCCTCTAGAAGCTGGAAAAGCCAACAAACAGCTGCTCCTTCAGAACCTCCAGAAAATATCCCTGTCAGTTCAGTCGCTCAGTCGTGTCCAACTCTTTGCAACCCCATGAATCGCAGCACGCCAGGCCTCCCTGTCCATCACCAACTCCCGGAGTTCACCCAGAATCACGTCCATCGAGTCAGTGATGCCATCTAGCCATCTCATCCTCTGTCGTCCCCTTGTCCTCCTGCCCCCAATCCCTCCCAGCATCAGAGTCTTTTCCAATGAGTCAACTCTTTGCATGAGGTGGCCAAAGTACAGGAGTTTCAGCTTTAACATCATTCCTTCCAAAGAACACCCAGGGCTGATCTCCTTCAGAATGGACTGGTTGGATCTCCTTGCAGTCCAAGGGACTCTCAAGAGTCTTCTCCAACACCACAGTTCAAAAGCATCAATTCTTTGGCGCTCAGCCTTCTTCACAGTCCAACTTTCACATCCATATTTGACCACAGGAAAAACCATGGCCTTGACTAGATGAACCTTTGTTGGCAAAGTAATGTCTCTGCTTTTGAATATGCTATCTAGGTTGGTCATAACTAGACCCCTCTATTTTAGCCCCGGAGGCCCATGTTGGACCTCCAACCTCCAGAACTGCATGTTCCTAAAACAATCCTGTTGTCTCTACATTAAAAATTTATTCTGCGTCTGTTCCCTTCCCCATCCCCACACTGTACCCTAAATACACACCACTCTCTACTCTTTCACAGCCTCCTGACCTTAGTCCACTCTCCACAGAGCAGCTTGGTTGAGGGGGTTGCTTTCCATCAGCACACAGACTCCCCAGCACCTGGCACATAGAGCCTTTCACCGGCCTCTCCCCGCTTAACCATACCACGCTCCCCCTCACTCATGATGTCTCATTCTGAGCAGGCAAAGTCCCTTCCTGGCTGAGGGCCTTGGCAATGCTGGTCCCCTGGCTGGAGCCATTTCCCAGGATCTTTGTGCCACCGCAGGTGTCTATTTAAATGTCACTTCCTTCAAGGGACCTTCCGTAAGTCTGATCTATAGTATTGGGCCCACCCTCCTCTTGTTCTCTGTGGAATCTTAATTTCTTCAAAAACACATACTCTCTAAAATTTTATTGTTTGTACTCTTGCTTCTTGTCTATTTCAGCTCACTGAAAAATAGGCTTCTAAGGGTCTGGAGGCCTTGTCTATCTTGTACTTGCTGTATCCACAGTTCTTGCTTCATTCATTCACTGAATTGCCTGCTTCATTTGTATTTACTGAATAATGGATAGATGAATGTGCTTCCCAGGTGATAAAGAATCCACCTGCCAATGCAGGAGACACAAGAGAGGCAAGTTCAATCCCTGGGTAGGGAAGATCCCTTGGAGGTGGGTACCACAAGTCACTCCAGTATTCTTGTCTGGAGAATCCCATGGACAGAGGAGCCTGGTGGGCTACAGTCCATAGACTCTCAAAGAGTCGGGCACGATGGAAGTGACTTAGCACGCATGCACACATGCACAGATAGATGGATGAATACATTGCTAGTAGGGCCGAAGCTGGACCAGAGATTAAGATCCTCATGTCAGTGACTGGGTTGAGGGAACCTGATGGGCAAGGAATTCATGCACTTAATACCTGGGCAGACCCTGGTGTCAGAGTGTTTGACAGGTCTCTGCCAGTGCTGCTCACCTCCCCTTCCAGTCCAGCCTACCAGGTGCGTGGTGTCACCTTCCTGTAAAAAGAAGGAGATGGCTCATGAAATACAGTCTGTTGGTGACAAATGGTGGAACTGAAGAGCAGGAGGCTCCAAGGGGCAGAGCAGTGACAGGTGGAACGGGCAGAAGGGTGGCCAGGACAAGGCAACATGACATCAGGAGGGTGATGACAGGGGCAGCAGCCCTGGAGGGGAGGGGGCATAGCAAGGAAGGGATGAGCATAGAGCATGGGTAGTCCCTGAGTGCGGGTGAAGAGGCAGGGTGCATGAAAGGGTCACAGAAGGACCCCCGTGGCCGCTGGGGAGCATCTGTGGGTGACTTTAGGGAGCCCTTGAACCAAAAGGAGGGATTTGGAGTTGGGCTGCAGGTAGTTTTGGTGACTAAGGCTGCACCAGGTCACTTTGTTCCTCCCTATTCACAGTATTGTTGTGATTTTCCCCTTGGAATGAGAAATGGGGTAGAAGAAAGAAGGAAAAACAAGTGAAGTCGCTCAGTTGTGTCTGACTCTGCGACCCCATGTGCTGTAGCCTACCAGGCTCCTCTGCCCATGGGATTTTCCAGACAAGAATACTGGAGTGGGTTGCCATTCCTTCTCCAGGGGATCTTCCCAACCCAGGGATTGAACCCAGATATCCTGCATTGCAGGCAGACGCTTTACCATCTGAGCCACCAGGGAAGCCATGGGATAGAAGAGGGGAGTCCAAAAGCCAAGCATGAAGGTTTTTGTAGTGGGGCTACTTGTCACGTCAGAAGTCTAGGCTGGTTCTGAGCATATGATTGCTGAAGTGGATGCTGTAGTTTTGAGAGCTACAACTGTTTAATCAGGAGGGTTGTGATCTTTTATTGCTCAAAGGAGAGAGTGAATTAAAAACAACTGTGGGACATGCCGTAGGCCAGCTTGTCTTCTACCTGAACATCCAAAGTCTAAAGGTGATTATATGGTCTTTTCCCAAAGACAGGAAGTTACTATTTCAGAGAAAGAAACTCAGCTCTTTGAATCTCCTGGTTCTGAAAAACGGCAATTAAAGACAGGGGCCTGGGACAGCACCAGTTCAGCCCAAGTCACCTCGAGGATACCTGTTTTTGCAGGCAGCAACACTGGAGGAATCATCTCTAGTTGGCCAGGAACCAACTGGTTTCTGGTAGAAGGAGGTCTCAGCTACTATCTAACCGAGTACTAAGGCCGCTGCTGCTGCTGCCGCTGCTAAGTCGCTTCAGTTGTGTCCGACTCTGTGAGACCCCAGAGACGGCAGCCCACCAGGCTCCCCTGTCCCTGGGATCTTCCAGGCAAGAACACTGGAGTGGGTTGCCATTTCCTTCTCCAATGCATGAAAGTGAAAAGTGAAAGTGAAGTCACTCAGTTGTGTCCGACTCCTAGCGACCCCATGGACTGCAGCCTACCAGGCTCCTCCGTCCACGGGATTTTCCAGGCAAGAGCACTGGAGTGGGGTGCCATTGCCTTCTCTGACTAAGGCTGCTAACACAGGCCAACTATGCTCAGGAATCCTGCAGCTAGGCCATTCTTCAAACATTGATCTTGTCATTTCAGAGAAGTTTCATGGTTAGTGTTCTTGGACTTCCATCTGAATTGAGCGGCAGGCCTTGTGGACAATCAGTCATTTCTTCATTAATTGGCACTTCCTGTGTGCTCAGGGCTGTGCTAGATGCTTTGGGTAGAGGTATAGTTAAAAAGCATTAGAATGGGAGTTGGGAAACCTGGGTACTATCCCTCTGGCTCCCCCATTAGTTAGTAGCATGACCTTTGCAAAGTCATGTAACCTGTCTGTGCAAATGTTTCTTCATGTGTAAAATGAGAAGAGCGGATTCTGTTTGTTTAAAATCTTCTCTAGGGCGTCCCTGGTGGCTCAGTGGTAAAGAATCTGCCTGCCAGTGCAGGAGACATGGGTTTGATATCTGGTCTAGGACGATCCACATGCCAAGGAGCAACTAAGCTTGTGTGCCACAACTATTGAGCCTGCGCTCTAGAATCTGGGAACCATAACTACTGAAGCTCGCTCGGCATACAGCCTGTGCTCTGCAACAAGAGAACCACAACAACGAGCAGCCCATGCACACAGCTAGAGAGTAGCCCCTGCTCGCTGCAGCTGGAGAAAAAGCCTGTGCAGCAATGAAGACCCAGCAGAGCCAAAAATAAAATAATTTTAAAATTTAAAAGAAATCTCCTCTAGTCCTATAATTCTAGATTCTTCTAAGGAGTAGAAAAATCATACTCTGGAGATTTTTAATTGAATATCCACTAAGTGCAAGAGACTGTGAAAATGTTTGATTCCCCAAATTTCTTCGTTAAAACAGTGGGGAATATTGTTTGCAAGGTTATAATATAAAAGGGACTTCCAAATTCTGTGACTTAATTAACAAAGTGTTCCACCCAGAAGAGACTTGGCACAGGAGTTAGATGTGGTGTCATCCTAGGACCCCTGCTAAGGTGAAGCAGAGGGCTGAGTCCCCATAGTTGCCCTGCCCATGTCTTGGAAGTCATATCTCATGGATAATTCATTAAAAAAATCTTAAATCTCTGGATTCATTAAAAAAATCAATAACCAGCTCAAGTTGAGTTAAGCAAGATGAAATATTTTGGCACACAACACTGAAATGCCCAGGGATTGGCAGGGGCTGGCACAGTTTGATCCAGGAGCTCAGTGATGTCCCCAGGACTAAGCTTCTCTCCATCTCTCTTGTCTGCTCATCTCCACTCCTTGCTGATAAGATGGTGCCAGGGGCCCCAGGCCCTTAGCCAATCTGCACTAATAGCTGCCATACAGGTCCTGTTAGATTCAGTGGGGAATGTCTTAAAATAAAAAGTGACAATTTGAGCTGGAACTTAAAGGAACTGTGAGAACTTATGAGTTTTTGGTGGAACAGAGGAAATAGCCCAGGCAAAGACAGGAGAATAGATGAAAGCTTGGTGTGTTTAGGGAAATCCCAAATTCCAATTCATCAGAAGCATGTGCAGCGGGCATTAGGGGAAGTAAACAGTCATGTGCCCAATTTTTATCTAGAATTTTAGATAGCATCCACACCCAATTCCACAGTTTGGGCAAAATCTTTCCTTCTAATCTACCTACCTCACTTAAATTCTTTTTATGAGTTGAAAATGTCACCAAATAAACTACAAAAGCTTGACAGGAAAAGACTGACACCCCCAGAGTAAACAAGTTGTACTAAGTTTTTAGGAAGAGTAGGCAATGGGTTCATATTTCTCATCCAAACCCTGGTCCTTTTTGAAAGGGAGAGTGTCAATGGAAGTTTCCACCCCATTGGACCTGGGAGAGATGTTTGCCTTTAAACCTACTAAGGCCGCGACTGTCTTTCTGTCTTGGCTTTGGCTCCCTTGGAATCAGGCCTTGAGATAAGAATTTGAGTGTATGTAGCTTATGAGGTGGGCTTCCCCAGTAGCTCAGCTGGTAAAGAATCTGCCTGCAATGCAGGAGACCCCAGTTCAATTCCTGGGTTGGGAAGATCCCCTGGAGGAAAGTATGGCAACCCACTCCAGTATTCTTGCCTGGAGAATCCCCATGGATAAAGGAGCCTGGTGGGCTACAGTCCATGGGGTCACAAAGAGTGGGACATGACTGAGTGACTAATCACAGCACAGCAGCTTACTGGGCAGGGATCTCAGGAAACACCAACTGGGGAGTAGGAAAGTGAGACAAGGAAGGTGCTATGGGTTGAATTGTATTCCCCTCAAATTCATATGTTGAAGTCCTAACCCCTCAATACCTCAAAATGTATCCTTGGGCTTCCCTGGTGGTCCATGGTAAAGAATCACCTTGTAATGCAAGGGACACAGATTCAATCCCTGGTCTGGGAAGATCCCACATGCTCCAGAGCAGCCAAGCCCATGCACCACAACTACTGAACCCACACTCTAAAGCCCACGCACTGAACTACTGAAGCCCACACTCCTAGAGCCCAGGCTCCACGACAAAAGAAGTCACTGCAATCAGAAGCCCATGTACCGCAAAGAAGAGTAGCCCCTGCTTGCCACAGTTAGAGAAATCCCATGAGACACAGAGAAGCCCACTACAGCCAAAAAAAAAAAAAAAAATTTACTAACTTAAAAAAAATGTATTCTTATTTGGGACTAGGATATGAGTTAAGTTAGGATGAGGTTACATGGAGTAGAGTGGGCCCTAAACCAAAATAACTAATGTATTTATCAAAAGGGGAAATTTGGACACAGACACACACGCGGGTAGAATACCATGTGAACATGAAGGCAGAGATTGGGGTGGTACTTCTACAAGCCAAAGATTGCAAGCAAACCACCAGAGTTGGGGATAAAGGGAGGCAACAGAATTTTTTTTCCTCACAGCCTTTAGAAGGAACCCACACTGCTGACATTTTGATGTTAGACTTCTAGCCTCCAGAACTATGAGGCAATACATTTCTGTTCAAGCCACCCAACCTGTGGAACTTTCTTACAGTCCTAGAAGACTAACACTGAAGGGAAGGTCCCAATAAGGAATGTGTTATCTAGCAAGTTACCAGTGTGACCAAATATACCTTAATCCCAAATGGAGAGAGAACTCTGCAGACAGTGTAGAACTCAGAATTATCCTGCCAGATACAACTCAACAACAAAAGGACAGCACGATTTTAAAATGGACAAGGATAGATATTTCTCCAAAAAATACATGCAAATGGCCAGTACAGTCCAAGAAAAGATGTTTAACATCTGTCTTAGTCTGTGCCAGCTGCTCTGACAGAATACTATTGACTGGGTGGCTTAAACATCAGACATCTATTTTTCACAGGTCTAGAGGCTGGACGCGCAGGATCAGGGTGTCGGCCTGGTCAGATTCTTGGGGAAGACTCTCTTCCTGGTCTACAGATGAATGTCGTCTTGTATTGCATATGAAGGAGACAGGGAGTGCTACCTCTCTTTCTCTTCCAGTAAGGATATTAATCCCATCAAGGGACCCCACACTCATGACCTTATTACTTCCCAAAGTCCCCACCTCAAAATACCATCATATTAAGACTTCAATATATGGATTCTGGGGAACACAAACATTCAGTTCATAGCAACATCATTAGGCATTGCTGCTGCTGCTGCTGCTGCTGCTAAGTCGCTTCAGTCGTGTCCGACTCTGTGCGACTCCATAGACGGCAGCCCGCCAGGCTCCCCCCATCCCTGGGATTCTCCAGGCAAGAACACTGGAGTGGGTTGCCATTTCCTTCTCCAATGCATGAAAGTGAAAAGTGAAAGTGAAGTTGCTTAGTCGTGTTCGACTCTTCGAGACCCCATGGACTGCAGCCTACCAGGCTCCTCCGTCCATGGGATTTGCCAGGCAAGAGTACTGGAGTGGGGTGCCATCACCTTCTCCGTCATTAGGCATTAGGGAAATGCAAATCAAAATAGCAATGAGATACCACTTCACACCCACTAGAATGGCTAATGATAAAAAAGATGAGCAATGACAAGTGTTAGAGAAACTGGAATTCTCATACAATGCTGGTGAAAATTTTGGTGTAGCTGCTTTGTAAAACAGTTTTCCAGTTCTTCAAAAAGTTAAGCATAGAGTTATCATATGACCCAGTAATTCGAATCCTTAGATATTTACTCAAGAAAATCAAATTTATATGTCCACACAAAAACATGAATCCAACAGTATTCATAGTAGCAAAAGTGAAAACAACCCAAATATCCATGAGTTGATAAATGGATAAACAAAATGTGGTATACCCATAAAATGGAATATTATTTAGCAGTTAAAAGAATGAAGTACTGATACATACCACAACCTGAATGAAATCTTGAAAACATAAGTGAAAGAAGACAGTCACAAAGGGCTACATATTATATGATCCCACTTATATGAAATTGCCCAAAGGGCAAATCTGTAGAGACCAAAAGTAGGTTAGTGGTTGCTAGAGGCTGCAGAGAGGGTGGGATGGGGAGTGAGTACTACGGGGTTTCTTTTTGGAGTAATGAGAACATTCTGGAATTGAGTAGGAGTGATGGTTGTACAACTGTATGAATATACTAAAAACTGCTAAATTGTACACTTTATAAGTGTGAGTTGTATGGCATGTAAACTGTATCTCAATAAAAAAATAAGACATAAAATTTAAAAATACTCTGCTGCTTAAGGGAGGAGGGAGCTGGAATGTTGATTTGCCAGCTCCTAGCAGTCATTGGTTAAAAGCTGCTGCTGAGATACATTAATTTCCTGGAACTTGCGGCCTGATTCATATGTGGACTCAGGGAGCCAGAGAGAACCTACGCAAGAGTTGGTACTTGGAAGCTGGGCCTAAAGATGTTCAGGAAGTATCCATTCCAAAAGTGTGGAAAGTTCTCTATGGGCTCATGTGCCAATGCTACTTGCCTTCCAGGGTTATATAGTGTTGACTTCTGCTCTGTCCTCACACAAGTCAAAAGTAATCTCTCAACTTGGAAGATGAAGTGTTACACAAGGAGGGTTTTCTATGACGTATCTACGATTTAATTCATTTTGAGATTATCCACAGCCACTTTAGCAGCAAACAATAGAAATCAACTAACTTGGGCTAGGATGGCTATAATAAAAGAGATGGACAGTAACACGTGTTAAGGAGGATGTGGCAAACTAGAACCCTCATTTATAAGAAGAAGATGAAGCTATTGTTAAAGTCTGAGTGGCTCTGAGACTTATGCGTGAAGCTGGAGAATCAGGCTCAAATACTGAGCTGTAGCCAGAGAAACCTCATGTCAGAGCAAGGAAGTCACAGCAATTCTGCTTAGTTTCCAAGGCACACACCTTCAGCACAGCAAGCCTGAAATGGTTAAGCTCACACAGTGATGTCTAAATGAAGGCTAGAGTAGACAGGATTTGAGTACAGGGCTCTCTGAATCCAAAGTCCCCTATTCCTTCTGCAAGTCTGCAATTTCTTCATAAGGGAAACAGACACATGACGGCAGAAAGGTAGCTGCTAATGACGATGCCACTGGGACTCGGACAGTGTCCCTATTTTCCAGACGCAGTTTAAGTGGTATTGTTAGCAAATGCAGTCGCAGTCTGCGCTCATACCTGTGTCTCAAACAACTAATCGCCCAAGCTGCCTGTCCGTTCTGTTTGCCAGGTGCAGCTGGTCCCTGCTGAGCATGTGAATGGTTTACACCCCAGAGACAGTCTCCTCAGAGCTTTCGCCCCTGTCCATTTTGTGTAACTCTCCAAACTTGAGTTTTCTGGTCCTATTCTGTCGGCCTCCGTTTCTAAAGTCCTTTTCCTTTTTTCCTAAACCACAGGACTCTGTGTCATCAAACTCTTCTTATTTTCACTCACCTTTGTCCAGATCTTTTAAAGGCTAAGCTGCTCTCACATGTTTTGATCTCTGGACTCCTTAAATTGCTCTTTTAATAATTATTGAGGATGCTAAAAACTTCTGTTTTGTGAATTATTTCTGTCAATATTTTACTGCATTAGAAACCAAAAAAGCAAAAATTTTAAAAAGCTATATATATGGAATTTAGAAAGATGGTAACAATAACCCTGTGTACGAGACAGCAAAAGAGACACCGATGTATAGATCAGTCTTATGGACTCTGTGGGAGAGGGAGAGGGTGGGGAGATTTGGGAGAATAGCATTGAAACATGTATAATATCATGTATGAAATGAGTCGCCAGTCCAGGTTTGATGCACGGTACTGGATGCTTGGGGCTGGTGCACTGGGACGACCCAGAGGGAGGGTAGGGGAGGGAGGAGGGAGGTGGGTTCAGGATGGGGAACTCGGGTATACCTGTGGCGGATTCATTTTGATATTTGGCAAAACTAATACAATATTGTAAAGTTTAAAAATAAAATAAAAATTTAAAAAAATGATTAAAAATAAATAAATAAATAAAAATAAAATTATCCATAAAAAAAAACAACAGTGAAAGAGATTATAGGTTAACATAAATAAGGTGTTTTTATGAAAACATATTTTTTAAAACAAAAAATTTGTGATTCTCTTTACACAAAATAAATTAATTTATTTGCTTCTATTTCTTAAAATAGAAGCTTAGGCTCTTAATTTCAAAACTTTCTCTTTTTCTAATATAAACATTCAGTGCTATAAATTTCTCTCTAAGCACCACTTTGGTTATATGCTCCAAACTCCTGTATGTTTGATCTTTATTTTCATTTGATTCAAAACATTTGCTAATTGTCCTTTTGATACCCTCTTAGGCTGATCAGTTATTTATAAATATGTTGTCTAATTTCCAAACATTTGAGGATTTACCAGATACTGTCTATTTTATATTTCTGTTTTAATTCTGTTGTGATTAGAAAATTTTGTAGAACAAATTCTACAAATTCAATTCCGTAGAACATTTCTTATTGCCTAATATGGTCTATCCTAGTGAATGTTTCATGCGCACTTGAAAAGGATATGTATTCTGATGTCATTAGGTAGTGTTTCTATAAATGGAAACTAGGTCAAGTAGGTAATTACAATAGTGTAATTCACTTTTATATCCTTCCTGATTTTTCTACTTGTCCTGAGACAATAACATTAAAGTCTCTAATATATTTGTAGAACAGTCTCTATTTCTCCTATCAGTTCTAACAGTTTTTGCTTCTTACATTTTTAAACTGTGTTCTTAAGTGCATGCATATTCAGGGTTATGTTTTCTTAATGAATTAATGCCTTTATCATCATGCAATATCCTGCTTTGTCCACTTTGACATTAACAAAGCCACTTGAGCTTTCTTTTGATTTGCACTGGCATGGTACATCTTTTTCTATCCTTTTCTTTTTAGCCTATCTATGCTTTTAGTTTTATCCAATCTGGTGACCTCTGCCTTTTACTTTGGGGGTATTTGGACCACTTACTCTTAGTGTTAGCCCTAAATTTACCATCTTTCTAGTTTCTTTCTGTTTGATCTGCTCTTAATTCGTTTTCCCTTCTTTCCCTGCCTTTTAATCTAGTCAATTGAGTATTTATTATGGTTTTATTTAATCTTTACTAGACTTGTTAACTATGCATCTTTACAAAATTTTGGTAGTTACCTTAAAATTTACAATATATATTTTTAACTTAACACAGTGTACTTTCAAATAATATTATGGCTTTTTGTTGTTGCTGCTATTGGTCTGCATTCAGATGAGGTTTCCAACAGAATGTAAATCAACCGTATCACTAAGCACATTGTTTAGTTCCTGATATTTTTTTTTTTCAGATCAAGATTTTCTTGATGAAGTAAGCAGTATGTTGATTACATTCTTGAACAAGCTCTCTTTGTGTTGTGATCTAGCAATAACACAGTTTTGGCCCAGCACCACTCCTCAGATCATACTTTGAGTAGCATACTGATCTAAGCAATAGGCCAGAATATCTTTAAGGCTAAGGAGACCTATGTATGTTCTCTTCTACAAGAGCCTGATGCATGATCGAGAGCCCACTACCTTTAAGAAAGGAACAGTCCAGTCTTTTCTCAAAGTACATAAAAGATATCAAAGTAAATAGCCCACATCTACTTTGAGTAAAGTCTTCTTTTCTCAGATACATGTACCCTATGTTCATGGCAGCACTATTCACAGTAGACAAGACATGGAAACAGCCTAAATGTCCATTGACAGATGAGTAAAGAAAATGAGGTACATGTATACAATGGAGTACTACTTAGCCATAGAGAAGACTGAAATAATGTCATCTGCAGCAATATGGATGCAACTAGAGATCATCATACTAAGTCAGTCAGAAAGAGAAAGACAAATTCCATGCGATATCACTTACATGTGGAACCTAAAATATGACACGAATGAACCATCTATGAAGCAGAAACAGACTCACAGACACAGAGTGGACTGGTGGATGCCAAGGGGGAGGGGCTGGAATGGGAAGCTGGGTTCAGCAGAGGTAAGCTATTATATACGGAATGGATAAACAGCAAGGTCCTACTATACAGCACAGAGAACTATATTCAGTATCCGACGATAAGCCATAATGGAAAAGAATATAAGAAAAAAGAATGTATATACATGTATAACTGAACCACTTTGCTGTATAGCAGCAATTAACACAACATGGTAAATCAGTTATGTTTCGATAAAGACTTTTCTCATATTCTCTAACACTCCACACTGTTTGTCTTTGCTTTACTTCTTATTGAAGTATAATCTACACATATAAAAGTGTGCATATGTTCCTCTGTTCATGAGATTTTCCAGGTAAGAATACTGGAGTGGGTTGTCATTTTCTTCTCCAGGGGATCTTACCAACCCAGGGATTGAACCTGCATTTCCTGCATTGCAGGCAAATTCTTTACTGACTGAGCCACCAGGGAAGCCCATAAATGGACAAATCAATGAATTTGCATAAACTGACTACACTAGGGTAACCAGCACACAGATTGAGAGACAGAACACCACCAGAACCAAAGAAGACCTCCTTGAATCCCCCACCCTTCCGCCACTGTCCCTCAACAAGGGTACAGCTGTTCTGACTTCAAACAGCATAGCTTAGTGTTGCTTGTTTTGGAAACATGAATGGAATCACATTATATGTACTCTTTTGTGTCTGCTTTCTTTTTCTCAACCATTATGTTCATAAGACTCACCCATACTGTGGCATGTAGTTTTAGTTCATTCATTCTCACTGTTGTGCAGTGTTCCCCTGTACAAATATTTCACAATGTGTATATCCAATCCACTGTTGATAGGCATTTGTGTCGGTTCCAGTGTTTAGCTATCCCAATAATGCTGCTTGGACTCATCTTTAAAAAGAATCTGTTAAACATCTTTTGATGCATTTCTGTTTGGTGTATTCCTAGGAGTGGAGTGGTTGGGTCATAAAGTTGGTATGTGTTTGGCCTTAGTAGATATTACGAAACAGTTTTCTGAAATTATTACATCAATTTATTCTCCTGCTGACAAGGCATGAAAATTCCATTTGCTTCACATCTTCACCAACACTTGAATTTTCTTTTATTCTAGCCATTCTGGCAGTCCATGGGGTCGCTAGGAGTCGGACACGACTGAGCAACTTCACTTTCACTTTTCACTTTCATGCATTGGAGAAGGAAATGGCAACCCACTCCAGTGTTCTTGCCTGGAAAATCCCAGGGACAGGGGAGCCTAGTGGGCTGCCGTCTATGGGGTCGCACAGAGTCGGACACGACTGAAGCGACACAGCAGCAGCAGCAGAAGCAGCAGTAGTTATGTAGTGGTGTCACACTGTGGTCTTAATTTAATCACTGTTGATATTGAGGATGTCTGCACATGTTTATTTGAGAAACATTTCAGATGCTTCCTTGGGAGATGCTGAGGGTTCAAATCTTTTGCTTATTCTTTATTTGGGTTTCTGCTTTTTCTTACTGATTTGTAAGAGTTCTGGATACAAATCAGATATAAGTATTATATATATCTTAACTTACTCCAAGTCTTATCTTTTCACCTTCTTAACAGTGTCTTTTGATAAACAGAAGTTCTTACTATTACCGTAGCTAAATTTATCATTTTTCCCCCTTTATGGTCTGCATGATTTTGGTGACATCTTTAAGAAATCTTTACATGCTCAAGGTCATGAAGATATACTCCTCTCTTTTTTTTTATAAAGCTTTATTATTCTACATTTCATGTTTAGATCTTTACTTATCTGGAATTCATTTTTTGTATGATAGGATATAGAGGTCAAGATTTTTTTTCCATATAGGTACTTTGGTCCACATACTCACATTCACTCCCCACCAGACTGGAGTATCATATTTATTTTATTTTATTTTTTTTTAAATTTAATTTTATTATTATTATTATTTTTTACTTTATAATATTGTATTGGTTTTGCCATACATCAACATGCATCTGCCACGGGTGTACACATGTTCCCCATCCTGAACCCCCCTCCCACCTCCCTCCCCATACCATCCCTCTGGGTCATCCCAGTGCACCAGCCCCAAGCTTCCTGTATCCTGCATCGAACCTGGACTGGCGATTCGTTTCTTATATGATATTATACATATTTTAATGCCATTCTCCCAAATCATCCCCCCATTCCCTCTCCCACAGAGTCCAAAAGACTGTTCTATACATCTGTGTCTCTTTTGCTGTCGTGCATACATGGTTGTTGTTACCATCTTTCTAAATTCTATATATATGTGTTCAGTTCAGTTCAGTTCAGTCGCTCAGTCATGTCCGACTCTTTGCGACCCCATGAATCGCAGCACACCAGGCTTCCCTGTCCATCACCAACTCCCAGAGTTCACCCAGACTCACATCCATTGATTCAGTGATGCCATCCAGCCATCTCATCCTCTGTCGTCCCCTTCTCCTCCTGCCCCCAATCCCTCCCAGCATCAGAGTCTTTTCCAATGAGTCAACTCTTCGCATGAGGTGGCCAAAATACTGGAGTTTCAGCTTTAGCATCATTCCTTCCAAAGAAATCCCAGGGCTGATCTCTTTCAGAATGGACTGGTTGGATCTCCTTGCAGTCCAAGGGACTCTCAAGAGTCTTCTCCAACACCACAGTTCAAAAGCATCAATTCTTCGGCACTCAGCCTTCTTCACAGTCCAACTCTCACATCCATACATGACCATTGGAAAAACCATAGCCTTGACTAGACGGACCTTTGTTGGCAAAGTAATGTCTCTGCTTTTGAATATGCTATCTAGGTTGGTCATAACTTTCCTTCCAAGGAGTAAGCGTCTTTTAATTTCATGGCTGCAGTCACCATCTGCAGTGATTTTGGAGCCCAGAAAAATACAGTCTGACACTGTTTCCACTGTTTCCCCATCTATTTCCCATGAAGTGGTGGGACCGGATGCCATGATCTTCGTTTTCTGAATGTTGAGCTTTAAGCCAACTTTTTCACTCTCCACTTTCACTTTCATCAAGAGGCTTTTGAGTTCCTCTTCACTTTCTGCCATAAGGGTGGTGTCATCTGCATATCTGAGTTTATTGATATTTCTCCCAGCAATCTTGATTCCAGCTTGTGTTTCTTCCAGTCCAAGGTTTCTCATGATGTACTCTGCATATAAGTTAAATACTGTATTGGTGTTTTTCTTTCTGGCTTACTTCACACTGTATAATAGGCTCCAGCTTCATCCACCTCATTAGAACTGATTCAAACGTATTCTTTTTAATGGCTGAGTAATACTCCATTGTGTATATGTACCACAGCTTTCTTATCCATTCATCTGCTGATGGACATCTAGGTTGCTTCCATGTCCTGGCTATTATAAACAATGCTGCGATGAACATTGGGGTACATGTGTCTCTTTCAATTCTGGTTTCCTCGGTGTGTATGCCCAGCAGTGGGATTGCTGGGTCATATGGCAGTTCTATTTCCAGTTTTTAAAGGAATCTCCACACTGTTCTCCATAGTGGATGTACTAGTTTTCATTCCCACCAACAGTGTAAGAGGGTTCCCTTTTCTCCACATCCTCTCCAGCATTTATTGCTTGTAGACTTTTGGATCGCAGCCATTCTGACTGGCGTGAAATGGTACCTCATTGTGGTTTTTTAAATCAAGTGAATATAAACATGTGAGTATTAATCTTTTTCAAGGCTATTGGCTATTTTGGGTCTGATTTTTGTAGATATTTCTGTCTACATTTTAGAATCAGCCTATCATTTTTCATTAAAGAAATCCCTGTTGGGATATTGATTAGAATTTAATTTAACCTATACATCAATTTGAGGAGAAATGAAATCTTTATAATATTGTCACAATTCAGGAACATGCTATATATTAATCCATTTATTTATGTCTTAATATGTGTTAGTTTATCTTAATATTTTTCAGTTTTCAGTGTAGAGGAGTGTTATTTCATCACAGTAACATTGCTTGCACATTTTGCTAGACTTAATCCTAGATGTTTTATATTTTTTGATGCTATTGTAAATGGTAGTATTTTAATTTCTACTTGTTTGTTGTTTGTATATAGAAACATTAATACTATTCTGTTTTTAATCTATGTTAACCTTTATCCAATAGCTTTCCTAGTTCCAGTGGCTTGTCTGTAAATTCTTCTGTATTTTCCCTGTATATAATCATGTCATACAATTTATTTTCAATTCTTATGCTTTTTATTCCTTTTTCTTTCCTTAGTGCATCAGCTGGTACTTCTAGTATGATATTGAATAGGAGGCCCTTTGGGATTGGAATGAAAACTGACCTTTTCCAGTCCTGTGGCCACTGCTGTTTTCCAAATTTGCTGGCATATTGAGTGCAGCACTTTAACAGCACCATCTTTTAGGATTTGAAATAGCTCAACTGGAATTTCATCACCTCCACTAGCTTTGTTTGTAGTGATGCTTCCTAAGGCCCACTTGACTTCACATTTCAGGATGTCTGGCTCTAGGTGAGTGATCACACCATCGTGATTATCTGTGTCGAGCAGATCTTTTTCGTATAGTTCTGTGTATTCTTGCCACCTCTTCTTAATATCTTCTGCTTCTGTTAGGTCCATTCCATTTCTTCCTTTATTGTGCTCATCTTTGCATGAAATTTTCCCTTGGTATCTCTAATTTTCTTGAAGAGATCTGTAGTCTTTCCCATTCTTTTGTTTTCCTCTATTTCTTTGCATTGATCACTGAAGAAGGCTTTCTTATCTCTCCTTGCTATTCTTTGGAACTCTGCATTCAAATGGGTGTATCTTTCCTTTTCTCCTTTGCTTTTTGCTTCTCTTCTTTTCTCAGATATTTGTAAGCCCTTCTCAGACAACCATTTTGCCTTTTAGTATAGTATAGAGAACTATATTCAGTATACTCTAATAAACCATAATGGAAAAGAATATTTAAAAAAAACAATGTATATATGTGTGTGTGTGTGTATAACTGAATCATTTTGCTGTAGAGCAGTAATACAACTGTAAATCAATTATACTTTAAAAAAATTCTTAATATTCCCTAAGATTAAGTCAATTGGGTCATTTACTATTCTGCACAAAGTATCTCTTATCTGTCTTTGTTTTCTACTTGTTTTTACTCAACATGTAACCTAATAATCCCACTGGACCCCAAGACTTATGCAGTCTTTTTCTATTCCCTGAATGTGATTTCCTCTGACTGCAAAACTCCAACATACTTTGTATTCTCTTATCACTTCTAATCAGATTGAGCCCTTGAACGATGGTTTGTTTTGTACTCATCTCATTGCTCCTTCTTGGGAATGTGATTCCTGCAGTCCTCACACAGCACAGTGATTCACACATTGGATGTGCTCAGTAAATACTTGTTGAATTCACAAGAAAGGCAACAGAAGGCTTCTTAACAGGGACTGAGGTTTAATGGTCAGAGAGTCTCAGGGAATTATTCTATCCACCATGGTGGATACTGGTGCGTCTGTTCATCCAGTGTTAGGTCAGGGAGCCAAGGCAATGGTGCAGCACTTGGAGTCCTAGTCTGAGGGAAACCTCCACTAGTCTGCGTGGTTCTCTCTCCCATCCAGGATGTGATTAATCATCTGTGCAAAGACAGTGAAGGAACTGTTGCTACACAGAATACGGATTCCCTCAATATTGAAAAGTTCAGCATAAAAGAGTACGTAAGTTTCATTTTATAGGACATTGAAAACAGGCAGAGGTGAGCATGGTGGGAAAGGGAAGAGTCAGGTGGCTAGGTGGGCACTGGAGGCTTCTGGGTGCTGCTGTTCTACTTCTAGGTCTGGTTGATGTCACACGGGTGTGTTCACTTTGTGATAATTCACCAAGCCACACACTCATGATTTGTATATTTTTCTTTCGGTATGTCACACTTTATTCCAAAATTTTATTTAAAAATATTTCCTGTGAGTGTGCTCATTTAATTAATTATCCAGTTAAGCTGTTCTAGCAACAGAACATTAAAAGGCAACAGGAAGTTTGTCACACACATTAAAGCAAATGCCCTTCTCTAAATGTACTGTTCTTGGCTGCCTTGCTCTGCAGAAGGATCTTATGTTGCTGCAGGAGAGACTCAGTTTTATAGTACAAATCTGCTTGAAAAAAATTTCCATGATTACATGCTGTTATCAAGAAAAATAAAATCAGCCAACAGGAAGGAAATGGAATTGTTCTCAGCAGCAAAGAACAATGTCCTGGGTTGCTTCCTCTTTGTAGTGTAGCACAGGGTAAACAAAACGAGCATCCTGATGGATTTTATTTTAAGCAGGTTTAACTTTGACTATGATAAGCATGAGATAATTAAGAAATAAGTAGAATGCTTATTTGACATTGTCTCAGATGTTAAGGCTCTGTACTGGAAGTCTCTCACAGAGGATCAGGGAGTTATTCTATTTCTTTCTTTTCTATTCCAACAGTTAGTGGTTATTTTTCACTTGGATTTGGAAATTCCTAGAGGGCAATATTCCCAACTTTGGAAAGCATGTTTATAGTAAAAAGGGAATGAGTGATTGCAGTGGTAAAACCATTGCTTGTTGCATGAGGGCTACCCCATTCGCCTTCCTTTTTTGCCTCCCCAGTCTCTCTTTCATGATCTAAGTAAGCCCCACAGCACCAGCGTTTTCTCTATGGCACACAGAGTTCAACTTTGCAGTTGCCTGAATGGCAACCCACTCCAGTATTCTTGCCTGGAGAATTCCATGGACAGAGAGAGGAGCCTGGTGGGCTACAGTGTATGGGGTCGCAAAGAGTTAGATAAGACTGAGTGACTAACACTTTCACTTATCTTCCCCCACAAGGCTGGAAACTTCCAGGTGGCAGAGATCATTCTCTTAGGGTAGAAGATGGATCTCCTTCTGCACTGTTTGCTCTTGTTTGGGCAGAGGCTGGTGGCTTGCTCCTTAACCTGGACTGTGAGCTGCTTGGAGGCAGGGACTACAGGTTCCTCATGTCGTATTTCCCTTGTTTGGTACATTGTGGGGGCTCAGTAAGTGTTGACTGAACAAAGCAAAAGAAGGAAGTTGAATCAGGTCTCCCAGTTTCAAAGTTCTGCAGTTGCCTGACCTCCGAGTGCTACAGAAAACTGTAATTGCTTCGTGGAAAAGCATTCTATGGTCTATATTGGGGGTGTAAATGGCATTCCTTCTGTCCCTACGGGTCACCACACTCCTCTTAATCTGTATAGTCTGGAATAAAGAATGTGAGTTGGGAAAATTCCCTGGTGGTCCAGTGGTTAGGACTTAGTGCATACTGCTGTGGCCTGGGTTCAATCCCTGGTCCGGGAACTAAGATTTCACAAGCCAAGCAACAAGGTCAGGGAAAGAAAAAAGAATATGAGTAGGCAATGGGGCTGAAAGTTTGTGCTTCAGTTGCTCAATTGTGTCTGACTCTTTGAGACCCCATGGACTGCAGTACGCCAGGCTTCCCTGTCCATCAACAACTCCCAGAGCTTGCTCAAACTCATCCATCAAGTCAGTGATACCATCTAACCATCTCATCCTCTGTTGTCCCCTTCTCTTCCTGCCTTCAATCTTTCCCAGCACCAGGTCTCTTCCAATGAGTTGGCTGTTCATATCAGATGGCCAGAGTACTGGAGCTTTAGCTTCAGCATCAGTCATTCCAATGAGTATTCAGGGTTGATTTAAGATTGACTGGTTTGATCTCCTTGCTTTCCAAGAGACTCTCAAGAGTCTTCTCCAGCATCAGTTGGAAAGCATCAGTTGGAAAGCATCAGTTCTTCGGTGCTCTGCCTTCTTTACTGTCTAGCTCTCACATCCATACATGACTACTGGAAAGACCATAGCCTTGACTATATGGACCTCTGTCAGCAAAGTAATGTCCTTACTTTTTAACACACTGTCTAGGTTTGTCATAGCTTTCCTGCCAAGAATCAATCGTCTTCGAATTTCATGGCTGTGGTCACCATCTGAAGTGATTTTAGAGCCCAAGAAGAGGAAATCTGTCACTGCTTCCACCTTTCCCCTTCTATTTGCCATGAAGGGATGGGACCAGATGCTATGATCTTAGTTTTTTTAACACTGAGTTTTAAGCCAGCTTTTTCACTTTCTTTCTTCACCCTCATCAAGAGGTTCTTTAGTTCCTCTTCACTTTTTGCCATTAGAGTGGTATCATCTGCATATCTGAGGTAGCTGATATTTCTCCTGGCAATCTTGATTCCAGCTTGTAACTCATCCAGCCCAGCATTTCATATGATGTACTCTGCACGTAAGTTAATTAAACAGGGTGACAATAAACAGCCTTGTTGTACTTTCTCGATCCTGAATCAGTCTGTTGTTCTAACTATTGCTTCTTGACCCGCATACAGGTTTCTCAGGAGAGAGGTAAGATGGTCTGGTATTTCCATCTGTTTAAGAGTTTTCCACAGTTTATGATCCACACTGTCAAAGGCTTTAGTGTAGTCAATGAAACAGAGGTAGATGTTTTTCTGGAATTCCTTTGCTTTCTCTATGATCCAGCAAATGTTGGCAAGTTGATTTCTGGTTCCTTTGCCTTTTCTAAATCCAGCTTGAACATCTGGAAATTCTCGGTTCATGTACTACTGAAGCCTAGATTGAAGGATTTTGAGCATAACCTTATCAGCATGGAAGATGAGTGCAATTGTCCGGTGGTTTGAACATTCTTTAGCACTGCCCTTCTTGGGAACTGGTGTGAGGACTGGCCCTGTCCAGTTCTGTGGCTACTGCTGGATTTTCAAAATTTGCTGACATATTGAGTGCAGCACTTTAACCTTTTAGGATTTTAAATTAGGATTTTAAATAGCTCTGCTGGAATTTCATCCTCTCCACTAGCTTTACCACTCTGTGTTCCCCTCCAACACTATTTAATAAGTCACTTTGGTTGGTGACTGTGGGAATCACTAGACATCTTCAGAATCCTTGCATATGCCATTTTTAAGAAATACAATTTGCAATCTGACCTTTGGAAAGAGATTAAGCTGGGGCAGGCTGGAAGGTGAGGCAGAAGCAAATGCATAGGAATTTGAGAAGTGGAGAATCCTGAGATTTCTTTTATTAAACAGTGATAATAAAGTTATTAAGAATTAGAGTTTCAATCTTGTAAACCTTGTAGAGTATATGCAACTAGAGAGCAGGGATGGAAATGCATTCTGTCTTGTGTAGCATCTAATCACTCTTTCCAGTTGTGAAGTCTGACAGATTTTGTATAGACTATACAAATGCAGACCAGTTTCTACATACTCATTGCTATTTTCCTCAGTTTCAGATTAATTTGTTAGTAAAGCCTTTTCTTTGCAGTACAAAGTGCTATAATTGTAAGAGGTGAAGATTTGGTTATATTAATCATTACATCTTCCTCTTCCAATCCCCTCTTGTGTCAATCATCAAACACACTGTAATGTGAAATCTTTGTAACACGCATTTGGTATATACTAAGTCTCAAGTTAACATTAAGTTCACATTTTGAAACTTGAAGTTGGTGAACAGAAATACAATTTAAAATCATAAGCTGGTTAATTTTTCCTCTGGAAAAAATATTAAGTCTAGAGTTTCACTCACACAAATTCTTTTTTCCAGATCAGCAATTTCTGCATATTCTAAGTGCAAAGTTCTTGAATTCATTTAATACATTTTCCCACCTCAGTGAACACAGTTATACTCTTCAGAGTTTGGAAGTATAAATGTATGTTTTAACAATAGTTATTTCTGGAGGGTAGATTTGGGGGGTTTCTTTTTGCTTTTATGTATTTTCTGACTTTTGTGTACTAAGACAATAAGTTCTAATTATTTTAAAGCAAGAGGGAAGTTGTGGTTAGAACATGTAAATTTAAGAACTATTAAGAAATATTCATATGGTCACTCCAATAGCCACATTTTCTTTTATATCTAGACTTGCCTGTCATCAGTCCATTTCCATGTGGTTAGTATAGCCTAAGATGGAATGAGACTGTGACACTTTCCTTTGAATCAATTCCCTCCAAAGGTACCTCAGTATCACTGTTCATACTTACTATCCTGCATCAGTCAGTCATGCTTCAGTTCCAGGTGACAGAAGCCTCACAAAATAGCTTAAGCAAAATGAGAAATTTGCTTGCTCATGAAAAATCCAGGGTGAGCTTTAGATAGGGCTAGATCTAGGAGTTCCATGATGACATTATGTCTTTTCTTCCTTGGTTTTGCTTTCACGATGGTTTTATTTCTAGGCAGGTGCAGTCCACCTGGAGGAAATACAGTCATTGGCATCTCCAGGTACACTTCATCCTTAGAACTCTATTGTAGACAATGCAGAGAGGACTTGGTCTGCATTGGGTCATGTGCTCTTCCATGGGGTCAGTCACCCTAGAATGGAATGAGGAGGCTACAGAAGGAAGAGTGGTCCCCAAAGGAAGAGATTCTAAGCAAACCATCATTCCCCCAGGGGTGCATAGTTGAGCAGCTTCTTGGTTAGGCCCACTTGGGCCAGCATCCAGGGTATCCTTTGGGTGTACTTAGCCTGCAGCAGCCCCAGGCAGGCCTCCCACTTGTTGCCAACAATCTTGCTACAGGTGAAGCAGTGCACAGGTATTATCATGGCAGCAGCATGCCAGCTGGCTGATCCTGCAGGCTGTCCCAACTTGGAACTTGCTAAGTATGTGTTACTGAAGTAGATGTGAGCTGTGAATTATATTAAATACTAAACTACACTAAATTAAGTATCACCGACCTTTGAATATAATGTTATAGTTCTACTTGATATTGGTGTTAACTGATTATCTAGGTAAAGGGTGTTTAACCTGGAGTACACAGAACTCTAAGGGGATTTGTCAGAATTTGGAGGATATGTGAACTTGGTTAGGAAAAAAAAAATTTTTTTTTCACTAGGCTATAACTGAAATTTAGTATTCCTTTTAATTATAGATACATATAATCCAGAGATGTTTTAGGCAGTAATCTGACTTTGTCGTTAATAGGATTCTCGTCTTTTCATATCACATTGCAGTTGCAGAGATCTCAATATATTGTTCATGCTGCCTCAATGTCATAGCAGCTATTAAGCTCTCTGCTAGATCTGATTAGTAAGTGAACACATACATTACTCTATCACACACATATTTTGATAACTTACACCTCAACATAACTAGTTCTGTTTGTAATGCTATGCATTTTACTTCTGCACTTAAAAACAACATTCTGAGACAGGATCCACGGCACAAGAGTTGAAGTGATCTAGCATTCACTGGAAACAAGATGAGACCAAAGTATGATGATCTGACTCAAGAACTTTAGCCCACCTGCTCTAAGGTGGGGCTGAGATAAGAGATTATGAGCCTTTTCAGTACACTTCAGTTCAGTCATGTCCTACTCTTTGTGACCCCATGAACCACAGCACGCCAGGCCTCCCTGTCCATCACCAACTCCCGGAGTTTACCTAAACTCATGTCCATTGAGTCGGTGATGCTATCTAACCATCTCATCCTCTGTTGTCCCCTTCTCCTCCTGCCCTCAATCTTTACCAGCATCAGGATCTTTTCAAATAGGTCAGCTCTTCACATCAGGTGGTCAAAAGTATTGGAGTTTCAGCTTCAACATCAGTCCTTCCAATGAACACCCAGGACTGATCTCCTTTAGGATGGACTGGTTGGATCTCCTTGCAGTCCAAGGGACTCTCAAGAGTCTTCTCCAACACCACAGTTCAAAAGCATCAATTTTTCTGCACTCAGCTTTCTTTATACTACAACTCACATCCATACATGACTACTGGAAAAACCACAGCCTTGACTAGATGGACCTTTGTTGACAAAGTAATGTCTCTGCTTTTTAATATGCTGTCTAGGTTGGTTGACTATGCCAAAGCCTTTGACTGTGTGGATCCCAATAAACTGTGGAAAATTCTGAAAGAGATGGGATTACCAGACCAACTGATCTGCCTCTTGAGAAACCTATATGCAGGTCAGGAAGCAACAGTTAGAACTGGACATGGAACAACAGACTGGTTCCAAATTGGGGAAGGAGTACATTAAGGCTGTATATTGTCATCCTGCTTATTTAACTTATATGCAGAGTACATCGTGAGAAATGCTGGACTGGAAGAAACACAAGCTGGAATCAAGACTGCCAGGAGAAATATTAATAACCTCAGATATGCAGATGATACCACCCTTATGGCAGAAAGTGAAGAGGAACTCAAAAGCTTCTTGATGAAAATGAAAGAGGAGAGTGAAAAAGTTGGCTTAAAGCTCAACATTCAGAAAACGAAGATCATGGCATCTGGTCCCGTCACTTCATGGGAAAATAGATGGGGAAACAGTGGAAACAGTGTCAGACTTTATTTTTTTGGGCTCCAAAATCACTGCAGATGGTGACTGCAGCCATGAAATTAAAAGACGCTTACTCCTTGGAAGGAAAGTTATGACCAACCTAGATAGCATATTCAAAAGCAGAGACATTACTTTGCCAACAAAGATCCGTCTAGTCAAAGCTATGGTTTTTCCAGTGGTCATGTATGGGTGTGAGTTGGACTGTGAAGAAAGCTGAGCACAGAAGAATTGATGCTTTTGAACTACAGTGTTGGAGAAGACTCTTGAGTGTCCCTTGGACTGCAAGGAGGTCCAACCAGTCCATCCTAAAGATCAGTCCTGGGTGTTCATTGGAAGACCTGATGTTAAAGCTGAAATTGCAGTACTTTGGCCACCTCATGCAAAGAGTTGACTCACTGGAAAAGACTGATGCTGGGAGGGATTGGGGCAGGAGGAGAAGGGGACGACAGAGGATGAGATGGCTGGATGGCATCACTGACTCAATGGACATGAGTTTGAGTAAACTCCGGGAGCTGGTGATAGACAGGGAGGCCTGGTGTGCTGTGATTCATGGGGTTGCAAAGAGTTGGACACGACTGAGTGACTGAACTGAACTGAACTAGGTTGGTCCTAACTTTCCTTCCAAGGAGTAAGCGTCTTTTAATTTTATGGCTGCAATCACCATCTGCAGTGATTTTGGAGCCCCCAAAAATAAAGTCTGACACTGTTTCCTCATCTATTTGCCATGAAGTGATGGGACCAGATGCCATGATCTTAGTTTTCTGAATGTTGAGCTTTAAGCCAATTTTTTCACTCTCCTCTTTCACTTTCATCAACAGGCTCTTTAGTTTTTCTTCACTTTCTGCCGTACGGGTGGTGTCATCTGCATATCTGAGGTTATCGATATTTCTCCCGGCAATCTTGATTCCAGCTTGTGCTTCTTCCAGTCCAGCGTTTCTCGTGATGTACTCTGCATAGAAGTTAAATAAGCAGGGTGACAATATACAGCCTTGACATACTCCTTTTCCTATTTGGAACCAGTCTGATGTTCCATGTCCAGTTCTAACTCTTGCTTCCTGACCTGCATATAGGTTTCTCAAGAAGCAGGTCAGGTGGTCTGGTATTCCCATCTCTTTCAGGATTTTCAGCAGTTTTTTTGTGATCCACACAAAGGCTTTGGCATAGTCAATAAAGCAGAAATAGATGTTTTTCTGGAACTCTCTTGCTTTTTTCAATGATCCAGCAGATGTTGGCAATTTGGTCTCTGGTTCCTCTGCCTTTTCTAAAACCAGTTTGAACATCTGGAAGTTCACGGTTCACGTACTGCTGAAGCCTGGCTTGGAGAATTTTGAGCATTACTTTACTAGCATGTGAGATGAGTGCAATTGTGTGGTAGTTTGAGCATTCTTTGGCATTGCCTTTCTTTGGGATTGGAATGAAAACTGACCTTTTCCAGTCCTGTAGCCACTGCTGAGTTTTCCAAATTTGCTGGCTTATTGAGTGCAGCACTTTCACAGCATCATCTTTTAGGATTTGAAATAGCTCAACTGGAATTCCATCACCTCCACTAGCTTTGTATGTAGTGATGCTTCCTAAGGCCTACTTGACTTCACATTCCAGGATGTCTATCTAGCTCTAGATCCAAATGAATTTGGATCTACTCAAAAACATGTTAACTAAATGCCACAGACATTGGCTTAAGAGCTTGTTAAAGACAAATTCATTTCTTTGTGCAGTTATCTGCATAGGTATCCACTAGAATTGGATTTCAGTTATCTAAACTGTTAGGGCACGGTCTGTAAGGTTGTGAGATACTTTGTAACAATGTTTGTTGATAAGGACCCATCAGGGATGAACTCATCAGAACTGTTCTCTAGGAACTTCTCTTTGGTTTACCGGTCTTGGTTTCCAACAGGAAGCAGATAGTTCTTAAATGATGACACTTTGAGGAGATACTAACAAAGATGTGGGTGTGGGGGACTTCACAAGAGGAAACACAATAGCTTCAACAACTCCTGGCTAGTGGCAGATCTGGCATCACCCCTTGGCCAGAAGGGAAGAGAACAAGGAGCGGCAAATTTAAAGAAATAAGCAAAGTTTAGAGGAAGTGGTTACCTTTGAGTACTGAGGTAGCTCACTGTGGGATAGCTGAGACCATCCCTGATCACCCTCAGATCTCCAGCCACGACATTCCTTAGCAAAAACCTAGCTAGAAGCCAGGGGGCGAAGGGGCCCACTGTTGTGGCCTACTCATCAGCCTTTTGGGGACAGAGAGCAGAGTGGAACTGTAAGAGGTAGAGATATCCAGCCCACTTGGCAAATTTCTACCACAGCGATTTTCAAACTATTTGATGGTCTAAGAGGGCAAAAATTAAAAAAAAAACAACCCACAGCTACCCCTAAAATTCTGGCATGTTAAGCTTTTGGTATTACTCAATGAATGGACAAAGAACTGAAATATTACTGAAACACAGAGTAAAAGGAAACTACAATTAGGAACTACGTATTTACTTTCAGTCAGAATGGATACTTAAAATGTTATGGAAATACTGGAGCATGGTTCAGCAATAAATTCTATTCTATAGGTAAGACAGGTATGTCACAGCTTTATAATACAGTTAAGTACAGTTCATCCTCCTTATTTGTGGATTCTTTATTTGTAAATTTGCCTGTGTTTTAAAACTTTCGTGATGCTTTCACAGTCATGCATGGAGTGGTGAAAAATTTGACCTAGCCCAATGCATATGCTCCCAGTTGAGGGTGACAAGATGACATGCTGTGTTCTTGGTTCAGTTCATATAATTTACACAAGCATCCTTTGCTCTATTTAGCACACTGTTTTTTGCATTTTTGGATTGTTTTAATTGGTGGTTTTACTGTTTAAAATGGCCCCCAAATGAAGTGCTGAAATGCTGTGTAGTGTCTAAGTACTAGACGGCAGTGATAGACCTTTTGAAGGAAGCACATGTATTAGACAAACTTGGCTTGGGCATGACGTTACAGTTGCTGTTGACCCATGAATTCAATGTTAGTTAACCAAACAGAAAGACATCTGAAACAAGTTCGTGTTTTGATTAGTTGGTAAACATGTGGCCAGGGACTCACAGAATAACCCCAGTATTCCCCCTAGGAGCAACGGTTCCGTATTTGCTAATTCTGTGTTGGCGGGTACCTTTATGGGCTTCCCACCTGGTGCTAGTGGTAAAGAACCCGCCTGCCAATGCAGGCGATGTAAGAGATGCGGGTTTGATCCCTGTGTCAGGAAGATCCCCTAGAGAAGGACACGGCAACCCACTCTAGTACTCATGGTCCACAGGGTCGGAAAGAATTGGACATGACTGAAGCGACTCAGCAAGCACGCAACATGGTGACTTTATAGAACCCAATCACCATGAATAATGACAATACATGTTGTCTTCTAGTTCCTAATAAAGATTCAAAAAGGAAAATTCAATTTACAAAAGACACCGATGATTTTTCTATATTAGCAACTAATTGGCACTCATAACGCAAAATCAGGAAGGGGGAAAACATTAAAACCTGCACATAATTTTAATATGACATATTAAAATTTATTACTTTTTGATAGTATTCAGCTAAATCCAAATTATTTCAATTAAAGTTGTCTAGAAGGCCATATAGCTTGAAAATTAAAGAAATCAGTGGGAGGGAAAAGAAAAAACAATCTATTTAATACATTGACTTTACAATCACAAATGCATTATTATCTGGACTCAGTTGGTTAATTCAATCCTGCTTATTAGTTAGGCCAATTTATACCCACTCCACAATACATCCTACATTATCCAAAAGCTTTACGCTTCTATTTACAGTAGCATAGCAAACCTGAAGTCTTTTTTAAAAAAACAATCACCATTCCATTGACTAATGTAACCAATTTCCCATGCTCTGGCATAAGAATATTTGATGTTAGTCAACAAAGACAGCCATCTATTATTCTTGAGAAATATAACAGTGGCAGTCTTTTGATTTTTTGTTTAAAGTAAGTAACTCTGAATAGTAAAATAGCTGAAATTTCTAACTTGCTTTCTAGCCACATTAAGAATGACATTTTCCCCCAGGGACCTTCACATATTTAAAAAATTTGGATTAACATTCTTTAAAAATCCACACATATCAATAAGAAGCTGACTTTCCTGCCAGGTTTCAAATGCCTTAAAGATGAGACATAGTACATACATTATAAAGAGTTTATGGATGAATGTTGACTGCCTGGGCATTGTTACAACAGTAAAGGTTAAATCACTTTTAATTCTGAAAGACACTTTTGGTACCATTATCATATCCCAAAATAGGTATTAATGTTACTCATGATTAAGAAGCTCGGAAGTTATAATTATACATCTCTTATTGTAGAAATAAAGTAGGAGAGCTCTGTATTGTGAGGGGAAAACACCCAGGCATTTAAATCAATGCATATTTGCTAGGAGGAAACTTAAACTGACTACAGCCTTGAGAGAGCTGCATTAACATCAAATAGCCACATTTCTGTCCACTTACAAGGAATACTATAAAGAAGCAAACAAGCCATGTTTAACAAAATGTGTCAGCATACAGAAAGTGTAGTTTTTCACACTTAGAAAAATTTAAATCTTTAGTCTAACACTTAGATGGGAAACAGCCTAAAGAAAAATGAAGAACTATACACACCACCTATTTCAACTACAAACGCTCTGTGACCGAAGGAAAATAATTCAATATTCACTATCATTTTGTAAGAGTATAACTTCAAGGAATGATTATGCTCATAAGTAAACACACGATATTCCTAAAGATTTGTAACTAAGGTTTGCAAGACATGAAATCAAATTGCAAAACTAGTTGAAAGCAATTAGAGTCCAATAGTTCTCTTATGTTTTCTTTTATGCTCTTTATTTTAAATTGATATTTTAGAACAGTAAATTATCTTTCATAGCAGTTCTCCTGATCTGATAATATAGTACTCCATTTCTGAATGTAGAGATTTAAGATAAATCAAAATAAACATTAAGGCGTACAAACAGCTACTTTAAGTCTGCTCTTATTTAATAAAGATCATTTCAACTCATATTCAAATACATGGAATGTTGGCACAAAACTGAAGCTGCTGTAGAAAGATCACAGATGTTCTGTGGGTTATTGAAACTTCCATCTAAAAACATACCCTTAAATGGTCTTAATTGTACAAATTTAAGTGTTGAGAAAATGTCTAAATAAGAAGTAACAATTAAAATAAAATGTTTATTTGTAAATTATGTACAGAATACATTTTACTTTACGACAAGGAAATGGGAAGAACCATCACCTCCCAGCCAATTCTGCTTGCTTCCTCTGTTGGAGACGACCATCTTACTCTGAATCAGGCGTACAAATCAGTTTGGATTTCCTAAGTTGGAAAAGGAGAATTTGTAGCTAAACTTAAAGTGTTGCTGCATTATTACTAGTTGGCTTGTTTCCACAAAATGTTTTTGAACCCTGCTAAGTTAGAATCTTAGAAGTTTTCTGATATAATTTAATAATCAACAAAAGCTAAACTAATAAGAACAATAAGTTTAAGCATTTCATCTCAAAGAAACTGTGAAATGGCTACAAAACTATGCTTAATCTAAAATATTGGTGTTTATTTTTATCCCTTTTAGTTATTCTGATCAGTCTAACAGTAAAAAGCCATACAACTATCAAAAATGCCAATAATCTAAATGTCATTGTGGAAAGTGCATCTTTGATAATTGTCAAAATAAATGAGACCTATTTACTGTAAAATTATCAAATAGATAAAACTTATAAATGGCTTTAGACTGTATCAATAATAGTACTATATGAAATGAAGGACTGAATATAACTGCTTAGATGTCAAATCCATTTCAGTAAATGGATTTAAAGAATGCTACAAATGTCATGTGTACATTATGATGATCAGCCAACATAGAAAATCCAACCTCTTGCACATATTTAGTCCCCAAATTAGTCAGATTATGATTTTTCATGTGAAGATTTAGTTGTTTCTCCATCGTTGTCTTCTTCCTCCTCCTCTTCACAATCCCCATCTGTTTGCTGTTCCAGTTCCTCTTTTGTGATCATTTCAAAATCATTCCCATTTCCACTACTGTGTTGGGATCGGTCATCTTCCCTCCTGTCACTGTCTGTGTCTGAATGCCGTTCTCCACCTGAGCCTTCTGTTCCGTGATTTCCTGGTCCTACTTTCCCCTCCTCATCTTCCTTTTTCTCACTGTCTGACTTTTCCTCACTGTCGGACTTCTGTTGCTTTTTGGTTTCAGATTTCTCATCTTTCTTTAAGTCTGCTTTTGGTCCTTTGTATTCATGTGTGTACAGAGGTCTGAAGGAGTCAATGAAGCCCACGTCCGCAGTCAGATTTGGCAAGAACCAAAAATGGTGCCTTCCTCCAGTTATGAGCCAAATGATGAGAAACAGAATGCAACGAGCTGTGGGAGAAAAATTTCTCTAATTGAATAATTCAAGCATTGACTCAGACAGCAGGGAATATTTGTTAATGAAAAAGTGGGAAAACATTCAGAGTCTTCCTATTTGTATATTACATGCACCTTAAATATAAACAGTTAAATCCTAGATTAGCAGCTATCAAGAGTATTCCGGGCACACAGCATTCTGCTCTGAACTTGAGGGCACAATGCTGCAATGCCATTCAAAAAAGTGCTTTTATGTTTTTTTCATCTGCGCACTGTTTCTTGGATATACTTATTTCCAAGTATATAAGTATATCTTGGATATACTTATATCCATTTATTTCTTGGATATACTTATACTTTATGTACTTTGCTATGTTACAATTCAATAAACACAGCTGCCAGTTGGACCCTGGAAGTACACGTGAAATCATGGTAGAAGAAAAAAGGAAATAAACCCAAGTAAGAGATGAATGATATCTTAAGCCTTAGAAAGGAGAAAGCAGGGTTGCACTATGACTTTCCTAGATACTTTTGTCTAAGGCAATCCCTCCATTAAAAAATAGAAAAAATTATGCTTTTTACAACCATTCTGGTATAAACACAAATATAACCCTGCACAGATTCACTATTATAGAGAAGTATATATATTGTTACTTTTCATTTTAGAAGAAATGAAAATGAAATTATTTCCATGGGTTCCTAAATGTATCATGAGTTCAAGGCATGTGCTGACCCTACCTAAAGGTTAAAGTCTTCTAGGTAAAAATACTTTTGAACAATAAGAGAACATTTTCCTAACAGCAATTTCTTTTTATTTAAGGACAACATTTCCCCAGTATTAAGTAACATAGAAATCCAGATGGGTTTAACAAATAGGTTTGAAGTTACTCTTTTAGAGCAGTATGACAACTATGGGCTTCCCTGGTGGCTCAAATGGTAAATAATCTGCCTGCAATGCAGGAGACACAGGTTTGATCCCTGGGTGGGGAAGATTCCCTGGAAAAGAGAACGGCTACCCATTCCAGTACTCTTGCCTGGAGAATTCCATGGACAGAGGAGCCTGGCAGGCTACAGTCCATGGGATCAACAATGGTTAGATAATAGAAGAAATTGATAATTTTAAAGTTTATAGTAATGAACTATCACAAACCCCAGTATTTCATATCTTTCTTTTAATTTATCACATATATGGAGCTGAGTGATTTGTCTGGATTTTACTTTTTTAAAGGTCATGATTATGTGAATGTTATGAGCTAATTAATTATGACAGGTTTTTTGGGTTTCATTTTAGTTTTCGTTTTCTTTACAGATAATCCTATCATTGTTTTCTAATAAAGTCTGAGAAAAGCTCATCTATGTTTCTTCCATTATTTAGCTTCAGACAGATAAAATAGTTATAGCTGCCTTGACTTTTATAAAGCACTAATTTCTGTTTTCACAAAAGAACATAAATATTCTGAAAGACTGTATACACACCAGTATCTTTTGTGTATACAAACAGAAAAGGCAAATATGCTTGAAACTATTAAATAAATCAGTGAATAAACCACACTGATAAAAAGAAATAATGAACATCTCTTAAGGAGGTTGCATATTTTTTTCTCCAAATAGAATTATGATGTTACATTAGGTTTTGAAGGGTTGTAAAACAGATAGTTCATAGTATGAAATCTTGCCTGAAATACAAGAAAAAGCAACATTAAAGTGGCAAATAAAGTCACATCCCTATGGGTATAGCAGAATTCTTTTTTTTCAACAGTTTTTCTCTATATGCCAGTATATTACTAGGGGCAAAAAGAGAAGAATCATGAGAAAAACTACTGTGATATGTATGGTCATACCATTTCTATGGCCTGGCGTGCTGCAGTCCATGGGGTCGCAAAGAAATTGGACACGACTGAGCAATTGAACTGACTGAATTGAACCATTTCTATACTAAAAGTGACATATTTAGAAAATTGCCAGAGGTCTTATTCTAAATTGCAGTACTAAATATACATATTCAAAGCAACACCAAATTTAATTTGACCAATAAATAATACTTCATGAGATAATATAATAAAATCTCCAATTTACAAGTAGGATACAGATCAAACCATTTAAAAGTGTATTTGGAATTTTCTAAGAGAAACAACATTTTCTAAGAGAAGTAATAAAAAAGTTGGATTTATTTTCTGATTTGATTGACAAGGCTGTTTAACATACATTGCTACTTAAACTCCCAGTATATTTAAAATGAAAAATTGAAAGAATTACTAGAGAAACAATACTTTCAAGAACAAAACAATAACCATAAATTATTGTGAATATCAGTTTAAATGAAAGATAAGCAAGTGGGTTAACTCTATTCAGTGGAAATTAACCTTTGCTGAAAAATTTCAAAAAGCTGCTAAATTTTCAGGGATCTGGGAATCAGAAGACATCAACTTGACTAGTGTATCTAATGGCAGATAAAATTTTATGGCTTCTCATTCTTGATGCAGGTAGTACATTACCACTAGTTACCTGCTTCACACTCTTAGACATTTATTTCTTGGCCTGCAAATGTGCTGTTAACATGCAGAAGCTTCAGGGGCTATTTTTAAGGTGAACAGACTAGAGGTAGGAAAAACTGAAAGGTGGATGAATAAGGTTTCACAAAGAGTCAGAAATTCCCCCCATAAATGGAGGCCCATAAACATGATGAACTGAATGAAAATACTAGATGGATCCCTGGGTCTATGGATGGCAGCACCAAATCAGGACCCTGTGATGTCCAGGGTGGAGGGAAATTGCTTAGCACTATTGCTTAGGGTTAGAGCAGTAATGCTTTATAAACATAATAATCTACTACATTACATATCATAGAATCTCAGAATAACACACATCTCATTCAGACAATCTTGGTCAAATTCCATCCTCTAAAAACAGATATTAAATCAGTATTCCGGTTGTTTAAAAAATTTTTATAAAGTACTCCTCCTATATGTTCTGGTAGAAAAGCTGATTTGTCATTTGAGGAAAATAATCAGAATTTAGTTACTATATAGCAACATAAGCTCTCAATGATCCAAAGAATTATATATGATAGGAAAAAAAAAAAATCACTAAACAGCTTAAAAAAGCAGAAAAACATTGCTATTTCCCAAATGAAAAACTAAATTAGACCAGTTCATCCTTTGAAAAAATCTTCAAAGACTAGAATTTTAAGCAAAATAATACTTGTTTTGCCTCATATTAAATAACATGGTCAGTGTAAAAAATACAGACAAGTGTAATTAAGAATCCTAAAATCACTCATAACTACCACCACCTTTTGTATTTAGGTGTATTTCCTTACAGTCAAATCCTTCTTGGCCCTGAGTATTTCCATTTCAAAAAAAAATCTTCCTAATTATATAAGCCAAAAATACTTCATTATCTTAATTATTTGACATCTAGTGATAAGCATTTTTCATATATTTATTAATCATGTTAATTTCCTCTTTTGAATTGGATTATTTTTATAATGCTTTATTTTTAGCTATGAAAGCCCCTAATCATTCAGAAAAGTAAAATAACATTATTTGTATTTTCTTATTGATTTTCAAAAAGGATTTTAAAGTTGTTAATGCATCAAGAACTTATTTTGGCCCATGGTACAAACTGATTTTTCCTAAGAATGGCAAATCAATTGTTTATAATCATTTACTATATAAAATGTAAATGTTTAATATGTTTCATTTGTCTTAGGTAAAAAAAGTTTACTGAAAGTATTATGTTTATTAAATGACCGATCACTGTAAAAATATTAAAGTCTTTATGGCAGCTAAATTTTAAAGCATATCTATTTGCAGACTCTTGTTTAGTTGCTAAGTCATGTCTGACTCTTTTGCAAGCCCATGGACTATATAGCCTGCCAGGCTGTCCATGGGATTTTCCAGGCAGGGCTTTCCAGGGATTTCCTGGAGTGGGTTGCCGTTTTCTTCCCCTGGGCATCTTCCCAACCCAGGGATCAAACTTGCATCTCCTGCATTGGCACCAGGGAAGCCTATTTGCAGATTAAGACATATTAAATCCTTTCGTCACACAGAGTAAATCTAATTAAACACATATACTACATGAAGCCTGAGTCAGTTTTGGGATATGACCAAAAAAGTAGGCCCATATACTTCTTAATTCACCTACATGAATTTTGCTATTAAGTTTTACTGAAGCTCCAGATTGCAGTCCAAACTGCTCAACAGCTACCTCTTATCGAGGTCAGTCTTGCTAGTAACAAATACTTACCAACAGCAAGGAGAAGAATGCTGGCTACAAAACAGCCTGCACCCACACTGAGGTAATAAACACCTACTCTCATTTCTGCTGGCCAAAGAGGGAAGAGGGTGGCTGCTATCACTGCAATCACTGGAACAAGAGATGAAAAGTTACACATACAAACTTTAGATTAAAATTTTAAATGGCTCAGTTGCCAAGACAGTGAATATACATACCCCTACGGGGAGAATTAAAACATAAACTTATTGAAACATATAAAATGCTCAGTTATCGATCACTGCATAGTTCAACCTAACATTTTTAACTACTATTCTCATATTAGGTCAAGATTTCTCTAGTATAAATTATATATAATTAGAAAAGTGCTGTCTAAAAATGTGAAATTGTTAGCTCCTTAAATGATCAACTGCTGCTGTCTTCAACTTCATTTTTAACTATAAGATATCTGTCTACCAAAAAGGGACACTTAAAGAAATAATCAACCAACAAAACTAACCAAAAATGATTCCAAAGATCCGTCCCTGGAGATTGGTTCTGGGGTGAAACTCTGACATCTACTGAATGAAAAGCTCACCAGATGATTCTGATACAGATAATTTTTGGTGATAGGGAAACCATATACAAGCATCTCCATTTTTTTTTCCTAAGTACATTGGGACCACATGGAATAACCAAAAGAATGACTGGTATTTAGGTGTTTAGAGCAAGAGAAATAAGGATTCAAATTCTAGCCATTTCATTTAGAAGCTAAGGGTTGAATTTATTATTTTGAATGGGATCCTATGATAACATATTGATCAAATTTGTTCAACTGCTATCTATTTTTTTCTACTTGTTAAATCATTCTCTACCCCTACCCCCAACCAAATTTACAGGAATAACACACACCTATGGTAATAAATAAAACAATAAAGGAAAAAACAATTAAAAGTAAACCAGAAAGTATAATATGAAGTCTTTACCCAATTCTTGGTCCACTCCCCAGAGGTTAACTACTATTGTTTCTTATTTGTATGCCCAGAAACTGCCTGTATACAGTTAAAACTAGTCACACAGATATTTAAAAACAAAAACAAAAAATGAGTTTACAATATTTTCTTTCACAATTTTAATATATTCTAGGTATCCTTCTGAGAGGACACCCTATCTAATTCTTTCAAAGCTGCATGATATTCTGGCATGTATTTGTACTGTAATTTATTCACCAACCTCCTATTGAGGGACTTGAATTGTTTCTAGCTTTATCCTATTATTGACAAGAGTGCAACAATTACCAATGCCCATGTGTGCAATTGATTAAGGTACAGGATAAATTTCTTGAAGTTTAACTATTAGGTCACAAAGTAAGGCATTTAAAACTTGCAAGATATTTGCTAATTATCCTTCTAACTATAGTCTGAACAGGGATTTGGATTAGAATTAAATGTCAATGCATATTTCTGAACAGACACCTTATGCAACTGTATTACTACAAACAGCCATGGGATAAATTCCTAGAAACAGAACACTTGGGTCAGTGTGTATACATTTAAAATTTGAAAGATATTATCAAACTTCCCTCCATAAAAAATAAAACAATGAACATACCAACAGCTATTGGAGCATAATAGTGGTTTTTCTAAAGTATTGGACCTTCATTAATAATAGGTACTATTCCTCTTTATAGTCCTCTTGATAACTGCTATTGTTTTAATTTGTATTTAACATGAGGGTGATTAAGTATCACTCACAATTATTGGTCACTATTTCTTTATCTGTGAGCTACCTTTACCATTTTTCTAGCAGGCTGTTAATTTCTTAAAGATCTTTGCTTTAAGGTAGAGCAAATATTTTCCTCAGTTTATCATTTATATTCTGGCTTTATTTAAAATGTACTTAAAAAATAGCTATTTTATGTTAAACATTTTATTTCTGACTTCTGTATTGTTTACTTTCCTTTCTAAATTTTAGAGAGTGTACTTACCAAGAATTAATCCCATGACAAATGTTTTAAAGTGAACTGGGTCATAGATCCACACAAATACCTAGAAGAATCAAGAAACTCCAGTGCTTAAAGTTCTAAGATCACATTACAGCAACAGTTAGTTCCCACCTATTAACACATAAGAACTACTTAAAGATTAAACAAATTTCAAAGGCCTTTCCTTCAGCAGCAGTGGTTTTTTTGGTATCTATTCAGTTAGAAAATTATTTTTAAAACTATAAATTAGGTAATAAGTTAAGTACACTTTCATGTACTTGCATGTTTTTAACAATTTACTACTGGGTGCAAACCATTACTTAACCATTACTTATTCAACTTAAAGACCAGCAATTGTACAGCCTTCTGTCCCTAAGGTAATGATGTATACAGGCATGAGCAGAGTAGAATCAATCAAAGAGCACAGTTAAGACAGATTGTAGTCAGGCCCTATGACAGATCCATCAGCTTTCAATTCCACCCTGTTCTCTCCAACTGATGAGATGCAAAGGACCATTATTAAAGATTATACAGAAATACAAAGGATCTTAAGAGACTACTATCAGCAATTATATGCCAATAAAATGGACAACCTGGAAGAAATAGACAAATTCTTAGAAAAGTACAACTTTCCAAAACGGAACCAGGAAGAAATAGAAAATCTTAACAGACCCATCACAAGCATGGAAATTGAAACTGTAATCACAAATCTTCCAGCAAACAAAAGCCCAGGTCCAGACGGCTTCACAGCTGAATTCTACCAAAAATTTAGAGAAGAGCTAACACACCTATCCTACTCAAACTCTTCGGGAAAATTGCAGAGGAAGGTAAACTTCCAAACTCATTCTATGAGGCCACCATCACCCTAATACCAAAACCAGACAAAGATGCCACAAAAAAAGAAAACTACAGGCCAATATCACTGATGAACATAGATGCAAAAATCCTTAACAAAATTCTAGCAATCAGAATCCAACAACACATTAAAAAGATCATACATCATGACCAAGTGGGCTTTATCCCAGCGATGCAAGGATTCTTCAATATCTGCAAATTAATCAATGTAATACACCACATTAACAAATTGAAAAATAAAAGCCATATGATTATCTCAATAGATGCAGAGAAAGCCTTTGACAAAATTCAACATCCATTTATGATAAAAACTCTCCAGAAAGCAGGAATAGAAGGAACATACCTCAACATAATAAAAGCTATATATGACAAACCCACAGCAAACATTATCCTCAAAGGTGAAAAATTGAAAGCATTTTCCCTAAAGTCAGGAACAAGACAAGGGTGCCCACTTTCACCACTACTATTCAACATAGTTTTGGAAGTTTTGGCCACAGCAATCAGAGCAGAAAAAGAAATAAAAGGAATCCAAATTGGAAAAGAAGAAGTAAAACTCTCACTGTTTGCAGATGACATGATCCTCTACATAGAAAACCCTAAAGACTCCACCAGAAAATTACTACAGCTAATCAATGAATATAGTAAAGTTGCAGGATATAAAATCAACCACAGAAATCCCTTGCATTCCTATACACTAATAATGAGAAAACAGAAAGAGAAATTAAGGAAACAATTCCATTCACCATTGCAACGAAAAGAATAAAATACTTAGGAATATATCTACCTAAAGAAACTAAAGACCTATATATAGGAAACTATAAAACACTGGTGAAAGAAATCAAAGAGGACACTAATAGATGGAGAAATTTACCGTGTTCATGGATTGGAAGAATCAATATAGTGAAAATGAGTATACTACCCAAAGCAATCTATAGATTCAATGCAATCTCTATCAAGCTACCAACAGTATTTTTCATAAGCTAGAACAAATAATTTCACAATTTGTATGGAAATATAAAAAACCTCAAATAGCCAAAGCAATCCTGAGAAAGAAGAATGGAACTGGAATAATCAACCTGCCTGACTTCAGGCTCTACTACAAAGCCACAGTCATCAAGACAGTATGGTACTGGCACAAAGACAGAAAGAGAGATCAATGGAACAAAACAGAAAGCCCAGAGATAAATCCATGCACCTATGGACACTTTACCTTTGACAAAGGAGGCAAGAATATACAATGGAGAAAAGACAATCTCTTTAACAAGTGGTGCTGGGAAAACTGGTCAACCACTTGTGAAAGAATGAAACTAGAACACTTTCTAACACCATACACAAAAATAAACTCAAAATGGATTAAAGATCTAAACGTAAGACCAGAAACTATAAAACTTTGAGAGGAGAACATACGCAAAACACTCTCCAACATAAATCACAGCAGGATCCTCTATGACCCACCTCCCAGAATATTGGAAATAAAAGCAAAAATAAACAAATGGGACCTAATTAAAATTAAAAGCTTCTGCACATCAAAGGAAACTATCAGCAAGGTGAAAAGACAGCCTTCAGAATGGGAGAAAATAATAGCAAATGAAGCAACTGACAAACAACTAATCTCAAAAATATACAAGCAACTACTGCAGCTCAATTCCAGAAAAATAAACGACCCAATCAAAAAATGGGCCAAAGAACTAAATAGACATTTCTCCAAAGAAGACATACAGATGGCTAACACATGAAAAGATGCTCAACATCTCTCATTATCAGAGAAATGCAAATCAAAACCACTATGAGGTACCATTTCACACCAGTCAGAATGGCTGCGATCCAAAAGTCTATAAGCAATAAATGCTGGAGAGGGTGTGGAGAAAAGGGAACCCCCTTACACTGTTGGTGGGAATGCAAACTAGTACAGCCACTATGGAGAACAGTGTGGAGATTCCTTAAAAAACTGGAAATAGAACTGCCATATGACCCAGCAATCCCACTGCTGGGCATACACACCGAGGAAACCAGAAGGGAAAGAGACACATGTACCCCAATGTTCATCGCAGCATTGTTTATAATAGCCAGGACATGGAAGCAACCTAGATATCCATCAGCAGACGAATGGATAAGAAAGCTGTGGTACATATACACAATGGAGTATTACTCAGCCATTAAAAAGAATACATTTGAATCAGTTCTAATGAGGTGGATGAAACTGGAGCCTATTATACAGAGTGAAGTAAGCCAGAAAGAAAAACGCCAATATAGTATACTAACGCATATATGTGGAATTTAGAAAGATGGTAATGATAACCCTGTATGCGAGACAGCAAAAGAGACACAGATGTATAGAGCAGTCTTTTGGACTCTGAGGGAGAGGGTGAGGGTGGGATGATTTGGGAGAATGGCATTGAAACATGTATATTATCATATGTGAAACGAATCGCCAATCCAGGTTCGATGCATGTACAGGATGCTCGGGGCTGGTGCACTGAGATGACCCAGAGGGATGGTATGGGGAGGGAGGTGGGAGTTCAGGATGGGGAACTCGTGTACACCCATGGCGGATTCATGCTGATGTATGGCAAAAGCAATACAATAATGTGAAGTAATTAGCCTTCAATTAAAATAAATAAATTTATATTAAAAAAAATTATGCTCAGTGAACATAAAAGATTCTATGACTCTATGCAATAATATTATTGCCAGCTCCCCACAGAGGGTCTGTAGCCCCAAAGCTGGGAACCACTGCTTTAAAGCTTACTTTATACAACAGAAATTTCATTTACAATAATTAGAATTCTGTTCATCGACCATAAAACTCTTAGTTTTATTCTCTTGGTTTTTATAAATAACAGTACTCTTCCATTTCCTGGTTCTATTTTGACCAAAGATCTTTGTTATGGTCTTTTTGATTTGGTTCCAACAATCCTCTTTTTTAACTCTGCATATTTATCCTGGAAATTGGATCTACAGATGTCACTTCTGCCATTTAGCACTCTAAAGAAACAAATTTTAAAAGACATTTCCCATCTTTAAAAGTTTGATTCCTCCAGCTCCGTTCTTTCTCAAGACTGCTTTGGCTATTCAGGGTCTTTTGTGTTTCCATATGAATTGCGAAATTTTTTGTTCTAATTCTGTGAAAAATGCCACTGGTAATTTGATAGGGATAGCACTGAATCTGTAGACTGACTGCCTCTGGTAGTAGAGTCACACAATATTGATTCTTCCTACCCAGGAACATGGGATATCCGTCCATATATTTATGTCATCTTTGATTTCTTTCATCAGTGTCTTATAATTTTCTGTATATAGTTCTTTTGTCTCCTTAGGTAGGTTTATTCCTAGATATTTTATTCTTTTTGTTGCAGTGGTGAATGGGATTGATTCCTTAACTTCTGTTTCTGATTTTTCATCGTTAGCATATAGGAATGCAAGTGATTTCTGTGTATTGATTTTGTATCCTGCAACTTTGCTAAATTCACTGATTAGCTCTAGTAATTTTCAAATAGCCAAAGCAGTCTTGAGAAAGAAGAATGGAGCTGGAAGAATCAAGCTTCCTGACTTCAAATTATACTACAAAGCTAGAGTCATCAAGACAGTATGGTACTGGCACAAGAACAGAAATATAGACCAATGGAACAGGATAGAAAGCCCAGAAATAAACCCATGCACCTATGGGTGCCTTGTTTTTGACAAAGGAGGCAAGGATACACAATGGGGCAAAGACAGCCTCTTCAAGTAGTGGTGCTGGGAAAACTGGACAGCTACATGTAAAAGAACGGAATTACAACACTTCCTAACACCATACACAAACATAAACTTGAAATGGATTAAAGACCTACATGTAAGACCAGAAACATAAAACTCTTAAGAGAAAAACACAGGCAGAACACTTGATGAAACAAATCAAAGCAAGATCCTCTATGACCCACCTCCTAGAATAATGGAAATAAAACAGAAGTAAACAAGTGGGACCTGATTAAACTTAAAAGCTTTTGCACAGCAAAGGAAACTATAAGCAAGGTGAAAAGACAACCCTCAGAATGGGAGAAAATAATAGCAAATGAAACAACTAACAAAGGATTAATCTCCAAAACATACAAGCAGCTTATACAACTCAATACCAGAAAAACAAACAACCCAATCAAAAAATGGGAAGAAGACCTAAACAGACATTTCTCCAAGAAGACAAACAGGTGGCTAACACATGGTCAATACTGCTCATTATTAGAGAAATGCAAATCAAAACTAAAATGAGATATCACTTCACACCAGTCAGAATGGCCATAATCAAAATGTCTACAAACAATAGATGCTGGAGAGGGTGTGACGAAAAGGGAACCCCTGTGCACTGTTGGTGGGACTGTAAATTGGTACAGCCACTATGGAAGACAGTATGGAGATTCCTTAAAAAAGTAGGAATAAAACCACCATATGACCCAGCAATCCCATTCCTAGGCATATACCCTGAGGAAACCAAAACTGAGAAAGATATATGTACCCCTATATTCATTGCAGCACTACTTACAATAGCTACAACATGGAAGCAACCTAGATGTCCATCGACAGATGAGGGGATAAAGAAGTTGTGGTACATATACACAATGGAATATTACTCAGCCATAAAAAGGAATGCATCTGAGTCTGTTCTAATAAGGTGGATGAACCTAGAGCCTATTATACAGAGTGAAGTCAGTCAGAAAGATAAATATTGTATACTAATGCATATATATGGAATCTAGATAGATGGTACTGAAGAATTTATTTGCAGGGAAGCAACGGAGTGAACTCTGGGAGTTGGTGATGGACAGGAAGGCCTGGCGTGCTGCGATTCATGGGGTCGCAAAGAGTCAGACACGACTGAGCGACTGAACTGAACTGAATGGAGAAACAGAACTAGAGAACAGACTTATGGACATGGGGAGAGGGGAAGAGAGGGTGAGATGATTGGAGAGAGTAACATGGAAACTTATATCACCATATGTAAAACATAGCTAATGGGAATTTGCTGTTATGTCTCAGGAAGCTCAAACAGGGGCTCTGTATCAACCTAGACGGGTGGGATGCGGAAGGAGACGGGAGGGAGGTTAAAGAGGGAGGGGATATATGTATACCTATGGCTGATTCATGTTGAGGTCTGACAGAAAACAACAAAATTCTGTAAAGCAATTATCCTTCAACTAAAAAATAGATAAAAATTTTTAAAAAGTTTGAAAGCATACGTCTTTGTACAGAATAAAACCTTAGCCTTTTTGGGAATGCAAGCACCCCATGCATGCTCAGGCTGCTTCCTTTGTTTAATAGGCCTCTAACTCCTTTGCAGTGCACCTGGAAATCTGCCAGTCATCCTTCAAGGCTCAGCTCAAGTGTCCAGGATATCCAGACCATCCTTAATCCTCTTTTGATTAGATTAACCATCCCTGATTGGTATTCTCCCATCATAACACTATCCATGTCATAATACAGTACAGGCATACTTCAGATATTCCAAGATTAGCTCCAATAATACTGAAATAATACCATTTTTTATTTTTTGGTTTTCCCAATGCATATGAAAGTTACATTTACATTATACTATAGTCAATATTAAGTGTACAATAGCATCATGTCTAAGAAAGCAATATACATACCCTAAGTAAAAAATACTTTATTGCTAAAAAATGCTAACCATCATCAGAGCCTTCAGTGAGTCTTATTTTTTTTTTTGCTGGAAGAGGATTTGAAATATTGTGAGAAACACCAAAATGTGACCCATACAAAGTGAGCAAATGTTGTTGTGAAGATGAAGTCGATAGACTCATGCAATGTAGGGCTGCTGTAACTCTTCAACTTGTAAAAACAACCAACCAACCAACCAACAAACACCAAAACAAAACCCCCTTCCAAAACACTTTATCTCTGAAGCACAACAAAATGAGGTATGTCTGGTTTGTATGCTTGCTAGACTAAAAGAGTTTTCAAGAAGAGAATTTTATCTTTTTATCATGGTATGCCCAGCACCTATAAAAATGACTTGGCATAGAGTTAACCTGATGTTTAACTGAAGGCATTTGAGCTTTCACATTAAGACAGACCTGTGGTTTTCTATTACATTGGTTCTTCAACAGGGCTTCACATCAGAATCACCTAGGGAAATGTAATACAAAACACACACACACACACACACACTCTAGATTCCATCCTAGGGATCCTCACGCAAGTATGCCTGGAATGAGCCTAGTGCACGTGTTTTCTAAAAAGCCTTCCCAGAATTTCAAGCTGACAGCTCCAAGAAGCACTAACTTTTTAAATTTATACTACCTTTGTATTAAGCATAGAAAGAAATTCACAACTCAATGGCTAGTATATAACTAAATGTTTTTATAATGGTCAAATGACTAAATTAAGTGGTCTTCATGGAGGGCTACCACCACACAAACATTCTATTAAATACATTAAAATGATTTTAAGTAAAGCATCAAGTAATGTTGAAAATTTTAGACCCTTATAGTAATGTGTCTGACTGTGAAAGGTAGAAACCAGTATGTGTTCCTCATTAACCATTCTGCTTCTTTTCCTTTTGATTGTAATGGAAACCCTGTATTTTACTGGGCAAAGGATCACTCAGTATGAAAATCATGTTTCTAAGACTTTACTGCAGGAAGTCATGACCATGTGAGTAGGTTCTGGCCAATGGAATCCATACAGAAATGAAACTGCCTGTTTTCTGGATAGTATCCTTAAAAAAGAAGCATGTCCCTCACTTTCCTTCCCTCCTTTGGATGCATATATAAGGCTGGCAGTCATTTTGGACCATGAGATAATCTTTACTAATTGCCTTACACAGGCAGAAAACTTCAGATCCACCATGGAGCTGCTGTATCTGCTTACCATCAGGTTTCTTTAATGAGAGAGAAATAAGTATCCATCTTAAGTCACTGTTATTTCTTTTTTTCTACCTATCACAGACAATTGAACATACTTCTGACTGATTTAATAAATTTTTTATAAATATAAATTCAGAGAAATTCATTTTTAAAAAGGGTAGATTTTATATCTACATGGTTAAATTTATCTAAATTACTTCTTTTCTTAGTGAAGGCATCAAAGACAATTCTAAAAACTCCTATGGAAAATTGGATTTCTACTTTTAGTAGGTACTCTCACCTCATTTCCATCCAGAAAAACTTGATCATCATGGGGCTCAAGCTTGAATTTTTTCTTGGTTTCCTTCTTTTTGGGAGTTCCAGGAGTTTCCTCCTATTAAAAAACAAGTTGAATAGAAGAAAAAGTATTTACAAACAAGCAAAAAGGAGTATGACATTCATATACTCAAAGTTTTACTATATGAGACACAGAAATCAAAATTCTCAATCATGTATTCATCAAAACCCTAATATGGTTTAAGTGGTTGCTGCATAAGATTTTAAAAGTCTTGATATGCCAGTAGTGATAACATGCATGTAATAAATTTTTTATTTTTACTTAAATCTAGTTGAAATCACCTTTTTGGATTCTTCCTTTTCACCATCTTTTTTTTTTTCTTTTTCCTTTTTTGTCTTTTCATCCTTTAGATTTTCTTTCTTGCTCTTTTTATCTTCTTCTTTTCCACTTTCAGCTTTTCCTTTCTCTTTTTCTTTTTTTATGTCTTTCTCATACTTCATTTTCATTACTTTTAGTGCCCGATGAAAAAATTGCTTCTTTAAAAGCCTTTAAAAAAAAGGTATGACATTATATTCCCTATCCATTATGTAGATGTAGACTGAAAAGCAAAAATATCAAGACCTGAATAAAGTGAACAAAGAATGACATACATTGGCAACTCACAAGAAAAATTACAACTAGTAAGTCCATGGAAAAACAGTCTATTCGAAAACTTGTGCAGTCAACCTGATTATATGAAATCTAATTTTCAACTATATAATTTAATGAGATTCCTTTAGTTTTTCTTTAGGTTCATAAGGAGTAATCAAAATTCTGCTTTATTTAAAGTCTCAAATTCAAGAGTGGACATAAATGGAATATAAATATATGGGGAAAATAAATAAAACAGTTAAATGTTAATAGATTAAAAATGTGCCCATGATCTGTTGATCCAAATTGTGTCTTCAGATGTCTTTCTTGATGTTATTTTCTTCTCTCCACGTACCTCACTACTCAGCCTGCCACTATAATGAAATATCTTCAATAATGAATAATTAAATATGCTAAGATAAGATTTCTGAACTCTGAAAACAATTCTTCACAGTATCAAGATAAAAATTGTACAAAATATTTGGCGAGACAACACTATGTGTTTCTCTCAACACATTGTTATCCCATCCACAGCAGTTTTTCTTCTAATACAATTCATGTCAGATGCTTGCTTTGTTCTTTTTTGTTGTTGTTCTTGTTTATTTGCTTATCTGATGAGTTTGGAAGCTCAGCTGAGACCAAATTAAGTCAACCTTTGTTGACTCAATCTTTTCTAATCCTACTAAAGCAACTGGGTTACGCTTATTTTTATCATCTAAAAGAAAACCTTTTCAAATCTTATGTTCCAGTTTCAGAGTTCCTCATTTGTTCCTTCATTACTGTCTTGATAAAGGATAACTATCAAAACACAACCTAGACGCTAGGTCTCACTGCCACCAGCTGGGCCTGTTACTGGTACCTATCCACCTTTCTACCTCCACTGGTGCCTGCTCCAACGCATCACACACTTGCTAACTAGACACTTCCTTCCTGGCCAAATACCACTTATTTCTGATCATTATGTTTTGCCTACCTGTGTTTTGACCTGCTTGGCTGGGCTTCTTTCTGATGCCCAATTAGGACCATCCCATGAACATTGCCAAAAAGCTTTTTCTTGTTCAGAAGAGCTATATAGCATACAATTGTGCAACTGTCTGAAATGTCCCCAAAGAATCTAGCATTAATATCTACTACACATACATATATGAATATCTGTTTACATACACACATATATGTAAACAAGTAAAAATCTGAAATGAGACCCTTAATAATTAACTACTTATGAGCAGAAAGTGCGATTTAAGAGTAGTGTTGAGTATCTGAATGAGGGGGGGAATCTTTCATTTTCATTCTACTTCAGACTTTCTTACAAAAATTTATAATGAAAATATTCTAATTTCTTTATTTTTCACTTATATAATTTCCAGATTTTCTATCAGGATCATTCATTACAATTTAGTATGAAAATGAAAATACATCTTACTCACTGTATGTTAATTGAAGAGCAGCATTTCATACTACAGTTCATATTATAGCTCTCCATATATTAAGAGTACATATGTACACATATAGATACTTAAATATATAGTCTCAAATGGTAATGTAATTATTCCTGAGGCAACATCATTAGTAATTTGCATTTTCTTCTGCATCATTTTCAAAGTCTTCTCGTTTCTTTGCGTTCTCAAAGTTTTCTTTGCTTTAGTGAAAAAAATGTTCTTAATAAAGAAATACATAATTTAAAAAATAAACCACAGAACTTTAGGAGAAAAAACAATTCTTCCCTTGACAAGCAGTTACAGAAGAGGATAGAATCAGCAGGAACATCTGCTCTGTTACTTCTGCACAGCTGCTCCAGCCCATGAGACAAAAGTTAAGATTATTAACCAATCAAATTGGTAATGAGAAATTCACATTCAGGTAGATGGGTTCAAATATCACCTCTACCACTTAATTAGCTACACAGTATTGGGTAAGTTACTTAATTTTAGTATATTTCTAAAATGGGGTATCTATTTCATAGGGGTTTCTAGAACTAAATGAGAAGCATACAGATTGTTTACCATGGTGCCTGGAATGCACGTTCTCAATGTTAGCCATTACCAGTGCTGCAGTGAAATCATTAATTTCATTTAATAGAGAAAACACATTTGGTTTATAAATCATTACATTACACCCTCATTCCATTCATTAATAAGTAGAATCATTGACTTATTCCTTGATAGAGAATGTCTACTTCAATTCACCATATGCCTCAAAAAATGAGATGACACTTACTATTGTAATAAAATCAGTGCCTCAATTTATTTAGCTTTAAACACACCGTATAGAACAAATCAACTACATAAACTGACATTTTCACAGACTACTCATACTTTCCTAACTCAGGATGTTCTATGCCCTCTGCCAGGATCAAATGTCCACTCCCCTATTATTTGCTGGGTAATCACCTATTTTATGTTTCAAAATTTTATTAAAATGTTTTCTCTGTGAGGCTATTCTTGAACTTTCCTTTCTTTCTTACGGAACACACTATATTGTAACTAGTCACAGATTTTCTCTCAGACAACAATATGTGCTTTGGAGGCAAGAGCCAAGTCACAGTTATCTCTGTATTCCTGAGGCCTGGCCTATAATAGATATTTGATATGTATTTGTAGAATAAATAAATGGATTAAAAGCAGCCTGCAAAATGCCACTAAATTGCTTATTACTTTTCTTCACCTCTTAATTTTTTCCCAGGTTTAGTAAATGTTTATTAAATGCCAGACATGTGTTTAGGACTTTAACTTATCTAACAAGGGTGAGGTTTTATTAAATGCCCACACTGAGCTAACTGCTGTGGAGTTACACTAAAGTATAGAACAGTCCTCCAACTGCCTTCAGATTTAGTCAGCAAGGGAAAAAACACACACACACACACACACACACACACACATGTAACAAATCTATTTAAACAGTTACCTTTATAAATTCTATAGAATATTAGATTAATGTAAGCTAGAGGACCCGGGGAATACTAAATACTAAAGATGCAATGTGGGGGACTTATATTGAGAGGCAGGCAGGATAGAACCACGTGGAGAAAGTGGTAGGTTATTACCAAAAGACCAGAAAAGAGGAGTGTGGTATAAGAATGAGAGTGATAAGGACATTAGTAGACTGGGGGGTTGGAGATGCAAAGTCACAGGAAGGTTAGGATGACACTAGATACAAGATTTAAGAGTCTGTATTTGAAACAGGCCATGAAGAGGCATGGAGCATACTAGAAAAGACTGTTTTGTATATCATACTATAGTTTCCTGTTTTCTTTTGTTTTTCCTCAACCTCCCTCAAGCACACTTCAGAGAATGAGACAGGACTAGTGTCTCTCTGTGGTTCTGCCTGTAGTCAGTTAGGAACCCATGAGAGCTGGTCATCATGAGGTCTCTATGGTTATTATTAGAAGTGGTTTTGAAAAATTCATGCTTCTCTATCTTAGTGCAAAAAGGACACAAAAAGCTTGATATGAATGGGAATAACATATACAACAAAAAGTGAGTGTATTGCTAGAACCATCGCCATACTCGTTTTTTTTTTTTTGCTTTTCATATAACAAAGTATCAAGTCTCCTAAAAGGCCAAGAGAAACATATTAATATTGGCTGCTTATCTTGGAGAGTTGGGCTCAGATTTTATATTAAATTTTAGTGTATGTGCTGCCAAAGCAAGCACTAATATTCAAATAATACTGACAGGTTAATCCTTCATCTTAATTTCTGTTCATTAACTGGATCATTATTTTGGAGAAGATAGTATAGTGCAGTGGTTAAGACCATGGACTACACTGCAAAGCCAGATGGCTGGATTTAGAATTTTGGCTAGCCACTTACTAGCTTTGTGACTTTGGGTAAGTGATTTAACTTCTTTGTGCATTTACAGCAGCTTCTACTTATATACTACGTATAAAAAACAAGTCTATTTTGAGGCAGGCAGGGAAATTTGCACTTTGGAATTCTAATACACAGATGGCTAAAAGGAAAATAGTGATTGCACTTCTGTTAGCTAATCCCTGCCCCAACAATGAAATTTTCATTGCTTCTGAAAGGTCCGTTAATGACTCCAGTTTTTGGCAGCTAAGAATTTTTTTTTTTTTTTTTTGGCTGTGCAGCACCACTTGTGGGATCTCAGTTCCCCAATCAGGGATCGAACACCAGGCCAATGGCAGTGAAAGCAGGAGTCTTAATCACTGAACCACCAGGGAATTGGCAGCTAAGAATTTTAATAAACATTTAACAATTCTTCAACTTTACAGCTTTAGCAGACAGACTGTGAAATTTTTTTAACAGTTTTTTAAGAGGGTTCTCATGTGGCTGCTGCTTCCCAGGTGGCTCAATGGTAAAGAACCCGCCTGCCAACACAGGAGACTCAGGTGTGATCCCTTGGTCAGGAAGATTCCCTGGAGAAGGAAATAGCAACTCACTTCACTAATCTTGCCTGGAAAATTCCACAGACAGAAGGAGCCTGACAGGCTACAGTCCTTGGGGTCACAAAGACTAAGACACAACTCAGTGACTGAGGACTTAAAATGTGGCTGCCACTTTAAATGCCATTAAGCAATATATTAGTAAATGCAATGTGTATCTCCCTACTAAATATATAAGATAATCTAAAATGTCAAATTCCCACCAATTATAAAATTCACTGTCACAGAAGCAATCTGATTTACTAACATCTTAATAAATCTGTTCAAGTAGTAAATAAACCAAAGGGGAAAACTGGGGGAGAAAAAAAACACAAAACCAGCATACTTCTTCCCAAGAGAAAAGTGATTTTTTGGGGAGGGGGGGGTCCATATCATGTGTCATGAGGGATCTTAGATTCCTGACCAAGGATGGAACCTGTGGCCCCTGCAGTGGAAACACAGAGTCCTAACCACTGGACTCCCAGAAAATGGATTTTTTTACACCATTCACCATGAAACGTTTTTCCCAAAGAAGAAGTACCTATAAAACACATGGATATGTTACTGAACTGTCTATACTTCATCTTGGAATCAAGAAAAGATAGATGTCACAGCTGCCTTGATTTCACAAGGAATACAATAGCAATCACAAACAAAACAGAAGAGTGTACCTGGCTAATGGCTCAGTGGGTAGACACACAAACAACAGGGACAACAGGCCAATTAGGAGTTCCTGACAAAGTTTTGGAAAAGACTCCCCACCTGTTTTCTCTAGAAAAGAAATAACTTTTATGTTCACAATAGGCACTGGTATATGATTTTTATTGCTGATCCCTCAGTTCAGTCAGCCTGCAAATGTACAAATTTAATAGAACACAAATAAAAACTATAAAAATATGATGGTCTAACTCCAAATAAATGCATTTCCTGAGTTACTGAAGATATCCAAGTTACACGTAAAAGTCATGCTTGAGCTACGTTGTAACAGAACTAAACGATAAAAACAGGGAAGGAGCTTTAGGACCACGGAGACCGTTTTTAAATTACTATTCACATTATCCTTCACTAAGAAATAAACAGTACCTGTTGCAGTAGTCAACCACAGACTCCCTTGTTGTAAATAAAGCTTCCTCTCCTTTCTTGGCCTTTGCCCACTTTGAATCCAAGAGGCAATCCACTGCTTTAGAAGCTAAAGAAGAAATTAATTATTCTAAATTTAGTATATAGCAGAACTTGAGTCTATCTAAATAATATTCTATAAGGCAAATTTCAACATTCCAGCATTCGAAAATAAAACCAAGTTCAACAGAAAATTTAAGTCTGACACAATCATGACAAATAGCTCAATTTGTGAAACATACTGATAAGCAGCTTTTTAAAGTAATGCTGTGAAATAAATGATAAATAAAAAATATGAACTCAAGCAATATAAATTGAGAAAATGTTCTTTAAAAAGTTCAAAATAAATGTAAATATCACTCTTATCAAATAATCAAAATATAAGACAAACCAAAAATTGTCCTCTACCACACAGTAAGAGAAATTCTGTCTCCAAGCTTTACCCACCAAGGAATACGTTCTGTAAACAATCTACTGCTGTCACTAGAAAAAACTAAATAGATGAGATCTGAAAAGAATAGCATGTCTATTTTTCAAACTTTTAATGACTAGCAAAATCATTAATCATAGCACTAAAGAGAATATAAAGGAATTTCTTCTCGATAATGGCAATTCAATCTTAATTGATCAGACAGGCAAACTCAACAACTTTTGAGTTATAAGTTATGGGGCAATACTACAGATGATATTAGCTTATAATGAAGTTGTTCAGATTATATGAAGAACAAAAGCTCCCAACTTGGTTCCAACAGACTGGTTTCACACTAACTTCTATGCTGGAATTTTTTTAAAAAGTATCATTTAAGTACATGAACTATCTGCTTAAAAATCAGTACTGAAAATAAATCTTATTCTATTTTAAAAATATCTCAAATGTCATTAAAAAGTACTTCATTTTTACTATTGACATTTTTAATTATGAAAGGAAAGAATAGGATAATCATGTGCCATATGACCCTCACCTACCTTCACCAATCATTCTTGCAAAGCACTTTTAAAACATCTGCCTATCCCCAAATTAGGTATCTTTATAAAACATGCCCACTAACATAATTTAAAATATGAAATCCTACCAATAAAATAATCAACCCGGTGACCCATCATATTGGTGGACTTGGTTGGACAGTTGAATCGAAGAAACTTGGCTACAGCCTTCTCTTCTTTAGATGGTTCACCAACTTCCTGCAAAGTAACAATATTAAATTTAATGTAATTATTTACTTGAGACATTCATACACTGAAGAATAAATTACATATCTTTTCTGAAAATCTTTTAAAGTGTACTACAGGCCTTTCTTTCAAGCTTTTTCTAGAGCAGACCTGGTAATCTATACAAAAGACAGAATGGAGATTTTAAAAATTACACATCTTTCAAATACAAGTTGAGAGGGCCCAAAGTTGCTTGTCTCTTGGCCTCAGCTACAAGGCATTTATTCTGAGTTGTTTTTCCAGCATGGTAACCACTGTGTACCAGTTCATTTTTACCCTTGCTTGGTCTCTCTTTACAAGCCATAGACAATAATTCAAAACATTAAGAGGCTGTCAATAGTGAGTGCCCAAATGTCAACGTAGGTAGAAACAGGTGCCATAAATAAATGTTAAGTAACAGCCAAAGTTATGTACCCTAAACAAAAGACTAGAGATCGCAGGAGGAGTTCTCAAATTAACCAAAGACAGCTGTTCCAGTGTGGTCCCAGATACAAGATACTACTTGAGATGCTGAAGATTTGTATTCCCTTTCCTTTTAGGGTTACAAATTCTAGATACTGTCGGGGAATCCTTTCTCACCTTGCCTTTCTTCTTCCTTTCTGAACAGAGGTAGAGCAAAAATTAAAATGCAATAGACAAGTAAGTTATAATCTCATTTAAAACTGACTGGGCTTCCCTGGTGGCTCAGCTGGTAAAGAATCCACCTGCAATGTAGAAGACCTAGGGTTGGATCCCTGGGTTGGGAAGATCCCCTGGAGAAGAGAATGGCTAGCCACTCCAGTATTCTGCATAGTCCAGGGGGTCACAAAAAGTCGGACATGGCTGAGTGACTTTCACTTTAAGAACTGATTAATGGAAGTGAACAAAGAGTTTTGAAAAGGCTGCTTTAATCCTTCCCTGTTTTCTAAAATTTTCCCATTCTTTCTTCCAAATTTTTTACCACTTCATTGTTTATCATTTCCCATCTTGCTTTTATTTCCTTACCTTCTGAACTACTTTTGAGTAGTTAAAAGCAGTGTACTTATTCTCTCTACTCATATACTGAAGAAAATGAGAGCAATTTACATTTGTGTATATATATCTTATATTTTTTTTACTTTTAGAAGTTGTCTTACTGCTGTAAGTTACTAATATCAAAATAAAAGCACTGCCTTCACATTTTTAAGCACAATACATAGAGAACTCAAGCAATATTTCTAGCAATGTATAATTTAAATGTGAATGATTTCATGAAGGTCTATTTCTTAAAACGAATAAAGTGCCAAATAATAGCGAAGAATTAACTGCCAAGAATCTAGACTGCTGAGAATAAATAATGCCGAAGACAGTTATCTTTTAGGCAAGACATTCTACTAATACAAAACAGGAAAAATAAACTATCTAAATCATCTGTATTTATGTCAGTTTTTCCACAAATTTCAAATAAGTCTGAATTCAGTTATGTCTGCAGAAAATAAGGGACAACTAATAAAGTCTCAGCTTTAACTTTATCCTGAAGAGGAGTAATTTGTGAGATGAAGTGAAAATCTGTGCCCCTGTTGTTGGGTCACCAGGCAGCTACTTCTCGGATTTCTTCCTTTGCATTTCCCAACTTCTCTGCTTCAAACAGCCAATTAACAGTGCATGAGTTTTACACTCTCATACTACCTCATTTGTGGGTTACTATTTGTGACAATAAAAATTAGAAACCCACACATTGTAAATCAACTATACTCCAATATAAAATAAAAATTTAAAAAAAAGCTAAAAACCCAAACCATTCAATCCAAATGAAGACTATAATAAAAACCAAATATTTATAAGAATAAAAGACCTTTAGTTTTATATATAAAAAGAAATATCACAGAAAAATAGAATCTTAAAAAACTGTAAATTCAAACTTTAACACTACCAAGTTCACTACAATCTACAGTGTTTATAATTATTTAATCTGGGGTCCAGTACACTCCAGTATCCTGGCCTTGAGAATTCCATGGACTATACAGTCCATGGGGTCGCAAAGAGTAGGACAAGACTGAGCAACTTTTATTTTCACAAAATATAGTTTGCACAAGCTAAAAAGTATTCTATATTTTGGTTTTTGAAATCACACTAAAATACATTAGTATATGTAAAATGATAGCATTTAATTATGCCCAAGTAACACTGAATTTCTAGAAGCCTCATCTATCAGTAACAATATTCTGTATGTTCATGTACAGCCGAAAAAGTCACACTATATAAATAGTTGGAAATAATGGGATAGTATAATTGGCTTTAAGAGACCAATTCTATTTTATAATCACACCCATATATGTTTAATTTTTCCCCTCAGTTAATACATCTGTTGTCAATCTAAAGATTTATCTAATTGACTGATAAGTTGTTACTGGGATATCATTAAAAATGGTATGTGGGGGAGAACTCGTGATAAATGTAAATTGTTCAAACATATAATTACTGAGTTGTTTACCCTAAAATACCATTGGGTGCTACAGTTAATACCAAAAATTTGTTAAGGCACAATACCTACATTATGTTGCTGTTGCTACTGCTGCTAAGTCGCTTCAGTCTCGTCCGACTCTGTGCGACCCCATAGACGGCAGACCACCAGGCTTCCCCGTCCCTGGGATTCTCCAGGCAAGAACACTGGAGTGGGTTGCCATTTCCTTCTCCAATGCATGAAAGTGAAAAGTGAAAGTGAAGTCGCTCAGTCGTGTCCGACTCTAGCGACCCCATGGACTGCAGTCTACCAGGCTCCTCCGTCCATGGGATTTTCCAGGCAATAGTACTGGAGTGGGCTGCCATTTCCTTCTCCGCTACATTATGTTACAACTATCCAAAACAACAACTGTTATTTTTCAAAATAAGTGGTAGAAAAAATATTTTAGGAGTACAAAACAGGATCTATGAAAGATCTCCTGGAAGAGGGACCTAGATTCTGAAAGATGAACAAGTTTAGGATAAGCTGAATGAATAGTATAAAAATACTGTGGCTGAAAATGAGTATAAAATTTGGTTTCACTAGAGTCAAGTTAGAAAGCATTGTGAGGCTAAGTAGGTGTAAGTATAATAGGGCTAAATAGTATTCAAAGCATTCTGAGAATTTTCAAATTTACCCTGTAAGTCACAGAAAGTTTTTGACTAGGAGGAGGACATAATGAGAAAAAAAAAAGACTGAGATACTATTTTGGAGCCTACATGTAGAATGAACTGGGGAATAAATGCATAAGGCAGGAAACTAGTTAGTATTCAAGTAAGATGTGATGTGATACTCTGGACTAAGAAGGATTTTGATACCTGAAACATTTCAAATGTAGAACAGATAGGAAGGACTCAATGATAAAGGATGAATGAAATTACTTAGTTTCTGCTGCTGCTGCTAAGTCACTCAGTCGTGTCCGACTCTGTGTGACCCCATAGACGGCAGCCCAGGCGGCACCCCCGTCCCTGGGATTCTCCAGGCAAGAACACTGGAGTGGGTTGCCATTTCCTTCTCCAATGCATGAAAGTGAAAAGTGAAAGGGAAGTTGCTCAGTCGTGTCTGACTCTTCGAGACCCCATGGACTGCAGCCTGCCAGGCTCCTCCATCCATGGGATTTTCCAGGCAAGAGTACTGGAGTGGGGTGCCATCGCCTTCTCCGAAATTACTTAGTAAAAGATGTCAAATAGTCTGATCAACTAAAAGGACAGTTTTTCAATAACAGAATTTCAGAATGAAGGTTATTCTGGAGAGGAAACAATCACATCAACCTTAGGCATGACAGTCTACACTCATACTAACACCCAAACCATTAACTAGACATGGTACCAATCTACTGACTGTTGATACAGGCATCACACATAAAATATGTTACAAGGATACAAAAGAAACTGTTATTATATACAGTACGGAATCTGATTCTACATGAATCCACAACAGTTTAAAAACCTCATTTTAACAATTACTTCAAGTTCACCAAGCTCTTTTCCACAATTGCAAAAACATACTCAAGTATTCTATCTTCCTTCCCTTCCCCTCCTTGGTAAAGGCACTGCTAAGCATGAATAAACAGAAAAGGCCCAGAAAACATGGACTTGGATAATCTCAACTAGACACAGAGTTCCTTATTCACTGATACTTTCTTAAAGTATCAGTAACTTCCCTAAAACATCTGACTAGAATTCTTAACAAGATATTTGTACAACAGAACGGCTTTCTTCCTTGCTCCTCCTTCAAGTTCAAATCCTTAAAAAACTTTTAGTATCTTCTGTGAAATATGACATGTTCATTATACCACATATAACATACATATTGTAGGCTGCCTCTAAGAGTTTAGGATTTGTGCCATCTGCTGGGGCTTTGAAGCCAGAAAGATTATTATTGAAGCATACCAAGATTACATGACTTGGGAAGCTAGTAATACAGAAGAGCCTGCCATGGAATCTTCCTTCTCACTGCTCCCCTACTGCAGGCTAAAACAGTCTTATCCTCTTCCTGTCTATATACACATTATCTTCAGAATATTTTCCTAACTTTTCTAGAAATCTAATGACAAAATTGAAGGTCTTTTGGGAATAGCATCACCCACTAAAAAAGAGAAACAAGTTTATCAACCCTCCAATGAAGGGAATTTTGTAGCTCAATGAATGAGCCCAAACATCTTAGAATGAGCAAGCAAAGAACCAATACATTTTGAGGGTGGACTGCCAACCCAAACACCAAGATGCCAGCAGTTGCAACTCACAGTCCAAAATTACAAAAATGGAAAGTTAGGGAAGAACTTTCTTTTTAAATTATTTAACAAAGACTATTTTTTATTTCAGAATATATCAACATTAAAAAATACTATAATGAAACTGGGGTTACCATTTCTGCTGCTGCTGCTGCTGCTAAGTCGCTTCAGTCGTGTCCAACTCTGTGCGACCCCATAGACGGCAGCCCACCAGGCTCCCCTGTTCCTGGGATTCTCCAGGCAAGAACACTGGAGTGGGTTGCCATTTCCTTCTCCAATGCATGAAAGTGAAAGTGAAGTCGCTCAGTCATGTCTGACCCTTAGCGACTCCGTGGACTACAGCCTACCAGGCTCCTCCGTCCATGGGAGTTTCCAGGCAAGAGAACTGGAGTGGGGTGCAACTGCCTTCTCCGTTACCATTTCTAGCTATATATTATTTTAGCTGGTACTTAAGGTAACCTTTCTGAGAAAAAAAAATTAGATCAAGAGTCAGTAAGCCATGGGCTTCAATCTTACAGAAATTTTGACTTAGAATTTCTGCCCCCTCATTCTCCTACCCTCAAAATGATGAAAAAAATTTTAAATCAATTTATTCAACAGAAATAATCTTAGGTAATAAATAAGCTTGTTGAATAAATTGAGCAAAAGACATAGATTAGGGCACCAATTGTCAATTTGTATTTTTATACAAGCTGTATTGTCTCAGATGGTAAAGAATTTGCCTGCTATGTGGGAGACCAGGGTTCCATCCCTAGATCAGGAAGATCCCTTGGAGAAGGGAATGGCTACCCACTCCAGTATTTTTGTCTGGAGAATCCCATGGACAGAGGAACCTGGTAGGCTACAGCCCATGGGGTCACATAGTCAGACACGACTGAGCGACGAACACTTTCACAAGCAGTGTAAAATATTTGTGAAAATGCAAATAGGTTTCAGGTTAAAATCTAAAAGCCAGAGGAGATCTTAGATAAATCATTTGCTTAAAGTCACATAGTAGCTTGAAGGATGTAAGGGATAATGGTAGTATAGTAGTGGCTACTGAGGTTTCCAAAAAACCCAATTTGAAAATCCTTTTCAACTCTAAAATTTGCGGTACTAGGATTTTAAGCTAACCTTTCTAGTAAACAGCACTTTGTTAACCTATAAGCACTTAGAGTATGTTTCTGAACTTACATGGTTGCATATCTTAGAAAACTAACAATTATTTGTTTTCAAATATTTTATTAATTTGAATTGAGATCACTTTCACTTGGAAATCTCAAACAAGAAAACTTCCCAATGTAATGTCAATGAACACATAGCTCACTTTTGGTTTTCAGTGGCCAGTAAAGTGAGTCCAAGAAGGAAATGTGACAAAATAGTCCTCTTGCTTCCAACTTTGATGGAATACCAGAAATCTAAAATTAGGCTGTCCCAGAAAAAGCATACAAATTAACTACTTTTTAAAACCCTGAACTTACATGTAGCAATCCTTTCCCCCAACATACAAATTACAACTCAAGGTCCCTAATTCTATTATATGTAGAAATCTTTTGTAAACATGAAACATCAAGTAACAAACAACAGGAAACCGAGTTGATATTACAGAACTTTTGTCCAAAAGTCTTACAATAGGATGTTTTCTTGTAACTTCAACTGTAAACATGGCCACTACATTTGATCTTTTTGTCTAAAGTAACACCAATATTACATTTTCTGATTCCCTGAAGGGAAAAAAAAGGGAGATTGATAAGCTACTGTTGAGACTGCATAGTAGTACTCCAAGTAGTATGCCCAAGAGCTCTACAACATTCCTTCCACACAACATAGCTATATAGAAAAGTTGGAGGATTTGAGAAATGTCATTTATTTTCACTTAGCAGTATAACAACTTGATTTTTTAACAATTAGATCCTCACATACTTAGCTAATTCACAATTAAACAATAGTAAGTAAAAAATTTTTTATGGCACTCTCAACTCAAAGGTTTATTTACTGAATAGGTAACTGTTAATATTTCTTCAGCATATCAGCTGCTACTGCTGCTAAGTCGCTTCAGTCGTGTCCGACTCTGTGCGACCCCATAGATAGCAGCCCACCAGGCTCTGCCGTCCCTGGGATTCTCCAGGCAAGAACACTGGAGTGGGTTGCCATTTTCTTCTCCATTTCGTGAAAGTGAAAAGTGAAAGTGAAGTCGCTCAGTCGCGACCGACTCCTGGCGACCCCATGGACTGTAGCCCACCAGGCTCCTCCATCCATGGGATTTTCTAGGCAAGAGTACTGGAGTGGCTTGCCATTGCCTTCTCCACCTCAGCATATCAGAGTGCTTAGCAAAAACCAAAAAAAGTAATCCTAAACCCTTCATCCTTGGGGAGGTGGAAAAAAAGTTATGTGCCAAATACTATTTTCATAGCTTTTATAACCTTTAATAACAAGTCATCCACTCACGTATTTTTTTCCACCACAACCCAAATAGGATCCCTTCAAGGTAAATATTTCTTCTTATGGATTTGGAAATAGAGGAAAAAAGCTAAGTAATTCGACCAAAGTTACACAGCTAATAATTACTGACACTGGGGTACAAACAGGCACAGTATGGCTCAAGTCTGAGCTCCCAGTCACTACCACTGCTATACCAGTTTTTAATCTTTTTGCTTAATATGAGATCACAACTGAAATAGAGCTGCTATTCAAAGTAAATTAGGATCACTTTTGTGACCACAGTAAAGAAGAGTTGAAATTTAAAAAAAAAAAAAAATGTTTAGGGCCATAAAATGTACCATATGTGTAAATATAAGAAATTCAGTAAGTACTAATTTGACAACTTCAATACAAATTCTAATAAAAAATTATGTATCCACAACTGACCAATAACATTAAATTTTGAAAGACTAGGAATAGTATAATTATAAACTTCTTTCACAATAAACTTAAGCCTTGGTTTTATGACCTGTCTGAACTTGGGGGAGGGGGCAGGATTTGTCTCTTTTTGGTCCCCTTCTGTACTCTACTTGAAACTTTCTTATTTCTGCCAAATTCCAAAATTCCAGATTTACTGATCATATCTTTTTTCCCATAGTACTTCAGACTTTTAAGGATAATTTTAACTTGCATACCTAAATCACCCGTGGTGTAAGTTAAGTGATAAACTTTTTTTCAACAGAGAAATAAAACATCAGACAGAAAGTCATTCTAAGCAATGAAATAGAAAGGAACAGAAAGAAAATGAGTGTAACAATTTGTGATTAGCATATTAACAATTTACAACATGCCCAATTTATGATGACATATGAAGGTTTCTAGGCACATTAACTAACAAGCAGACACACATGAGTCTAAGATGTTCCACATGTTTAATCCTCTCAGCAGAGCATGAACAACAGGGGGAAATTGTAGGGAAGAAACACACAGATGACAGGCCTGAGGAATGAGGGAGGGATGCTATGTAGGTTATGAGATGACACACTGCCATGTCAAAGGTTCCTGGGCGCGACCCGCTCGTTGCAGTACCGAGAGTTTTGTTTATTTACACTGTGTCGCTGAAAGAAAGCCACAAAACTTCAACTGGACGCTTACGTTAATAATAAAAAGGAGAAAGGCGGGTACAAGCAAACGAACACCTGGATACGCAGGTCGCCGCCTGGGCCTCGGGGCAGCTGACCAAATCCCGCTCACTCCCACGTCCTACGGTCCTTCTATCCGCGCACAAAGAACGGGTAGCTTTAGGTCAGTCCTCCGCGTTCTTCTACCCTAGTTACCGTGGCCTCTATTTCGGGACAGCTAAGGCGAAAAGATGGGGTGGAGAAGGGAGGGGAGGAGCTCGGGAGGGTCGATGTCTGTGCTCGGAGGGCGCTGACCTCCCAGCACAGGCCAAGGCCGGCGCCTCCACCAGAATCTTGAACTGACGGCCGCGCCTCCACGGCCGATTCCGAGCGCAGCGCCTTCTGCCTTCCGCTGCAGCCCCAGCACCTCCGCCTGTCTCCGCCGTCTCCAACGCCGCCCTTCCTCAGGCCCCTCACAACGACGCAGCCCACAACCTGCGGCCTCACAGTGGAACCCCACCCCACCTTGTCCTCGATTTCGCTCGCCCTTCCCGGGAGCTTTCCCAGCATCTTCCACTTCCGAGCGCCCTAAAGCCCCCTACCCAAGGGTTCGGCTTTGCTACCTGAATCCGCTTCTTGTGTCGCCTGCGTTCCGCCATGTTGGCCGCTCCGCCCGGTTCCCTCTGACGTGGAGCGAGGCGGGGGCGGTGGAAACCTCGCGAGAGCGCGCCGCGGGACCCGTTATGTAACCTGGCGGCTGGCGCCAGGGAGGAAGGAAGCTGGCGAGTGACCGGTATCGGCCACTCCGACCCTGGATGTGCTTTTTCTCCCCTCTTTTCTCGGCTCCTTTTTTTTTGCGGGAACTGGAAATCGCTGGGACTAGAAGGAAGTTAATAAGTGGATCAAAGAGCTGGAGGACTGGAAAGAGTCCTCTTGACTAGACATCTGACTCACCTGGAAAGCTGTTAAAAATACAGATTCCGGGGCCCCACCCCCTCGGAGTCAGTAGGTTTGGGGTGGAGCTTTTCCCCTAGGATTTACTGGGACCTGTGGAATTCTAGACAGTCTTTGAGTGTGTTACTTCCTTTCTTGACAGTGAGCCCTGCCCTATCCATTCCCCCATTTGTAAATTCTACTCCCATTTTGAAGGTGGGAAAACTGAGACAGCGGAGGTGCAGCGAAATCAACTGGTTTATCTAAGGCTCCACAGTTAGTAAATACTACATCCTAGACTGAAGCCCAATTATCTTTCCCCATACAATGTAGAGAGTAGTTGGGCTCATCTGACACAAACTTTGGATTCCGCATTCCGTTTTCCACGTTGCTTCTCAAAACGCACTTATAGAATCCAAGAGTCAGAACTCAGGGAGGTACGAGGAACTAATAAGACAAATAGAGAACATCTAGGAGAAGGCAATGGCACCCCACTCCAGTACTCTTGCCTGGAAAATCCCATGGACCGAGGAGCCTGGTGGGCTGCAGTCCATGGGGTCGCTGAGAGTCGGACACGACTGAGCGACTTCACTTTCACTTTTCACTTTCATGCATTGGAGAAGGAAATGGCAACCCACTCCAGTGTTCTTGCCTGGAGAATCCCAGGGACGGGGGAGCCTGGTGGGCTGCCGTCTGTGGGGTCGCACAGAGTCGGACACGCCTGAAGTGACTTAGCAGCACCACCACCAGCAGCAGAGAACATCTAAGAAGTTGAAATTAAGAAGACCGCAGGGTACCTGGGAGACTAGTTATAACTATTGTTATTTTGAGTGAGTGAGTTCAGTTGCTCAGTCGTGTCTCTGCGACCCCATGGACTGCAGCAGGCCAGGCTTCTCTGTCCATCACTCACTCCCAGAGCTTACTCAAACTCATGTCCATCCAGTTGTTGATGCCATCCAACCATCTCATCCTCTGTCCTCCCTTTCTCTTCCTGCCTTCAATCTTTCCCAGCATCAGGGTCTTTTCCAGTGAGTCAGTTCTTCATATGAGGTGGCCAAAGTATTGGAGTTTCAGCTTCAGCATCCAGTCCTTCCAATGAATATTCAGGACTGATTTCCTTTAGAATGGACTGGTTTGATCTTGTAGTCCAAGGGACTCTCAAGAGTCTTCTCCAACACCACAGTTGAAAAGCATCAATTCTTAGATGCTCAGTTTTCTTTGTAGTCCAACTTTCACATCCATACATGACTACTGGAAAAACCATAGCTTTGACTAGACGGGTCTTTGTTGGCAAAGTAATGTCTCTGCTTTTTAATATGCTGTCTAGGTTGGTCACAGCTTTTCTTTCAAGGAGTAAGTGTCTTTTAATTTCATGGCTGCAGTCACCATCTGCAGTGATTTTGGAGGCCCCCCCCCCAAAAAAATAAAGTCTGTCACTGTTTCCATTGTTTCCCCTTCTGTTTGCCATGAAGTGATGGGATGGGATACCATGACCTTAGTTTTCTGAATGTTGAGTTTTAAGTCAGCTTTTTCACTTTCATCAAGAGGCTCTTTATTTCTTCTTCGCTTTCTTCTGTAAGGGTCGTGTCATCATTGTTATTTTAGAGTTGTCCAGATAAAGAGAATGGGCTTAAATTGCTAGTAAGTGTTTCTGGATAGAAATTCTCATGACTTTAATGGAGGTTTTAAAGCATTTTAAATAGTAGAAAATTGGAAAAATGTAGAAAAGCAAGATGAAGGAAATAAAAATCCTTAACACTACCACTCAAAAATCAGTTATCGTTTTAGTTTATTTTCTTCTAGTATTTATTTATACTTTGTGTGTACTTATATATTTCTCCCTTTCCTCCAATTGAGATCATATTGCATAATATGCCTTTTTCACTTAATGTTATGTTGAACATATATCATTAAAAAATTCTCTGTTTACCATAGTATGTATGTAATCTAATAGCAATTAAATAGGCAATTAAGGTGAATAGTGGCATCTTAATGCCTAATCTTTTATAAGATAAGATAGCTGAAGTTCATTTTTGAACTATGAAATTCTGTACTCCAGGAACAGGATCAGCAAGTCCTTTCGTTCCTTTTCCATCTAGAATCTAGAATCAAGGTATGTGTAGTCAGAGAGGGGTGAAGGAAAAAGTGATTCTTACCAATTAACCCAAGATAATACAATATGAAGCATCTTTCTTTTCTTCAGGCCTCCCCACCCAGAATCAGGGTGGATCTCTTTTGTACTGTTGTATTTGGAGAATGGGCTTCCCAGGTGGCTCGGTGATAAAGAATCCACCTGCCAATGCAGGAGACACAAGAGACTCAGGTTTGATCCCTGGGTTGGGAAGATTCCCTGGACTAGGAAATGGCAACCCGCTCCAGTACTTTTGTCTTAAAAATTTCGTGGAACCTGGTGGGCTGCAATTCATGGGGGTCACCAAGAGTCAACATGCACATATGCATGCATGAGGTTGCATGCATGCATTTGGAGAATACTGACTCCTTTTCATAGGAAATCTGGTTCATAAACAAAAATATTACTGCATTTAATAGATGTTCGGTGCCTACAGGAGGCAAAATACTAGGTTAGGACTATGATGGGGAATGAAAACCCTTTGTGGAAAGTGACTTCCTCTCTAGCTACTGCCCTATCACCTTTTTGTTCAGAAGAGATTTAATTTACTGTCCCCAGATTCTCACTGATATTCATCCTTAGACCACAACACTTTGGTTTCTACCTCCACCATCCATTAATAATTCATGTCAAATTCAATAGCTTCTTTTGTAGCATCGTATTAAGGATTTGACAATATTGACCATGCATTTAATTTATGCTCCTTCTTTGGCATTTGTAATATCGGGTTCTTCCTTCTTGTTTCTCTTTTGACTCCTCGCTTGTCAATGTTCGTGGTCACCATGCTTCCATATTCATCTTCTTCCTTTTTCTCTATACATTCTGGAGATTCTTTTTCATGTTAATAGCTTAATTCCAAAATACTGCATAAATGTATATTTCTAACTATCTTCTGTATATCTCCAATTAACGGCCAACTAGAAATCACCATTTCCCCAGCAAAATCTGTCCCTTTTACTGTGTTTTTAAACTTGTAACTGCATCACTGTTCACTTAATCACTCATGCTAGAAACCTTGAAGGTATCCCAGCTGGTCAGTCAACAATCCTGTTGAGTCTACAGCTGAGAAGTTTGGAATCTTCCCTTCCTCATCTTTCCTACTGCCATTGCTTTGTTCAAGTCTTTATCACTTCCTACCTGAACTGTCATTGCAAAAGCCTCCTAATCATTCCCCCCAGTTCCACCCTCTCTATACTCTGTAGACTATCTTCTGCTCATTGTTAACCACTCCCTGCCCATTCTCCCCAGTTGTGTATAGCAACATTAAGAATGACTACGTTTACAATTATAACCCAAATGTCACATTCTGGGTCTTCCATCCACTTCATATCTATATAAAAATAGCTCAAGCATTCTTCTCATCACCCCATTTACATCTTTGATGGTGGTAGTGGTGAGTTTTCTCCTGTTGCTCTGATTTCCTTTTGAATTTGCAATCTCATTCCTGTCACTTGGCTTTTATTTCTTTCCCAAATGAAGGACATTGCCTCTTTCCCTTTCTTTTGTCAAAGCAAAACTGCTCTTTATCCCTTGACTCTGTCACTTCTTCTCCCCAGGGCTGCCTCTGAAACTCAGAATTTCTCTTGCTATATGCAGTAGAGAATTTGATGTCTTTACTCTTTATAAGATTCCTTTGGATTCATAAATATAAAAACGCATTACCATGCTCTGCTGAGTAAAGAGTTCTGTGATTTGATATCCTCACTGGAGGACTGATGAATAGGTGGGGACTTGAAGAATTCAGTTGCTTGGGAGCTACCATTCCAGGAAGTGGAAGGGAATAGTATGTAAATATGTATTCCCATTGATCAGAGGTATGCAAACTGGACACTGATACATTTAGGTTTTTGTTTTAAATAACACTTCCTCTGGGTCCATTTGGTATTTAAGTATATATGTATGACTAAACTGAAAAGAAAAAAATTGTAGCGAAGCATAGCAAATAATGGCCAGGCCTTCTGGGGCATTGTTTTTATAAAAGCAGTTTAAAATATGTTAATTGATAATGTCAGTGACTTAATGCTGTTATCACAAAGAAAAAAATTAATATAAATATATTTAAATCAAAATAAAATATGATAAACCTAATTTTATTTAAAATTTCATTTAATATTTTAAAATGAATTGACTCTTTAGACTTCCACTCAGAAAACAGCATAAAGAGGACAAAGAGTATGTATTATTGAAAAATAAGCAGGTATTTTGTTTTGCAAATACAGGAATTTTTAGCATGCTAATATTAGACTAAGAAAAATTCTAAAAGTCACTTTGATTTTTTAACTGAAATGGTAATTGCTTTATTATTCCCCTAATTAAATCCTTGTTAATACATACAGAGTTTCTCTTTTTTGCACTGAACCCCAACTAATAGAGCAAAGATAAGGAAATCATGAGTACTCTGTATATGAATGAAAATTGTATTATTAATGTTGTTTGTAAGGACTTACTTAGAGAAATCAGTTGCTTCCAAAATCATTGAAAGTTTGCAAGAGCAGGATCAAGACTGAGCCTGTTTGAATAACTGTCAGACCCTGCAGAACTAACCAGTCATGGGGATCTCTACCTTGAAGGAGGGTGGAGTCCACAATAGCAACACTGAGTTCAAGAAACTACCAGCTAGCTGTGATCAGCCTGTCAGGAAGCCAGGATCAGAAGTTGTTGTCAACACTGCAATAACTGCCTCTTAGCTCCCACAGTCAAGACTGAACACTGGAGCTGTAGAAAAACCCTGTGTCTCTATGACTTTGCTTGTCAGCAGAGTGAAAGTCAGAAGCAGCAGAAAGAAAGATGGCCTCCTCATCACTTTTGTCCTTCTGGTAGCCAACCAGTACACTGAATTAGAACCAGACTTTAGTTTCAAGAGAGTCTGAGAAATGAAGACTTTAGCTTTCTATCCCCTTCAGTGTGTCAGTTGACCATATCCAACCATCATCTTCTTCCTTAGAATCAGCTGGTTTACTCCTTTATGCTTCATCTTTAGACTGTGAGACCACACTTCTCCTAGCTCCCCATCCTGCTAAATGCCCTTCCATAACCACATGTTTCTTTTTTTTTTTTCTCCCCCACTTCGCATTTGACAGATTCTTCAAAGGTCAGGAAACCTTGTCACCTCCAGAGTGAAATCTTCTCTGAATTCTTTCTTCAGTAGACTTAACTATTTCTGTTTCTGGGCTTCTACAGTATTTTGTACAATCAGTGCTATAGTATGTATGATTTGAAAATGAAAGTGTTAGTCACTCAGTTGTGTCCAACTCTTTATGATCCCGTAGACTCTAGCCTGCCAGGCTCCTCTACCATGGGATTCTCTAGGCAAGAATACTGGAGTGGGTTGCCATGCCCTCCTCCAGGGGATCTTCCCAACCCAGAGATCAAACCCATATCTCTTATGTCTCCTGCATTGGAAGGCAGGTTCTTTACCACTAGTGCCACCTGGGAAGCTCATGTATGATTTAACATAGTTTAAATATTCAGTTCAGTTCAGTTCAGTCACTCAGTCGTGTCCAACTCTTTGCAACCCCATGAATCGCAGCACACCAGGCCTCCCTGTCCATCACCAACTCTCGGAGTTCACTGAGACTCACATCCATTGAGTCAGTGATGCCATCCAGCCATCTCATCCTCTGTCATCCCCTTCTCCTTCTGCCCCCAATCCCTCCCAGCATCAGAGTCTTTTCCAATGAGTCAACTCTTCGCATGAGGTGGCCAAAGTACTGGAGTTTCATCTTTAGCATCATTCCTTCCAAAGAAATCCCAGGGCTGATCTCCTTCAGAATGGACTGGTTGGATCTCCTTGCAGTCCAAGGGACTCTCAAGAGTTTAAATATATTTCTATATAAATTATATATTTTAAAATATATAATATAATTTAAACAACAACAGATATAATTTGTTGTTTTTCTTTCTACCAGACTGTGAACCATTTAAAGGCAGGTGCTGTGCCTTATCCTACTGTTCTGTGTCTAGTCCAGTGCCTGGCTCAAAGTGAATGCCTGTCAATAGAGTGAATAATGAATGATGACAACGACATAGTCCTTATCCTCTGTGGCTTTTGTAAATCAGAGAAACATACTTACAAGACAAAATTATGTTAAGAAGTCTTCATTATATCCACAGCCTCTATTATCTGTATAGTTCTCTATGAAATTAGAAGAAACTGGTTTAATAAGAAGCTTCCCTAGATTTGATGGAGGAAGCACTTCCTGTGCAAGACAAGAGCTTCTTGTATCAATCACTGTGCTCAGTTTCCTGTAATTGTAGTCTTACTTGAAAACAGAGACATGTAAGGATCTACCCTCTCAACCTACTTCCAACCCAGCAATTTGAGAGAAAATACTGGGTTTGACAAAGCAAAAATCCCCCACATTAAATCCTTTTGGACAAGGAAAGAAAGCTAAACTTCGTAGGTTATTAATATGCCTAGAACTTATTTTCTGTCCAAACCCAATGTCTATGAAGATGGGAAGAGGGGAGAGGGATGGCAAGGATGAAAACAGAAGCTCAATTGCCGCAGAATTCATGGAACCTGAAGTCAGGAGGTCCAGGAAAACCAGGGCTTCTAGGCCTGGACCACACATGCAGATTGCGAGAAAAATCCTCACATTCTTTTTTCTTATTGATGAAATAAAATTCATATCTTATGGCAAGACAAGAAAAATTTAAACATAAATTTCTTTTGCCTGTTTGGGCCTCCTTCCTTCCCTTTAGTGTGTATTGTGGATCTGCATTAACCAGACCTCCGTAGGAAATAACATTCCTTCTTGATCTTGTAAAGAGTTAGCATGACCCACTACTTGCTTTGTTCATGTAGATCTGGCTTATGTAAACTGTTGGTAGTCACTTAACATATAACTCTTTGTCTCAAAATGTATATAACTGTGCTTTGAGCTCCAATAAGCAGAAGTCTCCTCAGAGATTTCTAGAAGACTATCTCCCATGTATAATCCTCAGTTTGGCTCAAATAAAATTTTCCATTTCTTAGACTGACTATTGATTTTTTTGTCAATGTTACTGGCCTCAGAAAATTTTCAGACAGTCCCTATGCTCAAGAATTGGTTCAGTAATGCTGATTTCTCTGATATGGAAAGAACAAAATGCTAGTAAATCTTATGGAGTAGATATTTAAACTTGTAGGTAAGTATCTAAATAATTGATGGAGGCTGTGGTAATTATGGGTTGCTGCTGCTGCTGCTGCTAAGTCACTTCAGTCGTGTCCGACTCTGTGCGACCCCATAGACGGCAGCCCACCAGGCTCCCCCGTCCCCGGGATTCTCCAGGCAAGAACACTGGAGTGGGTTGCCATTTCCTTCTCCAATGCATGAACGTGAAAAGTGAAAGTGAAGTCACTCAGTCGTGTCCTACTCTAGCGACCCCATGAACTGCAGCCTACCAGGCTCCTCTGTCCATGGGATTTTCCAGGCAAGAGCACTGGAGTGGGGTGCCATTGCCTTCTCCGAATTATGGGTTAACCTCCAGTAATTCAATTTTTTGTGTATATAGATATAAGAAACTAGGGCTTCTCAGATGGTTCAGTGGTAAAAATCCACCTGCCAATGCAGGAAACACAAGAGACTCAGGTTCGATCCCTGGGTTGGGAAGATCCCCTGGAGGAGGAAATGGCTACCCCCTCCAGTATTCTTGCCTGGAAAATTCCATGGACAGAGGAGCCTGGTGGGCTACAGTTGTGAGGTTGCAAAGACTTGGACACAACTAAGAGGCTGAACACACACACACATGTAAGAAGCTACTAAAATATAACATTTTGTATTCCTATGTAATATGTAAAATCTTTTGCTTCCCATGGCTCCAATTGCTTCCCTCCCCCCGCACCCCACCCCCGCCACATGTCACTTCTAAGTTATGCATGGTCACCACTACCCCCACTGGAAATGAAAGTACTGCATTTAAAGTGCTATATTTCAGAGCAAACAGCAAGAAAGTACTAGGCTCTTTCCTAAGGAGAGGTATTTGGGGGTCTTGATCTTTCATCTGCCAAATGGAAAACTTTCTTCTTCTGAACACCTTCCACCTAGGAATTGCTGACCTGAGGACCAGTGAATTGAGCTGCTTGGTTGTAATAAAACAGTTCCAGCAGAGGTCTATTGATATTGTGACAAGGACAGACCAGGATTACCTGTACTTTTATATACAAGTTGCTAGTCTATACTTCAATTTTGTAATAAAATACATGCTGAGAGTTTAGAGTGTGATTTTAAGAAATGTCTGAAAATCCTGCTGTTGTTTTTAGTTGCTCAGTCATGTCCAACTCTTTGAAACTGCATGGACTGCAGCCTGCCAGGCTCCTTTGTCCGTGGGATTTCCCAGGCAAGAATACTGGGGTGGGTTGCCTTTTCCTTCTCCAGGACATCTTCCCGACCTAGGGATCAACCCCATCCTGCATTGCAGGTCGATTCTTTACCACTGAGCCACCTGGAAAATCTGAATAATCCTACACATGACTAATCAAAGAAAAAGTTTGCTTGTCTAGTCTTACATTCAAGAGTGAAGATAATTATTTTAATTAATATGTATTTTTTCATTCTGTCCACAAACAATATTGTGATAAGTAAATTTTCCTCGACCATGGTTTTTAAAATTTATTTTTATTTTTTATTTTCAAATTTTATTTTATTATTTTATATCTATATACACTTATGAGGGAGATCAGCCAGCCCTGGGATTTCTTTGGAAGGAATGATGCTAAAGCTGAAACTCCAGTACTTTGGCCACCTCATGCAAAGAGTTGACTCATTGGAAAAGACTCTGATGCTGGGAGGGATTGGGGGCAGGAGGAGAAGGGGACGACAGAGGATGAGATAGCTGGATGGCATCACTGACTCGATGGATGTGAGTCTGAGTGAACTCTGGGAGTTGGTGATGGACAGGGAGGCCTGGTGTGCTGGGGTTCATGGGGTCGCAAAGAGTTGGACACGACTGAGCGACTGAACTGACTGACTGACGCTTATGAGACTTATGAGAAAGCTGAAAGCAAATACATATACCCATGTACCCTTCACTCAGCTTCTACGAATGGTAACATCTTATTTAACCACTGTACCATTTTCAAAACAGGAAATTGACAAAGTTCTATTAAGTAATCTGCAGACCTAATTCAAATTTTGTCCTGTTCTACTACTTTTTCTGCTGAGGATCCAATCCCAGACTTTAGATTGAATTCAGTTTTCATGTATTGTTAGTCTTTAATCTGGGCCGATCCAGTTTTTCTTTGCCTTTCATGACAGTGAAACAGTGTCTCTCTTTGACTCTGAGAAGAGTATTGGCCAATTCTTTTGTGAAATGTTGCTCATTTAGGTTTGTCTGATATTTCCTCATAACTACATTAAGGTTATGCATTTTTGCAAGACTATCACAGAAGTGACAGTGTGCCCTGCTCAGCATGTTCTGTTAGGAGGAACCACGTTGATGTGTTCCATCACTGGTGATACTAACCTTGACCACTTAGTTACAGTTCTTCCCTTTGAAATTAGTTAACATCTAAGGTGGGTTACTTTGAAACCATGTAAATATTCTGCTTTCCAGCATACTTTTGACCACTCATTTTAGCACTAATTAATTATCTTTGCCTGAAATAATTATTACTGTTGTGTTTGCCAAATGCTGACTTTCTATTGTTATCATTCCTTCTACATATGTTAATTGGAATAAGAGTGTAAGTAGTTTATTTATTAATTTACTCTTACAATTATCTACAATTATCTATGTGGCTTGACTCTCTAGAGGCCATCAGTTAGGAATTGTGAATGAGAATTAATGTGACAACCTCCATCCCTACCCCTAAGAATTGTTTCCTTTTGTGGTATCTGTGGAGCTGATTTTTTTTTTTTTTTTTGGTTGGGGCTGATCTGGAAAAGAACTTGTGTGGTTTTGTAGAGAGGATGATAGAGATTTCTCTCTCACTGTGAATCTGTTTTTATCCATGGATCTGCACTGGGGCTGAACATCTTTCCAAGAAAAAGAACTTGAACTCTGTGAAGGCATATACAACATGAGTGATGGACATGGGGGGTCAGAGTTTTGGAAAGAACAGTGTGGGGCGTGAGAACAACGGGAGCTCCTTATAAAAGGAGAAGAAGTCTGATCTGGTAAGTCAGACCCAAACAGAACACTAGCTTCAGAGGAAGTGTAGACTGAGACCACTGAGGTAGAACTTACCTCTGATGTAGAGCACAGACCTCTGGCAGAGTATGACCCTTGGTAAAAGTCGCTTACTGTATTAATGAAAAGAACTGTGTGTGAGAGAGGGATACATTAGGACTTTGGGATTAGAACATGCATACTATTATACATAAAATAGATAACCAACAAGGACTACTGTATAGCACAGAACCACACTCATTATCCTGTAATAACCTATAATGGAAAAGAATCTAAAAAAGAATATATATATGAAACTGAATCACTTTTCTGTGCACTTGAAACTAGCAAACATTGTAAATCAGCTATATTTTAATTTGGTTCTCAACGTTTGCATCTCTATTCCTGCCCTGCAAATAGTTTCATCGGTACCATTTTTTTCTAGATTTCTAATGAAAGTGAAAGTCACTCCATCGTGTCTGACTCATTGTGACCCCATGGACTATACAGTCCATGAAATTCTCTAGGCCAGAATACTGCAGTAGGTAGCTGTTCCTTTCTCCATGGGATCTTCCCAACCCGGGGATTGAACCCAGGTCTCCCACATTGCAGGAGGATTTTTTACCAGCTGAGCCACAAGGGAAGCCCAAGAATGCCGGAGTAGGTAGCCTATCCCTTCTCCAGGGGATCTTCCCAACCCAGGAATCGAACCAGGGTCTCCTGCATTGCAGGCAGATTCTTTACCGATTGAGCTATCAGAAAAGCTCCATATATCTGCATTAATAATGATATTTATCTTTTTCTTCCTGACTTCACTCTGTATGATAGATTCTAGGTCCATCCACATCACTACAAATGACCCAGTTTTGTTCCTTGTTATATATACACCCTATTGTGTGTGTGTGTATATATATCTATATATATATCTCACGTCTTCTTTATCCATTCATCTGTTGATGGACTCGGTTGCTTCCATGTCCTGGCTATTGTAAATTGTGCTGCAGTGAACACTGCAGTACATGTGTCTTTCTGAATTATGGGGTTTAAAAATGGCTCCGAGCTTGACAGGAAGGAATGGGTAGGTGTTGAAAGTTCATAATCCCTTTCCACCCAGACACTTGAGTTACTAATCATTTTCCTGTCTCAACCTGTTTTAATGTTAGGATTTCTTTTGCTTCAGTTGTCAAGTTCTCTTACCAAACAGAACTCATTGTTCACAGATCAGTGAAGAACGATTCTCTGCTTGTAACCTTGGAAATATGGGGAGAGAGTATTTTGAGAATGATACAACAGAGTGTGAAAGAGTTATGAAACAAGAAAGGGAGCTTTAGAGAGAACACCACAATCATCTGACTGAGAATTAATAAAAGCTACATGTAGAGAGATGCTTTCATTATTTTTCTTTTTTGGTTTTCATGCTTTTGATTTTCCCAACTCAGCCACATAAAGTGTTTGTGGACATGAAAACGTGTTGGCTAGATTTCCTCTAAGACTTTCAGTTTTTAGAAAACAAGCAACAATGCCAGATTTTGTCATAGTACCTCAAAGCCTAGCACTTGGCTCCATTCTTCACTGAAAAAATTCTAAATATATATACACACACGTATGCATGTTTTGTTGGTTGCATGGATAGACAGACAGACACATAAAGATATAGAATATGAACTGCTCAGGATCCTATTTAGGTCATAGGTCATAGGTCAGTGCCTTCACTTTACAGATTAGAAGGTGGAGGCTTAAAGAAGTCAAATGAGAAATAAAATGACCCAGTTGTAGTTCAAACCTGAATCTTCTAGTTGCAAGTTAAGGGTTTCCTCACTTGTGAAGCACTCCTTTTAAGAAGGGGTTTTCTGATGGAGTTAACAAATACTGCAATTTCTTAGTGGTTTCAGATGAGTCCCAATACCTGGTATTCCTTTGGCAGGCACATGGCCACAGAATGATAGAGCAAGTTTCTGTATTAGCTCTACCGGCATGTGAAAAAAGGAGCAGATTTGAACATTCAGCCATTCATCCTTTTATTGAATACTTCCTCATGTAGGACTGTGTTTGGTTCTCTGAGGAATAAAAGATGAATAAAATGAATGGTGTATAAAGATACTCAAAAGTCTATTTATATAGTAAAATCCCAGAGAGGGAGACAGAGTGAGTGAGCTTAGACTATACACCAAAATGTTAACCCTGGTCCTTTCTAAGAGGGGAAATTAAAGGCTACTCTCACTCACTTTCTTCTTTTTTTTGTTAATCTTAAATGTTTGTATTCTGCATAATAACCATGCATTGCTTTTGGAATAAAGGGAAAAGTTATTTTTAATGAAGAAAATTAGCCAAGACATGCTGTGTGAGTTCTTCAGAGAACCAAGTGGGCTATGGTTGAAGTGTCCTTGGTGATCTCGAGCCTCCCCCAGAGCTCTGGCTTTTGGGAAACCCTGGTTGGGCGGGACGAGGAGGGGATTGTGGCTGTATTCAGTTGGCCGTATCTTACCCTATCTACCGCCTCTGGGGTGTGTTCAGTTGCTTCAGTTGTGTCCTACTGTTTGTGATCCCATGGACTGTAACCTGCCAGGCTCCTCTGTCCATGGGATTTTCCCAGCAAGAATACTGGAGTGGGTTGCCATTCCCTTCTCCAAGGGATCTTCCTGACCCAGGGATCAAACCCGTATCTCCTGTGACTTCTGCACTTGCAGGTGGGCTCTTCACCGCTAAGCCACCAGGGAAACCCACCTCTTGGGCAGTGAGTGCTTCGCATTAATTCTCACGGTCATATTACTCTCTTGATTGTTATGCTTGTACATGCTAAATAGGGGACAAACTGCTGTCAATGGCATAACATGGAACAATAGAGATGCATTCTTTGGTTACCTAAAATAAATAAATAAATGAAAGCATCAAAAATATTTAAATAATCTTTTTCTAACTTAGAAGTGTATATGAATTTTTTTGAGAGAGGTCAGCTGTGTTAAATCTCATACAAGTATTTCAGTTTAATGGGACAATTGTCTGTGTTCATAGGGAAAAACAAAGTCCTTGAAACAATGGGAAAGTTTTGAGCATGCTTTAGGCTATCTTGTTCTTTAACTTTCAAATTATATTGTTATTGGAAATAACGTGTACCGAGTGAAAGTCTTTTTATTTGAAGAAGGTGAAACTCGTGTATGTTTTGCTGTCTTTGGTTACTGTAAATCATTTACTAGACCATTACTTGGTCTTCTCTAGTCTCTCCATTATATGAAATCAGCAAGAATAGCCAACAAGTTCTTGGGAACAGAGGTACATGGTATAGTTACTTTGTGTGTGCTAAGTCGATTCAGTTGTGTCTGACTCTTTGGGATCCTGTGGACTGTAGCCCACCAGGCTCTGCTATCCATGGGATTCTCCAGGCAAGAATATTGGAGTGGGTTGCTGTGCCCTTCTCCAGAGGATCTTCCCGACCCAGGGATTGAACCCAGGTCTGTTAGGTCTCTTGCATTGGCAGATGGGTTCTTTATCACTAGTAGCTGCTGCTGCTGCTGCTGCTAAGTCGCTTCAGTCGTGTCCGACTTTATGCAACCCCATAGACGGCAGCCCACCAGGCTTCCCCGTCCCTGGGATTCTCCAGGCAAGAACACTGGAGTGGATTGCCATTTTCTTCTCCAATGCATAAGTGAAAAGTGAAAGGGAAGTTGCTCAGCCCTGTCTGACTCTTAGCGACCCCATGGACTACAGCTTACCAGGCTCCTCCATCCATGGGATTCTCCAGGCAAGAGCACTGGAGTGGGGTGCCATTGCCTTCTCCGTTATCACTAGCACCACCTGGAAAGTTGCCATACTATCTTCAGAATCACATGAGAGAAAAGAACTAGTTGGTTTTCCATCATTCTTCAGCTTACTGAACCTACCCTGTAAGGACAGTGTTAGATACTATGAATAAAAGAATTGATGATGTGCAAAAATGGAAATGATGAAACAATTATTTTTCCTTTAGGTTCCATATATTTCTGTGGAGTTAGTTTTGCTTCTGGCCTCTGAAAGTTCTCATTTATTTATCTCAAATGTTTACTGAGTGCTAAGATAGGATTTGGAGAAGGCAATGGTACCCCACTCCAGTACTCTTGCCTGGAAAATCCCATGGACAGAGGAGCCTGGTAGGCTGTAGTCCATGGGGTCGCTGAGAGTCGGACATGACTGAGTGACTTCACTTTCATTTTTCACTTTCATGCATTGGAGAAGGAAATGGCAATCCACTCCAGTGTTCTTGTCTGGAGAATCCCAGGGACCGGGGAGCCTGGTGAGCTGCCATCTATGGGGTTGCACAGAGTCGGACACGACTGAAGTGACGCAGCAGCAGCAGCAGCAGCAAGATAGGATTCTGAAACAATTGGATCAGTAAACTATTTTCCTTATTCCTCTCATCCCTTCTGCACACAGATTATATTGTAATCAAGATAACAATCTATTTAATAAAGTTTCTTCCAGTTCTAATTGATTTGATGCCATCATTTGAGCCACTGTACTGACTTGAAGCAAGATGTCTATATTTTTTAGCCATCAGTTCAGTTCAGTCGCTCAGTTGTGTCCGACTCTTTGCGATCCCATGAATCGCAGCACGCCAGGCCTCCCTGTCCATCACCAACTCCCGGAGTTCACTCAGACTCACGTCCATCGAGTCAGTGATGCCATCCAGCCATCTCATCCTCTGTCGTCCCCTTCTCCTCCTGCCCCCAATCCCTCCCAGCATCAGAGTCTTTTCCAATGAGTCAACTCTTCGAATGAGGTGGCCAAAGTACTGGAGTTTCATCTTTAGCATCATTCCTTCCAAAGAAATCCCAGGGCTGATCTCCTTCAGAATGGACTGGTTGGATCTCCTTGCAGTCCAAGGGACTCTCAAGAGTCTTCTCCAACACCACAGTTCAAAGGCATCAATTCTTCAGTGCTCAGCCTTCTTCACAGTCCAACTCTCACATCCATGCGTGACCACTGGAAAAACCATAGCCTTGACTAGATGGACCTTTGTTGGCAAAGTAATGTCTCTGCTTTTGAATATGCTATCTAGGTTGGTCATAATTTTTCATTCAGTAAATTCCATTGATGGTTTAAACCGATTTGAGTTTGATTTTCTAATTGTGTGTGTGTGTGTGTGTGTGAGTCAGGGTCCTAGTAGGACACAAATGGCACACTTAAACAAGACAATGGAAGGGAGTTTATTGAAGGACCATTTACAGGGATGTGAATGGAGTTAAGGGAAACCATGAGAACTAGCCATAGCAGAACAGCTTATCATCCCTGAGCCTGAAATGACAAGAGGAGGGGCTGGTTTTCCAGAATCCAGAACTTGGGAAGAGGGGTAGCTGTTGTTCCTTGAATGGGATGCCTGGAAGGAGCTGTGGCTTTCATGAGGAAAGCAGTCTTGCAGAAAAGGAACTCAAGGATTAAATAAATACTATAACTTCTCTTTCTTCCTACTCCCAATGGAGAACGTTCATCATCCTATAACTCTATCATAATTTTAATGAAGTACTTTGGGATACTAGAGACAGTTCATAAACAAACGAATGATCATTATGATCATCACAACACATCAATCTCGTTTGTTGAGAGTTTATTGTCGTGGGTACATTGAAATGTGCAAGAAATTTAGAATCCATAGTTGCTGCTTTCAAGAGGCTAATACCCAAAAGAGTGAGATAATAGAAATGAAAAACAAAATTAAGGAGCTAAAATATACATACAAATCCAGGCTTTCAGGATGAGCCAATCAGTGTATCCAGCTCATAGGTATTGGGCACAGGAGCCAAAGGAATCAGTGAGACTGAATGACTCCCAGTCACTCCAATTAGAAGAAACAAGTCTTCTTACTTTCTATCCTTTGATTTGATAATATTAGGTCTTGACTGCTACAAGCATTTTGCTACCAGGAGAAGAGGCCCTGGGACCACTTCTATAGAATCTAACAGTAGAGTTAAAGGAAGGCAGCTCAAAGAGAAACTGTATACTTGGTGACATCATTTGAACCACTGAATAAACCTTGCCTGAAGTCAGAATCCTAGACTTTCTAGTTACAAGATCCAACAAGCCCCTTCATGTAGCTTAAGCCAGTTTGAATTGGGTTTTCTGCCATTTGCATAGTGGAGTATCCAATTGCAACTCCAACTGCAACTGAAGTTTTGAAAATATCAGGGAACTGTTTTCCACTGTTATTTATTAAATAATGCTAATGCTTTTCATAAACACTTGTAATACCTGTTTAGAAAGTGAAAAAAAAAAAACTGCAACAAAGTTCTGTTATCAAGGCAAAACACAGCACTGCATGTGACGTAACTCCAACAAATACTGTGCTTCTTTCACAGAACTGGTTGAATTAGTCCCACAAATGTCAAAAAAACAAGTTGACAGTTCAGCACCTTATCTTCTTGGCCCATATGGAAAGCACTGAAATTTCTAGCTTCCACAGAACACTTTGGAGTGTTCAAGGAGCAGTTGAATGGCATTTTCTAGTCTGTGATTCAAGTGGCCCAGTCTACCTTAAGAGGAAAACATCCTTTTTAAAATGATATTGGCTATTCTCTATATAGGAATGCAACTGTAAAAGAAAAGTCCAGAAATTTGCTATTTATCCTACCCTCCCCAAAATCACAGAATGGCATCATCTGAGATTGCTGAATAACTTTTAGACAACAAAAACCCCAAGAATGTTGAGAGAAGACTAACAGAAAATGGGTTCTGAAGGTGATATAGACTGAATACTTGTGTTCTTCCAAAATTCATATTGAATCATAACCCTAAGTGTGATGGTATGAGGAAGTAGGTAGGGCCTTTGGGAGGTGATGAAGTCATGAAGGTCAAGCCCTTAAGAATGGCATTAATGCCCTTCTAAGAAGGGACATAAGAATTTGCTCCAACTTTCTGAGTTCTGCCATTTGAGGATACAGTAAGCCATCAGTCTGCAACCTGGAAGAGGACCCTCACTAGTACTTCAGATTGCTGGCACCCTGATCTAAGTTTTTCCAGTTTCCAGAACTATGAGAAATGTATTTCTGTTGTTTACAAATCACCCAGTCTATACTATTTTATTATAGTGGCCTGAACTAAGACAAAAGTAAACTTGTTTATAGTAACAAGGTATTTGAGATTCTTGTTTTTGTTTTATTTGATGAGAGTAATTTCTTAGCAAAATGAAAAAAAATACTGATTGAATTCAATTAAACAATCAGCTAGGCTTCAACAGTATGTGAACCGAGAACTTCCAGATGCACAAGCTGGATTTAGAAAGGGCAGAGGAACCAAAGATCAAATTGCCAACATCTGTTGGATCATAGAAAAAGCAAGAGAATTCCAGAAAAACATCTACTTCTGCTTTATTGACTATGCTAAAGCCTTTGACTGTGTAGATCACAACAAACTGTGGAGAATTCTTAGAGGTGGGAATATCAGGTAGCCTTACCCGCCTTCTGTGAAACCTGTATGCAGGTCAAGAAGCAACGGTTAGAATCAGACATGAAACAATGGACTGGTTCAAATTGGGAAGGAGTATGCCAAGGCAATGGCACCCCACTCCAGTACTCTTGCCTGGAAAATCCCATGGACCGAGGAGCCTGATGGGCTGTAGTCCATGGGGTCGCTAAGAGTTGGACATGACTGAGTGACTTCACTTTCACTTTTCACTTTCATGCATTGGAGAAGGAAATGGCAACCCACTCCAGTGTTCTTGCCTGGAGAATCCCAGGGATGGTGGAGCCTGGTGGGCTGCCATCTATTCGGTCGCACAGAGTCAGACACGACTGAAGCAACTTAGCAGCAGCAGCAGTAGTAGCAGCAGAGTACCTCATGAGAAATTCGAGGCTGGATGAAGCACAAGCTGGAATCAAGATTGCCGGGAGAAATATCAATAACCTCAGATATGCAGATGACACCACCCTTGTGGCAGAAAGTGAAGAGTGGCCTCTGCTCACTGGAACTAAAGAAAGCCCTCTTACAGCAATGAAGATCAGCTCAGTCAGATAAATAAAAGAATAAAGTAGCACTCTAAAAAAAAGGTCATTTATGACCATCGTTTAGATCCTTTAGTTTTTAGGTGTGCAAAACGGTGATACTTAAATTCTATCACTGCTTTTTAATGGGTGTAATACATCCAGAGAGGAGCCGTTGCATAGTACTCCATTGTATGGATATGTATTGCACCTGTTTAAACAGAATGTTTTGTAAGTCAGAAGATCCTATTTAGCAAACACATTTTTATTGTGATTGGTTTTCAAACACGAGAGAGAATTTTGTTGCTGTTTTTGCTGTTCTTTGTTTTATTCTCACAAAAGGTACAGAGCATACTCAAGACTAAAGTTGCATTTGCAGAAAAGTTAAAAACTACTTCTACATGATAATATGAGTAAAATTTTCACCCTTCAAAATAATTTTTATCACTAACGTGGGTCTTTTCTTAAAAGGTACCCTAGAGTCATGAATCCGGAAAGAAACAATCTTAGTATGGACAAGCAATTTCAGTCTCCTTTTCTTCCAAAGAAGAGTGTTGAGAGCTGGGGAGAGCCTCTTTTACATGTTTCTTTTTTTATGCATGGTTCTAAAATTAAGCACAGTGCTTTTTTTGGTGATAGTACATTCCAGGATGGCATATCAGAACATTTTCATTAGATCAACACTGAGACACATCTGTTCAAGTGAATCATTTACCAACTCAACTGACTCATGTAGCAGGGATAATAAATTCAAAAACTATCATATGGATTGAATCACATGATCCCTATCTCTTTGCCACTTAAAGTATTAATTAAGCTTTCATTTTTATCCCTTACCATAACACCTGTTAACTCACATTTGGTATTTGCTGAAACTTCTACATGCTGGGAATTATAGTAGGTGAGAGGTCATGTGACAAAATAGTTCTTAAAAATTTGAAATTTGCAAGAATTATTTCTTTCTCTGAGTCTCTCTCTCCACTCAAAGGGACCAACAGTCCCTTTTTGGTCCACGTGCATATTTGACAGTATAGTATAATTTTATGTCAAAAACCCTGTTGTCTTCATGTTAAAAATGAAAGAAAGCAAAGATCAACTAAATTAGCATGACTTGTGGGGATATGAATTCAAAAGCCTACCTTCTAAATCAAAAAGTGGACGTGGGAAGCCTGCTATATGTTTATCAGTGCAACTTAAATTTGTTTGTTTTAGGAAAATATTGCTATGAGACAAATGATTCCATTGATGGCTGGAAACACATACTTATCACCCCACAGTTTCTGTGGGTCAGGAATCCAGGCTTAGCTGGGGGCCTCTGGCTCAGGGTCACCCACGAGACTGCCATCAAGCTGTGGGCAGGAGCTGGATAGTAATCTCAAGGCTTGACATGGGAAAGAGCCACCTTCAAGTTCCCTCATGGGGCTGTTTTGCATGCCTCAGAAGATCCATTTCCAAGTTCAGTCACATTGGCTTCTCCACAGACAGCCTGGAGACATAGAGAAGATGGTTGCCTCCAGAGTGAGCAATCCAGAGAGCAAGAGAGTACCTGAGACAGCGGCCACAGACTGACACGCCTTCACATCTTCCATGTTCTACCCCTTAGAAAGGAGTCCTATGTGCAGGCCAAAGGGGAGGGGATCACACAAGGTGTGAACACCAGGAAACAGGGCTCAGGGGTGGCCACCTTAGAGGCTGCCTGCTTCAGTTTGTTTATTTTAAATATAACTTCTAAAAACAGAAACTACGTTCTCATAGTTAAAATTTTTAAATACACCAGAGGGTATGTAGTAAGAAGTGTCCCTCACCTCCCTGCCACTCAGTCCCCTCCTTGAGCAAACACCTATCAGTTTCCTGTGGCTCTTCTCACAGACCTTCTGTTAAATGTGAAGTTGAAAGAGGGGGGCTCCATGGGTATGTACAGAAGCTGCTGTCATCGCCTCCCCTCCATCTTGCCAATTCAGTCCTGCTTTGCGGAGATAACTCTCCCCCACCTCCTGGGTGCAATGTGAGGTGGTTACGATGCCTTTTCCTCTCCCTATTAGATAATAAGCAGTCCTCCAGATATTTTTAGTCATAACATGGTTTCGTATCAGAAGGAAATGTTGAACAGCAGTTGAACTGACTGAACTTTAAAGTTAAAGCTTCTGCCCTGTCCTCTCTCTGGCCTCCTTCAGGCTGGATGCCTGCAGTGAGGAAAGGTGGGAGTCTGTAGAGGTGTAAGTACCTCTACACCTGCTCTTCTGGCTTCTTCTGGCTCCATTGGGTTGCCTTTGTCTCTCTCTGGGTTAGGGGATGGGAAACCAGTAAAGGAGCTCTTTTTTTTTTTTTTTTTCAGAGTCAGTTCTTCTGGCTGTTGCACAGATTTCCTCCTGGAAACACTCAACTGTAGCTTTCTTGATGTTTCTAAAGTCTCTCCTTCGTTTTGAAAGCAGCCTCCTGTCAGGGAGTCTCACTGGAGAGTGTTGCTGCAGAACATGTTAACTATCCAGCAGAATGTTTACACGTGTCTAGATTCTGATGCTTGCTATGAGGTAACTTGATAGATTTTAGTATTTCCTTTAATTTTTAAATTTTGGTTGTTAAATTTTGTTGATTGAACACAAAGATGATGACCAGAAGCTTCGCTCTAAATAATAGGACTGAATTGTTGACTAATAGCTGGTAATTGAGTAGTGCTTTAGAGTTTGAGCACTTTTATATCTACGTTTCTGTCTTCTTTGTTCTTTGCCACACATTTTTTAGTGGGTTAAATCTCAGCTGGAAAACTCCGACTTGTACGTCAAGTACAGTTGTACGTCAAGTACAAGCCTCTCTTCCATAGTTTTGGTGGTCACCAAAAACGATTTCATCATAGTCAGGCTTCCTTCGTAGCTCAGATGGTAAAGAATCTGCCTGCAGTGCAGGAGACCTGGGTTCAATCCCTGGGTTGGGAAGATCCCCTGGAGAAGGAAATGGCAACCCACTCCAGTATCCCTGCTTGGAAAATCCCGTGGACAGAGGAGCTTGGTGGGCTGTAGTCCATGGGGTTGCAAAGAGTCAGGCATGACTGAGCGACTAACACACACCAGCTACTTTGTGCTGAGGGCTTCCCAGGTGGGTGGTGCTAGTGGTAAAGAACCCACCTGCCAATGCAAGAGACCTGAGATGGGGGTTCGATCATTGGGTCAGGAAGATTCCCTGGAGGAGGGCATGGCAACTCACTCCAGTATTCCTGCCTGGAGAATCCCCATGGACCAAGGAGCATGGTAGACTACAGTCCATAAGGTCACAAAGAGTTGAAAGTGACTTAACATGCACACGTGCACACACTTTGAAGCTGAGGTCACTCCTTGAAGCCTGAGAAAGGACCCCTCTGGGACAGCTCAGGTGGACAGGCTTTCTCTCTCTCTCAGCCTCCATCTGGTCCTGGGAAACTCTTACACACCTTTCAGAATATCCTAGAGATTTTTGAGAAACAATTAAGACTGTTCTTGCTCCAGGAGGGTTTTAATTTCTCATATTATCTCACTCAGTTCCTTTAGGAACGATCATATCCTGGGAACAAGGAATGTCCAATGTATCACTCCAGGAGTTAAAATCCAAAAGAGGGTTTGTATCTGTTGGTTGATTGAATGCTTGTTTTGTGTGGGTAGGAAGTGAAAGACTTTTCTTGTAGAACATACTTTCCACATGTTGAGATACCTTTGAAGACAAAATACAGTAATTAAATCTATGAATCCATTCAATAACTCAGCATATTCTTCAAAGACACAGGTGGCAGGCAGGCTGAGGTAATTTCAGGCATAGGGCATCTACACAATTGTGGAGGACACAATTCTAGGATATGGCGGGCTTTTTCTTCCAGAATTATAGTGTTTGAGATGTAAAACTGGGTATCGAGATGGTAGGAACTTACCAATTCCTGTTCTTGGTCCTGCTGCGGTTCATCAGCACACATGATTATTTCGCCCAGCATTCCCCCAGCTTTCCCTTTTCCAGGGGTTCCACAAGAGTTCCCACAGACACCAGACTCCACCATCACCAGCACCCAGCCCATCCTTCTCTGGCTGGGGCTGAAACTGTTTAGAACCTCAGCACACAGCTGGCCTTCAGTGGGCTTTGTTTTGAGACATTAAATAAGGTGGCTCTGGGACTTAGTACGTGCTCAGTTGCTCAGTTGTGTCTGACTCTTTTGAGACCCCATGGACAGAAGCCAGCCAGACTCTTCTGTCCATGGGATTCTTTAGGCAAGAATATTGGAGTGGGCTGCCATTTCCTTCTCCAGGGGATCTTCCTGACCCAGGGATCAAACCCAAGTCTCCTGCATTTGCAGGCAGATATTTTATCCCTGAGTCACCAGGGAAGCCCTTGGGTCTTGGTGCCTGGTACTAACCAGTGTGCTTGTGCACAAACCTGACCCTGAGGGGGACCCAGGAGATTTCTATATTGTTCACATTGCTGTAACTCAAACACCAAGCTCCCTCCATTTTAATAATATCTGAGTTCTCAAATTCCAGTGTTTTCTTCTCCTACCCCTCTCCTTGTGTGCTCAGTCCAGGTCGATCTCCTAGGTTTCTGTTCTGAAGTGTGGGTTTCCTCCTTCTTAGCAGTTCTTGCTGAAATAGAATTTTGCCCTTGATGCCCATTTTGGAAATTGAGATGCACTCCTGCTTGCTCACCTTCTGGGACTTTCAGATGTTGCTCAGAACCTTTCACTTTTCCTGTTTCAGTTGGACCCTTGGGCAATCCCAATCCCAAGGACTCTGTAACTGCTCTATTTGGTTGAACATCTGGCATCAGTGGGATCTCCCCCCTCCCTTTCCCCTTTCCCCACAGCTTCTGTGGTAGCCCTGCCTTGTTACACTGGGAGATGGAGCCTGGGATGTAACAGCTCAGTTGGCCTGCATGGAGGCATTTACATATATCAGGAGCAGAAGAAATGACTACAGCCTCATGAAAATGATATAGAGGGGTAATGTTAACAGCAAGTGAGGAGAAGATTAAGAATGACTTGGGGTCGGCCACGCTATAAAGACAAAAAACCAAAAAAACACCCCAAAACAAAAACAAAACAAAAACCCAACCAAAGTGATAAATCAAAGCAAAGAAAATCTGATTTGAGGAAAAAGAACTGTCCAATATTTTTGTAAGTATTCCAAGAGATATAGTGTCATCACTAAAGAAAAATTACTTAAAAGTGAATATCATATTGTACCAATGTTAATTTCTTAGCTTTGACAAATGTGCCATGTTATGTAAGATGTTAACACTGGGAAAAACTAGGTGAACTCTCTGCACTCTATTCGCAACTTTTCTGTATCTACAGTTATTCCAGAATAAGAAGTTGAAAAAAACACCACCAATGGAAACCTTAAAGTATTTCCATTAGAAATAAAGAACTTCTTTACCCTAAAAAGTTTAGATAAATAAAAATGGTTTTTGAAGGACATTTTAGAAACTCAGTACCTGGTCTGAATATGTATTGTAAATAGGTAGAGTACCATATAAATTCTGAAACAATTATTTGAGGCTTCTTGGTTTCGATTTTAGGAAACTCGTTCTTTCAACAAATAGTTATTGACCTATTATGGGTTTTGCACATTCTGAGATTATTCAGTCAACAAAACAGATAACGATCTCTGCTCTAATTGAGCTTACATTCTAGTGGGGTCAGAGAGAAAGAAAAAATAAATATAATGGTTATAAATGAGTAAATTATATTGTGTGATTGAAGGTGATAAGTGCTATGGGGGAAAAGAGAAGAGCAGAAAAAGGGATGGCAGGAGGATGTATGGGGCTGGGCTGTGTGCAATTTTAAGTAGCATGAACCACACAAACCTCTTTGAGATGGGAGAGTGGAGCAAAGATGAAGGGAGCAAAGCATGAGGCTGTCTGGGGGGTGGGGGAAGCACCACAGCCAGAGAGAGATGTGCTAAGGTGGAGCCTGCCTAGATGTTCAAATAGCATCCAGAGGTGAATGGCAAAAGCAGTAACTGATGGAGAGAGATGTCAAGATGAGGTCAGGAAGGCAAGGGTGGTGACGGGTGGGGAGGAGTGCAAATAATATATGACTTTGAAAGAGATGGGAAGCTACTGCAGAAGAGTGACATGATCTGTCATGTATTAGAAGAATCATTCTTTACTGTTGTGTGAATAGGCTCTGGGTGGGCAGGGGCAGAACAGGAAGAAGAGTTGGAAGGCTAATGCAGTGATCCAGTGAGAGACAGTGGTGCCTTAGGCCAGAATGAAGCAGTGGAGGCAGTGATGAGAAGGGGTGCTATGGCTTATTTCAGCTCTTGTGACCAACTGTTAAACTTTTAAGAAGTTTGCCAGCTAATTGTTAAAAATACCATTATTACACATTTATTGGCTGTTCTGGGTCTTTGTGGCTGCTCTCTAGGTGCGGTGCACAGGCTTCTCATTGCGATGGTTTATCTTACTGTGGAGCATGGGCTCTAGGCCCACAGGTTCAATAGTTGCAGCATAAGGGTCAGAAGTTGTGGTTCCTGGGCTGCAGACACAAGCTCAATTGTTGTGGCCTAGTTGCTTCAGAGCATGTCGGATCTTCCAGGATCAGGGATTGAACCCATGTCTCCTGCATTGGCAGGTGAATTCTTTACCACTGAGCCACCGGGGAAACCCTAAAAATGCCATTATTAAAAACTAAATTATATAAAGTTACAATTAGATATATTATATAGAAAGCTAAAGTATTAATATTGAATAGGCTTCCCAGGTGGCTCAGTGGTAAAGAATCCGCCTACAGTGCAGGAGATGTGGGTTCTCTAGGTTGGGAAGATTCCCTGGAGAAGGAAATGGCAACCCACTGCAGTAATATTGCTGCGAAATCTCACGGATAGAGGATCCTGGCAGACCACATTATAGTCCATGGGGTCGCACCCAAAGACTCAGACATGATTTAGCAACTAAAGAACAACAAAATATTAAATGCTCCAAACTTATAACTTAATTATTTTGTCTACTTATTTTACTATAATTGTTTATTATCATCACTGCTTTTGAGGTTGTTTACACCTGTGCTATCCACATGGTGAAGGGAGTCTAAAATAGGGTGCTGTTGTGCATCTCTTCCAAATCTTGTATTCAGTTGCATTTGGAGTTTGTCAGTCATGGAGGCAGTATTTTACACTACAGAAATGGACAAACACTGAATCAGGGTTCCTTTTTAAAGAGAGCAGGTCATTAAACACTGCCCAATACACCCTTGCTTGGTGCCGTCCCAACTGAACTTAGGGTTGTGTACAATGCCCCATCCGATGCTTTCAGGTTCCCTTATTCTGTTATGTCCACACCCATAGAGGGCAAAAGTTTAGAAAAGAGGTTAGACAGGTATCGTTAATATTACAACCAAAGAAAGGAACATATTTCTCTTAGGCTTCATAACATGAATGCATGTTTAGTTATGAAAAATCACCATACCTGTGATTGAATCTTCAGTGCTGGTCCCAACTTTAATCCCATAGCACTTCGAAGATGCTCCTCTGTGAGTAATGGCAAAGTTTCTCCATCAATTGCATGATCTTTAAATACCTTATTAAACATAAAAGATGTCAACTTTGAATGTTTTTTTTTTTTAAATCTTGTTTTACATATAGATTTTCAGCTTTGGAGGAAACATTAGAACTGCTTGAGGATGACACAAAAATTGTAACATTTCTTATTTTCAGTTACTCTCTTTTCTGTGCTCCAATGGTGTGTTGTTTGTGTTGTTTAACAACCCTTGGAGTACATTGCAATTCTATGAAAGTGAAAAGTATGAAAGTGTTAGTGACTCAGTTGTGTCTGCCTCTTTGTGACCCCATGGACTGTAGCCCACCAGGCTCCTCTGTCCATGGGATTTCCCAGGCAAGAATATGGGAGTGGGTTGTCATTTCCTTCTCCAGGGGATCTTCCTGACCCAGGGATTGAACCCGGATCTCCTGCATTGCATGCAGATTCTTTACTGTCTAAACCAGCCAATTCTCTCAATATAGAACTCAATTTCAACATGGAATAGTTCTTATTTGAGGGCAGGCCCATGTTTTACTCACTGATGTATCTGTAATGCAGTGCCTGGTACAAAACATGTGCAATTGTCCTTGCTGGACAAATCAGTGAATGAACAAATAGTCTGAGTGAAGGGATATGGGTAAAAACCATTTCAGGCAAATTTCAAACTCTCACATTTACAGACACAGTGCCTCTGTGCCCTGCCTTAGATGAGCAGTGAAGGGAGGAGAGGAAAATGCAAGTGAGAGCTGTTGATAACACCAGCAATTTCTGGGAGGGGAACCAACTTTAGTGAGGAAACAAGAGCAGGACTTGATCCTAAACACATTTGAGAAACACCTAGAAATAATTGTGCCACTCCTAGGGGTGGGGAAGGAAGCACTCACATCCTGTTGGTAAGAGATAATGAGTCAGTAAAGTTTGGGGTCTTCGAGTTTATGTGGCTTCTTGGTACCCACGAGGGAACATTTGGGATTATAAAGTATGAAATGCATGTAATATTATTTATTACAAGAGTGGTTATTATAAACTGCATATGACTGTGAATCACTTACTGATTAAAAATAGCGAGTTCAAACAGATTCAGTCCATCAGAAGTCAGCAATGTAACATTCGTTATACAAGGGATTTCATGTTTCCGGCTATCAGAATTTTGTAACTCCATTGTACCAGTGGTTGATGTGGCACTTGATAAGTGGCACAGATAAATTTAAAAAGTGACTTACCTACAGTTAATGACTAGTAATAAAATAATAAGGTTATACTCCTTGAGTAGGAAAAAATAGAACAAATATTTTTAGCAGGTATGCAAAAGATAAGTGACTTGAAGAATACAACTTGCCTCATAAGTAACTTGAGATTTTGCTTTCTCTAGAAGCCTCAGATATAATGATGAAATTAGAATATATTGAGTACTTAGAAGGTGTCAGGCACTCATTAATACAATAGTACTTTGAGAAAGTATTATACTATTATCCCCATTTACAGATGAAAAAACTGAGACACCAAGGAGAGAGGCAACTTGTCCCAGGTCACGTGTCCAGAGAGTGGAAAAGCTGGGGTTTGAACTTGTACTTTCATAAGCTATACTCTTAACTACTACTCTGTGACTTTTCCATTGGTTCCATGAAAAGAACAAAGGGAGAAAGAAAGAGGAAAGAAAAGAAAAGAAGAATTTAAAAATTAACAGCATTACACTGAAGGAAAATGTCACAAAATAAGATCTGAAAACAATTATCTCTAACATCAATTAATTACAATGTAGTTAAATCATAATGTCCTTTTCTTGCTTTCTTTTCCTTTAATATGTAAACCGAAGATAATGATGTCAGATTTAGTTGGTACATTGTTGCTTGGAATTGTGTTATTAAAATCACTTGAAAAAGTAAATTATATACTTGAAAATGTAACATTGACATAAACCTCAAAAACTTGCCAACCCACCATTTTTATCTCTGATTTTCCCATTTTTATCACTGATAAGTGATACTGGTTTTACTTTCCAACTATCCTAGCAGTTCATTATAATTTAAAAAATAGTATTTATCTATCAGATTGAATTATATGTGTAGGCATTTTAACATATTGCCCTAGCACAAAAATGGAATTTTAAAATAGTTAATTTCCTACTTTTCAAATGTATTTCCTTCTTGTCCTTTTTAGAATAAAGTACATATTTCTATTATTATGACGAGTACCTAAAACTTGTGATACAGAAGTACATGCCTCCAAAATGTTTGCTACATGGATGAATAGGACATATAGTAGATATCTCTCATTCTTCTTGGATGTTTGACCTTTGAACCTCCTAATTTTGGGAGAATCCCCGCATCTCAGGAGTCTTGAGGAGACTGAAACTAAAGCCAGACACTGGCTTTCCCAGCTTTCCCTGAAGCTGGAGTGTGGGCACATGACTCAAGCTCCATCAATCAGAGGCTTCTGTTTCAGGAGAGCCAACGACATAAAAAGGAAGAGATTATTAGGAATGCTCTTTGGGTTCAAAACCAAGTTAGAACTCATTATGAAGGAAGTATATTTCAAAATGTCTTATTTAAAAAAAGAAGTCAATTGACTTTAAAAAAATATTTAAACGTTACGTCACCTGAGCATAGTCTGAACAACCCGGAAGGCCGCTAATGAAGTTGTACACATCGTTCACGGTCCATTTCTGAATGTCTTCATTCAAAGATAGATTTTCCTTGGTTGTAAGCAAGACGTGTGTCCCTTTCAAATGGAAAGGAAATTATTTTGTGGGCAAGGGTGAAGCTAAGAGTACAGTTGTATATATAGTTACATTAATTGCCGCATATTCTATTACCACAGAGCAGCTCCTTGATGTAGATCTATATGTAACCCCCTTAAAAGCTACTGAGTTACTGAGAGATGATTTCTAAAAAAGCTTAGCTGTCTCCTTTCTTTTCTTCCTCTAGAGGATCTTTAATGACTGCCTTATCATAAATAAAAACAAAGTTCCAGCTTCTCTCAGATTTCAATAGAAATACCCTGTAGATTTCATTCTCCAGATTAACACCATGTTCTATGATGTTACATGATTTATGATGCTCTCTAAGCCATACAAGAATTAGCTCTATCTTCATCAAAATGGCAAATTAATACTTTGTCAGGGAAACAAGCTGGTGTGGTGGCTAGATTACACATACCCCAATCCCTGTGTTTTAAAATATTTTTATCTAAAGAAATTCTGGTTTTATATTTTTTTAATCTAAAAAATTTCTAGAAAACTATTCAGTGTGTTTGGCAGGGGATAGTGTGTTAATACTTATAGGTTAAACTGTATCATAACAATAATGAACATTGAAAGAGATTCTGTTTGTCTGTTTTTTCTATTACTACACTTAAATACAGGGGAGATTGAATCATACTTCTAAGAAAGAAGCCCCTCTATTTTGTGCTGAAGAGACTAAATCAGATTAAAATTTTAATTAAACATTCTGGTAGGTTTTCCCATCCTTCCCCATATTTATACCTTTCTAGACTTCACTGAAAATTCTCTATATAATAATATATAAAAAGAGGTACATTTCACTGTTATGGCTGATTGGAACTAATGTAATAAGTTTTTCAAGAGGGGGTAATTCTAAGTAGGATGGATAAAAAGAAACACAATGGTCACAGATCACTGTGTAATAATCTCACGGACCTGACAACCTGTGGTTCCTGAGGATTGGCCTCTGGACACCTACCTGGCTGAGATGATCGTCGAGCTGGGGGGTACACCCCATTCTTTTCTCCACAGGCTGCCAAACCATGCTCGGAGGGCTTCTCCTTCCCCTCGTCCCAAGCCTTTTCTTCCAGGGGAGTTCCCTGAGCTCCCCAGGGCTTTCTGTGGCTGGGCTCCAGCTCTCCACAGGTGTCAGCAAGAGCTGTAGTTGGCTTTCCACTGGTTTCACCCAACGTGTGATTGTCCAGAGCCTCCATTTCTGGGTCTTTTGTATACTCGTTCTCTTCATAGAGAACTGCATGGGCTTGGCCTAGGGGCTTCTCTTCTACTTGACTTTTAGAACTCTCAGTGTCACTGTCTAGAACTTTCTGACTCCCGGTACCTCTCCTGAGACGACGACATTTTTGCCCCCAGTTGTCTGTAAAGCGTGGACCAGTTGCCACTATCATGGGGTTTCCCTGAAGGTTTCTCAGGGTGCTTCTGTGAAGGTGCAGGTCACTGGCTGGGAGCATGCCCCTGCCATGGTAGGTGGCTGGGCCCACAGGGATACTGGAGCCATAAATGAATGGGATCCCTAGGCCTGCTAGTCCTTTAGAATTAACTTTTTCTATTCTCCTTTGCTGGTAAATGGCATGCATTTCCATTTCCATCCTAAAAACAAAACAAAATATTGTATAAACCCAAGAAAACCATTAGAAAAATACTTTTAATGGCCCTCTGCCTTCCCTAATGTAGTACCTCTGGTTTTCCTGTAAGTCTTTAGGCCATTTTTCTGAAGTTTGTTGGGCATAAACACAAATCTCCCTGAAAGCCATTGGAGGGAGAGTTTAGAGTAAGATCAGAGGATGAAAGGTTTGGCTAAGTCTCACAGTGGAAGTCCAAGGCCGGTCTTTAGAACATTATCTCTACTGGATAAGGCAGTGTTAGCAGGGATGGGGAGAACACAACACAGAGTAGTTTCTTGCCAGAGATTAATCCTCAAAGAAACTAAAGTCCTGGGAAGAAGGTTTTAAATGTTGCAGTACAATTTTAGTGAGACTCAAGAAATGCAGTGGGTCTCAACTGCTAAAATTAATGACATGGTAAGGATACGGGAAAGGAGGAGGAGTGGAAGGTTTGTTGGCAATTTTGCTTACTTTACTTTGCTTATTGGTCATCACCTGAACCCCTTAGTGCCCACTGATGAGAAAGTTGACTCTGATGTCTTTTCTCACCCACAGCCAAACGCTGGTCATTATTACTGTCTTCTCCTGATTGCTGAAGGCTGCTTTTAGGCTAATGAGGGGCTGTCTGGGCTCTGATGGCATAGTTTGAAGTGGGATTGGCAAGCTTGACTCCTATCTTCAGGCAGAATTGAAGTAATTTAAGACAGCATTGCCAATATGAATTTCAAAAGAATCATAGGTAGGCATTTAATTATGAGACATCGACTGATTATTATGATCTATAAAGTTAGCTTCACTGTGTAATCTCTAATCTTGCTTTTATCTTTAACCAACCCGTGTACATGTTTGTATATGTCTCTTTTTGTAGTATTCCTGAAATACTTTTTGAAAGTAATCAGAATGTGTGTGTATATGTATATAATCAGTGAATATACATACACAAACCCCCGGAGAAGGAAATGGCAACCCACACTGGTATTCTTGCCTAGAAAATCCCACGGACAGAGGAGCTTGGCAGGCTGTAGCCCATGGGGTCACAAAGAGTCAGACACAACTGAGCGACTAAACAACAATGACATATACACAAATGTAACAACATATACAAAAACAACAGTATACAAATATAATAAATGAATGAATATATATAAAAGTATATAAATAACATATATATGTATTTATATTAAATGAATACACAGACAAGTGAGTGAATAGAAAATAATTAAAACAAGATTGTTACATTACCTGGCAGTATGCTGCCTTTGAATCATTTCATTTCTTCTAGCCATTGCCTTTACGGATTCAGGTGGCAAAATGCCCCAACCTTAAACAAGAAAACCACCATCCCACCCCATGAACAAATTAAAAATATCCACTTGAAGATAATAAAAAGAAAATATAATGATTTAAAACAGTATCTGCAAAAAACTACCAACTGAGCACAATGTTGGAAATGATGTCAATTCATGACTGTCAGCATCTTAGAGTCACTTTGGTGATGGCATGATAACACTAAATAATTTTGGGGGGAGCGGCTGTACTGTATGGCTTGCAGGATCTTATTTCCCTGATACTGAACCAGGGGTCCTGCAATGAAAGCACCGTGTCCTAACCACTGGACTGCCAGGAAATCCCCCAGATAATTTTTTTCTTTAAGTATGGGTCTCATAACTGGCAATGTTTTCCAACCATACTTCAAAAGGAAAAAGATGAAATTAACTATGGATCTCTTGACTACTTGCTTTCGAAGTAAAAATTGATGACTGTTTTGTGGTTTTTTTGGGGGGTGCAAGAAGAATTAGTTGACTTAAAAAAAAAAAGTAACTAAATGCTTCCTGATGTACTGAAATCCCTGGAAATAAATACAGTGATTTAAGGGGATAAAATACGAAGTTCTCCATGTTGACTTTTTGGTGCAGCTGAGGCAAATACTTTTTACAAAACAATTTCAATGGAGTTGAACAGCAATTACGTTCTTTGTGTCAACCTTTCAAAATGTCTTGAAATAATGACAGCGTCATCAGAATTCAAGGCTCTATTCTTGCCTGGTAACTTCATGCTTACACTGATTTTTTCTTTTTTCTTTCTCTGGATTCCTAACACATTTAGAGTCTACGCTGGTGCTTCTCAAATAATCCATGGTGAAGGATTATTTTTTTCTTTTAAAATTTCCAACCCATCATGGACTCTTTAAAAATACATATATGATGTTTTAGAAAATTGAAATGAAAACAAGAATGAACACAAGCACAATTTGAAACGATCAGATTAATAGACATAAAATTACCCTGTCAAATGGCTGTAAAAGTTTCTAAACCTTTCTGTCTATGCATTTATTGTTCAAACACTTCTCAGACCAGCATAGGTCTACAGACCACACTCTAACAATAACAGACACACAAATGACACTGATATACATAGTTTTGTTCAATGATAGTTTTTCATGTATAAATCTGTTCTTCCCAACAAGAGGGCTAGTATCATGAAGGCTAGAACAGATTTTATATTTGCCTTGCACCAAGCTAGCAGAGCTCTTTAAACTCCTGTTAATAAGAACCTATCTTGAAGTACACCATACTGTATCTATTTTTATGAGATTCTTTCTCAGTTGTAAAATTCAGAGGCTAGATGACATAACCTCTAAAACTTCTTCTGACTCTAAAACTCTATGTTTTTGTAGTTCAGTGGTTTCAAGATATGCTCCTTGAGATAGCAGGCAAGCATGAAATTGCCAACCCATGGGCTAATCCCCAAGGATGCAGAGAACGTCATGTAAAAAGACCAGTGCAGAGGGCACAGGTCTCATCACCTAGATCTTAGCATCCTGTAAAATCTGGACTCATCAAATCTATTTCAAGTTTCTTTTTCTTTCTTAAATAGTTGACATCAAATTTAGTGTAGTCCAGTTGTAATAACACACTCTTTACCTAACATCCCAATTTTTGAAATTGATTCCTGTCTCAATTTCTCTTTTGCTAACTTAACTTAGTAGCTCATTTTCTATAGGACTGAGGCCCTACCTTGCTCTTGCTTGTTCTCTTACACATCAGCCTTGGGGTGGGAGACTGACCTCTGTACCTGGGACAGGTTGTCAGCCTGCCTGTTCGTATCCAACTATTAGCAGTTTTTGGAGTTTTAACCACTAAAAAACTCTCTCTGGGTCACCAATGCAACTATTTCACAGGTCTGCTTATCTGTTACCTATAACTTTGGGCTATGTATTCCCTGGGCTTTTGCTGCCAGAGGGGGCTACCATCCAGGTTCAGCTGTTGGGGCTGTCACACCCAGTGAGTGTGTCCAGTTTCAGATCTGACCCTTGCTCAGACTCATCAAAGTGGATCCATGCACTGTGGTATATAATATGCTCAAATCCAGGCAGGCCTGCGTCTTCAATGGCCCTGGCACCAATCATATTTCTTTTTGTCTCGGGCTTTTTACTCACATTACTCCTATCAAGAGTTGTTGGAATTGGAGAACCGGGGCAAACAGAAACTCATTGAATACAGTTTTGAGAAGATAAGATGCATCAGTTTCATCTTCAAACTTGTGAGGAAATTCTCACCTCTTATTCTCTCTGGAGCCCCACATTCATGTTCTTGCTGACACTATGCTGAAATTGCTCCTATTTAGATAATTAATGACCTCCGCAAAGCCACATCTAATCATATATTCTTGGTCCTCGTCTTACTTGATCTCTGAGCTGCATGCTTGACACAATTGCTTACTCTTTCCTTAAAAGCACTTTCTTCCCTTGGCTTCCAGGCCTCTATCCTTCCTGGGTTTTCTCCCACCCCACTGGTTGCTCCTTCTATATCTCTCTTCATCTTCTAGATCCTGTTGGTGTGTCCTAGGGGTCATCCTTTTAACTTCTAACTCATCCTTTTTAACTCACTTTATAAATGATCTCATCGAGTCTCATATATACTGATGATTTCCAAAATTACATTTCCAGGTTATCTCCAGATGTCCTCTCTAGACTGCAGCTGCCTTCTGGACATCTCCTATTGATTGTCAGTCAGGCATTGCAAATGCCTGTGCTATCTCTCCCACCCCAAAACTCTTCCTTTCACAGTCTTCCTCAACTCAGTGAATAGCAACTCCCCCTCTCCCATTTCTCAGCCAAAATTTTTGATGTCTTCCTTAACACTTCTCCTCTTCTCACATCTCATATCTAAACTCTGAGCAAATCCTGTTGTTTCTCCCTCCAAAGTATTTACAGAATCAAACCATTTCTTACTATTCCTACTGTAACCACCCAGGGCCAAGCCATCATCATCTTTTGACTATTCTAATAGCCCATCAACTCCCATCAGTTTAACTCCAGAACTTGAATCCTATCAAGTCTGTCCCTAACACAGCAGCCAGATTGATCCTGGTAAAATGTAAGTCAGACCATGTCATTCCTTTGCTCAGATTCCTCAAGAGCTTTCCCTGTTCTCCCAAGTAGAAAGCAAGTTCTTACTGGCCTATCAGACCAAGTATAAACTGCCCCAGGGCCTTTTACTCTCAGATCTCATCTCCTTATGACTTCATCAGTTCCTTGTAAGGTAAGACAGATATTAATTGCAGATTTTCATGTTATTCATCAGTAAATTGATGGTTTGAGGAGTTAAGCAACTTACACAGTGGTGGAGCCAAGATTTAAACCTAGGTAGTAATTGTAGAAACTACAAGCATTATCACCATATAGTTTCGCCTCCAAAATTTAGCAATAAATTTCATGGCAAGCTTAATGCAGCAATTCAGTTCACAGTGGTTCCAGAGATGAGAGACATCAGTTTCTCATACCTGAATAGACACGATTGGACAGCAAGTTTGGCGTGTTTGCATTTGCTAGAGCTGAAGATCCAAACTGGGAAGGAATACAAAACTGTCTTGGGTCAGCTGGTGCTACAGTAGGAGGCAATAAATCTCTAAGGAAAAAGATACAAAATAGATAAAATGAAAATGGATTTGTACAAAGTTTCCATTGCATAGGCAGTGAGCTTTTTTTTTTAATTGCCATATGGGATTCTATCATTTCTTCCCCAAATGAAGAATGAAAGTCCTGCAATCTCTATTGGTTTAAGAAGAAATATAATAAGAAAAATGGGGAGGCAGGACTCTAGTAGGGAAGGGCTGACTCACCTGACAAAATAACAGAGAAAGCAGGAAAGTTTTAGGGATGTTAGGGAAAAAATGATCGAATCAAATCAATACCAATCTTTGATTTTTCATGACTATATACTGTTCTTGACCATAACAGTCTTTCCTCATTTGATGAACACACTCTGGCTTGAGTTTTGCCATCTGGAATCAGTCACTATCTGGATGGACGATTTACCAAACTTCAGTGGTGTCTAGAAATCCAACTCTATTGTTCATGCTCTGTGAACAAGTATAATAATGAATTTTACTTCCTCCCCAGATTCCAGAATATATATCCAAAAGAAAAGAAGATAGGAAGGTGCCAGAATGTATAACCAAAATACTGATAATTTCACTTTTATTGCAAAGAAAGATTTCTTCCATCACAGGAAACCTAGGATATCACACTGTTAGGGACTGAATTGTGTCCCCTTCCAAAATCCACATGTTAGAAGTCCTAATCACCCCATGTGACTCTGTTTTGGAGATAGGACCTTTAAGGAGGTAATTAGAATTAAATGAAGTCATAAGGGTGGAGCCCTTACCCAGTAGGACTGGTATCCTTATAAGAAAGAGAAGAGACACCAGAAGTGCTTGCCATACAGAAAAAAAGGCATGTGGGAACACAGTGAAAAGGCAGCCTAGTCTGCAAGCTGAGGAGGGAAGCTTTGGGAGAAACCAAACCTGCCGGCACCTTGATCTAGGACTTTTAGCCTCTAGAACTGTGAGACATAAAATTAAGCCACCCAGTCTGTGATATTTTGTTATGGCAGCCCTAGTGCACTACCCATCCACATTTGTACCTATGCAATGCCTTTCACATGGCAGGTGCTCATTAGCTATTTACTGAGAGATGGTGTCAAAGAGGCTTCAGAGGGTAAGTGATGGGAACTTTGTTGAAGATGTGGCCCCCAGACTTTCTACACCACCGTTCCTTGAGATAACATTAGACTATAAGACAACACTGAGGTTAAAGCGTTTAAAAACTTAGTAACGTCCATTTTCTCCTTAGACCAGAATATCACACTGGAGAGGAATACCTATCCACACTTGGAGGTTCAAATGGTGAGGGAATCACTGGAATTCTCTGCTGCCCTGATGCTGGCAGTAAAGGGTTCATGGCCATCATTGGATTTATCATCAATATCTCTCGCCACTGATGGAGTTCTAAAAAAAATAAATAAAAGATAGATATGTTCACATAGACCTCCATTTTTTGGCAGACTGAATTCTTCTTGAAATGATGAACACCTTTTGTATTTTCCCAATACTTGGGAAGACTAGCTACACCGAGCTTTCAGTTACACAAAAACCCCTCGATTGTAAGCACCCAGATACAATTGTTGAACTCTGTGTGGCCTTGGAATTTGTTGGAGAGTCCACAAATACCATACTATACGACGACCAGTAATAAAATTAAACCAGTTTTGCAAGATTCCAGAAATACCATTTTCTTTTATTACAACTCATTTTGATTTCTATACTTCTTGAGGCACAAATGTATGCTCCCATATGTTAAATTTGAAAAGATTAAAACAGAAGAGAGGAGGAAAATCTTCCTAAAGGCCCCAAAATACATCTAATTAAAGTGAATAGAGGCTGATTTCATGAGACTGTGTCTAACTAAAACAAGTTATATCCAAACATATAATATATAAACACAAGCTTTCATAACTTTATCTACAACCTAGTGATCAGAAAATGTGACCGTTGTAAAAGAGATAAAATTTTGTCTTATATTTTCTTAATTATTAACATTCTTTGAATAATTTAAAATATTAAAAGAGTGCTAGTCAAACAAGTCACTTTAGCTTCTTCATCCTCAATTGTTACTTTTTAAAATATTGAGATAGACAACTGTTTTTGAAAAAAAAAAAAGGAAATTAGGAAGAAAATGTTTTAACTTTTCAAAGTAGTGATGTTTCTTTTTCTCTTTCTCGTGCATATATTTAATTTTTAAAATAGTTAATACATTCACATGATTCCAAAACTAAAAATAACATGGTATTTAAGTAGGCAATTGGGGCTTCCCAGGTCGGGCTAGTGCTAGTGGTAAAGAATCCGCCTGCCAATGCAAGAGACACAAGAGAGGTGTGTTTGATCCCTGGGTTGGGAAGATCCCCTGGAGGAGGGCATGGCAACCCACTCCAGTGTTCTTGCCTGGAGATCCCATGGACAGAGGAGCCTGGCGGGCTACAGTCCATGGGGTTGCAAAGAGTCAAACACGACTGAAGTGACCTAGCACGCTTGCATGCAAGTAAGCAATCACTTCTTCGGCTTCTTTTCTAGATCTAAACCTACTGATCAAATTGGAAATTCAAGTCCATAGGTCACTTAACATTGACTTTCACCATTCATAAATTTTTTCAAAAGTTCTTTATGTGGATTTATTTTCATTGTGTATCTGGGAGGCCAATATAATTTCCTCTCTGACAGTGGCCTCAGGGTAGTGACCAGTCAGACTCAGGATACAAATATCTGCCAGATGCCTGCCAGCCAGGGTGAGATGCTAGGAAAGAACACAGGCCAGATGTATCAGCTGTGGGCTTGCATCTTTGGTGAGGACGCTGTTCCATGGCTTGGATCCTCCATATCTGAGGTTTGGTGCACAGCCATCGTTTTCCCCATAGTTCATTATACAAAAGAACAATGGCCTAAGCCAGGCTGCTCAGTTGGTACTAAGTGGCCGGGGTGTAGTGGGCTCTTCCAGTTTTTGGAAAAGTAATTTTAATAAAGGCTTGAGAACTCTGTTCTTTCACTGTGGGAAAAAACAACAACAACAACGCAGGACACAACTTGATGTTTCCTTTTGAAACATTACTGAACATTGATTTGTGTCATGAATTGACAGATTCTGGTAGAAGTTTGAACTTACCTACGAGTGAGACAGAATCTTTGAAGCTACAACATACCATGATCGTCTTGCATGTTATGAGATGCCTGAGACAAATTTGGAAGGAGAACGAAGAAAGGGAGCAGTACAAAATCCCTCCAGAGCAAGCATTGCCTAGAGGCTGACCACCCTGCTACCTTACACATGTTACCACAGGGAAGTGCCATGGAGATTAGTTAACCAAAAATTGGTGAGATCATCTCACTTTGGCATTCCTCCAAAGCAGGCTGGGCCAAGGACTTGAATGCAGGTAAGGTGTGCAGTGGTAAAGAATCTGCCTGCCAATACAGGAGACGCAAGAGGGTTTGATTCCTCTGTCAAGAAGATCCCTGGAGGAGGGCATGGCAACCCACTCCAGTATTCTTGCCTGAATTATCCCATGGACAGAGGAACCTGGAGGGCTACAGTCCGTGGGGTCGCAAAGAGTCAGACACGACTGAGCACACACACACACAAATACATAGTCACAATTCATTGGGAGGGGAATCCCAGGAAGCCTATATGAGGGAGTGGGTGAGTGAGACTAGGGAGGGAAGAAAGCCCCCAAGAGGTGAGTTAAAGTGTGAGTTACCACTATGGGCAAACCTGCTGGGAATACTCTAAGGGAAAAAAATTGTGTACACACCTCATAACTGTCCCAGTGAAAGACGTGGAGTTGGCCATTTACCCTTTGATTTCTTTCTTTTTTTTTTTTTTTTACCCTTTGATTTCTGTCAGCCCCTGCTAGAGGGCACAATTCTCCCTTGCACCCAGGGTATGTCTAAGCTAGATCCAACTAGCTCCTACAGTGTGGGTGAAAGCCTTCAGTCTGAAGCAGAGAGAGGCAGGGGCTTGAGATGGGATATGGCCTCTGTGGTTACAGGTGAACTCAGAAATGTTAACGGGGTAAGGCAGCAACGATGCGTGGTTCTGTGAGGCCAGGCAATTACCTTCCAATGTCATTCCACCGGATAATCGACACAAATGCCTTTCTTCTGGACCTCCGGATTCGCCAGGCAGAGGCATATTTCTACAAGGCTCTGTAGGGTCCATGGTCTGCAACCACACAGCATGATTTTTTCAGTTATTCATGTGTTCAGTGAAACAAGTGAGGAACTCACGGGTATCAGGCCCATGGAGCTGAAGAAGTGAGGCATCAGAGACAAGTCTCATCCAAAGCCCTCCTTGGTACCATACCTGTTCTGGATTCCACAAGGCTTGGGTCTGCTTTCTTTCCTTTTGTGCAACACCAAGGGGATTGAATATAATCTATAAAATTTTGTAACCCTTCTGATATGGTAATTTATTATTTTTAATTGGCCTAAAAAATTTTTACTTAAAATGTAAACTATTCCATAGTCGGGGGAAAAGTCTCTATGTCGGGAAAGTCCCTGGGGAGGACAAGGAGTCATTGGCATCTACTACCCCTGAATGCGACAGTCTGGCTCTACTTGGCTTCCCTACTTTCTGTTCATCTTTACACTTGTCAGCAAGTGCTTATTTACATGTAGCTATAACAACTCTTGATGCCCTAATTTTTATTTTAAAACCATTGCCCAGTGCTATAGACCTCATGTCTCCCCTCAAAATTCATAGATTGAAACCTAACCCCCCAAAACAATGGTATTTGGAGGTGAGGTCTTTGGGAGGTGATTTTGGTCATGAGAGTGAAGCCCTCATGTATGGAATTAGTACCCTTAGAAAAGAGACTTCAGAGAGTTCCCTCAACCTTTCCTCCACATGGTACACAGTGAGAAGACCATCTTTGAACCAGGAAGCAGGCCCGCACCAGACACTGAATCTGTTAGTGCCTTGATCTTGGACTTCCTGGCCTCCAGAAGTGAGAAAAAGTAATTTCTGGGTTTATAAGCCACCCCGACTATACTATTCTGTTATAGCAGCCTGAATGGATGAAGGGACCTTTAAATGTTGTACCTGTTATCTTTTGAATGTTCCAAATTTCATATATGTATATATTTATAATTATATCTCTATTTATTTTTACATAGACATTATTTTTTAGAGCAGTTTTGGGTTCACAGCAAAACTGAGTAGACAGTAGAAAGAATTCACATGTACCTCTCCCCTGCACATGCATAGCATCCCAACTATCAATAGCCTGCACCAGAGTCTTACATTCTTTACAGTGATGAACCTACATTGACACATCGTTATTACCAAAAGTCCATAGGTTAGCTTAGGGTTGGCTCACTCTTTGGGTTGTACATTCTTTGGGTTTTGACAAATGTATAACGACATGCTTCCCTGGTGGCTCAGTGGTAAAGAATCCACCTGCCAAGCAGGAGAGGCAAGTTCGATCCCTGGGTTGAGAAGACCTCCTGGAGAAGGAAATAGCAACCCATTCCAGTATTCTTGCCTGGGAAATCCCATGGATAGAGGGGCCTGGCAAGCTACAGTCCATGGGGTCACAAAGAGTCAAACACGACTGACTGACTACATAACAACAACAAGAAGAACCCACCATTATAGTTTCATATAGAACAGCTTCACTACTCTAAACCAAATTATATTTTAAAGCAAATGGAGTTGGACACTTCTAAGGAAATATTCTGGGGTTGACTGTATCTTTCACTGTACCAGCCAGGTAGATAAATATTTGATACTCCAAATGTGTGTTTCTACAAACTCACCATTTTGGACTTCCTCAGTCATGGATCTACCCCTAAGTCTTTAAACATTAACTTTCACATTTTCAGGGTACCATCTTCTACATGTAGACAGTTTATGAACCAAGGTCACTTTGCTGTGGCAGATGAAATGCTCTTGAGTCAAAGTATAGACTGGGATATCTGTTCTGAATGCAGAGCGTGTCTGGTAATCCCCAATGTGAGAACGCACCGATGCTTAGGTTTGCATTCGGGCTGGATTTCTTTGACCTAGAGCTCTAATCCTGGATGTCCAGCACTTTAGGAGGATGAAGACTCCTTAATCCCTGTCTTCAGACTCTTACCCTCAACAAACCCCTCCAGGCAGCACACAGACGATTTAGCCAGTGCTAATTCTGTCTCAACTGATTAGGGCAATAGTAGTAAGACATGAACTCCGTGAACTAAAGCCCTTGCCGAATCAGCAGATATTGACTTGAGCACTCCTACCATCGACAATGCTTGCCTGTGCACAGCAACCAGGTGCCAATTTCATTACATTTCTTTACATGGCTTTACTCTGACCATTTGTTACAGTCAGTACAATTTAAGTTTGGCCAACCCTAAATTTGAACAAGCAAGGAGATCCAACCAGTCCATCCTAAAGGAAATCAGTACTGAATAATCATTGGAAGGACTGATGCTGAAGCTGAAACTCCAATATTTTGGTCACCTGATGCAAAGAGCTGACTCATTTGAAAAAAACTCTGATGCTGGGAATGATTGAAGGTGGGAGGAGAAGGGGATGGCAGAGGGTGAGATGGTTGGATGGCATCACCAACTCAATGGACAAGAGTTTGAGTAAACTCTGGGAGTTGGTGATGGACATGGAGGCCTGGCATGCTGCCGTCCATGGTGTTGCAAAGAGTCAGACACGAATGAGTGACTGAACTGAAACTGAAAATTTGAACAATTATATATAGAATACTTGTTGCATGTATGATGCATGAATCCTGGAATTATACTCATTAAGATAAATTAAATTTTAAATAAATGCTATAGTAGGTAAGTTTTTACATTTGAAAGGTGATCAGTAGAATTAAATATTTCTACAATTCTGAGAAAAATAAATACAAACTAAAACTAGAGGGAGATACTCTTAGAGGTCTTTTGTTCAAGTTAACAAACAATCCTTGGTAGCTTCATAAATTTACTATTCTAGGTGTCCTATATTAATGTGAGTTCTAAAAAGCATGTTAAGGTTAAAGTGTAATTCACATGCCCTTAAATATATTTTCAGTATTTTAAAGTAATAAACGGGAGATCTTTTTTTTTTAATTAAGAAGGCCAAGAGAGCTGCCCCAAAGCACTTCATGATCAAATACTTTTAGCAGAAAACCTAGCTGTGAGAAGAGAGATCATAGCAACTTTTCATTGATATAGTTAGAAGTGTAACTGTATTCATTGATATAGTTAGAAGTATAGTTAGAAATAGAAATGAAGAGTCTGTTTTTATAACCAATAGGAAAAATTTTTCAAGTAATTATTTAATTCTTGTTTAATTGTATAAAATAAAAATAATTGTATTGATATTCAAAATATATTTGTTAATTGAAATAAAGTTTAAGCTAAAACTAGATGGATAATTGGCATAAAATATTTGACTGTTTCTATAGATGTATAGAACAATCTTTTGGACTCTGTGGGAGAGGGAGGGGGGGTATGATTTGGGAGAATGGCATTGAAACATGTATAATATCATATAAGAAACGAATCACCAGTCCAGGTTTGATGCAGGATACAGGATGCTTGGGGCTGGTGCACTGGGATGACCTAGAGGGATGGTATGGGGAGGGAGGTGGGAGGGGGGTTCAGAATTGGGAACATGTGTACACCCGTGGCGGATTCATGTTGTAAAGTAATTAGCCTCCAATTAAAATAAATAAAAATTTTAAAAAAGAACAAAAATAAAATAAATAAATTTAAAAAATTTGACTGTTTCTAAATGTAGATACATATATTTCCTGAGAAGATTACATGGGAATTCTGAAATTATCCAAGCAGTTATCTGAAGTAGAAGAAATACATTTAAAATATCTTCAACACAAGCATGCAGCATGCTCATTGATAACAGGATGAATGACATTGCTCCATAAAACCTGAGCAGCTGATGATGTTGCCTTCAGCCCCCACCCTACATCTTCCCCAAAGCTCTGCCCAGTCCTGGAGATTTCATCTTGGTGGGTGCTCGGATTCTGAGTTTATGCCCCTGTGGGGCTCCCTGTCTATTCCCTTAGCTTTTCTCTCCCATTTGCTCTGCACTGATTCAGAATGCAGTCCACTTCCCTTAGTATCCACACAAAAACACTCGTGCAAGGGAACATGTGTGTGTTGCTGACTTTACCAAGGTCTTGCCCAACTGGGGAGAGGATGTGTCAAAAACAACTTAAAACTGAACATTAGACTTCTCCATTGTGAAACATTCCTTTGGGCAATTTTGACAATGCAAATCTGGCTTCTTGGTCAGCTCTGAGCCTTCTGTCATGAGCTTTTGACTCTGGTCTCTTCATATCTTCCTCCCCGCCTCATCTTTGCTGAGGACAGGGGAGAATTTTAGAGATTTCTCTTCCACTGGTTTGATTTACACTGCTAACATCTTCCTTTAGAAGGCAATAGGCTTAATTTTGGTGTTAAAAAACCATAAGCACTTTCTCTGTTAAGTGAGTTAACGCTAAAGTGGCAAATAGTACCCCCAACAAAACAATTCACACTGAGGCAGCTGGCAGTGGCCCTGAAGGATATTTCACTTTTCCTGAGGGCATAGACTTTAGCACTTTTCTAAATGCATCACATCACAGCACTTCCCTAGAAAGAGTCGTTGAAAGACAGATGGCTTGGGCGTGCTATCCTCACCTTCTATTTCTTTTCTCTGTGGAAGTTCATTGTCATCAGATCCATCCATGGCTTCTTGAATGGAAATGTTTTAGGGCTATTTTAAGTGTTATAATGAAAAGGGGTAAGTTTTTTTCATCATTAAGCAGGTGTAAATTATGTAATGTCTTTTCTTCTTGAAATCCACATAATTTAAGTGCTACTATAGTTTATATGGGGAAGAGGGATGGTGGCTCAGACGGTAAAGCATCTGTCTGCAATGCAGGAGACCCGGCTTAGATCCCTGGGTTGGGAAGATCCCCTGGAGAAGGAAATGGCAGCCCACTCCAGTATTCTTGCCTGGAAAATCCCATGGGCGGCGGAGCCTGGTAGGCTACCGTCCATGGGGTTGCAAAGAGTCAGACACGACTGAGCGACTTCACTTTCTATAGTTTATATACATCATGTTCGTTTTCTTCAAAAGATTGTGAAGCAAACCCCACTATATGTAAATTTGTACATACAGTGAAATTCTAGCAGTTCTCATATAATTGAACTGAATTTTAGATATTTTAGTTAGATCTTTTAAAAGAGTTAAGAAATATTAACATAAGAGATGTTTTTTAATGATTATCACTGATTGTTCCTCAATTATTTTTTCCCCCAAATTTTCAACTCTGTCATTTCATGGTCCATACATCATGACAGTTTTTTGTATATAGTTATCTGCAGTAATGGGAGGTCATTAAAGTAAGAATGGGGAGTAAGCATATAGCAGTAACACACAGAAGCAGGTACTTAATCTACTAAAGATGATAAAACACTTAACAATAAATTTACATGCAACTTTGAAGTAACTTTATTTCAGATAATCTTCCTTTTACTTTTACTTAAACAAAAACAAACTAAACCAGAGCAATATCTATTTATTTGGCAGGAGCAGTATAGCAACTTTACTCTTTAGTAACTTGAGCCAAATAAGAACTTTTTAGCTAAACATACTGTCAATAATGAAACCAATAAAATGTATAGATAAATCTAAGTACTTCTTTATAAAAAATTATTTTTCCCAAGCGTATTGCGTTTTACAGTACACCCAATGATTCGAGGACGAATGTTGTTGATAGTTTTTATACAAAAATAACACAAGAATATTTCCTTATGTTTTCATTTTTCATTAGACCAACATAGAACTGGTATTCCTTTTAAGATAAAGTTGATCATTTATTTTTACAGGCAAACCTGTTTTCTGAAAGTACCCAGCCTCAGTTTGGACTAATCAGTGTGTCGACCTGTGTACTTACATCCACCGAGAAGATGTCTTGGTTTAGACATTGCTCATGGAAGAAACTTCGAGAGACTGTCTTTCAGTTGCAGAAGCTTCTCTGACTGCAGGCTGAAAAACACATCTAACAAGGGTGTCAGGCTGCTCAATTAATTCACCTTCCTTTAAATACAAACTCAACTAAGTTGATTAGTCCTATTTCACAGAAACGCTGCCCTCTATATCCTCTACAGATAGGAGAAAAGACGTTAAGCCCCAGGAAAATGCACAATAGTGTACATAAACCTGTCTCAGAGTTTAGCCTTTACTTTAATCCTTCTTTAGCCTTTAAGATGCTTTGTGAGCATTCAGTTAATGCTACTTTTCAATTTGACACAAAAGTAAAATACTATGTGAATAAATAATAAGCTTTTCTTTGATGGCAGCAGAACTGCTTTATATCATCAACAGGTTTTGAGTAGAAAAGTTTCTTCTGCAAGTAAGGAAAATAAATTACTTTCCACAGACCTGCAAAATTAAACAAAAGATGGCAGCCTCTTTAAGGAAGAAGCTTCTAGAACTGACAATTGTACTTTAATTCTTATAGACAGTGAAAAAATCTTTCATAGTCAGTGCGAGAGCTGCAATCTATAGAAAGAGAAAATATGGAATTTTGAAATAGACCTGTTCTTTTATTAAAGAAACAGCTGAAGTCTTGAAAAAGAATATCCTTGTTTTACCATTTCTTACAATTTTACCAGTGGACAGTACATAATAAGAATTCAGTATGAAAAAATTAAAGTTGTGTTACACGTAATGCTTTAGGCTTCTAGAGCGAAGATAATTTGCTGCTTTGTTGACACACATTTTTAGCATTGGATACTGAGGTCATTATAAAAAATTCCATATGGGATGTATTGATTTCATTTTAGGGTGATTGTTCATGAAACAGTGTTCAACCGGGACTTAAAATGACTAACAGATCCAGTCTAGACCTAGGCCCACTGTATCCGAGCTGCACAATCTCCCCAAGTTATAAACTTCTATGAGCTTCAGTTTCCTTATCTCAGAAGAGCCTCATAGAGTTTTTCTGATGTGAGGTAACAATATAGACAAAGTATTAATACCTGGGTAGTTCCTACTGAGTGTTAGTGTATTAGATAACTATATTTCATGAAGTCTTCTGTTGAGTTCCACAGGAGACATTTTTTTTTCAGCCCATCAGATCAGATCAGATCAGTCGCTCAGTCGTGTCCGACTCTTTGCGACCCCATGAATCGCAGTATGCCAGGCCTCCCTGTCCATCACCAACTCCCGGAGTTCACCCAGACTCATGTCCATCGAGTCGGTGATGCCATCCAGCCATCTCATCCTCTGTTGTCCCCTTCTCCTCCTGCCCCCAATCCCTCCCAGCATCAGAGTCTTTTCCAATGAGTCAACTCTTCGCATGAGGTGGCCAAAGTACTGGAGTTTCAGCTTTAGCATCAGTCCTTCCAAAGAAATCCCAGGGCTGATCTCCTTCAGAATAGACTGGCTGGATCTCCTTGCAGTCCAAGGGACTCTCAAGAGTCTTCTCCAACACCACAGTTCAAAGGCATCAATTCTTCGGCACTCAGCCTTCTTCACAGTCCAACTCTCACATCCATACATGACCACAGGAAAAACCATAGTCTTGACTAGATGAACCTTTGTTGGCAAAGTAATGTCTCTGCTTTTCAATATGCTACCTAGGTTGGTCATAACTTTCCTTCCAAGGAGTAAGCGTCTTTTAATTTCATGGCTGCAGTCACCATCTGCAGTGATTTTGGAGCCCAGAAAAATAAAGTCTGACACTGTTTCCACTGTTTACCCATCTATTTCCCATGAAGTGGTAGGACCAGATGCCATGATCTTCGTTTTCTGAATGTTGAGCTTTAAGCCAACTTTTTCACTCTCCACTTTCACTTTCATCAGAAGGCTTTTTAGTTCCTCTTCACTTTCTGCCATAAGGGTGGTGTCATCTGCATATCTGAGGTTATTGATATTTCTCCCAGCAATCTTGATTCCAGCTTGTGTTTCTTCCAGTCCAGCGTTTCTCATGATGTACTCTGCATATAAGTTAAATAAACAGGGTGACAATATACAGCCTTGACGAACTCCTTTTCCTACAGCCCATAGAAATAAGAATAAATGGGCTTTTCCTGAGAAATCCGGCCAAGATAGAATCTCAAGAATTGTGTAACCAGTGATTTATTTTTTCACATTAGCTGCTAGAAAGCTCAGGGTCAAATTTGTGGCCTGCTTTTAAGTTTGTATTTTTAAAGTAGAAATTATCTATGGCTGTTTTTCCTAATATTATTTTCCTTTTGCCTTGATGTCTTACTTCTTGCATTATATGCATGTTTTAAAGTTTCTGTTAGCAAATAATAAATGCATATAGATTTTCATCACTCTAGTAGTCTTAAAATTAGAAGAGTTTGTGTCTGAAAGGCTTGTTTATATTTTGCTCAGTGGGAACTTGTAATGCTTTGTTTTCATATATGCAACATCCTGGTGGGTAATTAGGTTCCCAGATCAGGCATAAGCTGTGCTCATTTCAATATGGAGCTATCATTTATAATTCTTTTCTTTTCTGGAAATGTGATCAGAGTACCAGTGGGGTTCAGGAATGACGCATTTTCCCCTGATCCCTGGACGAGGTACCTGGATTCTCACTTGCTGTCATATTCCTCGTATTCCTCTGTACCAACTCCTGCTGTGAGGGTAGACCAAGACTATGTGAAGGAAGGAAGGAAGGCTTGGAGCCCTGACAGGTACAAGGCGGGAAGTAGGAGAGTCTGGGGCTCTGATTGGAAGTGGGAGCTTCTGGTATCCCGTCAATACACATCAGTCTTCTTGTTGTTGTTGATGCCCAGTTGCTAAGTTGTGTTTGACTTTTTGCGACTCCTTGGGCTGCAGCATACCAGGCTCCTCTATCCATGGGATTCTCCAGGCAATTCTACTGGAGTGGGTAGCCATTCCCTTCTGCAGGGGAATCTTCCTAACCCAGGGATCAAACCCATGTCTCATTATTGCAGGGAGTTTCTTTACCATCTGAGCCACCAGGGAAGCCCAAAAATACTGGAGTGGGCAGCCTATCCCTTCTCCAGGGGATCATCCCGACTTGGGAATCAAACCGAGGTCTCCTGCATTGCACGCAGATTCTTTACCAGCTGAGCTACCAGGGAAGTCCACTATCTGCCGGAGTTTGCTCAAATTCATTTCCATTGGGTCGGTGATGCTGTCTAACCATCTCATCCTCTGCTGCCCCTTTCTCCTTTTGTCTTCAATCTTTCCCATCATCAGGGTCTTTTCTAATGATCTGACTTTGCATCAGGTGGCCAAAATACTGGAGCTTCAGCTTTAGCATCAGTCCTTCCAATGAATATTCAGGGTTGATTTCCTTTAGAATTGACTGACCAGTCTAGCTGTGTTGATTGTTAAAATACTGATATTCTCCTTTTCTGGTTGGGAAATAGCCACTACCCTGAGCCCCCAAGAGTTCTCCTGATCCAGTTGCTGCAGAGCCTCCCCTGAGACACCCCTGCCCCTACAACTAATACAGCAAGCTGCCTCCAGGTCCCTGATCCAGTGCCCATCTGGACTGGTCAATACTGCAGCTGACTGTCAGTGAGTGAGAGAGAAAGATGGCAGTGCTCAGGAGTGGTGAATGGAAGACTAGCCCTGGATATTTGGGGAAGAGTCAGAGGAAGCTCTCCAGGAAGAGAGGAACAAGTGAGGATAAGAGACCACCAAGACTTCAGGGATTATCTGTTAATCATTGAGAAATGTTGGAAATTTGCACCCTGCACTCAGTACAAAGAAAATCCTCTTTATTTTGCTGAAGCTGATCTAGTCTCCTTCAAAAGTCCTGGTATCTGGATAAAAGGAGAGAAAATTACATTTAGTCCAATCTGGTAAATTCACACCTATATGAAAATGTAAAAGAGACAGTATTTCTCAGGTAGCTTAGTTTTCTCCAAGTGCGGTGGTCTCCTTTTGATTTTGTTTTTCTTTTTTTCTTCCTTGAAATGGCACGGGAGTCAGGGGGTGGACGGTTTGCAGTGTCCTTGTAGGAGGAGTTGGGGGAAGGATCCTGGAGAGTGCAGAAGGGCCACACACTGTCCTTTGGTTCTCCTGAGGCCGCTCAGGCTGGAGGCTCTGCTGATTTCTCATGTGGACACCATCCTATGGACTTCTCACCCAGAACCCTCACCTGCTGACTCAACATCTGACACAGCAGAGCCTCTGAGGTTTGGCTGTTCATCCCCTGGTTTAGATGGCTCTTCCTATAGCCCTTGACCGCAGAGTTGTTCTTGCACTGTCTTTGGTGATCGAGCTTAGCAAGCTCCCCATACAGTCTCTGCTACTCTTTTGTTGCCCAAGGGAATGCAGGCACCTCCTTCCACATCACTCTGGGTTTCGCAGGAAAGCTAACTCAAGCTCCCTCTCTACCTGGCCTTCTGGCAATCCTAGGTTGTTTCAGGGTACCTTGCTGGGAAGTCTTTGTCCAGGAAACGACATGAGACGTGAGTCAAGTATGCTTCTGTGCTTAGCTTAGTGTGTGCATGCTCAGTTGCTCAGTTGTATCTGAATCTGTGACCCCATGGACTGTAGCCCACAAGCTCCTCTGTTCATGGAATTTTCCAGGCAAGAATACTGGAGTGGGTTGCCATTTCCTACTCCAGGGGATCTTTCTGACCCAGGGATTGAAACTGCATCTCCTGAATCTCCTGCATTGGCAGGTGGATTCTTTGCCAACTATACCACCTAGGAGGTCCCAATGCTTAGCTTCCCCTCTATTTATCTAACACTGTTTTCCTCTCCTGCACTCTGAAATACTCTGGACACTTCTAGAATCAGACCACCTTCTTGCTGACTTGGTGGGATTTCCCTGACGTACAACTGTGAGCAGGTCCTCCAGTCCTGGTTTGTGTTATGCTAACTGACAGAGATGATATGGACTTTAGTTCTCTATTCTGTCTCCACTAAGCCTAGTTTTAAGGACAAATGTCTCAACTAAGCAGATGAAAACAGAAAGTGTGGGACTGAACACCAGACCACCCCTGATTCTTTGGGGATGGGAGTTCTCATGCACACCATTCTTGTGTCAATGAGCCTCATGATTCTGCAGCCAAGTGGTCATAAGTGGCTGCTGGTTTCTAGCCTTACATCTTTGTATCATCTCCATCAATTGAAAAAAAAATACAAAGTTAGCTTTCAGGTTTTGTTTATCACTGAACGTCTTACTGACTTACTATCATTGACTTATCTAAGTATGGTGAGGATACACTGAAAAATAAAGATTGCTTTTGAACTATTTTATATCCTCATTTGTTTTGATACCGACACACTTTTGATCCACCATGCACTTGAAATTATTTTATCCTGTAGTGTTGAGAACTTGTTTTGTAATAGAAGCATGCAAGTATAGAAAGAGAATGTAATAGGATTGATTGCAAGAACACTTTTTGCATGTAAACAGAAGACTTCCAAAGAAAGAATAGGAAATATTCCTTCTTCATCTGTTTTTCCCTGTCTTTGGCCAGAACATCAATGGTAATTATTTCATGACCTAAGGAAACTGTAAAAACTTCAAATCTGCTGAATTTGTAAAAAAAATTGGAATCTCTAGCTTAATGAAATTATGATTCATTGTAAAAAATATGATTGCATTAAAGATCTTCTTTTGAAATTGTTATATGCTATTTTATACTGCTTCTAACAATTAACAGAAGACTGTGTTTGGTATAAGCTTTGAATAAATGAAAGTATTTGCTTCTAGAAATAATTGAGTTGGAAATAACAAACATATTTTCTGTTGGTTGGCATATATTCATATCTATAAAGTATATTATTGTTATAATGGCAATTTCATCAAATCATGAACTGATAGAAGGCACGAGGAGAAGGGGACGACAGAGGACGAGATGGTTGGATGGCATCATAGACCCAATGGACATGAGTCTGAGCAAGCTCTGGGAGATGGTAAAGGACAGGGAAGTCTGGTCTGCTGCAGTCCATGGGGTTGCAAAGAGCTGGACATGACTGAACAAGTGAAATTTGGTTCATCTCTTGCTCATATATATTGTACAAGTGGACAACAATTTGGAAATGGTAAGATAAGAAAGACAATCAACAGAGGTTTTTGTTTCTTTTGATACTAGTTTTAACTGTTATTTTCCTTAATTTCCCTAATTTAAAAAAGTCTCATTTTCCTTAATTATTACATTTCAGGGACTTTCCTGACAGTCCAGTGGTCAAGACTCTGTGCTTCCAGTGCAGAGGGCATGGATTCGATCCCTGGTCTTGGGAAGTAAGATCCCGCATACTGTGGGGTGAGAAAAGAAAAATCCCATTCAAAAATACGGTTATTATCTTATCACATAAAATCTTATCAAGATTTAGAAAGCCATGAACCCTGAAAATAAAAATAATACTAAAAAATTATTTCCTGTATCACAAAGTACTTTAAAAACATCACTTGATCTTAAATAGTGGTTTTTAATGACCATAAAATGGCAAGCACCATGAGAATTGTATTCTGAAAACATGGTTCTTGCTTCTATCTTATAACCTGTGACTTTTTTTTAATGACAAAATATCCTTGTTTTTACTACATGAGTCCCCTGTTCCCATTTTTCACTCCTGGCACAGCACAAGAAAAAGTATGAGAATTAATTGACAAGGTATAGGAAAGAAAGTAGACTAGCAAACAGAAAAAAATGACATTTCATCTTCAAACAGGAAAATTAATTTAAAAGGATCATGAAATTACAGCATTTGTTTGTTGCTGGTGATATTTTCTTTGCTACCAAGGTCACAGGATAAAAATGCCTCGAGGGAATTTGAATCTAGATTATTTGACCATACACAAACACTTCTAAAACAGCACGTTTTTATTATGAGGGTATTAATTGTAGTGGAATTTGATCCCCCCAAATGATTCGTATTTCTCTAAATAATAAAAGTCTTCCCAACAAAAAATGACCATGAAAAATGAGAACTACAGTTACTGTGCTCTTATACCTCTATAAAATGTTGAGCTCTTGTGCTGAGTGTCTCCATGATTCATGGGTAATATATTTTTACTGCCTTTAGAACACTTGCAAAATTAAGCTAGAATTACCTCAGTTGACTGCTATTAGCCAAAGCTACAGTATCCAATGCCAAAAATAAATCCTTGTAATGATAGACTTCAACATTTGTACAAAGCAGGCTTTTAGAGATTGGTTTCTGGAAACTAAATATTTCTTGCTGTGACAAAGGGCCTGTCATTAATAGATACCTAGCACAGACCAGTTCAATCAACAGATTTCTTTCAACAATGTTTATGGAATTAGCAAAATAACACTAATGATATTTTTTTTTCTCTTAAGGTCTTTTTTTTTTTTTGGTAAAGAGCCTCTGTAGTTTTATAAACGTTACTCAATTCATACTTAAAACATCTAGCTTTTTTTTTTTTTTTAGAAGGCAGAAGAGTATTTGATCAAATCCTCAAAAGTTTGTCGTTTTTGTTTTCAGTCGCTAAATCGTGTCTGACTCTTTGTGACCCCATGAACTGCAGCACACCAGCCTCCCTTGTCCTTCACTATCTTCGGGAATTTGCTCAAATTCGTGTCCATTGACTTGGTGATGCTGTCTAACCATCTCAACCTCTGCTGCTCCCTTCTCCTTTTGCTTTCAGTCTTCCCCAACATCAGGGTCTTTTTCAGTAAGTCGGCTCTTCGCATCAGGTGGCCGAAGTACTAGAGCTTCAGCTTCTTCATTAGTCCTTCCAATGAATATTCAGGGTTGATTTCCTTTAGGATTGACTGGTCGGTGATGAAACCAGAAGTGGCCTTGGACTCCCTGCCTGACTCCTCCAGTTCAGTGCTCTGATGCCTGGTGTGAGCAGTATCCTGATTCAGAGTAAGCTTGGATGTCAATATTTTATACCTAAATAATGAATCACTTTTAGGAGTACCACATGGCATGAAATATCTTTTTCTGAATTGTAGTTTAATACAGATAACATAAAATCTACCATCTAACAATTTTCAAGTGCACAGTTCAGTAGCTACTTTATTCACATTGCTGTGCAACCAGTCTCCAGAACTTTTTTCGTCCTGCAAAACTGAAACTCCATACCCATTAAACGATAACTCTCCAGTCCCCTCCTCTCAACTCCTGGCAATCACCATTCTATCTTTTGTTTCCATGATAGTGACTATTGTGGGTACCTCATATAAGTAGAATTATATGATTTGTGTGTGTGTGTGTGATTGTCTTATTTCATTTGGCATAAAGTCCACAAAGTTCATCCATGTTGCGGCATGTATCAGAAATTCCTTTCTTTTTAATGCTGAATAAAATTCCACTCTGTCTCTGTCTCTGTCTCTCTCTCTCTCTATATATGTGTGTGTGTGTGTGTATATATATATATATATATATATATGTATCTATGATCTTTTGTTTATTTCTTCCTCCACCTTCAACCCAGGGACATTTGGGTTATTTCTATCCTTTGACTGTTTCAAATATTGCAGCTATGAAAACAGGTGTGCAAATATCTCTTCAAGACTCTGCTTTCAATTCTTCTGGGTATATACCCAGAAATGGGATTTCTGGATCATATGGTAATTCCACTTTTGCTTTTTTTGAGGAAACTCCACATTATTTTCTATAACAGCTGCACCATTTTAGAGCCCCACCAGCAGTGCACTAGGGTTCCAATTTCTTCACACTCTTGCCAACACTTGTTATTTCTGTTTTGTTTTTTATTTGATACTATCAATTTATTGGGTGTGAGACGGTATCTTGTAGTTTTGACTTGCATTTTTCTAGTAACTAGTGACGTTGAGCATTTTTTCGTGTGTCTACTGGCCCTTTGCCTGTCTTCTTTTGGAGGTATGTCAGTTCAAGTCTGTCACCCCTTTTGATATTGGATTGGTGTTTTGTGGTTGACCTGTAGGAGTTCTTTATATTTTCTGGATGTTAAGCCCATATCGGAGAAGGCAATGGCACCCCACTCCAGTACTCTTGCCTGGAAAATCCCATGGACGGAGGAGCCTGGTGGGCTGCAGTCCATGGGGTCTCTAAGAGTAGGACACGACTGAGCGACTTCACTTTCACTTTTCACTTTCATGCATTGGAGAAGGAAATGGCAACCCACTCCAGTGTTCTTGCCTGGAGAATCCCAGGGACGGGGGAGCCTGGTGGGCTGCCGTCTATGGGGCTGCACATAGTTGGACACGACTGAAGCAATGCAGCAGCAGCAAGCCCATATCAGATATGTGATTTACAAATATTTTCTCCCATACTGCATGATTATCATTTGTATGTAGAATCTTTTTTTAAAAAAGTTAAACCCTGGCAGTTCAGTTGTTAAGAGTCTGTGCTTCCACAATGCTTTTCAAATCAAGGGGAACGAGTTCCATCCCTGATTGGGGAGCTAAGATCCCACAGGCCGTGTGGCCAAAAAAAAAGTCAGACTCATAGACACAGAGAGTAGAAAGTGATTGCCTGGGGTTGAGGGAGAGAGGATTAAGGAAAGTTTGATAAAAGAATACAAATTTTCAGCTATAAGATGAATAAGGTCTGAGGATCTAATATAAAACATGGTGATGATAGTTGGTTACACTGTGATGTATAATTGAAACTTGCTAAAAAAGAACTTAATTTTTTTTAAAAAAGGTAAATACATGAGATAGTGTATATGTACTTAGCTTGATGGGGGAATACTTTCACAATTAATACCTATATATCAAGTCATCATGTGGTACACTTCAAACACCTTATAATTTTTCCAATTATACCTCAATAATATGGGAAAAAATTATAAATTCTGAAAGAATATTTCCTCAGTTTTTAATGCTATTCTGTAAGCAATGGCTTAGAGACATGACATACTCCGAAAGTTTTTGTTTGGATTATTAACATTTTTGCCATCACCTTATTAAGTCTACAACAACAAAACAAGGAAAAGACTCATGTTTTAAAATGCTTCGATATCCCCCCGTATGTATTCATACACTCAAAAATATTCTTTGAGCATCTGCTGTATATCAGGGGCTTGTTAGGCATTAGGGATAAATTTGTAAAAGTCTACATAAAGGAACAAGACAGTTTATCTTTGTTCACTTCATTGAAAAGGCACATACTAAGGATTAAAATAACTTTGGCAGGTAAAGTATATGAACAGAATCACTGAATTTCAGAGCTAGTAGGGATCTTAGGGATCTTAGTCCAGGGATTCTCAGTGGGGACAATGGCACCTCTTGGGGGGCTTTGTGTAACCCAGTGGAGGGTTTTGGGTTGTTAGGTTGTTTAGAGAATGCTTTGGGGTTTCTGGATGGTTCCAGGGATAGGCGACATCTCACAATGTGTGGACAGACCTGCTCAACAAAGAATTATATTGTCTCACACATAGTTTTAAAGTGTTTCACTGGGAATTCATGAAGATGAATTATACTTAGCAGAACTTAGGACTGAACTCCACTTTACAGGAAAAGCTTTCTCTTATGTGATTTTTGGCATACACTAAAATTTCCATGTATTCAACTATGATGTAAATTGAGGGAAGATTTCTTTCTTCTGTTCCAAATTTTTTTGAGTTGCTCATCATTCCAAAAACAATCACATCAAACACAGCAATGCCTTTCATGTTACTTGAGTCATTAAATCAATACATCATATCATTCTTCATTCTTAGTCATTTTATATCTATCTCTCTACATAAAATCTAATAACACGCTAATTTTGACAACATACTAATTTAGTCCTGACTTCAAAAAGTCAAATGTTTTAAAAACTCAAAAATATTACATTGACTATAAATAACAACATATTATAATATTAGATATAACTTAAATATGTTGATATAATAAGTTAAAATATTAAATAAAGTAATATAAACACATATAAAAATTAAATAAAACATTTTCAATATAAGTGGGTATAAGTAGCAGCTGACTTTTCATATATCTTGTAGTGTAGTTGTGCTGTAGTATTTGCATATTAAAATACATATGACTTTTTTTAGGTTAGTTTCTTTCCTTTTCTCCTTCATAATTATAGTTAGTACATTACACTGGTTTTCTGGAAGTGTATAAGCAGGCTATATAATCTAGGAATTCTACTTCAAGATGTTAAGGGGTATTCCCAAATGTTTGTTATGAGAACAGGTGTTTAGGTCTGATAAGTGTAAGACCAGGCCTACCTGAGATCACTCAGAGTGTGTTTATTTCTGCTACAACCTTTTGTTTCAGTGTTACAGATTTTGCTTACTCTCCTGCCCTCCTTGAGAGTATTTGCAGCCCTGGAACAGGATCTGTGTTCTCTTGAATCTGAGAGCATTAGGCACACTGAAGTCAGGTAGTAGCATGCATGATAAAATGGATGTAGAAATCACGCTGAGTGTAAAGAACAATAGAAATTTTGGCAAATAAAGTGAGAGCTTGCCTTATGCGTCATCTACAATGCAATTTTTTACTTAAGATTTTTTTTTTTTGATGTGGACCATTTTTAGAGTCTATATTGAATTTGTTACAGCAATATGGCTTCTGTTTTATGTTTTGTTTTGCTTTTTGGCCATAAGAGATGTGGAATCTTCGATCAGGGATCGAACCTATACTCCTTGCATTGGAAGGTAAAGTCTTAACAACTGCTTCTCCAGCGAGGTCCCTACAATGTGGTTTTAAAGCTGTCATAAGGACAGTATCTTGGGAGGATAGTAATGACAAGAGGAAGTGACATCTTTGATATTGGGTGTAGTTCTAAGAACTGGAACTCAGACCCCAGGACAATCGAGCTCAATGTTCATGCCTCCTGTCCTTGCATCCATGAGTCAGAGCTATGTTTCCTACAACAGAAGGGAGGTTTTAAAATTAATCACCTAAAGGGAGGTTCTAAATACTTTGTGGTTTTGAGTAGGTTTGGAAAATAATTAGAGATGAAATGCTTGAAAACGTGTCTGGGCGCTGTTGAGGGGAAAAGAGCCTGGCCTTTTTTATTCAGCCCACATGCACCACTGCAGCTTCCCAGTACACATCTACCCCCAGCCCCCACCACCAACACACCCAAACACTTAAACACATTAATCACCATTTTGCACAAGTGCTGTTCTGTTTTCGTTTCTTTGTAGTGTTCTCTTCTCAGGTCTCTAGTCAAAAATGCAGCAGCAATTCACTCATTAATAATCTAATGTTCCCAATTTTTAACTAAGCAAAATCACCCTTGATGTAACACGAACGAACCCTGACCAAGGATAAATGCTTCATGCCGTATCCTGGCGTCATAAACGCCGGTTCTCTCAACTGAAAGAAGAAAGAGCTTCAGGGGGAGAACAAGTTGCAGCTGGTTGCCGTGTGGATCAACCACAGAATGAGACTTCCTCCAGTTCATCCACAGAGAGAGGACCTAGAGAAGATTAAGGGGCAATAACCAGTCAGTCACTGGTAAAGAAGCTACCTGCCAATGCAGGAGATGCCAGAGATGCAAGTTTCATCCCTGGGTTGGGAAGATTCCCCTGGAGGAGGGCATGGGAACCCACTCCAGTATTCTTGCCTGGAGAACCCCATGGACAGAGCAGCCTGGAGTACTATAGCTCACGGGGTCACAGAGAGTCACATATGACTGAGTCAGCACACACACACACAAACAGAAGTCAGTTGCAAAGAGAAGCAACTGCTGGCCTGTTGAGTGACTTTTTGGGATGACATATAAAATAGAAAAATAAGTAACTTTGCTCTTTTGTCTCTAGGGTTAATGCATCAGTTTTTCTTGTCACTAGTTTTTCCTACTTTCTATTCACCTGCTGTTGCCCTCCTAAAGATGTACTGTGAGAAACAAGGGTGAGATCTTATCTTTTCCATCTCTTCATGCAAAATGATATTTCTTCTCTATTCCTGCCTCAGAAACCATGGCAACTGCCTTTCTACCTGGGCATCTGCAGCTAGAGTTTCACCCTGTCACTCATGAGGAAAAGGCTGTCCATATCCCTGTTCTCAATTATAGAAAGCGCCTTTGGATTTGAGCCGCTCATTTTGGGAGACAGTTCCAGTTTCGCGGACATTTTGTTTTATTTGGTAAGATCGATGAGCTAGCCATATTCCATCAAACGGTGGGAGCTGTGGAGGGTGACTACAAAATGTAACATTAGAGAACACAACCTCCATCTTATAAAAGGCCAAAGAAATTTGGCAGTTCTGCTCTGGCCTTCAGGAGAAATATGCCAGCATATTTTTCATAGGAAAACGCTGACCTCCAGGTGCCAATCTGAGCTTAGAGAGAGAGGGAATTTTTGGCCATAAATGCAGGCAGCCAGGGCCAGAGGAGTGATCTTTGTTCCTTCATCAGAACAGAGCCTTGGGTTCAAGGGTACAATACAATACAACTTAATACAATAATGATGATGATACTACTACTACTACTACTAAGTCAATTCAGTCGTGTCCAACTCTGTGCGACCCCATGGACTGCAGCCTACCAGGCTTCTCCGTCCATGGGATTCTCCAGGCAAGAACACTGGAGTGGGTTGCCACTGCCTTCTCCCAATGATGATGATAGCTAACATTTATTGAATGCTTACTCTGTATTAAGCCCTATGCCATGTACTTCCTACACATTATCTCACATATTCATCACAATAGACCTGGGAGGCAGATTATTATTATTAGTTTCACTTTATAGATGAGGATGCTGAGGTAAAGATGCAGTTAGGCTAGTAAGAGACAGAACTGGGATTTGAACCCAAGTCTATTTGGCTTCACAAGCTTCTCACCCTCACACACTGCCTTAGGTGGGAGTTGAGCGGATTGAAGCAGATCTCACCCCCTTCCACTTCCCATCTCTACCCCCAAGTCTGAGCCATTGGGGTTTCTGGGCCTCTTATTGGTTCTCCAACTCCTGATCCTGTCTCCCCAGGTTACTCATTTTTTCTTGCAAGTGAGGTCTCAGCATGCAATTATTACTACTGCGTGGTGACCTGGAACATAACTGTCTACTCCTAGAAAACACAGGTGAACATAAGTTTCTCGACATCTTATGTAATGATGCTTGGCATTCTTTGGTTAAGGGAACTTGAGTCCATAACTGACATCTTCCTAGCTCTAATTTTGGAACCACTGTGATTAAAAATGCAGCCAATCTAACTGGAGCTCTGCTTTACATACCTGAAAGGGTAAGTCTTTCCTTTGTTTGTTTGCTCTGGGAACAGATTCCAAACAGCAGGAATGATGTTTATGTGATATTTCTCATATATTGAGAGCTAGATGGATACTTGATTTGCAAACTGGCCATGGGAAATCTTGAGTATCCTGGCAGGTTACTAGGACTCCGGCTTGCATGAATCCCTCAGGGTCTTGGCAAGTAGGGTGGTGAATCTGGGGAAGTTACAGACCCCTAGAGCATCAAGATGAATCTCAAACAAAGATGTGATGAAGGCTGCCCTTGGTTTAGGGGGCCTGGGGTGCCCTGAAAAGCAGAGGATGTATCGTGACTTGAATGAAGGAAGGAAAATTGATCCCTGGAGAAGAGTTCAAGGGCAGAAGAGAAGTGCTCTATTACTTGCTCTTATCTCTCTAGTTCTGAGAAATATAGCCCAAGTCCCTCAAATGATCAGGCTACTTTTTAAAGGGGCTCAAGGAACGTAATAGTGAGTTTGAGGCCAGGCCACTGGAAGTTAGGCCCAAAAGTTGTGTTTTCTGGCTGGGGAGAAACTCTTCTACAGCTTTAAGGATTATTTCAGTGAAAGGAGAGAGCTGAGAATCATGTTCCAATGATAGGGAAGTAGTAGCCACAAACCCAGGCCACTAAGAGCCGGAACAGGCAACACGAACCACAGCTTCATGTGTTTAGAAAGTGTCAGAAGCAAGACCAGGAAAGCTGCCTTGTAGCCAATAGGAAAAGGAGGAGCTTGGGGTCTTGGAGCCCCATGGTTTCCTTGGAAAATGTCCAAAGTAGGGTAATTATCCCCAAGGACAGGGAGCCTGGGGAGATAAGGGTTACCCCATGTTATAGGCTGAATCATGTCCTTCCAAAATTTATGTGTTGACGTCTTAACCCCCAAATCTAAGAAAGTGACCTTACCAGAAACAGGACCTAGTAATCATTTTAGTTAAAAGGAGGTTGTTAGGATGGGCCCTAAACCAATGACTTGCATCATTATGTAAAAGGAATTTGGGACACTGACATGCACCCAGGGAGAACAGCATGTGAACATGAAGGCAGAAATCAGAGTGATGCTCCTACCAGCCAAGGTACAGTATAGATTGTCAGCACACCACCACAAATGAGAAGAGATGCAACCAGTACATCCTCACAGCTCTGAGGAGGAGCCAAGCCTTGCCCGCATCTTGATCTTGGATATCTAGCCTCCAGAAGTGTGAGACAGTAAACTTCTGTTGTTTAAACCACCCAGCTTGTGAATCTTTGTTATGGCCGCTGTGGGAAACTAATACATCCAGTGGAGCCCTCCGAGTGCCAGATAGTGGAACATTAATATCGGGGAAGCAAAGGGACAGTGGTTCTCACAATCCATCACAGTGAGGTCGTACCCCTGCAACTGTGTTGTCTGTCCACACCATGTCTGATGAATGGCTAGAATGAACTATTCCCTGAAGAACAAGTGTAAATCCTATAAAATACTATATGCACAAATATTCATTCAGTGAACACTTATAGGAGCTACTATATGCCCAGCAACCATTAATATTCAGGACAAATAAAATTAGGCTAAACACCAGGTGTCTCCTTTTGAAAGTAATTTGATAAATGGATCCACTGAAGCCTGTCTCCAGCATGCTGTCCCAGCCAGTCCTCCAGAAGTCAGGAGAGAAGCATTGACTTAGCACACACGTATGTACAACAAGGTTTCATTTTTTTCAACCACACTTGATGGTTCCTGTATGGAATATTTAATTGAGAGCGCAGCGTGCTGCAGGATTTCCTTTTCTAAAATGGAAATCCTGTATGAAACAATGATCAAGATAATCATGACTTCTTTTTCTTGGCTTTTCCTTAGAGATGAGATTGGTCCACTTCATGTAATTTTGTTGAATTCCACTAGAACCTTTGAAATTCTTGCTTTAGAGAAACATTTTTTTCTGGTGTGGTGTTAGGGAAATTAAAATGGAGGAAGTCTTGTTCAGGCTTCAGAAGCAAGAGAGCAGGCTGCTGACCTGCTTCTGACCCGCCTGGACACTGCTGGGATTCTGTACCTGCCTGCAAGCTTAGCAAGTTGGGTGGCACTTTAGGTAAAGAAAGGGACTGGATCTCGGAATTCTTGAGCCCCTGAGGGTCTGGTCAACACCGTGGGGTCTAATGAAATCCTATGACTCACAAGGTGAAGCAAACAGTATTGTAAAACAAGAACCGCATTTTTACATGCAAACTGATAATGATATCAGTTTGTACCTGGGATTACAAGCAGGAGCCCCTGAAATTGCACAGCTTCTCTGGTGGCGCTAGCGGTAAAGAATCCTCCTGCCAATGCACCCATGAGTTTTGCTGCCCTGTGGGATCTTAGTTCCCTGACCAGGGACTGAACCCAAATACCCTGCATTGGAAGGAGGAGTCTTAACCACTGGACCACCAGGGAAATCCCCCTCTGTATTTCCTAAAATTTCATTATGAAATTTAGATGCTCAATCTGATTTAGCTTTGGAATTTTGTCAAAGATGGGGTTGGATCTCCCATCAGGAGGCACGTCTTGTTCGGTTCTCTCTCTTCTTGTGATGTTGGTGGCTACTGATAGTCATAACCTAGATCATATTTCATTTGAGATTTGCCAAATGATGGTTTTAAGTCTGCTATCCCTTGAGTGTGAGTGTACAGCTCATCCAGGAAAGGCAGATTGAAGCTTGATTTTCTTTTCAAAATAAAACATCCTCCACAGGTGACCAATGAGATTATTTTAAAATATCATTATGAACCCATGACTTTTACATTTATTTAATGTCTTAACCTATTGTTTGCATTGATGCTCACTGTCCCATCTTTGGCCTCTTGGTGCTGTTTCAAGTTGATGCTTGAAGTTTTGCATGTAAGATTTTTTTTATTGCTTTTGCGAAAAAGGCATAGAGACCCTTTCCAGAACTTTCTCTCATAAAGTAATGGTGTCCAAACTTTTTTATTGTGAATTCCCATTAGAAAATACTTTCAAGCCTGAATCACCACCATATGTTTATTTATAAATTATACACATGTATTGTTGTTTACAGTGTAAAATAAGATACCCCAAGTAGAAATTTAAAATGATGAGATAAATTTGAAATAAACACTGTTTTAACAATGATGGCCACCTAGGAGGTCACTGGATATAGCTCTGTAGCCAACACAACAGCACTGGATGGGGAGGAATCTTGGCAACGGCAGAGAGCGCCACCTTTGCCTGGTGAAAGCCAAACATCATAAAAGACACCAGGCTGCTGGCCACCAATACTGGGGCCTGGAAAGCTCAGCCCAGTTTCCTGCCAAGAGTCTGGCCTTGAGCACGGCTGAGATTCCTAAAGTGTCCTGGCACCTGACCAGGCTCTTTCAGTGTCCAACAATCTGGTGAGCAGGCCTGAGCTGGGTGAATGTTCAGGACGGGAGACACACAGGCTGGCTTCACGAATGTAGAAAGAGAATCCTCTCTATTTCTCCAAGAAGGACAAATCTGAAGTTAGAAAGTGTGACTTTCTTTAGAAGGAAATGAACTCTGATTAAAAAGAATTGATAAAGCAAATTACTGAAGAGTACTTTTTCATTGCCTTTCAATGCCGATAAACAAAACCAAAGGATAAACATATATTTATGACTCAGGCTGCTAAATAGAGGGCTTCTTTAAGTAATATGGTTGAGATAAACTCTCAAAGACTCAAGTAAAAATTTTGGTCCATCCCAAGTAGCAGATTTCCTCTGTTGTGCTTTTATGATATTCAGTTTATGAGGACTCTCTTACTACCAAAGTGTTTTGATATTGGTTTAAATTGTAAACCTTCAGACTTGTCAATAGCTCTGAAATATGTTTAGAAATTATGAAACATTAATAAGTAAGGCTGGTGTTGGAAGTAATGGTGGTTTATGAAACTGTGGCTATCTTTTCAATGTGTCTGAACAGAAAATCAACTTCAATATCTTCAAAAATAATCTTTTAGTCACCAAAATTATAAAAAAAATTCAGAACAGCATCTGGCTTTTGAAATGGAGCCCACCCTCCCTGCCTCTTTTTTGTAAAAGTTTAAAAGCAAATTTGGATAAAATAAAAATTTCTCCTCTGACAATTTCTAAATTTAAACATGGAATTTTACACATGATTTGCTATAGTAGCAAAGGAACTTAGTAAGATCATCTTTAAGAAGAAGCAGAAATTTCTAAGTTTCACCACCTGAAATTTTACTCTGAGTTATTCATTTCTTGGAGAAGGAAATGGCAACCAACTTCAGTATTCTTGCCTGGAAAATCCCATGGACAGAGGAGTGTGGCAGGCTTACAGTCCCTGGGGTTGCGAAGAATCAGACATGACTGAGTGATTTCACTTATTCATTTCTGTAAGTTAAGGGTTGCTGACCTTCAGTTCAGTTCAGTTGCTTAGTCGTGTCCGACTCTGCGACCCCATGAATCACAGCACGCCAGGCCTCCCTGTCCATCACCAACTCCAGGAGTTCACTCAGACTCATGTCCATTGAGTCAGTGATGCCATCCAACCATCTCATCCTCTATCGTCCCCTTCTCCTTCTGCCTTCAATCTTTCCCAGCATCAGGGTCTTTTCAAATGAGTCAGTTCTTCGCATCAGGTGGCCAAAGTATTGGAGTTTCAGCTTCAACATCAGTCCTTCCAATGAACATTCAGGACTGATTTCCTTTAGGATGGACTGGTTGGATCTCCTTGCTGTCCCTAGGAAGCAGAATATTGTGGGTGAATATTGTGTAACATTTTGTGTGTCAGTTTTTCTATTGATTGGAGGAAACTAGGTAGAGACATTGCAAATTTTGTGTGACAGTCTCTTCAAATGATGGAAAAATTTTTCACCTACTTATGTTTTTCTGTACAAACAGTGAAGCATCCTTTTTGTAATGCCAACCACTCTTACTGAAAAATAAAATTTGACCAATTTTAGTATCTATACTAGAGATTTGTCCCAAAAATTCAGTTCTCAGAATTGGAGACAAGAGGCCTGAGCTTTTACTTTGTCACAATCACCTTCACCTTTAGGAGGGCTGGCTGGCTCTTCAATTATGTGATAGTAACCCACCATCCTTACTGCTTCATTTATAAAGTAACTTGGGATTCTAAATGATTTTTCTACAAATGCTCAGCATGACCAACTTATCCAAAAAGAAGACAAGTAGACTGCATCATCACGGAACAGTCTCCCATTCCCTGTGATTTCCCAACTAGATTAAGTGCTTGGAGACCTGGGGCTGGCAGGCAGGGTTTGAAGAGACCACAGCGCACTATTACGTAAACAAGTATGCAAACTCTACGATGCTTGTAGGGAATCCAGCAAAGTGTTTATATTTCCCACAATGACCACTTTAATTTTTTTCAAATATAAAGTATCTTTTTTTTTTTAAAAAAAAGAGGAGTTTTGGTGCTTCTCTTTTTGCTGATCAGCATGTGCCTGATCATCTCCTTGGTTGACCTGGTCTCACAGGTTTTCATCACAAAAAACAACTTGCCACATAAAGTTGGATTCATGTCAGGATTTCAATTTCTTGGTAACGGGCTTACCAGTTAATAAACAAGTTTTTATTAAGCATTTGCTAATGCCCAGTACTGTACTGAGTACTTCAGGGAACTCCAAGATTTATAAGAATGAAGGTGGTATTTCATTTGAAGTGTTTATAGTCTGGTAGAGAAAGATGAGTACATGAAAAATAATCAAGAACCAAATGCCAGTTGTTACACAAATCCGTGTTACACAACACAGATCTGGTATTGAGTTTCTGGGAGGCACTTTGGAAAAAGTTGGACATGTGGTTTTTTTTTTTTTTTAATTATTTATTTTAAATTATTTAAATTAAAAAATATTTTCAATATTTCAATATTCAAAAAATTTCAAAATTTCCAAAGACCTTCTTTTCTCCCCTGTCCTTCAACTCTAAGTTTCCTACTCAAAGGCAATCAATGTTATTGCCTTTTAATATATTTTTTCATATATATTTTGTACATCTATAAGTAAACATGTGTAGGTATTTTCTCCCCTTTTAGAGTTACAAATGCTAACTACTCTGTGCCTTGAAATGCACAGGTACTATGGTGTAGCTCACTATTAAAAGATGAGGCTTCCTCGTCAACAGATGAGGAAGATTAAGAGATACAAACTTCCAGTTACAAAATATGAGGAATTTTGTACAGTGACTCATGAAATGTACAGTGTGGGGAATATACTTAATAATCATGAAGTATTTTTGTATGGTGACAGATGCAACTAGACTTATTGTGGTGATCATTTTCTAATGTATAGAAACACTGAATCACTATCACCAGGAACTAACATAGTATTGTAGGTCAATTATATCAATACTTTAAGAAACAAACAGACTCAGAGAAAAAGAGATTAGATTCGTGGTAACCAGAGGCAAGAGGTGGGAGGAGGAGGAATTGGAGGAAGGCAGTCAAAGTTATAAAATTCCAGCTATAAGATAGTTAAGTCCTAGGGATACAATAGGAGAAGGCAATGGCACCCCACTCCAGTACTCTTGCCTGGAAAATCCCATGGACAGAGGAGCCTAGTGGGCCTCAGTCCATGGGGTCGCTAAGAGTCAGGCACAACTGAGCGACTTCACTTTCACTTTTCACTTTCATGCATTGGAGAAGGAAATGGCAACCCACTCCAATGTTCTTGCCTGGAGAATCCCAGGGATGGGGGAGCCTGGTGGGCTGCCATCTACGGGGTCGAACAGAGTTGGACACGACTGAAGCGACTTAGCAGCAGCAGCAGCAGCAGGGATACAATGTACCACATGATTAATTAATACAGCTGTATGTTATATGTGAAAGTTGAATAAATCCAACGTATTCTCATACAAGGAAAACATTTTTTCTTTTCTTTTGTATCTTTAGGAGATGATGGATGTTCACTGATAATACTGTGGAAATTATTTCATGATATATGTAAGTCAAATGATCATGCTGTTCACCTTAAACTTATACAGTGTTGTATGTCAATTGTATCTTGATAAAAATGGAAAAAAAAAAAAAACTGAGATTTTTTACCAATGTGACCTGGGGCAAAAGTCACTGAGATTATTTTCCAATCTCTAAAATGGAGGAAAATATGAGTGTTTGTTAAGGTTTAAATGCTCTCAATTCAGTTTAGTCACTCAGTCGTGACCGACTCTTTGCAACCCCATGAATCGCAGTATGCCAGGCCTCCCTGTCCATCACCAACTCCTGGAGTTCACTCAGACTCACGTCTATCAAGTTGGTGATGCCATCCATCTATCTCATCCTCTGTCGTCCTCTTCTCCTCCTGTCCCCAATCCCTCCCAGCATCAGAGTCTTTTCCAATGAGTCAACTCTTCGCATAAGGTGGCCAAAGTACTGGAGTTTCAGCTTTAGCATCAGTCCTTCCAAAGAACACCCAGGACCAATCTCCTTTAGAATGGACTGGTTGGACCTCCTTGTAGTCCATGGGACTCTCAAGAGTCTTCTCTAACACTACAGTTCAAAAGCATCAATTTTTCGGCGCTCAGCCTTCTTTACAGTCCAACTCTCACATCCATACATGACCACAGGAAAACCCATAGCCTTGACTAGACGAACCTTTGTTGGCAATGTCTCTGCTTTTGAATATGCTATCTAGGTTGGTCATAACTTTCCTTCCAAGGAGTAAGCGTCTTTTAATTTCATGGCTGCAGTCACCATCTGCAGTGATTTTGGAGCCCAAAAAAATAAAGTCTGACACTGTTTCCACTGTTTCCCCATCTATTTCCCATGAAGTGATGGGACCAGATGCCATGATCTTAGTTTTCTGAATGTTGAGCTTTAAGCCAACTTTTTCACTCTCCACTTTCACTTTCATCAAGAGGCTTTTTAGTTCCTCTTCACTTTCTGCCATAAGGGTGGTATCATCTGCATATCTGAGGTTATTGATATTTCTCCTGGCAATCTTGATTTCAGCTTGTGCTTCTTCCAGTCCAGCGTTTCTCATCATGTACTCTGCATATAAGTTAAATAAGCAGGGTGACAATATACAGCCTTGACATACTCCTTTTCCTATTTGGAACCAGTCTGTTGTTCCATGTCCAGTTCCAACTGTTGCTTCCTGACCTGCATACAGGTTTCTCAAGAGGCAGGTCAGGTGGTCTGGTATTCCCATCTCTTTCAGAATTTTCCACAGTTTATTGTGATCCACACAGTCAAAGGCTTTGCCATAGTCAATAAAGCAGAAATAGATGTTTTTCTGGAACTCTCTTGCTTTTTTGATGATCCAGCAGATGTTGGCAATTTGATCTCTGGTTCCTCTGCCTGTTCTAAAACTAGCTTGAACATCTGGAAGTTCACGGTTCACATATTGCTGAAGCCTGGCTTGGAGAATTTTGAGCATTACTTTACTAGTATGAGAGATGAATGCAATTGTGCTGTAGTTTGAGCATTCTTTGGGATTGCCTTTCTTTGGGATTGGAATGAAAACTGACCTTTTCCAGTCCTGTGGCCACTGCTGAGTTTTCCAAATTTGCTGGCATATTGAGTGCAGCACTTTCACAGCATCATCTTTCAGGATTTGAAATAGCTCTACTGGAATTCCATCAGCTCTACTAGCTTTGTTCATAGTGATGCTTTCTAAGGCCCACTTGACTTCACATTCCAGGATGTCTGGCTCTAGGTGTGATGGCTCACACCATCGTGATTATCTGGGTCATGAATATCTTTTTTGTACAGTTCTTCTGTGTATTCTTGCCACCTCTTCTTAATATCTTCTGCTTCTGTTAGGTCCATACCATTTCTGTCCTTTATTGTGCCCATCTTTGCATGAAATGTTCCCTTGGTATCTCTAATTTTCTTGAAGAGACCTCTAGTCTTTCCCATTCTGTTGTTTTCCTCTATTTCTTTGCATTGATCGCTGAGGCAGGCTTTCTTATCTCTTCTTGATATTCTTTGGAACTCTGCATTCAGATGCTTATATCTTTCCTTTTCTCCTTTGCTTTTTACTTCTCTTCTTTTCACAGCTATTTGTAAGGCCTCCCCAGACAGCCATTTTGCATTTTTGCATTTCTTTTCCATGGGGATGGTCTTGATCCCTGTCTCCTGTACAATGTCATGAACCTCAGTCCATAGTTCATCAGGCACTCTATCTATCAGATCTAGTCCCTTAAATCTATTTCTCACTTCCACTGTATAATCATAAGGGATTTGATTTAGGTCATACCTGAATGGTCTAGTGGTTTTCCCTACTTTCTTCAATTTAAGTCTGAATTTCAGTATTCTTGCCTTGAGAACCCCATGAACAGTATGAAAAGGCAAAATGATAGGATACTGAAAGAGGAACTTCCCAGGTCTGTAGGTGCCCAATATGCTACTGGAGATCAGTGGATAAATAACTTCAGAAAGAATGAAGGGATGGAGCCAAAGCAAAAACAATACCCAGTTGTGGATGTGACTGGTGATAGAAGCAAGGTCCGAAGCTGTAAGAGCAATATTGCATAGGAACCTGGAATGTTAGGTCCATGAATCAAGGCAAATTGGAAGTGGTCAAACAGGAGATGGCAAGAGTGAACTTCGACATTCTAGGAATCAGCGAACTCAAATGGACTGGAATGGGTGAATTTAACTCAGATGACCATTATATCTACTACTGTGTGCGGGAATCCCTCAGAAGAAATGGAATAGCCATCATGGTCAACAAAAGAGTCCGAAATGCAGTACTTGGATGCAATCTCAAAAACGACAGAATGATCTCTGTTCATTTCCAAGGCAAATCATTCATTATCACAGTAATCCAAGTCTACGGCCCAACCAGTAATGCTGAAGAAGCTGAAGTTGAATGGTTCTATGAAGACCGACAAGAACTAACACCCAAAAAAGATGTCCTTTTCATTATAGGGGACTGGAATGCAAAAGTAGGAAGTCAAGAAACACCTGGAGTAACAGGCAAATTTGGCCTTGGAATACGGAATGAAGCAGGGCAAAGGTTAATAGAGTTTTGCCAAGAGAATGCACTGGTCATAGCAAACACCCTCTTCCAACAACATAAGAGAAGACTCTACACATGGACATCACCAGATGGTCAACACCGAAATCCGATTGATTATACTCTTTGCAGCCAAAGATGGAGAAGCTCTATACAGTCAGCAAAAAGAAGACCGGGAGCTGACTGTGGCTCAGATCATGAACTCCTTATTGCCAAATTCAGACTTAAATGCTATAAGGTATATTAAATGCTCAGAAGAGTGTCTATCATGTAGAAAGCCCTACAATATGTTAGGCATTATTATTATCATATAATATGTTTTGGAGATTGTCCTACATCAGCATAAATAGAGGACTCATTGATTTATTTCCGTTTGCTTAATATTTCTTTGAAGGATATCCTATACTGTGCTTGGACTTGAATAATCTTATACAAATAATATTTAGAAAATTAGTAAAACAGTGGTGTTAGGACTTCAGGAGGTAGGGCAAGAGTAACAGCTTACAAGCCTGTTTGGGGTAACATATTCTGTTTTCCTTTACCTTCACTCACTTGGGGAATTTTTTCTTTTAATCGCTTTGTTGAGTCAGTTAATATTTACTTATTGAATTAAAGCATTTTTTCCCCTTAAGTATGAGATGGTGAAGAGCTTGACTGGAATGTGTACATGTGCGTGTATGTGTGTGCACACTCTTCAAGTTGAGATATGTGGAGAGCTGAGTCGTAAGTGGCAGGATATACCAATTCAAAGGTGTTTGCCTTACACCAGTGATTCTCAAACTTCTTTGGCCTCAGGATTCATTTTGCTCTCAAAATGCTTTGGGTGCCTTTAGAAACTTCTGTTCAAATGGGAATGTTTGTCAATATTTCCTGTGTTAGAAGTTACAGAAGAATTTCAAAAATATCAATTCATTTAAAACAACAATGAACCCATTGCATGTTAAGATAAGTAACATATTTTTACAAAAAAAGATACTTTCCCCCCAAAAAAATTAGTGAGAAGAATGGCACTGTTTTGCATTTTTGCCAATCTCTGTAATGTCTGGCTTAGACAAAGACAGCTGAATTCTCCTTCTTTATTCAATCTGTTGTGACATCACATATCACATAGCCTTTGGAAAACTTCACATAGCATGTCCAGTCATCAGCGTACAGGAGTAAACAAGGCAAATACCATCTTAGAATTGTTAGCAATATGGATGGACCTAGAGACTGTCACACTGAGTGAAGTCAGTCAGGCGGGGAGAAATATCATACGGCATCCCTTATATATGTAACCTAAAAAGAAATGATGAAAATCAACTTATTTACAAAACGGAAACTGACTCAGAGACTTAGAGAATGAATGTACGGTTACTGGGGGAAGGGTGGGGGAAGGGATAGTTAGGGAGTTTGGGATGGACATGTACACACGGCTATATTTAAAATGGATAACCAACAAAGACCTACTGTATAGCACAGGGAACCCTGCTCAATGTTATATGGCAGCCTGGATGGGAGGGGAGTTTGGGGGAGAATGGATAGATATGTATGTATGGCTGAGTTCCTTCACTGTTCACCTTAAACTATCACATTAGTGCTAGTTGGCTATACGCCAATATAAAATAAAAAGCTTTTTAAAAAATGAAAGAAAAAATCTTAGCATTGTTAAAGTGAGAATTATTTTTACTCCAAGTGAAACTGTTACATGGTGTTTCGGGGGGCTCCAAGAAACTCTGGTTCTTTGTGTCTCAGCACAGAAAGAATTCAGTGTGAGACAAAGTGATAGATAAGAAGAGATTTATTAGGACAGGCTTACGAGCAGGCAGGCAAGAATGTGCCTCACCTTGAGAACTTAGTGGGATACAGTTTTAAAATCAAAGGAAAGGTGGGGAGATGGAGAAGCCCACCTTCTTCCTCATTCTTGAGGAGACATACTTCCCTCATAAGTTCCTGCTCCGTGTTGGGTGGGGGAGTTTTATCCCTACATGTTCAAGCCAGGACTATCATGGCACTCTGGAAAAATTATTCCATGTCTCAGTACAATGAGAGTCTTTCACTTTGATATGTCACCTTTCTATAAATTATTGACTTTTATGTGTACACAGAGTATGTCTTAACTTGTTGAACTCACTGGGCAGGATGTGGGTCTCATACCACTGTTCTATTGTTCTGGGGCATGGCTCATGCTTTTGTGGCGTGGTTTTGCTGCTAAGCAAGCCTTCTTGGTTTTATGGCTAAGCAAACCTATTTCTTGAGTAATCATTAATTTACAGGGGTTCCTCATACTTTTTTCTTTACTTACAATCCCCTAGTGAGATTGATTACTTAATTACCCATCTGTCCCTATCACAAGGACCTCAGTGAGAGGGTTTTATTGGCCCCTAAAAATGAGTTAACAACATTCCCAGTTTTATAAAATATTTACCAGGTAAAACAGCTGGAGCCTTGGTAACGTTGGTAAAAATGGATATAAGGCCAGGTATTACAAAGAACGCTCATATATATGAGCTCATATCTAATTAATATTTGTCCCCAAAGTCTAAAAGAATGTATCTAAAACTGGACTTTAAAAAACTTTATTATGGCCAAATTACTCTGAAAATTGACACACTAACTCGAGTTGCGTTAGTCACCAAGGTGACAGTCCCCTGACCACATTTTTCTTGAATGGCACAGTTTCACTCTTTTCGTAAACAATTGTTAGTCTTAAAGGGTTCTTTTGGACTTCTCTGGTGGCTCAGACAGTAAAGCATCTGCCTACAATGCAGGAGACCCAGGTTCAATCCCTGAGTAGGGAAGATCTCCTGGAGAAGGAAACGGCGACCCACTCCAGTATTCTTGCCTGGAAAATCCCATGGATGGAGGAACCTGGTGGGCTACAGTCCGTGGGGTCGCTAAGAGTCAGACGCGACTGAACAACTTCACTTTGGGCAGAATATGATCTTCCAGTCAGTCATGTCTGAACCAGTGGATTAACTTCATGTACTTATGTGTGAAAACCCGGTATTGTGTGTTCATGACACTGTTCCTCACCATGGAATTTGAGAACTGGTGGTAATTGTGACTGCAGGAAAGGTGTGAAGAAGGGAAGAATAAGTCCGTAGGCTTTGGTTGTGCATTGGTTGTTGAGGTTAATTGCTCACTTTCTCAGTGAGGAAAAAAACATTAAAAACTGGAGTAAAGTTCCAATGGCAAAATCTCTCCTTTCCCACCCTCAGATTGTTTCTGCTTGCATTGGTTCAGTCATGTTTGCCTTCATCTTGTGAGGGTAGCGCAGTGCGGCACAGAACATTTGTGGTCAGTAGACGTGATGAATAGGGAGGGAATGATACTCCTGAGGGCTTTGCTGGAACTTGAGGTGCAGCACTTTGTAACTAAAGAATGGGGAGGGGAGGGTAAAGGAGCTTGTTTTCTAAACTTAGAACAAAGTAACAATACACACTGTGGATGTAAAATAAATATATGCAAACCAACTGACAAAAATGTAAATTGTTTTACTGTCAACAAATGTTTATTGAACCCCTACTATGTGCTCCGCCAGCAGTATCATCAAAGAGTGCTGTGCTGGGCAGTGTGCTGCGTAGGCACAGGTATGAGGGGTCCTCTGACTCTGGAGCAGAGTTAACACGCTGGCTGTAGAGACAAGCCCTTGAGGTAATATTAGATAAGAACAGAGATGCAGTAGACCCAGTACTGTAGAATTAGTATAATATTGTGTTGTTATTATCATGTTAGATAGAGCAGAGGTGTGGCAAAATAGGCAAAAACCTGAGAAATCCCTTCAGGTATGGACTGCAACCTTCCAGAATTCATGTGTTGAACCTAATCTCTAATGTGATAGTGTTTGAAGGTGGGGACTTTGGGAGGTGACTAGGTCATGAGGGTGGAGCTCTGGTGAACAGAGACCCCAGAGAGCTCCCTAGCCCTTTTTGCTATGTACAAACACAGATCAAGATGGCTATCTATGAACCAGGAAGCAGGTCCCCACTAGGCACTGAATCTGCTGGTACCTTTATCTTGGACTTACCAGGCTCTAGAACTGTGAGAAATAACTTGGATTTAATATACCTTACCAGCCCTGGGGGTTCTTTGGAAGGAATGATGCTAAAGCTGAAACTCTAGTACTTTGGCCACCTCGTGCAAAGAGTTGACTCATTGGAAAAGACCCTGATGCTGGGAGGGATTCGGGGCAGGAGGAAAAGGGGATGACAGAGGATGAAATGGCTGGATGGCTTCACTGACTTGATGGATGTGAGTTCGAGTGAACTTTGGTAGATGGTGATGGACAGGGAGGCCTGGCATGCTGTGATTCATGGGGTCGCAAAGAGTTGGACACGACTGAGCAACTGAACTGAACTGAACCATATGTAAAGGGCTTCCTAGATGGTTCTAGTGGTAAAGAACTCGCCTGCCAATGCAAGAGACGTTAAGAGATGCCAGTTTAATCCCTGCATCAGGAAGATCCCCTGGTGGAGGGTATGGCAACCCACTCCAGTATTCTTGCCTGGAGAATCCCATGGACAGAGGAGCCTGGTGGGCTACAGTCCATAGGGTCACAAAGAGTTGGACAAGACTAAAGAGACTTAGTGGGCATGCACACCATATGTAAAAGTGGTGAAGTGGGAAGTTGCTGTATAACACAGGGAGCTCAGCCCGATGGTCTGTGACAACACAGAGGGGAAGGATGGGGTAGGGGGAGGGAGAGAGGTTCAGGAGGGAGGGGACATATGTATACTTATGGTTGATTTACATTTCTGGGTGGCAGAAACCAACACAACATTGTAAAGCAGTTATCCTCCAATTAAAAATAAATTTAAAAAATAATAATTCATGTTTATAAGCCATCCAGTCTGTTAGAGCAACCCAAAGAGACTAAGACAATTCCTGTCTGGGGTTGCCCCAGAAGGCTTTGTGGATCTGGTGTGATCTGAGCCCTCAAGTTCTAGAAGAACAAAGTTATGTGGTACTGGTAACACCCACACCATTATTCATGATTTCCTGGCCTGAAACTAGATTTGTGGTATGTTAAATGTTCAGAATACCTAGTTATATAAACTTCTTTACTTCTCACAATCCTGTTCCTACCCAAGATGCAAAGTAGGAGAGAACCAAAGAATATCCATTGTGAGATTTTTTTAAATGAGTAAGGTATAAATGATTCAGAAACATAAGGATTTTATTTCCCTTAAAATAGAGTTCCCGGTCCAATGAGAAAATATATGACCAGTGCAGTTTGCTGTTAGCCACAGGAGGCCTGTTCTGACAGGGAGTGAGATTGGGGGTACTTTTTGACCAAAAATAGCGGTTCTTTGCCTTTTTTTGCTACTGAGTCAACTGATGATGTTCCCATTTTGTTTGATTACATAATTTCCTTGGGAAAATATATTAAACATTGTTAGGCATTTTCCTAGAAAAATCTAATGGAATCAATTCTGTTTTGTTGTTGTAAAGAGTCTTTAAGTTTTACTGAAAAAGAGGTCTGGCCTTAGTCCTGAATTTCTTGATAGGAGAGTTTTTGTTAGCCTGGGGGCCTTGGCCAGGCAGATACTCAGAAAGTGATAAAGGGTGGACTTTGAGGTGGTGTGAGTGGACCTCCTGAGGGGCTGGAATGTGAGTTCCCACTGAATAAAGACTGGACACCAGGCTTGGGTAACCTTCCTTGGTTGGTGATATTCAATGCATACTGTCACACACCAATGCCAAGAGACTGACAGTGTCATGACCCATGGGGACAGGAAACATGGGGAGTTTGAACTCGATTGAACTCTGCCCTGTACCTCTGTCCTTGCCTGATTCTAATCTTATCCCTTAGCTGTATTAAAGCATTTAACCATAACAGCTTTCAGTGAGTTCTATGAGATCTTCCAATAAGCTATCAAACCTAAGAGTGGTCTTGGGGATCCCTGAACCTGCAACCTGTGTCAGAAGTGAGTCTGGTCTTTTGTGTGGACTGTTTCTTCTCACTTCTCAGTTGGCTAAAGTCTCGCAAGTTTCAAGGCACATCTGTATGCCCTGCAAAAAATCCCTACCAGCTTGGCTTTACTACCTGCAGTCTATCAATCCTGGCCTATCCTAATAAACTGTAGGCTGGGATATTTCTCCCAATGTCTTGGGCAGAGAAAGGAATATCAATGTAAAACAGTTTGGGGAAAGAAGACATTACACAGATAAAGATGTCCATCAAAGTACTTATCAAAAGAGTGAATAGAGAATTGATTATATAAATTATGATATTCCATAGAGTGAATACTGTTTTAATAATCAGATAGATATTTATGTGTTAGTCGTTTAGTCATGTCCAACTTTTTGCAACCCCTTGGACTGTAGCCCACGAGGGTCCTCTGTACAGAATTCTCCAGGCAAGAATACTGGACTGGGTAGCCTTTCCCTTCTGCAGGGGATCTTCCTGATCCAGGGATTGAACCTGGGTCTCCCACATTGCAGGCAGTTTCTTTACCATCTGAGCTACCAGGAAATCTTGTCACTACCTCATTACTTAAGAGGAACTCTCTTGCCTCTGAAATTCTTTTATTGCCCAACCACCCATTCTGTATTTAAACATACACAGCCATGAACTTAAGTAATATTAGGGGATTATGTCTTGTTTCCTGAGCTGGAAGGTTAGCTCCTTGAGGACAAGGGTCATGAACTGTGCTTCTCTGAACCAATCAATACCTGGGAAAGGAATTATGGGTAACAGATGTTTGCTGAATGCATGATTGATTATGGATGCTGGCCCCATGCTGCCAAGCTCCAAGAGCAGCTAATTTCAACACAAATGAGAACAACAGCACAGCCAGGGTTCATGTATAACAAAGGGACTAAATCTGCTTGTCCTCATTAAGGCAATGAATAGATGATGAGCCAGCTTGGGTAAGCAAATTTGCTATTGACCTAAAGTTCATCTTCACAGGGACATTGCTGGTAAAGCCCTGAGCTTAGCACTGCCTAGATAAGAATGCACATTACCCAGTAGAGAACATGACAATAAAAGTGATGTGGGGAAAATAAATGCCTCAAAACAAAGAATACAATGTGCTTGCTTTAGGAAGTAAGACTCACAACATGAGTTATAGAATAATCAATACTTTCCCCAACCTAATGTTTAGGTCAGCTTCCTGGGTACAGGGCTACAGCAGATCAGTAGTCACAGTTCTCCTCCCCCTCCTGGATTGTCCTTTTGAAGGGAGGTGGCCTTGTGACTTGCTTTGGCTAACAAAATGTTCATGGAGGCGATGCATGTCATTCCTCAGCAGAAGCATTTAAGAATCTGTGGCCAAGTCTCCAACCTATCTTTCTTTGCTGCAGCAATCATGGCAGCAGATATTTGGATAGAGATGCAAAAAAATCAGAGCATGCTGATGGAGTGCATTCACTTAAGCTACACTTACTGAGCACCAGTCTTGGAGTGAAACAATGTCAGATGGAATATAGCAGTCTCTATGCACATGGACTTTCCTGTCTGCAGGGCAGAAATCTATTTTTGACTTATGTAAATCAGCATTTAACTCTGTCTGTGGCTCATGTTATGAAGGGAAGTAGAATGTGTCAAAAAAGCATGTTATGTGGACATCTTGAAGTCTAACGGGAATGTTGATTTAATGACAAGTAGGAGTTACCAGACTGGTTCCAAACAGGAAAAGGAGTACGTCAAGGCTGTATATTGTCACCTGCTTATTTAACTTATATGCAGAGTACATCATGAGAAACGCTGGGCTGGAAGAAGCACAAGCTGGAATCAAGATTGCAGGGAGAAATATCAATAACCTCAGATATGCAGATGACACCACCCTTATGGCAGAAAGTGAAGAGGAACTCAAAAGCCTCTTGATGAAAGTGAAAGAGGAGAGTGAAAAAGTTGGCTTAAAGCTCAACATTCAGAAAACAAAGATCATGGCATCTGGTCCCATCACTTCCTGGGAAATAGATGGGGAAACAGTGGCAGACTTTATTTTTGGGGGCTCCAAAATCACTGCAGATGGTGATTGCAGCCATGAAATTAAAAGACGCTTACTCCTTGGAAGGAAAGTTATGACCAACCTAGATAGCACATTGAAAAGCAGAGATATTACTTTGCCAACAAAGGTCTGTCTAGTCAAGGCTATGGTTTTTCCAGTGGCCATGTATGGATGTGAGAGTTGGACTGTGAAGAAAGCTGAGCACTGAAGAATTGATGCTTTTGAAGTGTGGTGTTGGAGAAGACTCTTGAGAGTCCTTTGGACTGCAAGGAGGTCCAACCAGTCCATCCTAAAGGAGATCAGTCCTTGGTGTTCATTGGAAGGACTGATGCTGAAGCTGAAACTCTAATACTTTGGCCACCTCATGCGAAAAGCATGACTCATTGGAAAAGACTCTGATGCTGGGAGGGATTGGGGGCAGGAGGAGAAGGGGACGACAGAGGATGAGATGGCTGGATGGCATCACCAACTCGATGGACATGAGTTTGAGTGAACTCCGGGAGTTGGTGATGGACAGGGAGGCCTGGCTTGCTGCAATTCACGGAGTTGCAAAGAGTAGGACACGACTGAGCGACTGAACTGAACTGAACTGAGGAGTTACCAGTTTAAAAATATCCCTGGCTGATTTTCTGAGGCACAGAAGGAGAGTATTCAATCTGAAGAAAAGACCAGCATGGCTGGACAGGAAAAACTGAGGGCACAGTGCACCAGGCTGATGAAACATGTAGAAATTACATTGTACAGCTTTGTGGGCTTTGTTAAAGATCTCAGTCTCTTATTCTAAAACTTTTTTGGGTACGGCCTTGTGGGCTTTGTTAAAGATTTCAATCTCTTTTCTAAAACTTATTCGGGTATTCTTGAAGCAAACATTAATGGTCATGTATCACTCTCCTATTATACTTTTCTCCACCCTAGCAGCCTTGTGGAGTGGTACTGAGTTCCTTCTTGCTGAGGGATATTTAAGCAAGTTGAGAGGTTGAGCAGGTACCCCTGTCTGATGAGGTCCCTGTGTGGCATCTCCCACTCCTTTGCAGCTCCCACTGTGCCATCCACCGAATCAGGCAGGGTTCTTCAGAAGGAACCAGGATCTGGGACTTCCCTGGTCCAGTGGCTAAGACGCTGAGCTCCCAGGGCAGGGGGCCTCGGTTTGATCCCTGGTCAGGGAACTAGATTCCCCCATGCCTCAGCTAAGACCTAGTACAGCCAAATAATTAAATAAATAAAAATAGATATTATTTATTAAAAGGGATTTATAACCGGTAGTATATGGGTTATGGAATCATGGAGAAATGGATTGTGAGTTGTGTTTCCGGGAAGACCACAAAGCCACCCCATGTTACTGGGCCACCAAGAAAACTGCTGCCCTGTCATAATGAAGTTTCAACTGGCAGCAGCTGCTGTATCTGTTAACTTAAAACCACACGCATTGGGAAATTAGACATCACGTGACCTGCCCCTGTCCCCATGCACCTCAGCTGCAAATTCAAGGCTTGCACGAATGCACTGGGTCAGCAGAACCTAAATCACAACCAGAGCCTAGCTTGAGGGGAGGCTGGGGAAAGGCATTTTAAGTCTGTAGTTTCTGCAATAGGGAAAACCTGCTGTGAGGGGGTTTGACGAGATTTTGAGCATATAATTCATGGTGTTCATCACACCACGTATCAAAAGAATAAAAGTGAGGTCCCTGCTTTTGACAATCTTCCAGTACTCACTTTAGCTCTTTAAAATCCTGTCCTTACCTAGTGCCACTCTCCTCGTCTTCCCATTGTCTTTTCCCCTATCAAGAATCAAGTCACTGTAAAAGTGTCTATTTCTCCACTTTTTTGCATTTGGCTAAATCATGTCCCTGCCTTTCTATCCATCTATTCCTTGCTTTAGGAACTTTAGAAGCTGTAAGAGAGCAAGTTCTTCCTCACAAATGAGCTTTGTCAGAACCTAGCACTGTGTAATGTAAATACACATGCCTACTATACAAAGGTTATTTGTCTAATTAAGTTTCTCTATAAGGAAGCTGCTCCTATTTGAGAATACTTAAAAGGGAGCAGAAGTAATGTAATTGGGATGAGCTACTCTGAGCATCCAGCTTAAGGACCAGAGGAGGGAGATACTTCAAATGTCTCTGGGCCTATATTATTTTCTGTAACTATTTGGACAGTGCTTTTATAATTCTAATTTTCTTTGTATTTCCCTTACCTAAGGCTGCTTTCCTGATCAGGCTATGTCCAGATAGAACTTCGATTCTCAGAATTCTTCCTCTCTTGGTGCTGGGCACAGAGATGGTAATATCTAGGTAAGGAAAATGTTCTGTTCAGTTCAATTCAGTTGCTCAGTCATGTCTGACTCTCTGCAACCCCATGGACTGCAGCACACCAGGCCTCCCTGTCCAACACCAACTCCTGCAGCTTGTTCTACCTCATGTCCATCAAGTTGGTTATGCCATCCAACCATCTCATCTTCTGTTGTCCCCTTCTCCTCCACCTTCAATCTTTCCCAGCATCGGGGTCTTTTCCAATGAGTCAACTCTTCACATGAGGTGGCCAAAGTACTGGAGTTTCAGCTTCAGCATCAGTCCTTCCAATGAATATTCAGGACTGATTTCGTTTAGGATGGACTGGTTTGATCTCCTTCCAGTCCAAGGGACTCTCAAGAGTCTTCTCCAACACCACAGTTCAAAAGCATCAATTCTTTGGTGCTCAGCTTTCTTTACAGTCCAACTCTCACACCCATACATGACTACTGGAAAAACCATAGCTTTGATTAGATGGACCTTTGTTGGCAAAGTAATGTCTCTGCTTTTTAATATGCTGTCTAGGTTGGTCATTGCTTTTCTTCCAATGATCAAGTGTCTTTTAATTTCATGGCTGCAGTCACCATCTACAGTGATTTTGGAGCCCAAAAATATAAAGTCTGTCACTGTTTGCATCGTTTCTCCATCTATTTGCCATGAAGTGATGGGAGAGGATGCTATAATCTTAGTTTTCTTAATGTTGAGTTTTAAGCCAAGTTTTTCACTCTCCTCTTGCACTTTCATCAAGAGGCTCTTTAGTTCTTCTTCACTTTTTGCCATAAGGGTGGTGTCATCTGCATATCTGAGGTTATTGATATTTCTCCCAGCAATCTTGATTCCAGCTTGTGCTTCCAGCTTGTGCTTCATCCAGCCTGGCATTTCCCATGATGTACTCTTTCCAACATCGGGAAAATGTTCAGTTCAGTTCAGTCGCTTAGTCCTGTCTGACTCTTTGCGACCTCATGAATTGCAGCAGGCCAGGCCTCCCTGTCCATCACCATCTCCTGGAGTCCACTCAAACTCATGTCCATCGAGTCGGTGCTGTTGGGAGTATCTAAATCCATCTGGATACTTCTGAGCTCAAATGGATACATTCTTCACATTGTAATTTTCCAATCAGGAAATGAGTTCACTGTAGGAAATAACTGAGGACCAACAGCCCCACACTATTTCCACTGTTTCCTCATCTATTTCCCAGGAAGTGATGGGACCGGATGCCATGATCTTCGTTTTCTGAATGTTGAGCTTTAAGCCAACTTGTTCACTCTCCACTTTCACTTTCATCAAGAGGCTTTTTCGTTCCTCTTCACTTTCTGCCATAAGGGTGGTGTCATCTGCATATCTGAGGTTATTGATATTTCTCCCAGCAATCTTGATTCCAGCTTGTGTTTCTTCCAGTCCAGCGTTTCTCATGATGTACTTTGCATATAAGTTTTTTTGGGCTCCAAAATCACTGCAGATGGTGACTGCAGCCATGAAATTAAAAGACGCTTACTCCTTGGAAGGAAAGTTATGACCAACCTAGAGAGCATATTCAAAAGCAGAGACATTACTTTGCCAACAAACATCTGTCTAGTCAAGGCTATGGTTTTTCCTGTGGTCATGTATGAATGTGAGAGTTGGACTGTGAAGAAGGCTGAGAGCCAAAGAATTGATGGTTTTGAACTGTGGTGTTGGAGAAGACTCTTGAGAGTCCCTTGAACTGCAAGGAGATCTAACCAGTCCATTCTGAAGGAGATCAGCCCTGGGATTTCTTTGGAAGGAATGATGCTAAAGCTGAAACTCCAGTACTTTGGCCACCTCATGAGAAGAGTTGACTCATTGGAAAAGACTGATGCTGGGAGAGATTGGGGGCAGGAGGAGAAGGGGACGACAGAGGATGAGATGGCTGGATGGCATCACTGACTCGATGGATGTGAGTCTGAGTGAACTCCAGGAGTTGGTGATGGACAGGGAAGCCTGGCGTGCTGCAATTCATGGGGTTGCAAAGAGTCGGACACGACTGAGCGACTGAACTGAACTGACTGAACAGCCCCACAATGGGAGTGAAGATCCCATGGGTAGGCTTGTCACTATATCCTTATGGTAACTGCATAATAAGTGATGCATGGGTGGAAGATAATGAGAAAGGACTAAGTGTTAGGGGTTGTAGAGAGTCCAGGAATGTATTGACTACACTGAAAATCCTGCTCTCAAGACTGGTCTCTGTCTTCTGTTACCTTGGGACCCCAGAGGAGCCTTGGGTACAAGCAGTGAGTGAGTAAAAGTCACTCTCCTGTCCAACTCTTTGTGACCCTATGGACTATACAGTCCATGGAATTCTCTAGTCCAGAATACTGGAGTGGATAGCCTTTCTCCAGGGGATCTTCCCAACCCAGGGATTGAACCTAGGTCTCCCACACTGCAGGCAGATTCTTTACTAACTGAGCCACAAGGGAAGCCCAAGAATACTGGAGTGGGTAGCTTATCCTTTCTCCGGCAGATCTTCCTGGCCCAGGAATCAAACCATGGTCCCCTGCATTGCGGGTGGATTCTTTACCAACTGAGCTAAAATTGTTATTATTATAACTTCTATTTTACAGAAGAAGATATTGAGATTTACAGATTACAAATGTCTAGGATTACACAAAATAGTAGTTGAAAAATAAGTAAGACTTTGTTTGGGCAACATATTTCAGCTCTTTTATTCTTTTGCCTACTATTTACCTCTACATTTCTACATAATACACTTATACTGTTATTTCAGATTTAGATACGATATATGGTTCTGTGAAGGCCTACAAGATCTTTTAGAACTAACACCCAAAAAAGATATCCTTTTCATTATAGGGGACTGGAATGCAAAAGTAGGAAGTCAAGAAACACCTGGAGTAACAGGCAAATTTGTCCTTGGAGTACAGAATGAAGCAGGGCAAAGTCTAATAGAGTTTTGCCCAGAGAACGCACAGGTCATAGCAAACACCCTCTTCCAACAACACAAGAGAAGACTCTACACAGGGACATCACCAGATGGCCAACACCGAAATCAGATTGATTATATTCTTTGCAGCCAAAGATGGAGAAGCTCTATACAGTCAGCAAAAACAAGACCGGGAGCTGACTGTGGCTCAGATCATCAACTCCTTATTGCCAAATCCAGACTTAAATTGAAGAAAGTGGGGAAAACCACTAGACCATTCAGGTGTGACCTAAATCAAATCCCTTATGATTATACAGTAGAAGTGAGAAATAGATTTAAGGGACTAGATCTGATAGACAGAGTGCCTGATGAACTATGGACAGAGGTTCATGACATTGTACAGGAGACAGGGATCAAGATCATCCCCATGGAAAAGAAATGCAAAAAAGCAAAATGGCTGTCTGAGGAGGCCTTACAAATAGCTGTGAAAAGAAGAGAAGTAAAAAGCAAAGGAGAAAAGGAAAGATATAGCCATTTGAATGCAGAGTTCCAAAGAATATCAAGGGGAGATAAGAAAGCCTTCCTCAGCAATCAATGCAAAGAAATAGAGGAAAACAACAGAATGGGAAAGACTAGAGATCTCTTCAAGAAAATTAGAGATACCAAGGGAACATTTCATGCAAAGATGGGCACAATAAAGGACAGAAATGGTATGGAACTAACAGAAGCAGAAGATATTAAGAAGAGGTGGCAAGAATACACAGAAGAACTGTACAAAAAAGATCTGAATGACCCAGATAACCACAATGGTGTGATCACTCACCTAGAGCCAGACATCCTGGAATGTGAAGTCAGTGTGCCTTAGGAAGCATCACTGTGAACAAAGCTAGTGGAGGTGATGGAATTTCAGTTAAGCTATTTCAAATCCTAAAAGATGATGCTGTGAAAGTGCTGCACTCAATATGTTAACAAATTTGGAAAACTCAGCAGTGGCCACAGGACTGGAAAATGTCAGTTTTCATTCCAATCCCAAGGAAAGACAATGCCAAAGAATGTTCAAACTACTGCAGAATTGCACTCATCTCACACACTAATAAAGTCATGCTCAAAATTCTCCAAGCCAGGCTTCAACAGAATGTGAGCCATGAAATTCCAGCTGTTCAAGCTGGTTTTAGAAAAGGCAGAGGAACCAGAGATCAAACTGCCAACATCTGCTGGATCATCAAAAAAGCAAGAGAGTTCCAGAAAAACATCTATTTCTGCTTTATTGACTATGCCAAAGCCTTTGACTGTGTGGATCACAATAAACTGGAAAAGTTTTCAAGAGATGGGAATACCAGACCACCTGACCTGCCTCTTGAGAAACCTGTATGCAGGTCAGGAAGCAACAGTTAGAACTGGACATGGAACAACAGCCTGGTCCCAAATAGGAAAAAGGGTACGTCAAGGCTGTATATTGTCACCCTGCTTATTTAACTTATATGCAGAGTACATCATGAGAAATGCTGGCTGGAAGAAGCACAAGCTGAAATCAAGATTGCCGGGAGAAATATCAATAACCTCAGATATGCAGATGATACCACCCTTATGGCAGGAAGTGAAGAACTAAAGAGCCTCTTGACAAAAGTAAAAGAGGAGAGTGAAAAAGTTGGCTTAAAGCTCAACATTCAGAAAACTAAGATCATGGCATCTGGTCCCATCACTTCATGGCAAATAGATGGGGAAACAGTGGCTGACTTTATTTTGGGGGGCTCCAAAATCACTACATATGGTGATTGCAGCCATGAAATTAAAAGACGCTTACTCCTTGGAAAGAAAGTTATGACCAACCTAGACAGCATGTTAAAAAGCGGAGACATTACTTTGCTGACAAAGGTCCGTCTAGTCAAACCTATGGTTTTTCCAGTAGTCATGTATGGATATGAGAGTTGGACTATAAAGAAAGCTGAGCTCCGAAAATTGATGCTTTTGAATTATGGTGTTGGAGAAGACTTTTGAGAGTCCCGTAGACTGCAAGGAGATCCAACCAGTCCATCCTACAGGAGATCAGTCCTGGGTGTTCATTGGAAGGACTGATGTTGAAGGTGAAACTCCAATACTTTGGCCACCTGATACGAAGAGCTGACTCATTTGAAAAGACTCTGATGCTGGGAAAGTTTGAGGGCAGGCGGAGAAGGGGACGACAGAGGATGAGATGGCTGGATGGCATCACCGACTCAATGGACATGAGTCTGAGTAAACACCGGGAGTTGGTGATGGACAGGGAGGCCTGGTGTGCTGCAGTCCATGGGGTCGCAAAGAGTCAGACAGGACTGAGCAACTAAACTGAACTGAATGGTGTTCCTAGTAGGGCAGATGAGAATTTATTTCTGTAAACCTCTACAAATTTCCCCTTTCCACCGCCCTTCAACATGGTTATTCTGGAATTTTAATATAATGTTACTATTATTTTGTTATGGTTCTGTAAAAAACTGTTCACAACTTAACCATAAAGTATGCCAAAAATATGTACACATTTTTCCCGTAATTAGTAATAAGTTCATTTTTTAGTAACAACCTTAGTGAGATGTGAGTCACATAAAATACAATTTATTTAATGTGTACAATTTCACTGTTTTTAAATAGATTCATAGAGTTGCGCAACCTTTTCTACAGACAATTTTAGGCCATTTTAACCACATCAAAACGAAACCTTCTGCTACATGTATATGGATGGCTGAGGCTCTTCGCTGTTACCTGAAACCATCACAACTATTGTTTGTTAATTGGTTATATTCCAATGCAAAAGAAAATGTTTTTAAATAAAAGAAAAAAAAAAAGAAAGAAACCACGTGGGATCTCCTGGATGGCCTAGTGACTAAGATTCTAAGTTCCCATTGCAGGGGACCAGGGTTCAATCCCTGATCAGGAAACTAGATTGCATATGCAGCAACTAAAGATTCCCAGTGCTGCAGTGAAGACTGAAGATCCCACAGCCAAATTCCTCAAAACTGTTGACAAGTGTTTGTTTGTTTTTGCCTATCTTCTATTCATATCTCTCAGTTTCTCTCTAGTCTTTTTATATCATAGATATAAAAAGATCAGTTTTCAAATGCCACAAATTCTTTGACATGCCTTCTTTTACAGAGTGAAACTCCCTGCACCCAGAGTATGGACTGGACTTACGGACTCACTTCTAACACCTGGAATAAGGTGGGAGGGATGGTGTGTGATCCGTGAATCATGTGCTCTGGCAAGTCAGCTGTGGTTTTGTGAGAATATATCAGGCAGCCTGTGAAAAGGCCCACGTAGTTATCTTCGAAGAGGAGGGTACAATGGGACAGCTTTCCTAGCTTGATAGCTTTGCTACTGTTATGGTAGTTAAACAATATTGCCTTGGGCTTTTTGAAGCTGCTTTTTCTGCCCCATCTCTCACTTTATCCGGATCTTCTCTTGCCTTTGCTCATAGTATCTCTGTGCTACTCAATTTATTTACTTAAATAATTTAAAGAATTAATTATTTCAGGCCGCACTGGGTCTTCGTTGCTATGCATGGGCTTTCTCTAGTCGTGGTGAACCGGGACTGCTCTCTAACGGCAGTGCGCAGGCTTCTCACTGCAGTGGCTTCTCTTGTTGTGGGGCGTGGGCTCTAGGGACACAGGCTCAGTAGTGGTGGCGCACAGGTGTGGTTGCCCCACAGCATGTGGAATCTACCCAGACTGAGGATCTAACCCATATCCCCTGAACTGGCAGACAGATTCTTAACCACTGGACTACCAGGGAAGTCCTGTGCTATTCAATTTAGATTCTACCACCACAGATCCTTCTCTGTGAAGGACTCTGTCCTGGAAAGGAGATTCAGTTGGTTAGTTCTGAGATTTAACAGGACCCAGATTGTCCCATACCATCTAACCTTTCCTTTGCCTTCACCCTTAGAACCCAGCTCTGGCACTGTTCCCAGAAAAAAACCCAGTTATCTTTCTGTACCAAGTGGGCACATTTAGCATTTAGCGGAAGTGCCTTTGGCAGTTTGATTAGAGTTTGCTGTTGTTCAGTGTCACCCCAAGGCCCTTTGCCTGCTTTCTGCTTCCTCTTGCCCACTTGCTGATACCCTGTAGGTCTCATTGGTGTCAGTTAATCAGCCCTTTCCTTGTATTTCAGAGTTCACAGGATATCTTACTACTTTCATAGTAGATGATTGTCATGCATTTGTTGTGATGATGTTATTGTTGAAGGATTAACATGTTGTTTTATTCTGCTTTTTCCATTTATCTTTTAATCTTGCATGATTGTGTGCTCAGTTACGTCCCACTCTTTCGCAACCCCATGAACTGTAGGATTAGGTAGATTCCAAACTACAGAATGTCACTTTAATCTAGCACAGAAACTATCTCATTTTTAATTTCTAAAATTTCCTTTGTCCCCTGGAGTTCCCCTCTTGTTCATCTTCTGATTCTTGGTTTATGGACCCAAGAACTCTCAAAGTATAATAGTGATTTAAAAAATTCTTTTCTTCTCCTTACACTGCCCTTATTTTCTCCAAGTTTCCTTTTTCTTACTGTTTCTGCATCTCATTTTCTTCTCAGAGTCTTTCCTCAACTACCTTGAGATCTTTGGCCCAAACCAAGCATATACAACATGAACTGTGTGTGTGCTCACTCGTTTCCAATTCTTTAAACCCTGTGGACTGTAGCCCACCAGGCTGCTCTGTCCATGGGACTTCCCAGGTAAGAATACTGAAGTGGGTTGCCATTTCCTCCTCCAGGGGAACAGAATGAAGGGCTCTGTGTATATACATAATAGTGTATTGGTTGCTCAGTCATGTCTGATTCTTTGTGACCCCATGGTCTGCAGCCTGCCAGGCTTCTCTGTTCACAGAATTCTCTAGGCAAGAATACTGGAGTGGATAGCCATTCCTTTCTTCAGGGGATTTTCCTGACCCAGGGAATGAACCCAGGTCTCCTGCATTGTAGGCAGATTCTTTACCATCTGAGCCAGCAGGGAAGCCCATAGGATGTGTCAATCAGTGGGCTTCTCTGTAATTGCTAGGGCAGCTTCAGCTTCATTTAGTTGAGGGACTCTATCTACACAATCAGTATCTGTAGGGTTCTTTTGGGTTGGTCAGTTTCCTACATAGGTGTCCTTCCACCTACCTCCACTGGGTGGGGGAAGAGGGTGACTATGTTTGGTTGCCAGTGTGTTCTTTGAGGACCAACAGGGGAAATAGGGAGAGATCTCATTTTTCAGTACATAGACTTTACTCAACCTCTGTATCCACTAAAGTACTCAAAACATGACCGGATCTCTGAATCCAGATCCTTTGTGTTTCAACTGGTTCTGAAAATAAACTTTGTCTCTTCCAGGGTGGGAAAAAGAGCAGTCTTCGGTCTGCCCTGGGGTGAGAAATGGAATTGGATGGTTTAACTTCTTACACTTTTAAATTAATCATATTGTTTTCACCCCTACCCATACCCACGTCTTCCTTCAGAGTTACCTGGTACAATTACTGGTACACTTACTGAACCTTTGGGTTTCTGAAATTTGAAAAATTATAAAATATTTACCCCAACCTTTTCAGGGAATTAAGTATAAAGTCAGGTAAACGCCGTCTTCATGCTCTCTAGATTCCAAAATTTTGTTGGCATCTACCCAGTTTTCTATATCCTTACAGATTTCTTAAGTGGTTGTGTTTTTTAAAATCCTAACATGGGTAAACACATGTTTACCTTTGCCATCTTTTTTTTTTAAATAAATTTTCTTTTCTGTTATTATTTGCAAAACAGATCACATTGTAATCTTTAAAATTTTTATTTTTAATGGAAGAGAGTTGCTTTACAATATTGTGTTGGTTTCTGCCACATATGAATGTGAATCAACCATAGGTACACATATGTCTTCTCCCTCTTACCACCTTTTTAATAGAAGTGTTGTCATTCTTTTTAGTAAATCCCCTTCCTTGCTTAAGTTCATTGAGAATAGTAGTATTAACAATGCAGAAAGTGAAGAGGAACTAAAAAGCCTCTTGATGAAAGTGAAAGAGGAGAGTGAACAAGTTGGCTTAAAGCTCAACATTCAGAAAACGAAGATCATGGCATCTGGTCCCATCACTTCATGGGAATAGATGGGGAAACAGTGGAAACGGGCTGACTTTATCTTTTTGGGCTCCAAAATCACTGCAGATGGTGATTGCAGCCATGAAATTAAAAGATGCTTACTCCTTGGAAGAAAAGTTATGACCAACCTAGATAGCATATTCAAAAGCAGAGACATTACTTTGCCAACAAAGGTCCGTTTAGTCAAGGCTATGGTTTTTCCAGTGGTCATGTATGGATGTGAGAGTTGGACTGTGAAGAAAGCTGAGTGCTGAAGAATTGATGCTTTTGAACTGTGGTGTTGGAGAAGACTCTTGAGAGTCCCTTGGACTGCAAGGAGATCCAACCAGTCCATTCTAAAGAAGATCAGTCCTGGGTGTTCTTTGGAAGGACTGATGCTAAAGCTGAAACTCCAGTACTTTGGCCACCTGATGCAAAGAGTTGACTCATTGGAAAAGACTCTGATGCTGGGAGGGATTGGGGGCAGGAGGAGAAGGGGACGACAGAGGGTGAGATGGCTGGATGGCATCACTGACTTGATGGACGTGAGTTTGAGTGAACTCCAGGAGATGGTGATGGACAGGGAGGCCTGGCGTGCTGTGATTCATGGGGTTGCAAAGAGTCGGACATGACTGAGTGACTGAACTGAACTGAGAAATGTATCTACAATAATACATTTTCAAGACAAGAGTTCTGAATAGGGCTGAAGTAATAGGCCCATTAGGCAAGTGACCTAAGATACCGTGTGCCACCAGAATGCTTTAGAACTGAGTGACTGAGTCAGTTTTTAAATTACCTAGGAGTTTTACTTTGTATTTCTTAAAACCCATTTAGACATTTGGATTTTTAAAAATTATGCCATACTTGTAAATACATAAGGAGAAAAAAGCAAAAAGTGATTAAAGCATTTTTAAAACTTCTTTACATTTAGAGTCAGCCTTCTGAATATTTTTAAAATATATTTTAATTTAAAAAATTTTTTAAACACAAAACATAAAATTTAACATCTTAACCATTTCAAAATCTGCAATTCAGTAGCGTTAAACATATTCACATTGCTGAACAACTGATCTCCAGAACTTTTTTACCTTACAAAAATAAAACCTTGTACGCATTAAGACAACTCCCAATTTTCCTCTCCCCCAAGTCCTGGCAACCACTGTTCTACAATCTGTTTCTATATATTTGATTCCTCTATATATGTCGTGCAAGTGGAATCATAATATAGTATTTGCCTTTTTGTGACCGGCTTTTTCCTCTTACATTCTCAAACTTCATTCATGTTGTAGTATGTGTCATGCTTTTTAATGAAATAAGTTTGGGGAAGAAAGAAAAACACATTTCCCCTTAACAACCAACACTGAAAGTATGATTCACTCTAAAAACATTGGATCAAAATTTTTAGGCCTTTGAAAGCATTCCTTGAAAATTTTAAATAAATGTTAAGCCAAAACCTAAGGATGGGGAAAAAAAAAGGTATTCCTCACTTTTGCAAAAATAAATGAAAATCACTTAAAAATAAGAGAAATAATGTGTCAAATATATATTATCCTTGGGGTTTCATGGCAAATAGCCTCGCCAACTTATCAGTAAATTATCAACAATAATTACTCAACTAAATGCCAGCCATTGGTTTTCCCAAAGAGCTTTTAAGTGAATGCCTCTGATTAAGAGAGAAGAGGCAAAACCTCAGTTTTCTTTTGTGGCTATAGTCTAATTATGCTATGATCTGAAAGTTCCCCAAATTCAGTTTCCAGGGTTTGTCTACCTTCACCGTGTAAAACCCAGCACAGAGATGAGGGGGAAGCCAGAGTTTGAGTTGCTTGAGTTGCTGTGAGAAAGCCTGAGAATGTTCAAGTTTGTATATAAAGAGGAATTTCCCCAAGACATTTTGAAAGTATTTCTAAGCATGAGCATGGTAACTGACTGCTTAACCCACAGTGTACCAAGAAATAGGCGGGTGCTTTCCCCTTTGCTCTCACAAGCCCGCCTTCCTCATACTTGGAATTTTTCTGACTCCCTGTTGGCTCTCAGCAGCTTTCTTCTCCTTTCTGCTTTTCTCGTTCCCCACTGTGTGTTGTTTCCTCTGCGTAGTTTCTAACCCTTCCTGGCTCCTGGCCCTTCGCATTCTGCTCTGTCATGTCCTCGTGTACACAGAGAATCCAGCAGGGCCTCACCAGCCGGGCAGGGTTTCTTGTGGGTAAATGACCACATCCTGGAACACCATCCAGCAGTGTTTTCTTAAGACTTGGGAGTTGAAGTCACAACATTTAAGGAGGAGGGAGAAAAGGGGAAAGCATTTACTGGGATTGCTCTCCAGAGAATGGCTGTGTATACACTCCAAAAAGTGAAATTGAGTGAAAGTGACCATGGAGGTAAGTCTTGGGTGGGTGCCAGAGCAGCAGTGAAAGGAAAAGGGCCCTTGGGTGATGGTGGAATTGAAACGGGGCAGGCATGGCTGCAGGTTGTGGCTGGATTCACAAGCTGAAGGTCTCTCCCACCTAACCTTCTGAGGCTTGGTCAGCTGTGGGGCTGTAGCTGGACAACTGTCTGGTCCTATGGCTGGCTGTTCCTGTATAAACCTGGGCTGAATCCTGCTCTAGTTTGAAAAGACCAAAAAAAAAAAAAAAAAATACCCCTAACTGTTACTTCTAAAATAGTACTCCAGGGGACTTCCCTGGCAGTCTAGTGATTAAGACTCTGAGCTTCCACTGCAGGGGGCATGGGTTCCATCTCTGATCAGGGCCAAAAATAAATAAATAATTAAAGTAGCACTCTAGGTATTAGGAACATTCCATCCCTCAAGCATGGAGGTGGGCTCTGCAAGGTCATTGAAAATCCCCTGTGTGCAAAATGTTTCTTGAACCATTCTGGAATGCAGTATTACAGAAAGACCTATTTTATAGGGAGGGAGCCATGAACATTGTTATTTCAAGAATATCTATTAGGCCCTAGCCTAAGGACAGAATGTAAACTTTAATAGCAGAATCTAAAATTCCATTTATAGTTTTATCCCTTTAGTTTAAGTCTTTAGTACTTAATTGCTTTGCTCAGTTGTGTCTGCCTCTCTGCAGCCCCATGGACTGTAGCCCTCCAGACTCCTCTGTCCATGGGATTTTCCAGGCAAGAATACTGGAGTGGGTTGCTATTCCTTATTTCAGGGGATCTTTCCTACCCAGGGATGGAACCAGTATCTCTTGTGGGTCTTCTGCATTAATAGGCATATTCCTTATCACTAGCACCACCTGGGAAACCCTGTTTCAGTCTTTAATCCTCCCTTAAAATGTAAGGAGATCCCAGGAGGGACTATAGATTAAACCTTCATGAATCTTGAGCCTCAAGTCACACCAGACCCACCCCTAACCTCCATCCCCCACATCCCTTGCTCCAGGCACCCAGAATCCACTCCTAGAGGCAACCCCAGGCTCCTTTAGGTCTTCATCTTCTTCTTCCCTTCGCTCAGTCGTGTCTGACTCTTTGCGACCCCATGGACAGTAGCCTACCAGGCTCTGCCGTCCGTGGGATTTTCCAGGCAAGAATATTGGAGTGGGCTGCCATTTCCTTCTCCAGGGGATCTTCCCAACCCAGGGATCGAACCCAGGTCTCCTGCATTGCAGAGAGATGCTTTACTGTCTGAGCCACCAGGGAAGCCCTCATACCTGGAAGCTTTTGAGCCTGATTTTTCCTACCTGGGACACTTTCCCTTCTCTCTTTTTAACTATCTCAAAATTGAGGTAACGTCACTCATTGCTCAGAGTTGTGCTCCAAGCCAGGCTTAGTCCAATGGTGGGTCCCCTGACCACAGGGGTCTCTCCTCCCTGACGGCCCTTGTCCCAGGGTAATTGTTGGCATATGGGGCCATCTTTCTACCAGGTTAAGACTTAAGTAACATGAGCTGTGTCTTGTTGGTCATTGACTCTCTTGCATCAAGAACAGTATCTGGCCCAGAGTACGTTCACTTCGTGGAGTGAATTCATTCCTGACTGCTGATGTGTTTTTATGGGAACAAGTGCAGGGCTGAGTAGTGAAGGTGAAAATGCCGAGAGGAAAAGAAACAGCATGCCAAGAGATGCACCTGGAGTTCCTGAAGCAGTTTCCTCTGGGTGACAGTTTGCAAAGGGCCGGGGAGCTTAGAGGCATGCCAACTTCTCTACAATCTCTCAGAAGGTAACTATGACTGTTGAAATTTAAAAAGTATCGACACATTCAATGCACTTGTTGAAGAGGTGTTTAAAGAATCATTTCTCACAATAAAATAGGGCTAAGTTTCAAACTCAAATTTGCTTAGGATTTGTATCTGCTGCCATCTGTTAGTTCCAGGATCCTGGGATACGTCCTTCTTATTTCTATGTTAAACATTACCAGCAATAAGAACAGAAAGGGGAAACAAAAACCTGTGTAGGGAAGTTGGATTTCACAGAGGCTTGATGGTCTTATTCTCTTCTCTTTCTGAAATCCTAGAAAACAGAAAACCACAGGAAGATGGCTTATTGAGAAAGACCCTATTCAACTTGACCATGAGTCAAACAGGGAAGAAAAGTTCCTCAGATGGAGAAACTACACCCCAGGCTCCACTTGTCAACGAGAGCATCAGGGGGTCAAAATCCAGGTTCCCCAAAGCTGGAAGCAGAAAAGAGAGCATTGACCCTAAAACAACTGATTCCCAACCCTAGGACAAGACACTGAAGACAATCTCTTTAGACGCTAGTGAGCTTCTGCCTGATATTTCTTAATTTTTTAGATCAATTTTCTCCCCTAAGGGCTTCCCCTGTGGCTCAGAGGTAAAGAATCAGTCTGTAATGCAGGAGTTGCAAGAGAAGTAGTTTCGATCCCTGGGTTGGAAAAATCCCTGGAGGAGGGCATGGAAACCCACTCAAGTATTCTTTCCTGGAGAATCCCACGGACAGAGGAGCCTGGTGGGCTACAGTCCATAGGGTCACAAAGATTTGGGCATGACTGAAGTGACTTAGCATTCTCCCCTAAAGAGATGACATGAGTTAAATGACACCTAATATAATGAAATCTGTTCTAAACATTTATTTTGTTGAATATTTTAAATAATTTGCTCATTTTACTTTTAAATTATCAAAAGTAATTATGTTGCAGAAAGGTTTAGAGAAAAATACGCAGTTTCCTTTCATTTTAACACAAAGTGCTATCTCTTCAAGATTCTTTTCAGATTCTTTTCATATGCATATATTTATGGTCAACCAACCCTATGTGCCAGTCACTTATTAGAAATACAGCCATGAAAATATTGAGTACCTCCTATGTGCCAGTCACTTATTAGAAATACAGCCATGAAAAAGAGAACCTCATGTACACAAAGAACGAAAAGCAGGCATACTTTTTGTGTGATAAGTCATATGAAGACCAATAAGCAATCTAAGGAGATAGTGAATGATGGGCTGGGGTAATTTTAGATGCAGTTGGCAGGAACGAGTTTCTGATTTAGTAACAGAAACTCTGAGTGGAGATCTGAAAGGCAGCCACGTAGAATGAATGAAGCCAGCCATATAGATATTTTAGGGAGTAGCTTTCCAGGCAAAGGGATCTGTAAATGCAAAGGCCCAATATGGGAGTGAGCCTGGAGTGCTTGAGAGCTGGCCCAGGAGGTTAGGGATGCTGAAGGAGGATGAGAGAGGGATAGAGGATGAGAGTAGTAGGAGAGGTGCTGCTGCTGCTGCTGCTGCTAAGTCGCTTCAGTCGTGTCTGACTCTGTGAGAACCCATGGACGGCAGCCCACCAGGCTCCTCCATCCATGGGATTTTCCAGGCAAGAGTACTGGAGTGGGTTGCCATTGCCTTCTCCAAGTCAGAGAGCTAGCAGAGGCCAAACGGACATACTTTGTACAGTTAGAAGAGCTTATAAAACCCTCCTGAGCTGTGATCCTACTTCTGGGATTTATTATACTGTTCAGTTCTCACATGGTTACATGACGTTCATGTGCCTACTTTTGACAGTGGCATAATATTCCATTCCATGCCTATGGCATAATTACTTAAGTTCCTTTTTTTGCCCTTTGGGGAATATCTGGCTTTCCCTCTCCCTTGTTTTCTGCTTCACTGTGTTACACTAAACAGCTGAAAGTTCCCAGCACAGAGATTACAAATTCAAGGGTTATGAAAATATTGCCTCTCTCTCTCTAAACTCATGACACATACAGTGTCATCAGTATATTATTCAAATAAACGTATTTTTAAAACATTTATGCTTTTCATGCAAACACACATAAAAGAGAGAACAGTATGAGTCCCTGATTACCACCCTCTAACAATTATCAACCCACGGCCAGTCTTATTTCATTTATACCTACCCCCATGTCTGTCAGATTATTTGCACCAAATACCAGAAATATCACTTTACCTGTGAGCAGTTTGAACACATTTTTGAAAGTAGAAAATTAAGAAGTCTATCTTTAAAAGAAGGTAATCAGAAGGTTGTTGCTATGTTCTAAAGCATGATTTGGAGCTTTAGGAACATGGTTAATGGATACCCATGTAGTAGTGCTCAGTCATGTCTGACTTTTTTGCAACCCCATGGACTGCAGCCTGCCAGGCTCCTCTGTCCATGGGATTCCACAGGCAGGAACACGGGATTGGGTTGCCATTTCCTCCTCCAGGGGATCTTCCCAACCCAGGGATCAAACCTGCATCTCCTCCATCAACAAGCGGATTCTTTACCACTGAGCCACTTGGAAAGCCCCAGTGGATACCTATTATCATGATTAAATTAACAGTGCGGTCAGCTGGTTATCTCAGCTGGCCAATACCAGCCCCTCAAGATGTGTGCGGTGTCTCTATTTTCATTTCATTTCTCCCCAAACTCAGTGGCCCCTGGAGTTACATGAATTGTCCCCCAAATGGCTCTGGGGCCTAGCTGGTCCTCTCTGTTGCCGTCCTGGATTTCTTGTCTATTGCATGGACCGCTGTTTCCTACCTGGTTTCTCTCCTCCTGGTCTTGCTCTCTTGCCAGCCTGTCCCCAACACTTCCGCCAGGTGCTCTTTCTAAACCACAGATGTCTTCCACCAGTTTGAAATTCTTCACTGAGTCTTTCTTGCCTTGAAGAGAAAGTCTATATTCTCAAGCATGATCTTCATGGTGTTTGTGGTAAGCTGAATATCTCTTCACGGCCTCTGCCTTCCCCCAACCTCACATTCATCCTCTACTGCTGATATTGTGATTTGCCTGCAGTTTCCTGATCTGGCCACCTTCCCCCGGAGTGGTTCCCTGTGCCGAAAAAGACCTTCCCTGTGTCTCTACCCTCCCTCTGCACCCCTCCCCTTATTCCTCCCTCCTGACCGCCCACCTGGCTGACTCCAACTCATCTTTAAGGTACAATTTATCTACCACTTTCACTTAGGCTTCCCTGGTGGCTCAGACAGTGGAGAACTTGGCTGCAATGCAGGAGACCTGGGTTTGATCCCTGGGTTGGAAAGATCCCCTGGAGAAGGAATTGGCAACCCGCTTCAGTATTCTTGCCTGGAGAATCCCATGGACAGAGAAGCCTGGTGGGCTACAGTCCATGGGGTTGCAGAGAGTCAGACATGACTGAGCGACTAATACTTTCACTTGGAAGTTTGCCAAGACCCATCCCAAGAACTGAAGCACTTACTGTCTCTACCCTGAGCCACCTGGCACCCCTGCTGGCCTCCACCATTGTACTTCTCCTCTGCACTGTGACTGTGGCTCTTTCATCTGTCTCCTCCATCAGACAGGTAGCTCCTTGATAACAGGAACTTGTTATCTTGATTCCCTGTACCACACCACCCACGTTACAAACAGATAATCATGTTTTATGAGACCATTAGGATTCTTGGTTGTAAACAACAGAAGCCAACCTCTCCAGGTTTAGCTTGGAAAAGAACCTAATGAGAAGATCCTGCTTGGCTCACAGAATCTCCCCAGAAGCAAGAATTTGGTTCAGCAGAACAGCAGCCAGAAAAGGCCCCTAATTGAGCAGGCCACGGAGCTGCTCACATGTGGTCACTTTGCCCCCTCCACGGAGCGCCAGCCCTCCATTAGCAACAGCCAACCTGTAGCAGATCTGACTCATCTGTTATATATATTGAGCTGTGACATAAGATATTTTTTGAAGGAAAATTTTCATAGATTAAAAAAAACATACATATGGTATGTAAGGCGATATGTGGGGGCCTCAAAAATGGGTACTCATATTTGTACTTAGGTGTTATAAAGATTTATCATCTTGATTTTGGTAATTGAGGAACTATAAAGCTAACATTCATTCATTCACTCATTTAGCTATTTGTTCATTCAACAGTGTTTACAAAGTATGTATCATGTCAAAGGTATTGTAGAGTCCCATCTTCCTGGGAAGATTCAGCAACTTTAATTCACTACATGCCTGATAAATGAACCAGGTGGGAATTATAATTTCCATTTTATAGATTAGTAAACCAAGGCTCAGAGAAGTTAAATGACTTGGTTACCTGACAGACCCATGAGTTGATTTAGGTTTTCCAGTTGTGCTGCCTTGGACTTGCCAATCATATAAAACATATATTACAGAGCACGCAAGTAGGATGTGGTCTGCAAAGGGATTGCAGAATCTGTCAGTTGGTTGGTTGTTGGGCTGCACCCCGCTGGCCTGCAAATCTTGTAGTTGCCCAGACTTAAGACCAAAGAAAAAGCCTGGTGACAGCAATAGAGACATCAGTGTTCATTGGTTAGGGGCATCTTACACAAAGGTCCTGGAGTTACACCCCACCATGTGTGACAGACAACAGGCAGAACATGGCAGCAGTCTTTGATATTCACCAGGAGAAGGAGGCTACCATCTATAGGGGAGGTGGGCTCATCAGTAACCAGGGAAACCAGCAGCTGGGGCAGGGGGCAAGCAGGCAGGCAGTTACTGATTAAACCCTGTAATTAAGAGGATTGGTGAAAGTGAAAGTGGAGAGTGAAAAAGTTGGCTTAAAGCTCAACATTCAGAAAACGAAGATCATGGCATCCGGTCCCACCACTTCATGGGAATAGATGGGGAAACAGTGGAAACAGTGTCAGACTTTATTTTTGGGGGCTCCAAAATCACTGCAGATGGTGACTGCAGCCATGAAATTAAAAGACGCTTACTCCTTGGAAGGAAAGTTATGACCAACCTAGATAGCATATTCAAAAGCAGAGACATTACTTTGCCAACAAAGATTCATCTAGTCAAGGCTATGGTTTTTCCTGTGGTCATGTATGGATGTGAGAGTTGGACTGTGAAGAAGGCTGAGCGCCGAAGAATTGATGCCTTTGAACTGTGGTGTTGGAGAAGACTCTTGAGAGTCCCTTGGACTGCAAGGAGATCCAACCAGTCCATTCTGAAGGAGATCTGCCCTGGGATTTCTTTGGAAGGACTGATGCTAAAGCTGAAACTCCAGTACTTTGGCCACCTCATGTGAAGAGTTGACTCATTGGAAAAGACTCTATGCTGGGAGGGATTGGGGGCAGGAGGAGAAGGGGACGACAGAGGATGAGATGGCTGGATGGCATCACTGACTCGATGGACGTTAGTCTCAGTGAACTCTGGGAGTTGGTGATGGACAAGGAGGCCTGGCGTGCTGTGATTCATAGGGTCGCAAAGAGTCGGACACGACTGAGCAACTGATCTGATCTAAGAGGATTGGATAGTCATGTGAGGGAAGCAGGGCCTGGTCAAGTAGGGGATGGATAGAGATCAAGAGAACAACCATCCTTAATGGCCTGACAATACATACATCATTGGTGGTGGTGACCTTGGAGAAACAATTTATTTGGCCAGGTGAGTGTGGCAACTAGAATGTAGAGGACTAATTGGTAACTGTTGAAGAAGTGGGGCCAGCAAGCACACTCCACTCTTTTCAAACATTTGACAGTAAAGGAAATGATTGACAGAACAGTGGCTTGAGAAGAAAACAAAGAAAAAGAAGGCTTGGTGAAGCTGGAACTTGAGCATGGTTGTAGGCTGAACCTACAGAGATAAAAAAGCTAAAAGACAAAAAGGAGTGCAATAAGACACAATGCAGAGAAAAAATTTTTAAGCACAGAAATTTGAAAAGCACACACACATAATGGGCTTTCGAGCAGATTGTTCTGGGTTCAAATTCTGACTCTGCTGCTGACCAATTAACAATCTGAGTCTTGGCTTCCAAATCTATGAGACGGTGTGCTGATGACTCCTTGCATCAAGTGTACACAATATGTTCTGTCCTCACTGGCATGTAAGAGGCAGTCCCCTCCTCGTCCCCCTCATCCATAACTCTCCTCTGATCCACCCCAAATTAGGGTTGTCAGAAAAAGAAAAATACTTGCATTATTTGGGATGTACTTTTACTAAACAATGATTCTTTGTTTACCAGAAGTTTAAGGTTAATTGGACATAGTATTTTTGTTTTTCTTAAATCTGCAACCCTACCCAAAATAAAATACCTTGTATACAACTTACTATAATAAAAATTGAAGGCCAGAGTGAAGAGGTAAACGGGGGGTGGATGATGCTTCCTCTTACTGGTAGAATGTGGCAACACCAACCATCCTATCAAAGAGGTACAGCCTGTAGGCGGTTTTCTTAAGAATGGCAAGCCACTAGACCCGCTGCAGAAGAGAGATGGAGTCTATTATCCTGCTAATATTTTAGTCTAAATTTACTACTATGGTAATGCTGCTATCTTTTCATTTTCACTGGTGCCAATATATTTCACTTTTCTCTATATGATTTGTATACTTTTTTCTCAGGGTTAGTAGAGTATTACTGTACATTTGGAACTTATGCTTTCCTACTGGATTCCAGTGTGCATACTGTTTGTATATATTTTATTTATTTATTTGGCCTAACCACACAGCATGCAGGATTTAAGTTCCCTGACAAAGGATTGAACCCATGCCCCCTGTGGTGGGAGCCTGGACTATTACTATTGCACCAACAGGGAAGTCCCTATATGTGTTATCACTACAGGACCTCATTAAAGTCACTGTCTGTACATGCTTATTCATTTTGTCTTACAAAAGTAAAGTATGTTTTACACGTGGCTTACATGTTGACACATGTAGTAGTAGACAATAAAATTAATTATTAATAAAATTAATACAGTCCATGGGGTCACAAAGAGTCAGACACGACTGAGAGACTAACACACACACAAAATTATAGCTTTTTATTTTTATTTAATCTTTTTAAATGTTAGTGACATAGTACAGCATTATTACAGAGGAACTTGGCAAGGGTGTCACATATGTCCCTAAAAAAAAAAGTACCTAATAACAAAGACAAATGAGGTTTTCTGAATATATTCTCTGGCAGGAGTTGAGAAAATACAAAAGCTCTTCTAGGCACTACTGTCTCTGGATTTGTTAGTTGAAGGGTCTAGGAAATGAGCAGCAAGTGCTTCACTTGCTTCCTTTAGCCATCTGAGGCTCATCAGGGGGTCTGCAATGTTCCCCTTTCCTCGTCTGTCCTGTTAGGAGGCCAGCATGTGGGCACGTCCCCCAGCAGTGCGTTCACCAAAGATGTCTGTGCATCCTTCCACCAGAGCTGTCTTAAACGCCGTGCTAACAAGTTTACCGCTTCGTCTAGGAACATGATTCAGTCTCCATGCAAGAAGCCCAGGTCAGGCCATGAAAGAAAAGCCCCTGAGCTCCTCAGGCTCCATTGTAGGAAAAGGGTCCCTAGAGCAGCCAGTGTTGAGCACCAGCCACAGGGACAGAGGTCAGGTTTTGTCCCCTTCTGAGTTGAGGTTTCACAAAGAACTAGTTCACAGTTGTCTGTCTTCTCACGTGTCTCATCTTTTTACTGTCATTCACGGCAAATTCTTCGTTATTCTTATCATACAGCCAAGACTCTCACTGCAGAAACAGAACTGGGATCCAGGATGGAGGAAGATGAGCGGTTTCTGCAGAAGCTCGGCAGAAAGGCCGTCAGCAAGTGTCTGGACCTGAACAACTGCAGACAGACAACAGCGGATGTGAGGAACACGGGTCTGTATGGAGTTGACCTTATCCAGGGGCACGGGGGCACAGAGGGCTGAGATGAGCAGGCAAACGCTCCATCCTCACTTGGTAACCCGAGGTCTGCAGGGTGGCCTAGAGAATTCGGGAAGAGCAGCTACATCACTATTAAAAAAAAAAAGTCAGTTGATTCTTCCTCAAGTTTCAAAGATTTGAGCCCAAATTTAGGAGGGAGCTTTGTTTTTTCCTAAGCGCTTTTACCTCTCCACTAATTAGCTCTCTCTGAAACTCATCTCCTCCTGTATATGATATGAACTCATCCATAAAACCAAGCCCTGCTGGGAGTTTAAAGGGGCATCATGTTGTCTGTGGAATGAAGAGTATCATTCCCAGTGATTATTGCTCACACCTTTTTTTACACAAAACAAGAACTACTGTTTGTGACACTCCTGCAGGAATTTGATTGCAAAGAACCCTCTCCCCAAAATACCATCATCACCTTCTTAAAGATTCTCTTTTTTTGGACATCTTAAGTCAAGTATTTAATCACATTAAATGTGTCTACCAACAGAGGAATCAAAAGAACTGCGTTTTGAGTGAGGGGGCGCTGTCCTTGACTATTTTAATTAAAATCCATGCCATTACATTTGAGACAGATCTCTTAACAGGAAACTGTAACCGTGCCTGTGGTTCTCAAATGCCTGTGTACATGTCAGAATCTTGCAGAACCTGTGGAAATGCATAAACTTGAGTCCAATCCAAACCCACTAAACTGAAATCTTCCAGAGCGGGTCCCAGGAATCCTAGTTTTTTGCCTTCTAATGTGTTCAATAGACTTTCGTACTTTGTAAAGTTAAGATCATGGTAAACAAAATTAAATTGCTGAAGTGCTTTGGGCTTCCCTGATGACTCAGACAGTAAAGAACCTGCCTGTAATGTGGGAGACCTGGGTTCGATCCCTGGGCTGGGAAGATTCCCTGGAGAAGGAAATGGCAAACCACTCCAGTATTCTTGCCTGGAGAATCCCAAGGACAGAGGAGCCTGGTGGACTATAGTACATGTAGTTGCCAAGAGTAGGACATGACTGAGTGACTAACACTTTGAACACTGGTAAAAAGAAAACATAAACATATTTTTTTGCCCCTAAGTGCGTCTTCAGAATTTCTTCAGAATGGTGGAAGGTCAGGAATTGCTGTGCCTGTAACTCTAGAAGCTCACCATGTGAGGTCTAACTGCTGCCACTATTTTTACATCCAAGACAGATTTAAAAGCAAGCAAGCAAAGACACCTTCCAGCCTTGACTTTGGCATTTCCACTCAAGTCTTGTTGCCGCAGGAGATAAAGATAACCTTGGAGAATTTTATTCACAGAGAGTAACTTCATTTTTCGTGAGCAATGGAGGAGACTCAGAGAAGGTTCTGGTCAGGCTTTGTACCTGTCTAAACCTCCACATGTTGGCCCATGTAGGTATAAAAGGAGTTTTGTAAGATGGTGATACCCAGGTGATCTAGATAAGAAAAAAATAGTTAACGGGCACTGTCTGAGCAGTCCTGGCCAAAAGAGTGTTCCCCGGCCTTCGGCCTGAGGATCCAATAGAATGACAGAGAGATGGTTGTTAGAGGGCTTGCAAAATAAAAGGACCAGGATACACATTGTAGTGACGGCGGTAGTAACAGTTGTAGCTGAATTGCCATTTCCTCTACAGTAAAGGAACTCTTATGAAATCTCACAGAAACACCACTGCCTTTTCAGAATGCAGTTATTTGGCAGAAATAAAAAAGGTCCCAAGAAATAGGATATGTAATATCACAACGTCTCCAGTTGCACACCTGAGGGAGCCCTGCTGTGCGGAAAGTCAGCCTGTCCATCCTCCTTCTCTCCTGTTACAGAGCAACAGGCATCAGATGAATCCTGCTTACTACAGATCACAAATTCCACATGTAAATCTGTCTTTTCTTGTGTTCACTTCTACTTGCTTTGCTGCCTTCTCTCCCAGACTTGGAAAAACTGGATATTTCCTGGAATGATGTCACACGTGGAAACCTCCATGCACTCACCCAGCAAATGCATCTTGTCAGCAAGTTAAAAATCCTGAGGCTGAGTAGTTGCAGATGTACCGCTGATGATGTTTGGGCACTGGGTATGATGAATGCTTCCCTTGAGAGAGTGCTTGCCTGGAAGGATCTCTGCAATCCAAACCCTCAAGGGCAAATTACCTGGGTGACCACTCCCCTTGGATTCCCATGGACGAGGACGAGAGCGCTGTCAGTACATGATGAAATGCTGTGTTGAGCATTTGCACTTTCTAGAGAACTATGTAACCTGTACCCAGAATTGCGCTAAGCCCTGGGATAAAGAGGGGAACAGGCTGACCAAGCCTCTGGTCTCAGGGAGTTTAAATGGAAATGATAATTGCAAAATTTGCTCTCTCTGGATCCGTTACCTCATCTGTAACACAGAGAAGTTAGGATAGATAAATTAAGATCCTTTCCAATCTCAAAATGCTTTTCTCTTTTCCCATTCCTATTTTTTAAAAAATTGATCAAAACAAGATTTTTCAAATAAAAGCAATGGTTTAAGTAGAACCAGAACCTCAATTAAGTTAGTTTTGTATGTTGAACACTGAATAACCTAAAACGTAGGCTAAAATTTGTCATGCTGCTAACCCAGCTGCTTTACTGGAACGCTTGCTGATTTTAGATGCCAGACATACTTTTTTAGTCTTCTTTTCATCTCAAGTCTTTATTTCAATTATGTATTTGATCATTTACATCTCGGCAAAGATTTCTGTAAAAGCAACAAAATTTATGCCAATGTCTTTTCTCTAAACTGGAGGAGGAAATGGCAATCCACCCCAGTATTGTCAGAAATATCCCATGGACAGAGGAGCTTTGTGGGCTACAATCCATGGGGGTCACAGAGTCAGACACGACTGAGCATGCACAGATGCACTTCTTTCTAACCATTCCCTAGAAAATGGCCAGATCCTAGTTCAAATCCTGGTCCCACTTCTAACTATTTTTGTGACCATGGACTAAACAACCTTTCCCAGCCTTGGTTTTATTATCTCTGAAATGAGGATGATATCCACCTCAAAAAATTGTGAGAATTAAATAATTTTTATAAAGTACCTACTACATGCTTGACACATAGTAGGCACTCAATAATCGATAATGCCTTCTTTCCCTACTTCCCCATCCAAAATTACCTTTCTGTGGTTTTCTATGATCAATTTAGCCTCACAGGTTCAGTTCAGTTCAGTCGCTCAGTTGTGTCCGACTCTTTGCGACCCCATGAATCGCAATACACCAGGCCTCCCTGTCCATCACCAACTCCTGGAGTTCATCCAGACTCACATCCATTGAGTCAGTGATGCCATCCAGCCATCTCATCCTCTGTCCTCCCCTTCTCCTCCTGCCCCCAATCCCTCCCAGCATCAGAGTCTTTTCCAATGAGTCAACTCTTCGCATGAGGTGGCCAAAGTACTGGAGTTTCAGCTTCAGCATCATTCCCTCCAAAGAAATCCCAGGGCTGATCTCCTTCAGAATGGACTGGTTGGATCTCCTTGCAGTCCAAGGGACTTTCAAAAGTCTTCTCCAACACCACAGTTCAAAAGCATCAATTCTTCAGTGCTCAGCTTTCTTCACAGTCCAACTCTCACAGCCATACATGACCACAGGAAAAACCATAGCCTTGACTAGACAAACCTTTGTTGGCAAAGTAATGTCTTTGCTTTTCAATATGCTATCTAGGTTGGTCATAACTTTCCTTCCAAGGAGTAAGCGTCTTTTAATTTCATGGCTGCAGTCACCATCTGCAGTGATTTTGGAGCCCAAAAAAATAAAGTCTGACACTGTTTCCACTGTTTCCCCATCTATTTCCCATGAAGTAATGGGACCAGATGCCATGATCTTCATTTTCTGAATGTTGAGCTTTAAGCCAACTTTTTCACTCTCCTCTTTCACTTTCATCAAGAGGCTTTTTCATTCCTCTTCACTTTCTGCCATAAGGGTGGTGTCATCTGCATATCTGAGTTTATTGATATTTCTCCCGGCAATCTTGATTCCAGCTGGTGCTTCTTCCAGTCCAGAGTTTTTCATGATGTCCTCTGCATATAAGTTAAATAAGCAGGGTGACAATATACAGCCTTGACATACTCCTTTTCCTATTTGTAACTAGTCTGTTGTTCCATGTCCAGTTCTAACTGTTGCTTCCTGACCTGCATACAGATTTCTCAAGAGGCAGGTCAGGTAGTCTGGTATTCCCATCTCTTTCAGAATTTTCCACAGTTTATTGTGATCCACACAGTCAAAGGCTTTGGCATAGTCAATAAAGCAGAAATAGATGTTTTTCTGGAACTCTCTTGCTTTTTCGATGATCCAGCGGATGTTGGCAATTTGATCTCTGGTTCCTCTGCCTTTTCTAAAACCAGCTTGAACATCAGGAAGTTCACGGTTCACATATTGCTGAAGCCTGGCTTGGAGAATTTTGAGCATTACTTTATTAGCATGTGAGATGAGTGCAATTGTGGGGTAGTTTGAGCATTCTTTGGCATTGCCTTTCTAGCCTCACAGGTTAGCAGCTGGTTATCATGTAGCAGAGTCTCAAATTTAACATACTGTTACTCACGCATGAAAAGAAGTATAGTTTCTTTATTTTGGACTAATCTAATCTTTTTCATGATCCTCCAACCTAAAGGAACCAGAGATTAAATTTTTTTTTTTAATGTTTAAATTTAATTAATTTTAATTTTATTTTTGCAGGCACTGGGTCTTCGTTGCACAGACTTTTCTCCAGTTGTGGCAAGCAGGGTCTACTCTCCAGTTGCAGTGCGTGAGTTTCTCACTGTGGTGGCTTCTCTTGTTGAGGAGCACAGGCTTTAGGGCGCTCAGGCTTCAGTAGTTGTGGCACAGGAGCTTAGTTGCCCCGAGGCATGTGGAATCTTCCCTGACTAGGAATCGAACCAGTGTCCCCTGCATTTCAAGGAAGATTCTTTACCACAGACCACAAGGGAAACCCAGCAAGTGGAATTTCTACCCTGGGATTCACTCCAAACTCATCTCGTCCAGCAGAGTCTGCAACCTTGTCACTGATGTTTTGTGTCCTCTTCCCTCTCCTCAAGAATTTATCCTCTCTGGAAGGACTTCTGTATCTTCTTTACCAGGAGGAGCTTTCTTATCATCCATACTCTGCTTAGCCTTAATGGCAGATGGGGCATAAGAAGAGTAGGAGAGTAAATGGTTTATTGTTAAGAAAGCATAAATCAGGAGTCATTGCAACATTATTACACCTGTTACAATTGCTTAGTGTAGGATGGCAAGTGTATAGTGCTCCAATATTAGATGTACTACAGACAATCATGCCCTTTCTCCCTGATCCTGGACATGCCTCAGGGCTATTCAAAGCCACACCCCATTGACTAGCTGCTGCTGCTAAGTCGCTTCAGTCGTGTCTGACTCTGTGCGACCCCATAGATGGAAGCCCACCAGACTCCCCTGTCCCTGGGATTCTCCAGGCAAGAACACTGGAGTGGGTTGCCATTTCCTTCTCCAATGCATAAAAGTGAAAAGTGAAAGGGAAGCCACTCAGTTGTGTCCGACTCTCAGCGACCCCATGGACTACAGCCTACCAGGCTCCTCCATCCATGGGATTTTCCAGGCAAGAGTACTGGAGTGGGGTGCCATTGCCTTCTCCACATTGACTGGCAATGGCATACAAAATGATACATTTATCGGCTTATGTTGTTAAACTTCCTGAAGAATTTGCATTTTTAAGTGGGGCTCTTGGACTCCAAAAACCTTAAAGTGAAAGTTGTTTAGTCAAGTCCAACTCTTTGCAACCCCATGGGCTGTACAGTCCATGGAATTCTCCAGGCCAGAATACTAGAGTGGGTAGCCTTTTCCTTCTCCAGGGGATCTTCCCAACCCAGGGATCGAACCCAGGTATCCCGCATTGTAGGTGAATTCTTTACCAGCTGAGCCACAAGGGAAGCCCGAAAAACCTTAAACCATAGAATAAATAATCAGTGGCAGAAGTTCACACCCAGTATCCAGCAGTAGAATAGAGGTTTCTGGACTCAGTGGACCTTCCAACACTCTTAACTGGTGTTCGGATTGACTCCACATGTTGAGAAAGTACATTTTCCGTGTGTGCAGCTCACCATTCTGTTCTGCCCCCAAAGCAATGACAATCATTCCTAAGGGCTGACCCCCCATTCTCTCCCGGCTTCCACTCTGTAGCCCTCAAGTGTTTCCTGTGTGAAGTGGTCCCGGGAATGTTAAGTTTCATCCCTGCTCACCGCATCCTTCTTTACCCCAGGGCTGTCATGAGCTGCTTGCATCCTAGGGCATTATGAGCTGCTAATGCCTATTGTGCTCTCTTACTCATTCCTCCCTGCCGTGGTTGGATCAGTTGTATGTGACATTCTTGATGTCAGAGTGAGCTTTTCCTCTGTGATGGCCAGTGCCCTGCTTTTGCTCCTACCTCTGGCTGAAATATAACAGTGTTTATGTTGGGGAATAAAATTATGGGTGATTTAAATCTTCATGTTTTATTTTCTAAATCTTTTATATTTCTACCTCTGGACAAGCTTCTCAGCAATAATGATCCCTAAAGAGGATGGATGAGAGAAAGTAGATGGACTGGTAGAAATATTTACTACCATAAAAACGATTTGGTAAAATCATGGTGGTTCAGGTAAAGAATCTGTCTGCAATGCAGGAGACCTGGGTTTGATTCCTGGGTCAGGAAGATCCCCTGGAGAAGGGAATGGCAACCTACTACAATATTCTTGCCGGGAGAATTCCACAGACAGAGGAGCCTGGCGGGCTACAGTCCGTAGGGTTGCAAAGAGTTGGATACAACTGAGTGACTAAGACACACCCATACACGCATCTTACCGACAGGTGGATTTTTTTTTTTTTTTTTTTTTAACAAGTTTTGCTTATAAGCGTGGTTTCAGAACTCTGGCTGTGCCTAGAAGCTCACCCTGCTGGTCATGGGTAGGAACTGGGTCCTTTTCTCCTCCCTGTTCCCTGGCATCTAACCAGGACCTGGCCCGGCTTCAATAAATGATGGTTGTATTGACTTTGAAATGAATTCCCTGCTTTGTGAACCTGGCAACCAACCTGATCTTTGGACCATTTTTTTTTTTTTAAACAGGAGAAGCACTTAAAGTGCTGCCTGAACTTGAAGAGTTGAATTTGTCCTGGAACAGTAAAGTGGGAGGAAACTTGCCTCTGATCCTCCAGACGTTGCAACAAGGGAGGAAGATACAAACACTTGAGCTCGTGGACTGTACCCTCACATCAGAAGATGGGGTGTTTGTAGGTAAGTAGAATTTGGTAGAGTCCTTCCCAGGGAAAATGTGAAGATGCCCATAACTGGAGAGCTTGGGAGCTGATATGGCCATGTTTCCTCTCACCCTGAATTGAAAAAGTAGCTCACTATATCCCAGGTCACATGAAGATGTAACACTCCCCCCACCCCACCCCCACCCACCCCAACCTTCATACCCACATCTGTTTTTTTGGCTGTGCTGGGTCTTCATTGCTGCAAGTGAGCTTTCTCTAGTTGCAGTAAGTGGGGCCACTCTTTTTGCAGAGCACTGGTTCTAGGGTGCATGGGCTCAGTAGTTATAGCTTGTGGGCTCCAGAGCACCGGCTTTAGTATTAATAGTTGCAGCTTGCAAGCCTAGTTGCCCCATGACATATGAAATCTTCCCAGACCAGGGATGGAACTCGTGTCCCCTGCATTGCTGACAGAGTCTTAACCACTGGACCACCAGAGAAGTCCCACACCCTGCATCTTTACTGAGTTGTTCTTTGGATTTCTTTCCTTCCAGGTCAGTTGCTACCTAGACTGCAAAACCCTGAAGTACTCGATCTTTCTATTAACAGAAACATTGGTGGCAGTCTCAATAGTATTGCTCATGGACTAAAAAGTACTTCAAACCTGAAAGTCTTGAAGTTACATTCATGTGGATTGTCACAAAAGAGTGTCAAGCTACTAGGTGAGTTAGCAATGACTGAAGCTTCTATATAATTTTATTTTATGTTCAATTTTTTAAGCTGTTAGGAAATATAACAAACTAGAAACAGAGGTTAGGTTGGGGAACGAGATCATGGGTAATTTAAATCTTCAAGTTTTATTGATTTTCCACGTCTTTTACAGTGAGTATGTATTTTTACAATTACAAAACTAAATGGCCAGCTCCGAAAAGGCCAGGGTATTTTAGATTTGAGAGAGACAGTGAGCAAAATAAAAGTGTGCTACTAAAGCTCTCCATTTCTCTCTTACTTTTGAAAGTGCCAGCATTATTTTATGCTTAGTAGTAGGAAGGAATTGGTGCTGATAAAAACAACTTCAGTGACATCTGTAGTTAAAATTTACTCTGCTATATAGAGTACCCACATTACATGAGAATACGAAGTGAAATGTATTTTTATCCTTGCATCTTCTAGAGCCTGTCCTATCCTTCTCCTTGGCAGTTTAAGTCTAGAATGCTGCTAATGTACCAATGCTCAAGGATAGTACAGGAAGAGCCATTAGTTGCAGAAATCTGAGCAAAAGCACTAGCAATCAATGCAGGTCATAGGGAGAGTGTTTGAAGCCATTGTCAGGTCCAAAGCGGTTAGTGGTGCAAAGCAGACAGTTATCCCTCCATTTGGGCTTTTGTCATCACAGTGTATGTATTTTCTTAGTCTCGCTTCTCCATGCCTGCCCCCTGCCCTGCTCCACTCCTGCTGCCTGTCCTGTAATATGTCAGAGTGGGATTTTGACCTTCTTTGTAGATGCTGCCTTTAGATACTTGTGTGAGCTGAGGACACTAGACCTTTCCTGCAACAAGGAGTTGGGTGGAGGGTTTGAAGACATCACAGGGCTGGCCACGCTGGAGCCTGGAGGGGCTGGATGTCCGCCAGTGCTCGCTGACGGCTGACGACGTGTTGTCCCTGAGCGGGTAGGTGCTGCAGAGCTGAGGGAGGGCTCTCAGAGCCTTGGCATATGTTTGAAGTGAAGTGAAGTCGCTCAGTCGTGTCCGACTCTTTGCGACCCCATGGACTGTAGCCTACCAGGCTCCTCCGTCCGTGGGATTTTCCAGGCAAGAGTACTGGTGTGGGTTGCCATTTGGGAAACTGGCAAATCTGAGATGTACTGTTTATGAAGTTACTGGGAGGATCACATCATAAAAGTTCTGTGAATGTCCCAATATAGTATTTGGCAAATATTAGGTGCCCAATAAATGTTGTTGTTCAGTTGCTAAGTCATGTCCGACTCTTTGCGACCCCATGGACTGCAGCAGGCCAGGCTTCCCTGTCCTTCACCATCTCCTGGAGTTTGTTCAGTTGGTGAATGTTAGTGAATCTAAACTCCTATACACATCTGTGAAGGATAGATGTGGCACTCGAGGAAGAAATCTGAATTCCTGTGGCTGTTTAGAAATGAACCTGTTAATGTCACAAAGCATATTACAAAGAAGGATGTAGAGGGAAAGCCAAAACGAAGGGTGTTGAGGCACTCTCTCTCACAAGTTATGCCAAGGCACTTAGATAAGATGAAGTTACAAAAAGTCCATGGACAGTGCATAATTACAGTTTTAGGTCAGTCACTACCTTTACTTTCCTACCACAGATACAGTCCTGTAACAGGCAACATATATGCAATTTCCCCTAACAAACAGCAAGCATAGCCATAGAGATGAAGGGTTTTATTCCATCTGCAGCCACAATAAACCTTCAGGATATACCCTGAATCTGACCATGGCTCACTGTTTAGACCTCTACCTCCTGCTCCAGCCCACTGTCAGTTCATGCCTAGATTACTGCAAGAGTCTAGATGGCTTTCCTGCTCCTCTGACTCTGACTGCATTCTCTATTTCTTTCCCCCGTCAACTTCTCCAACTACACTGTGCTGACTCCCACGCACACCAGCCATGCTCTGCTTTCTCTCTGAACTATGGGCTCCTCCTAGGTAGGGATGGCTTTCTTCAGTATCTCTCTATTGCTTGTGCACAAGGTCTGGCATGTAGTTGGCACCCAGCAAATGCTTGTTGAATGTATGACTGAATGAATCAATCAATAAAGAACGAGAAAAAGAAATTTTTGTCATTTTTCATACAATTGGGGGAAGAAAACAGCAAAATAGGTCTTTGGGTCTAATATCAATTTTTTTAGCCCTGCTAATTTGTTTCTTAGATGCTTATCCTTCAATTTGGGAAAATGAGATGAGTTCGAGTCTTTCATGAAGATTTAAAAATAGTAAACAATACCTTTTTGAGCTTCAAATGGAGAGTGTGATGGGATCAGCATCTCTTTTACTTATGAGTGTCATACCTGTGGAGACACTCCTGAATTATCAGTCCATCGGATTCCAAATAGTGAATTTCCCCTGCTACAACTGAATAACACAAAACCTCACATCTCATCCTGCTGCTCGGATGAAGATTAAAGTGCTAGAGGACTTGAATTGTCACCGCTAGTGCAATGGAGAGATTAGCCTCTATTATCTGGATTCACAGCCACCAACAGGAGTAAATGGCCCCAGAAAGGTAATGGTTATTTAGTAAGAATTTCATGGTCCTCCTGCTTAATTTTAAAAAGGCAGAATTGCAAATACATCCTGTTTTCTACCTTGTGATGTTAAAGAATTGAATGGTTCTTTTATCTGACCATCTCAATGGCTTCAAAGAAAGGGAATTATGGATCACTTAGCCAATGATATCTGATTAATCATCTAATTGTTCGATGCCCTGTGCTGCAGGCTAAGGGCAATTCAGAGTCAGGAGCTTCAGTTTGGAAGGGGGCAGAAATAAACCAAATACATGGTGGAGATCCCCTGGAGAAGGAAATGGCAACCCACTTCAGTTTTCTTGCCTGGGAAATCTCATGAACAGAGGAGCCTGGCGGGCTACAGTTCATGGAGTCACAGAGTCAGATGCAACTGAAGTGACTTGGTACACATGGTGAATACAACGTGCTGTGGGCATCAGATGAGGGAGAGATGGTTGCATCTATGGGATCACAAGTACCTGCCCTCTTTTTTCCTTTCCTTCCCTTCCTTTCTCCTGTCCTTCTCTCCTTCCACTAATGTTTGTGCCTCAGATTTCCAGACTCTGATGCACATTCTGGGCAGGAAGCAGCCGCTGCACAGAGTTCACCTTCAGTGAGGGAGGGCGGAAGATTTGCATATGAACAATAGATACACAAACAAGTCACGTAATAGGGGTGGTGGGAGGAAAAGAGAATAGGATGATGTAATTGTGACCACAGGGTTCCTGTGGCTTTGGTGGCCCTGGAAGGCTCTGAGGAGGTGAGTCAGCCCCACAGGGGTCCCAGGAAACTCTATTTCCCACACTGGGAAGAACTAGGGCAAAGGCCTGAAAGAACAAAAAGCAGCAGAAAGACAGGGAAACAGGGGTCCCTCTTGGCACAGCAGGGGCCCTCAGGACCCCACTCTGGTGCTGTTACCAACAGACATCTGGTTATTATTATTTTTTTTAACCAATGTACATACCTTAATTTAAAAAAAAATGTAGCCACATGTGGGATCTTAGTTCCCCAACCCGGATTGAACCAGGGCCCCCTGCATTGGAAGCGTGCAGTCCCGACTACTGGGCTGCCAGGGAAGTCCCAACAGACATCTGTTCTAATTGCTTGATTTCATTGCCTTCCTAGTACTTCTGACTTATATTCTGAGGAAAGAATGATCATATCAAACATTCACTGAGCAGTTAATGTGAGCTGGGCACTGTACCAGGCACTTTATTTATACCAAGTCATTTTATCTTCCCGTTGTCTCTATGGAGTAGTTATTGTTCTTATTATCATCGAGAAAACTGAGGCTCAGAGAAGTTAAGCAATTTACCCGAAGTCACACGGTTCTTTAGCAACAAACAGGATGAGAACCCAGTTTCCTCTGTCTCCGAAGTCTTTGCTCTTTACTTCCAGCCTGGAGAGAGGCTTAGAGAAGAGCACAAGCTGCATGCTGGGGAAAGTGGCTGGCGTGTGTGGTGAGGAATGGTGTGTAAGGAAGGGCAGGGGTCACATAGGCAAGAGCCATGCTTGTTGATCAAGAAGACTGTGGCACTTCCCGAGACCCTTTGTGAGATGCTGCCTAAGCCATGTCACCCCTGATGTTTTAACAGCTCAGGTTATCCCTTTACTCTCAAGTCTTCAAGAATTGGATTTATCTGCCAACAAAGAGATGGGCAGCTATTCTGAAAACCTACTCAGCAGGCTCCGATTTTTACCAGCGTTGAAGTCATTGATAATCAGCAACTGTGCTTTGGAGAGTAAGACTTTTACTGCCCTGGGTAAGCGATTCTCTGGGTACCTGCAGACACTGGCACAGTAACACCCGAAAGGGAGACCTCTGTTTCCCTCCAAGTGAATTTCATTCCAAGACTCAGCCATAGGCACATTGAAGTATCAATCCGTCTTCTTTTCAAGAAATACGCTCTTTTAAAAGTGACTTTCAAGGCCACACGGATGATTTCTGGCTTTTGCAAATTTAACCTTTAACATTTAAAGTGTGCAGAGTTGACCCTTTGTATCCAGGGGTTCCAAATCCGTGGATTCAACCAACAGCAGGTCAACAATAATTTGGAAAAAATTTCTGGAAAAAAAATTTTCAGAAAGCTCCAAAAAGCAAAACTTGAATTTGCCTCATTCAGGCAACTATTTATATAGATAGAATTTATATTGTGTTAGGTATTATATAGGTGGTGCTAGTAGTAAAGAACCCACCAGCCAATGCAGGAGATATAAGAGTTTCGAGTTCAATCCCTGGGTTGGGAAGATACCCTGCAGGAGGTCATGGCAACCCACTCCAGTATTCTTGCCTGGAGAATCCCACGGACAGAGGAGCCTGGTGGGCTACAATCCATAGGGTTGAAAAGAGTTGAACACAACTGAAGCGACTTAGCACAGCACAGAGATGATTTAAAGTATATATATGGGAGGGTGTGCATATATTATGTGCAAATACTATGCCCACGTTACATAAGGGACTTCAGTATGGATGGGTTCTGGAAACAATATCCCTGTCTATACTGAGGGATGGCTGTATAACCAACTTTGGAGGTTCACATTTGTAGTACCTTGTAATTTCACTGAGGTCAATATAAATTGGGATTGCTGTGAGTCTGATGGGCCATCAGAAGGCATAACTCTTTTCAATTATAGCTACACAATCAAAAAATCATAATCAAGTAGATATTACACTAAATTGCATCATGTGACATGAATCTATAGATAGTCCCTGACTTACAACAGTTTAACTTAAGAGTTTTTGACTTTAAGATGATGTAAGGGCTTCTCTTGGAGAAGGCAATGGCACCCCACTCCAGTACTCTTGCCTGGAAAATCCAATGGACATAGGAGCCTGGTGGGCTGCAGTCCATGGGGTCGCACAGAGTCAGACATGACTGAAGCGACTTAGCAGCAGCAGCAGCAGCAGCAGCAGCAAGGGCTTCTCTGGTAGCTCAGCTGGTAAAAAATCCGCCTACAATGTGTGACACCTGGGTTTCATCTCTGGGTTGGGAAGATACCCTAGAGAAGGGAACAGTTACCCACTCCAGTAATCTAGCCTGGAGAATTCCATGGACTACATAGTTTATGGGGTTGCAAAGAGTTAGACATGACTGAGTGACTTTTACTTTCTAAAAGCAATATACATTCAGTAAAAATCACACTTAGAAAATTTTGATCTTCCCCTGGGCTAGTGATACATAATGTGGTATGATACTCTCTCATGTCATCATAAAGGCAAACTTAACAACCACTCTATACCCAGACAGCTCTGTTTTTCACTTTCAGTATAATAGTCGATAAAGTATATGAAATATCTAACACGTAAGTATAAAATAGGGTTTGTGTAAAATGATTTTGCCCAACTGTGGATGAATATAAGTGTTCTGAGAATGTTTAGGTAGGTTGTGTGCATGTTTGCTAAGTCACTTCAGTTCTGTCCAACTCTTTGCAACCCCATGGACTGTTGTAGCCCACCAGGTTAGGCAAAGCTATACTGATGACCTAGGTGTATTAAATTCATTTTTTACTTAAGATATTTTCAACTTATCAGGATGCTGCTGCTGCTGCTGCTAAGTCGCTTTAGTCGTGTCTGACTCTGTGCGACCCCATAGATGAAAGCCAACCAGGCTCCGCCGTCCCTGGGATTCTCCAGGCAAGAACACTGGAGTGGGTTGCCATTTCCTTCTCCAATGCAGGAAAGTGAAAAGTGAAAGTGAAGTCACTCAGTCGTGTCCGACTCTTAGCGACCCCATTGACTGCAGCCTACCAGGCTTCGCCATCCATGGGATTTTTCAGGCTAGAGTACTGGAGTGAGATGCCATTGCCTTCTCTGTATCAGGATGCAATCCCACCATAAGTCGAGAAAGATCTGTTTTATTCCATTTGAATTAAGAAGTAAACCAACAATAAAAAAGAAGTAAATCAAGTAAATATACACATATTTCTCTATATCATTTTTAGAAGAAAAAGTTCAATTTCTTATTGATAGGTCTCTATCATATGAGTGGGAGAGGTGTTCTTATTAGATATTATAAAAAGAATATATATCTACCCCTCAAACATTTTTTAGAAAGAAAATATAAAATGTAATTAATGACTATACCTTGTGAATAAGTTGCTCTGGTTAGTTTTAATGTTAGGGGAAACTGGGAACTATGCAGAAAATCTTTCAATTTCCTTTAAACATCTTTCCAAGATACACTATTTCTTCCTTGTTTCTGTAACTGCAGTTAAGTAAACACAATACATTTTGGTGTTTCAGAGTTCTAGGAAGGTGTGGCCTTGTCTCAGTTTCAGAAGCCAGTGGGATATGTAAAACCAGGACACACTCTGGAAATATTGACTAGATGAGAAAACTGTTTATCTCTTTCTCCTTCTTAAACGTGAGATGAAGGAGAGAAATGCCAGTTGATAGTGAATTAACCATTTAACCAAGTTTTACTTTTCTAAAGTTTCCAAATTTCTTCCAAATGAAAATAGAAAACATAAATTGAATCCATGGATTTCAGGCAGGAGAAACAAGGAATTGTGGAGGGTACTGCCCACACCCAGAAATGATGTCCCTCTTTCACCCAGTTCAATCCAAAGACTGCTGGATCTCAGGACGCCCCTAGTGGTCCCTGGGCTAAGATTCCACACTCCAATGCAGGGCACCCAGGGTCGATCCCTACTCAGGAACTAGATCCCACATGCTGCAACTAAGATGTCTCTGAAAGTGAAAGTGCTAGTTGCTCAGTCATGTCTGACTCTTTGTGACCCCATGGACATAGCTCACTAGGTTCCTCTGTCCCTGGGGATTCTCCAGGCAAGAACACTGGAGTGGGTCTTCCAGGGGATCTTCTCAACCCAGGGATAGAACCCAGGTCTCCCACATTGCAGGAGGTTTCTTTACCATCTGAGCCACCAGGGAAGCCCACAACTGTCTTAACTCAGTGATAATATGTTGCCTTAGCCTAGGTTGCTCAAGTTCAAAGTTTATGACCTCTAAGGAAGTCTAAGTTATTACTATTCTTATCGCTGTCAATTTCAGCTGAAGCCTCCATTCACCTCCCTGCTCTGAAAATAGTCAACCTTTCTTGGAATACGTGTATTGGCGGTAACCTGAAGCTGCTCCTGGAGACATTAAAGCTTTCAATGTCTCTTCAAGTGCTGAGGCTGAGCAGCTGTTCCCTGGTGACAGAGGACATGGCTCTCTTGGGTTTGTATCTTCTGGTTCCAAAGCTGTCCTGACACTCAGAGCCCAGTGTGCCTGCCCTGCCAGCCTGGGGGAAGGGAGGCAGAGGAGGCAAGGAGGCCTGTGCACATTCTCTGCTCCCTGACATCTGCTTGGGAGAAAGCTGGTTTGTGCTCAGTCACTGCAGTCATGCCCAACTGCTTGCAACCCCATGGACTGTAGTCCAACAGGCTCCTCTGTCCACGGCATTCTCCAGCAAGAACACTGCAGTGGGTCGACATGCTCTCCTGCAGGGGATCTTCCCAACCCAGGGATCGAAACTGCATCTCCTGTATCTGCTGCATTGCAGGTAGATTCTTTACCCACTGAGCCACCTGGGAAGCCCTAAAATAGACACTGCTGCTGCTAAGTCACTTCAGTTGTGTCCGACTCTGTGTGACCCCATAGACGGCAGCCCACCAGGCTCCCCCATCCCTGGGATTCTCCAGGCAAGAACACTAGAGTGGGTTGCCATTTCCTTCTCCAATGCATGAATGTGAAAAGTGAAAGTGAAGTTGCTCAGTTGTGTTTGACTCTTAGCGACCCCATGGACTGCAGCCTATCAGGCTCCTCCGTCCATGGGATTTTCCAGGCAAGAGTACTGGAGTGGGGTGCCATTGCCTTCTCCGAAAATAGACACAGGCAATTCTAAAACCAAATACACAGTAGAGACTGGTTCATAAAATGAGATGGAGGAATTCCTTGTGGTCCAATGATTAGGACTTCATGCTTTCACCTCTGAGTGTGCAGGTTCTATTCCTAGTTGGGGAACTAAGATCCTGCAAGCCACCAGGTGCAGCCAACCATTAAAAAAAAGAAAAAGGAGATAGATACAGATATGGTGGTGGAAGAAGGGTTATCTGACATAGGATAGAAAGTTGGAACCGGATGTGGACGGGCAAGGCTCCTTGTCCTTGGGAGGGCTGTGCATGTGTGGATTTTGTTTACGCCTATTCCTGGCTTTGCTCAGCTGGGTGTAGTTTTTTCTGTTCACCTGGTGTTTCCTGTGGATGAATTATGTGTAAGCAAACAAGAAATTCGTGTTACGTCCACACTGTTCTCTGATATTTCAATCTAGTTGGAATAAATACGTGTTTTCAAAACAAGTGTTATGGCCAAACACTGTAATTAGAAGATGGGGACAAATCACTGTGATTTTATTTTGGATTTCCCTAATGACTAATGGGAGAAGGCGATGGCACCCCACCCCAGTACTCTTGCCTGGAAAATCCCATGGACGGAGGAGCCTGCTAGGCTGCAGTCCATGGGCCGGCTAAGAATCGGACACGACTGAGCGCCTTCACTTTCACTTTTCACTTTTCACTTTCATGCATTGGAGGAGGAAATGGCAACCCACTCCAGTCTTCTTGCCTGGAGAATCCCAGGGACAGTGGAGCCTGGTGGGCTTCCGTCTATGGGGTCACACAGAGTCGGACACGACTGACGCAACTTAGCAGCAGCGGCAGCAATGACTAATGAGGCCTTCCCACGTGGTGCTAGTGGTAAAGAATCTGCCTGCCAATGCAGGAGACACAAGAAACGTGTGTTCAGTCCCTGGGTCGGGAAAATCCCTTGGAGAAGGAAATGGCAACCCACTCCAGTATTCTTTCCTGGAGAATCCCATGGACAGAGGAATCTGGCAGGCTACAGTCCATGGGGTTGCAAACTGGTCAATTGATTTTTGACAAAAATGCAAAAGCAATTCAGTAAGTCTTTTCAACTAACAGTGCTTGATTAACTGAGCTATCATACACAAAAATACTAACTTCAGCCTATATCTCACAACTTGGACAAAAATAACTCAAAATGGATAAGCAAAATGTAACTGTAAAACCTTTAGAATAAAATCTAGGAAAAATACTTGGGAACTTGAGTTTTGCAAAAAGTTTTTAAGATATAACACAGAAAGCTCTGCCCACCAAATTAGCAAATTGATAAATAGATCTTTATCAAAACTGTGAGTTATGCTATGAAAAAGATACTGTTAAGGGGGGGTGAGAGGAAAATGTAGGTAAGTTCTTTACCACTGAGCCGCCAGGGAAGCCTCCATTGGTCTATGCATCTATTCTTTTACCAATTTCATACTGTCTTGGTTACTAAAGCTTTAGAGTAAGCCTTGATGGGAATGGAGCATCCTGCTTGGTCTGGAAACCATGATGTGTGGCAAATGATTGAAGGGCCAGGGCATGTTTAGTCCTAACAGGGGGACATTGAGGGGACCTGTTGTCCAACACTGCATGGTTGGCACGTGGTGGGAGCTGAGATTCCCAGCAGATAGGCAGTGGCAAGGTCAGATGGGACCCAGAGGCATGGCTTCCTCCAGCTGAGAGCTGCTTCCCTCTGCTGGGGCAGCCTGAAAGGGGCCTAAGGCAGAATTGGGCTGGTCCCCCTTAGAGAGGCTGTGAGAGGGATTCTTCTCTGATCATCCATCTAGAGGTTGAATGAGGAGCCCTCCAGGGTCCCTTCCAGCTCTGAGATTCTGCCCATCTCATCTCTGTAACCCATTCCTGCTTTTGGCTGAAAAGGGAAGCACATGTCTGCTCTGGCTGTCTCTCCTTGCTCCTTTTCTTAGCTTCCTCATTAACTATTATTTATTAAGAGCCATTTTAGGTAGCACTGTGATACTACCTAATGTGTGCTATTCAAAGGAAAAATTGGCCCATGTGTGAAAGGTTCTAATTGACCCATGAATTAGAAATTATCCAAGTATATTTTGTCCATGGAAAGTACTCAAATAACTGTTGAATAAAAAAATGAATAAATAAACAATGAATAATGAAACAGCATTAAACAGCAAGAAGCCTATTCACAAATGATCCTGAGTTAAAGCCAGTGAGCAGTCACTCCTCACATTTAATTAGAGAAAGTCTGCAGCAAGAGCTGGGGCTCCAGGAGAGCAGAGAGCATGAACTCAACCAGAAAAGACATTCTTTGGGTTGGAATTTGGAAGGAGAAAAAAATCCATTTTCAAGCTGTACATGGAATGCAGAGAGGTGTTACCAGAGTAATTTTAAATGCCCTGAAAAAAAAACTGCTAGCTAATAACATTCTATTACTTAGTGCCACTCTTATTACAAATCCTGGAGCCAGTGTGTTGTGTTATTGGAAGTGGGAAACAGTTGCACTAGAAAGTGTTCTTGGCTTTTAGCAGAGTGATTTTGTTTTTCAGCATCGGTAATTCAGACAGGTCACCTGGCCAGGCTGCAGAAGCTGGACCTGAGTTATAACGACAGCATCTGTGAGGCAGGATGGACCATCTTCTGCCAAAACCTGTGGCTCCTCAAGGAATTAACTGAGCTGGATATCAGCCTTCGGCCATCAACTTTTAGGAAGTGCGGACAATGGTTTAGACACTTGATAAGTGCCGTGACCAAACTTCCCAAGATCACTGAGGTAGCAACGAAGAGGTGGCTTCTCCCAGCTTCACAGGAGGAGGAACTACAAGGCTTTGACCAAGATCACAGAAGCAGCATTCACTTTGACCATGGTGGGTTTCAGGAAGCTGACTTTCCAAGGCTCAACTAAGCTACACGTCACCCAAAGGAAGAAGAAAAGAACATGAATGAATCCTGGTGAAGTCAAAGGAATACCAGCTTCTGGGCTGTTTAATGTGATTTATGTTACAAGAGCTTTGTAAATATATGCCTAGGATAATCTAATATGAACATGCCTTTATGCTCTATTTTATGAAACAATGGTGACATTTTTCAATGGGTTTTCATTTGTTTGGATATATAGTTAGTTCACTTTCTATTTAGAAGGACTGACAAAATGTTTAGATTCCAGTAACGCATTTCCTTTTTTCTTTCCCTAGAATTTTCTGCCTCTTTTACTAAATGTTTTAAATATAAGGGTGTGTATTTATGTGAGTGTGTAAAATGTGAAAGGCACTAACTGTGGAACATTTTAATATTATCTTTATCATTATATGTGTCTCAATGTGGTCTGATGGAAATGTAATTTTCATCAGAAAGTATGCCCTTCAGTTGTTTATTGTTTTATGTTCTCTTGCCTTTTATCTCAGATACAAACCATGAATACAAATAACGGTCAATGACACACAGATCTTCATTAAAAGTAATCAAAAATTCAACACCCAGTAACAAAAACATACCTTGTTAAAGTAAAATATTTTGTTGCTAAAATAAACAAATTAACATATTATTAATATTTCTGAGCATTTCTTTGACATGGAATTTGCCTCATAAAATCTATTTAATTCATTAAAATTCCTGTGTTGCTGTCCGTGATTTGGGAAATTTCTGGTTTTCTCTTACTAGAGCATGAAATTCATTGCATGGCAGAGGGATCTGCTCACACATTTCTATTCTGATATATTCTAATCAGATTATGTTTTGCTTTTTTCTTGCTACACTAATAATTCACATTATAATCATTGCTTGAAGGACATGTTGAATTTGAAATCAATATTATTCCAAAAGAAAAAGTCATCAGGGTGAGGGGGTCTTGATTAGTATAAATGGGGATGTTTTAGGTAATAATTCTTCATTTCTCTGAATAAATGTTCGGAGCAACTTTATTCAAACCAGCCAAAAACTGGAAACAGAGAAACACCTTTCAATGGGTGAATGATGAGCAAACTATGCAATACCGCTCAGCAACCAGAAAGGATGAACTATTGTTACATGCACCACTTGGATGGGCTGGAAGTGAATTATGCAAAATAAAAAGGCCGGTCCCCAAATGTTACTTACTATGTGATTCCATTTATATGAGCCTCCTCAAATAACAAAACTACAGGTTAGGGGCTGGAAGAGAGAGAGGTGGTAGGTGGGACTGAGAGTAATAGCACAAGTGGTGATAGAACAATTCTGTATCTTGATCGTGGTGGTGGCTACACAAAAGCTACATGTAAGAAAATTGCACTGGACTACACACACACACACACACACACACACACACACACACACACACACACAAGTGACCAGTGCGTGTATAAGTGATGGAATCTGAACAAGCTCTGTGGATGGTACTTCCCATAGTCATGCAGGATGTCAGCACTGAGGAAGGGTGAAGGGTGCGTGGACCTTTCTGTACATTTCTTTGGAACGTCCTATGAATTGTTTCATAATTAAGAGTTTTTAAGGTAGACATGATAGTATAGTGAACCTCCATGTACCTATCACATGCTTTTACAATTACCAATTTATGGCTGATCTTGGTTCATTTTAGGGCTTCCCTGGTGGCTCAGACAGTAAAGAATCTGTCTGCAATGCAGGAGACCTGGGTTCGATCCCTGGGTAGGGAAGATCCTCTGGAGAAGGAAATGGCAACCCACTCCAGTATTTTGGCCTGGAAAATAATCCCACGGACAGAGGAGCTTGGTGGGCTACAGTCCATGGGGTCGTAAAGAGTCAGACATGACTGAGTGACTAAGCACACATATTGGTTCATTTGGATCATTTACACTTATCTCTCTCTGATATTATTCTGAAGCAATTCCCAGACATCAAAGCATTTTATCCATAAACATTTCAGTAAAAGAATCTTTATTTTTCTATGTAACTGTAACTCTGTGAGTAATTTTTGTATGATAGGCATCTAATTCCTAGAGATTTTGCCTTCTTAATCCACCAGGTTTCATTACCTCAATTCGTACATTTATAGGATTATTTATTTTTCTTTACAGGTTTTCCTTTTACATCTTTCTTTCCTTTCTTATCTTTTGGAGAATTCCTTCCCTTCTTTTGCAATTTTAGCAGTTCTTCAAATCTCCCAAGTCCTTTGCGTACCATCATTCCACGCCACCAAGCCTGAATCTGAAAATAAGAACAGCATCAGCTCACATCACAATGGACTGGGGACGGTTACAGCTCTTTGTTCTGGTATGCGATATGTGATTTTCAAAATACGGAGAATGGAATATAGCTAGAACTCTAAACCTTATCTTCTCTCTTTTTCAGTTGGCCAGTCATCCAGGCAAAGACCTTTTTTGAAGTATTTGGTGCTCTTACATGCCAGGCATGGTTCTAGGGAAACAGCAGTTGAATTATCAGTATCACTTAGTCGGTGGAGCTCACATTCCAGTGAGGGGAAAAGACGATAAACAAGAAACACATGACTGTATAATCTGACAGATGGTGACAAGTGCCACGGAGATAACAGTGCACAGCAAGGGGAATGGGTGTGCCTGTATTCTGCCTTCTCTCTTGTTCTGGGACCACCTGTGCTCCTACCTACAGGTAATCATCGCTTGTTCTTTTTTTTTAATTGAACTTATTTTATATTGGGGTATAGCCAATTACTATTTTGATAGTTATAGGTAAACAAAGAAGGGATTCAGCCAAACGAATACAAATATCCATTCTCCCCTAAATGCCCCCCTACCCAGGCTGCCACATAATACTGAGCAGAGTCCCCTGTGCTATACAGCCCTCACTTGTTCTTGAGATCTTCTTTCCTAATATCCACTCAGGAACATCCCTTCTCTAGTAGACTCTTCATACCTGCCAGTGGCTCCCCATTTCTCTCAGAATAAAACTCAAGTCCTGGTCTCTTGCCTTCTGAGACAGCCCATGCTTTCTCTGTGGAGTGTTTCTCCCAAGGTCCTTTTCACCTTTTGAGACCAAGAGCATTTTGTCTGTGGAATGTGTATATGTGTGTGCTCAGTCAGTTCAGTCCTGTCCAGCTCTTTGCAACCCCACGGACTGTAGCCCACGAGGCTCCTCTGTCCACGGGATTCTCCAGGCAGGAATACTGGAGTGGGTTGCTGTGTTCTTCTCCAGGGGATCTTCCCAACCCAGGGATTGAACCTGCATTTCCTGCATTGCAGGCAAATTCTTTACTGACTGAGCCACCAGGGAAGCCCATAAATGGACAAATCAATGAATTTGCATAAACTGACTACACTAGGGTAACCAGCACACAGATTGAGAGACAGAACACCACCAGAACCAAAGAAGACCTCAGTGTTACGTAACAACCTAAATGGGAAAAGAATTTGAAAAAGGATATTAACACATGTATATGTATAACTGAATCACTTTGCTGTAGACCTGAGATCAACACATTATTAATCAACTAGGCCCCAATATAAAATAAAAATTAAAAAAAAATAAAAAGAAGCAGCAGCTAACAGAGCAAGATCAGATGGAAGGAGACTAAATAGAGTAAGTGGCTACTTTCGTAGTCCAGTGAAATGGAAGAGCAGTCTGAACCCTACCAGGGTTTTCCTATCTAAATACATGTTTTGACCAAAAAATAAAATAAAATAAAATCCCTATAATACACACACACACACACTCACACACACACACACATACACACACACAACTTTTGGCAACCTCAGTTCTCCTTAGCTTGAACTTTTTTCCAATACCACTTAATCACTTTCTAACATATGATTATGTTAGAAACAACATAATCACTTTCTAACATCACTTAGAAATCACTTTCTAACATATATTATGTGTTACACTTCATGTTCTTACTCTCACCACATCAGGCTTTAAGCAATAGAGGACAGAAATATTTGCCCATTTTGTTCAGTAATGTATTTCCAGTGCCTAGAACGGTGCCAGGTACATAGTTGCAGCTCAGTAACTGTGTTGAATGAATGAATGAATGAGGTGGGTGGAGGTATGCTGTTTTATATAAGGGGGCTTGAGGACAGGTGTATGGATATTTGAAGAGACTGAACTAAGTGAGGGCCACAGTCTTGCCCACACCTGGGGGGAAGCACCTCTGGACAGAGAGGCAGAAGCACGCACGAGGCTTGAAGTAGAGCGAAAATGGGAAGGATGAGACGGAACCTGAAAGCAGCAGACCAGCTAAGGTGGTGACTTTCCAGGGCAGCAGCAGTGCCCAGGAGAGGGATTCTGGAAATTCACAAGGCTTTTTGCGTGTTAAGATTCAACAGAGTTCAATTGTGCACCCCTTACTTTGGTCCACAGAGACTTTCCAAGCTTGTGCAGGCTTGGATATGTTAGAAGCAACTCATTTCCAGAGCTTAAACTCTCATCCGTCCCCCTCCCTAAAATGTGTCTGACAAGGAACACAACTGCTGACCCTCCAGTCCCACCTCAAGTCCCACTGCCCCTTCACAACTCCCCATTTGGCAGCCCCTCATCCATTTGAATCTGACCAGGGTGGGTTGCCCAAGACTCCAAAAACCTTGGGGGCACTGAAAAAGGGATAATTCAAAACAGTTGTATTGATGTTGGCTCTAAGGACTGGATAACCAATCCTTTTATAAGAGAGGTGATTTCCAGCTCTTTGCCTTCAAGAAAATTGAAGTTGATTGGTCAGCTGAGAGCCTACTATCTAATTTCTGGGGGCTATATCTGGAAGGAATTCAGAGATGTGTGAAGCACTGCCATTTAAAGCAAAACAATACAGGCAAACAAATTTTTTCCATTCTTTTCCTTGTCAACTTATGAATTTGAACAAGCTTTCTCAGCATTTCTTCTGTAAAATAAAAAATAGGAATGGAACTGATGCCAAACCCTATTTCATTCTAGCAATAAGTAATATTTATGCAAGGACATATAAACTCTTAAAAGTCCTTTGGACTGCAAGGAGATCAAACCAGTTAATCCTAAAGGAAATAAACCCTGAATATTCACTGGAAGGACTGATGCTGAAGCTGAAGCTCCAATACTTTGGCCACCTGATGTGAAGAACTGACTCACTGGAAAAGACCCAGATGCTGGGAAAGACTGAAGGCGAAAGGAGAAGAGGACAGCAGAAGATGAGAAAGTTAGATAGCTTCACCAACTCAATGGACATGAATTTGAGCAAGCCCTCGGAGATAATAAAGGACAGGGAAGCCTGCCTTGCTGCAGTCCAGGGGGTCACAAAGAGGTGGACACAACTTAGTAATTGAACAACAACAATATATAAACTATGTGAAAAAAAATCTTTCCAAAAATCCTATATATCAAATAATTGAATATCAAAATTTATACCAGATTTTATATTGTTTTGGTCAATTTTATACTACTACTAATTGCACAAAGACTCAATCCAGAATGTTAAAATGCTATGATCATAGAAAAAAAGTTTAATTTACATAAAACTTTTGTAGCCTAGAAATATGAAAGGCGATCTGTAAATTATTTAGATTATATACACACACACACACACATATTAAGGTCAATTCTAAAGGGAAAGTAGAATGGAAATACATGTTCAAGAAGAAAAATAAATGACAAAATTTTTGCATGTCAAGTAAGAGTTTGTTCAAATATTTTGTAAATTGATGTTTACTGATATCAAAGTCAATCCTTTGCAATGACTAAACTTAATGACACAAAAAGGTCTAATCTCAATTTTAAAATGTGCAAGAGGGCACATTGTTCAAAATACTTCTAGGAAGTATCCTAAAAATGGTTAAGTAATTTCATTCTTCCAGTGTAGTCATCCCTGAGTATATACATACTAAAATTAATATTTCAATACAAACTACTTTTCTTTTGTATTACAGTTTGGGCATCATTTTGATTTATTAAAATTATGTTTATGGTAGTTTATGTTATCTATGAGTCTAATTTAAAAAGAGTAAGGGAAGTTTCACATAATATTTATTAGAGAAGGGAGGGTGTAAGGTCTGATTTGATTGAGGGCCATTGATAAAGAGTCTTACAAACCAAAGACTAATTTTTATTCGGGGTAAAATGGAGAGTTGTTGATTTCAGCAAAGTACAGCAAGATTTGACCTAGGTTTCAACAGCGTAGGTCTGACTGCTCAGTGGAAGAATATATGGTAGGGGAAGCAGGCAAGTAACAAGGGACACTAGTTGGAGGACTAATGCAGTCATCTGGGTGTGAGATGACGCAGGCCTGGACCAGCTGAACGGAGAATACTGAATACTGATTGTAGTGGACACATTCCTGGGCTCTGGGGTATCCTTATGTCTCCACTGGCTTAGTAGGCAATGAAGATCTTAACCCTTTGAAGCTATGTTGGTGGCAGAGCACAACTCTGGCCTCTAGACCTGTGCTCCACAGTGCTTTCATTTTTAACTTTTCAGGCTTATCTGACTGAGTTAACATAAGCCTTTCACTCCAGTGATTAGTCCAACAGTTTTAGATCATTTAGGGGTTTGAAGTTTTGGTTTCTTTTGCCTGTTTGTTGGCTTCTTATCTGACAAAGAGAAAAGGAACAGAAAAGACAAAAACATGCTAGGATTTTTGTTTAAAAATCTCTTGCTTAGGCCTGGGGATGTAAAAATATTCAATAAGTAAGAATCACAATTCTCAAAATGTAGATGTGCAAAGAGCAGCCCTATAGGATAATCTGTAAAGTTTAGCAATACCCTACTCCGAGCAACTGTGAATATGTTATTCAAAATCGTTGCTTATTTTACCTTTGTTGCCAATTCTTTCATATTTCTCCTTTCTCTAAGGTATTCCCACACAGCTTCAGTGCCTTTGGCACACACCGACATTGGGGGTTCTTCCATGGGGTTGCCCGTTAGTGTCAGAACTTCTAGATTCACTAGACTATCCAAATTCTCTGGAAGATAAGTGATCAAGTTGTCCTCGAACCGTAATTCTTTCAAAGCTGAAATTAATTTTTAAAAAATAATGTCTTAAAAACTAGCAAAATTAAAGCATGCATTGCTTAGTCCAAACACTTTGAAATGTGTATGTCCTGTTAGACCATGTAACAAAAAAATTTAATGTTTTATAACAACTCAGAGTTGTTGAAGTCAGTGTAAATAAGTGTTAGAGACAGGAAAATAGTAAATACTAAAAAATGTTGAGACTGTTCCATTCCTCCAGAGATTAAGGACAGAATCAGGAGATGACTAAGGAGTGTCGCAGATCCAACCCTGTGGCCATGCTTTTTTTTGAATTTATCTTTTGCTGCGCCGGGTTTTGGTTGCTGCATGTAGGCTTGCTCTTGTTGCAACAAGTGGGAGCTACACCCTAGCTGTGGGGCGTGGGCTTCTCTTTGCAGTGTCTTCTCTTGCTGCAGAGCACTGGCTGTAGGGAGCTTGGGTTTCAGTAGTTGTGGTACATGGGCCTACTTGCTTGTGGGATCTTCCCAGACCAGGAATTGATACCGTGACTCCTGCATCGATAGGTGGATTCTTAACCACTAGACCACTAGGGAAGTCCTGCTGCCAATCTTGGAATGGCCCATGAGTAGGCAACAGAATCCACTCATATTCCTTCATCTTTTTTTCATTAAAAAATAGTCACAGTTTTAAAATATATCTATAAACCTGAAGATTCAGCACAATATGGCAAATAAACATTTTTTAAAATCTGGTTCTAGGAGGATCTCAGCAAAAACCTGTTATTTTACAAACACAGAGTGGTTTAGCCTAGTGGAAAATCTTTGCATATTCAAATATGAATGATGTATGATTTTTCATGGCAATCAAATAGGTCCACCCCCCTCAGCCCCAACTGCCTTGCTAATATTATTACTCTGGGTCAATCCTTTTCCTTTCTCTCATAAGTGACTTAGTGATCTAATGCAAATTTACTACAGGATCCCCAAGCCCAAATTCTGGCAGATAATAGGTATTCAGTAAGTTCTGGTTCACGGTATAATGGCTATGAGGATGAATGCCAATCTTCAAAGCAGTTGATATTTTCTTTTCAATTCCCAATAAACTAACTGCCTTTGTGTGGCTTTTAGCTGTACCAATCAGGTACATCGCCTTCCCCATATCACCAACTAAGAAGCTCTGCAAGGAGATTACGGGGTAGGTCTAAACTCTCAACATTGAAAAGTGAAGTTGCTCAGTCATGTCTGACTCTTTGTGACCCCATGGACTGTAGCCTACCAGGCTCCTCCGTCCATGGGATTTTCCAGGCAGGAGTACTGGAGTGGGTAGCCATTTCCTTCTCCAGGGGATCTTTCCAACCCAGGGATTGAACCAAGGTCTCCTGCACTGTAGGCAGAAGCTTTTACCGTCTGAGCCACCAAAGAAGTCTCCTCAACATTCAGACTGATCTTTAGTAGTACAAGGATGCCTTCCATCATGGGAAATGCTAGTCAAACTCCACTGGGTTGTAGATCTACAAAGATTTCTCACCTTGTGCTTGGCAAATAGCATCTGGGAGTTGCTTAATTAGATTGCAGTGGCAATCAAGAATTTCCAAGTTAGGCATTGATCCCAAGGATACAGGCAGGTATTCGAGATGATTGTTCTCAATATACAGCTCTTTAAGATTCTGAATAACAGAAGAGTATGTTATCATACCATAATAAAAGAATTATGGTAACTAGAATCACCTATGAGTTCCCATGTTCTTTCAATGAGAATATTATTCATTAGGATTAAGGGGAAAACACATTTAAAGAATCATCAACAAAAAAAATATAATTATTCTTAGTTAAGCCATTAGTCATGGTTCCAGGTATGTAGGGAAAAGAGAACATGGGAATCTAGTGTTTATTTGTTTCACTATAACTTAATGCAGAAAAACAATTTGGATCATTTAAATACAAATATAATTTGTTCCCTTTTAATAGTTAATTATCTGTGGCAGTTGCTATAGAACTGCAATTGCCTCAGTTATCAATCCAGCATTGCCCATGCGGAAGTAGCCAAAATGTACAGAGAACAGGTTGACTATTTTCAGATTCACTGGGTAAAAATTTAATGTTTGCATTTCACCCTAAAATTCTGGAGAGTGTGGCATGACACGTATAAGGAGCAAATTGATGAAAGGAGTTCTGTGAACACAGAGCAAAGGAACCAAGAATTAGGAACAGGTGAGAAGTACCCGCGCTGTGTATGTCATCACTCAGTCCATGGCTGGGAGCTATGTAGTGGCTTACACCTACTTGATTATTATTAAAAGTGTAGCACCAGGAACATGAAAAAATCATGCTTTAAAGCATGCATACATAAAGACACATTGGTATAGCTACTTTGAATAATGTTATGTTGCTCTTCTGGGGTTTAGCATAGTTCTGTGGACCCATCTTCAGCATGAACCTGTTGCAATGGTTAAATAAACCATGATATGCTTTCCACCATGCAGGAAGGGGAATCAGACTCATGCAAAATGCAGATTCCTGGCCACATCATCTATATGACACTTTAACTTCAAAGTAGTACAACTTTCAGAGAATACTTTTTAAAAGTGGAAATTAATTGGAGAGTGATATGGCTCAATTTTGCAAATAAAACATGCCAAACCACACAGAAGGAATGAGTATGCCCTGACATATACAAGACCAGTCACAATAAAATGTTCAAGTGTGGATCCTGTGGTTGTTCAGGAAGACAGTGGAAGCCTCAAAGTGTAATAATGACTTGTTGGGAGCTAGAAATCTAGTATAGATGATTCCACATGCAACCTGTGAGAATACAACCATGTTTTCTCATATCAGCCAAGGAATCAGTGGGCATATACTTCTTTGCCTGCTCATTTGGGGAGGCTTACCTGTAGTCTCTTAATGCATTCTGGCAGATGGGTAAGCTTGGCTCCCTCATCTTGGCCAATGTATAATTTCTCTAAAGACGCTAAAGAAAGGATCTCTTTTGGAAATGAAGAGAACTGATTTCCCGTTAGTCCAAGAATCTTCAGTTTTGAAAGTGAACCGAAGTCTGAAGGTAACTGGAAATATTTCAAAAAGATAAGTTTCAGATCAGGATTATTTTTAAAAGTAAGAAAATAAACTGGGCTTTTAGTTTTGAGGAAGATTTTTTTTTTAAAAAAGGGAGAAATTTAGCGTCTCCGGCAGATGCAAAGTTGGCCCATATGTTTGCATCTATGGTATTTGTACTTGTAGATCAAAAGTCTGGAGTTCTACTTTTCCCCCAACCTCTGTGCTCTTTACTTGCATGCTCTGGATAAAGTTAGAGCAATTTTTAACCTATGTTATTGCAAATTTTTCAACTATGGTATAGCAAATGCTTGACACTACTGAAAGAAAAAGTACAAAGCTTATTAGTATACTATTGCAACTATAATATTCATAATTAATTCAGTTATTGGCACTGATCAATTTAGTGACGTAATATCCATCCTAAAAGGCTTTAGGTCAGCAATTTTGAAACCTTAGTTAAAATACCAGTTGGAAGGAAACAATGAAGACCATTATAATCATATCTTCTTCCCTGCAGTGAATCACAAGGCTATGTGCCCTGGTATTAGGCAGGCATTGCACAGATTCCTAGACTTTCAGAGTTGGAAGGCCTTAAAAAGGTCCCTGTTCTTACCCTCTTCTATGGTGGTTGGATATGTTACATAGCTAGCCATCCAGCTCTTACTTAAACACTACCTCCTGGGATGAAAAGATCATTGGATAAAGACCACTTGGATTTCCTTCTACATACTCAATTTCCTTCTCCTGTCAAAATCTGTGTCACTAATACATCCCCTATTGACCTCTTGCTGGACCTCTGGAACCACATGGAAAATCTCATTCTTTAAATACATGACACAATCACCCTACTGAATAAGTTATGTAGATGCCTATTTTCTTGTAGGAAAAAAAGGCCCAACTCTTGAATGTTAATAACTTAATTCATTTTGAACCACTTCTGTTACCTGGCTTGATTCTTCACTGGGCAACCTTTCCTCATAGGTCCCTGCTTAAACCTTGGCTTTCCTTCCACCCATTCCCTAACCTGCCATTCTATTTTTCATGAGAATGGTTAGTAGAGTTCAGCTCAACCCAACCTCTCCCTAGATGGGTGGAATAGGTAAATAATTAGTGAATAGATTATCCCCATAGTAGGCTTTCTTTTGACCTATAGGCAAAAGTTTCAAACACTTGGAATAAACCATAAGGCATTTTCCTCTTTGTTATGTAAGGTGAGGGCTTATTTTCTTAAAAAGTTATAAAACATTTTCAGTTTTATTTACATCTAGAAAAAGAAAACTCAGAACAAGTCAATGTCCAGAGAAACTGATGTTTAAGCTTTCCTTCTTTGCTATTTCAAAATTCTTCATCAGGCCCTTAGATCCCTTCAATGCAAAGTGTCTGCATTTAGTGCAGTCCTAAATAACAGGGAAAGATTTATCAACTTAACCACTTCATTATAACCCAGTCATTTTATTCGTACTGCTATATTCTTAGTTCATGGGTTTAGCATTACTTTTTCAAAAGCCCACTGAATATCTAAAGATTTTTTTCCCAAGATATTCAAGAGCCAATAATTAATACCATCATAGTCATATTATAGCAGAAATAAATTTGGATGTACAGAAAGCCTGCAGAGAATCAGGTGAGAACAATTATTGCTGACAGTATAACTGAGCCGTAGCCATTCTGAAACTTGAGTTTTCTCCCTTAATTGTGTGCATGTAAAGTGTTGCCTGCCAAATCAGTAAACAAAGGATGTAGCAACCATTGAGCCACTGCAACCACTGGACCATGAACCCTGAGGGAACTCAGGATGGGAAGAACACAATACTGGCCTTAGATAGCTAAGGCTCATATCAAAAGAATGATTTCAATGAAGTCATTGAAATACATGATTTCCACGAACCCAGACTCTTGCATCTTCCCATATATAGAAAAGTACTGAATTCATTAACTTGAGAATTTGGTTTTCTTTAGGGATGAATGTTTTTGTTTTGTTTTTGTTTCTTGACTGTACCTGGTGTTAGTTGTGGCATGTGGGATCTAGTTCCCCAATCAGGGATTGAACCTGGGCCCCTGCATTGAGAGCACAGGATCTTAGCCACTAAACTACCAGGGAAGTCAGAATTTGTGAATTAATTTCTTTAATTAACAGTTAAATCATATGAAGTTTTGACTACGTGTTCTTTGTTGTGAAAAGTCCTACATATCCTGGCTCCTCCCTTATCTCGGTGGAGCAGTCCCTCTGAGCTATCTGAGAGGCTGCTTTCTGGGCTTAAGTCCTCAGTTCTGTCCACCAAATAAAACACAGTACTCAACTTTTAGGTTGTCCATCACTTTTGCAGTCAACAATAGGAATGGACCATACACATAAAATCCATGTAGGTTTACATGAAAAGTCAGCTATTTTTGTCTCCACCTAGGCAAGAAAAAGCTACTGGCTAGGCTTCAAGTGCCAAAAGTCCATGAGGTAAATTGGGGTGGGAGAGAGAAAGTGAAAAGTGAAAGTGAAATCGCTCAGTCATGCCTGACTCTTAGCGACCTCATGGACTACAGCCTACCAGGCTGGTGGGAGAGAGAGAGAGAAGAAGCTGGCTTAAAGGTCACATGTCATTAGAGAGAGAAATGACTGGGAGGTTCCTAGAGGAACTGGAATAATAGGAAATTTAGAAAGGAAGACAAAAAACACAGTAATACCATCATAAGAACTGAAGAATCATAAATGCTGGTACATGGAAATTTCCATGTTCAACATAGTAACACTGAACATATCCACGTTTCGGTGCAGTCTGACTTGCAGTAAAGCTTGGTATTGGATGAGGCTAATCTTTGAACTGTGGTGTTGGAGAAGACTCTTGAGAGTCCCTTGGACTGCAAGGAGATCCAACCAGTCCATTCTGAAGGAGATCAGCCCTGGGATTTCTTTGGAAGGAATGATGCTAAAGCTGAAACTCCAGTACTTTGGCCACCTCATGCGAAGAGTTGACTCATTGGAAAAGGCTCTGATGCTGGGAGGGATTGGGGGCAGGAGAAGAAGGGGATGACAGAGGATGAGATGGCTGGATGGCATCACTGACTTAATGGACGTGAGTCTGAGTGAACTCCGGGAGTTGGTAATGGACAGGGAGGCCTGTCGTGCTGCGATTCCTGGGGTCGCAAAGAGTCAGACACGACTGAGAGACTGAACTGAACTGAAATCTTTGGTGATGGACAGGGAGGCCTGGCATGCTGCGGTTCATGGGGTTGCAAAGAGTCGGACACGACTGAGCGACTGAACTGAACTGAATCTTTGCTAATCACACACACACATCTGTGTGTGATTCTCTCCTCCACCCTGACCTCTTAAAAAGTCACAGGAGAGGATTAGGTATCATTCATGACTCAACAGGATTTAAGTGAACTGTGTTATACTTCCCAAGGGCACTTTCTATTCTGATACTTTCACTCCCACTATGGAATGACAGACTTTGCTCACTGTAACAGGAATTCTTACATCGGCAGCAGAAGAGTTGGGGATGGGCAGAGGCCTTCTCGTAGAACCTCTAAAATCCTCCAAGATGGGTTGCTACCTATAATAAGTCGAAATTAAGTACTAGATCCTCTTCCCAAATCTTAAAGTCAGCATCAAAATGTTTACTTCCAGTTTTGAAACTCTCTAACAATGAGGAAAACAAAACAAAAAATCCCAAAGTTCTAAAAGTTGAAAATCAAGTAAAAGATTCAAAAAAAAAAACACAAAAAACAACTTTAAAGCTACGACTTTTATAATGTATGAGATACACATTAAGAGTGTTGTTCACAACCAGGAAAAACAGACATGATATTTGGTTAGCGTTGTTGGTTTCTAAACCTTCTGTTCTTTCTCTCCAGAATAGTCTTTTGCTTTTAACAGAACTCTGTTCTTTCAAATTTTCAAATATTAAAAAACAATAAGGGGCTTTCCTGGTGGTCCATAGGTTAAGAATCTTCCTTGCAATGCAGGGGACATAAAATATGTTTTATATGTTGTGTATGTAGTTTTGTGTGATTAAAGATTTCTATGTGGCATAATATTCTGTAATTTGGTATTTTACTTTTAATAAACATCACAGTTTTGAGATCTATCCACATTGGCACATACAGCTCCAGTTCACTTAAATTATTGTATAGTATTCCATTTTATAAATATATCACAATTTACTTGCAAATTCCTCTCCCAACTGACATTCACATTATTGCCCATAAGCCATGATTATTAACAATACTATGATGAATGTCTGAACACACCACCCTGCACACGTATGGGAGAGCTTCTCTGGGGACTGATCTGGTTTTGCAGATATCTGATTTTGGAACATTAGGGCCTAAGGTTGCATGTGTCAGAACTCTGGAAGATGAACCCTGCAGTCCAATGCTATGGATTGGTATTCTGACTCTATCACGTACAGGTGTGTGGCCTTGACACATTAAAAGCCCCATGCCTCACTCTCCTCCTATATCATTGAGGATAATATCACTCACATCAGAAAATCATTGTGAGTAATGTATGCAATTTAAGAAAAAAATCATGCAGGAAGTCAGAAGATCTCAGGAAGGAAAGCAGAGTGTAACAAGACAATATAACTGTATTACAAATGTATAAATTAATTTCCTCCCAATAACCAATAACTCCAGTCTTATGAGAAAAAAATCAAACAAATTCCAATAGTGGGGGCATCCTACATCCTCAAATCCTACAGTTTTGAGATGTACTGGCAAGGTCATCAGATACAAGGAAAGCCTGAAAAGCTCTCATAGCCAAGAAGAGCTAAGGAGGTGCAAAAACTAAACGTAATGTAGAAACCTGGATGGGATCCTGAACGGAGAAAGATTAGATCAAAACTAAGGAAACATGGATAAATTATGGACTTCAGTGAATAAAAGTGTATCAATATTGGTTTATTAATTGTAACAAATGTACCATAGTAATCTAAGATGTTAATTGTTGGGGAATCTCAGTGTGGGATATATGAAAGTTCTCTGAAATATGTTCTCAATTTTACTATAAATCTGAAACTATCCTAAAAAAGAAAGACTATTTAAATTTTTAAAAAGTCATTGTGAGGATTAAATGTGATAATACACAAAAAACATTTAGCCCAGTGACTGGCACCTACATACTGCAAATAAACATCAGCTACCATTATGATTACTACTGCTATTCAGGCGGGAAAAGTAACATGATGACCTTGTTGGAGAGATCTGTCAATCCCGATTTTCACTCATAAACTCAGCTCGAATTTTCTGATGTTTAGACACGGAACCACACCAATGTAGGGCCAGGCAGCATAGTGACAGCCAGGAAAGGAATCAGTACCTGGCATATTTTATTATCATCCAGGGCCAAGACTTCCAGGTTCTTTAGCGAACAGATCTGCAACGGACAATGTTCCAGAAAGTTCTGGCTGAGGTCGAGAAATTGCAGGTTAACCAGGCGCCGGAAGGAGCGGCGCAGCACCCGCAGGCCGGTGTTATGCAGGTAGAGCAGGAAGAGCGAGGTCCACCTGCAGAGGAGGCGCGGGATCTTTTCCAGGTGGTTCCCACTCAGCCCCACCTCCGTCATCTGCGAGAGCTCGCCCAGGGTGTGCGGGAGGGCGTGGAGGCGGTTGTAAGAGACGTCCAGCACCGACAGCCTGGTGCACCGGCCCAGCGACTCCGGGAGAACAGCCAGGCTGTTGTAGGACACGTAGAACTTCTTCAGCTTCGTCAGGTTCCCAATCTCTTCCGGGATGACCGTGAGCTTGTTCTTATCCAGGTCGATGATCTCCAGGTTGTAGAGATCACACAGCTCCAGAGGGAACGCTGCAAATTGGTTATGCTTCAGGTGGATCTCCCTCAGTTTGGTCTGGTTCACTATTTCCTTGGGCAGAGATTTCAGGTGGTTTCCGGCCAGTCCGAGCAGCTCGAGATGGTGAAGGAGTTTGCAGATGACAACGGGGATGTCCGCTAGGTCGGTGCGGTAGAGGCGGAGCTCGCGGAGCTGGCGGATGCCGCTAAGCACCGGCAGGGACGAGGCTTCTAGCGGGTTGTCGCTCAGGTCCAGGCCCTCTAGGTTGCTCAGCCTTCCCATCTCCGGGCATAGATTCTTCAGCTTGTTCTTGTTCAGGTAGAGAACCCTGATCTTCCTTAAATGCTGAATATCCTTGGGGATTTCTGCAATCAGGTTGTTTTCCAAATGCACTTCCTCTAATTCTCTTAATGCTAAAATGTCTTCTGGAATAGTAAGCAAGCTCTGATTCGAAGCGTCAATGAAAAATATCCTATCAGAGACCTGCTGTGGATCACTTTTCTGCTGAATTCTAGACGAATGTTCATATTTTTCGCTGTCACTTGACATTATTCTGATGGAAAGTTCAAATATTCAAAATCTGAAATACTGTGAAAAGAAAGAAAAATGTATGAGTTTTACCTGTCACCAGATTTAGTATCCTTAAGAGAAACAAATTAAAATCTAGTTGATTAAATTTAGTGCTCACTGTGACACAACATAAAATGTAGGTTTTTGTGTTTCATGTTGGAAGATAAATCGAAGTGTAGATTCCTCTTTCTCCTAACCTAGGTTGACTCATATTAATAAAAAAAATTGTCTGGCTTGTCTAATTTCAGTTTTTAGAAGTGCCTATTTTGATTCTATTTTCAGGTTGGAGGTATAGAATGCTGCAAAAGATCATTGCTCTTACCATAAACACTGAGAAAACACTAGGAAAAAATAGCATTTTAAAATATTGCATTTGGGGGAGTTCCCTGGTGGTCTAGGGGAGAGAATTCCAGGCTTTCACTGCCGTGATCCAGGTCCAATTCCTGGGTGGGGAACTGATATCTTGCAAGCCATGCAGCCAAAAAACAAAACAAAAACTGCATTTTCCCTTAAATCTGGCATAAAGTTGTAGATGTAAAGGCCAATAGAATTAAATTCAAGAGATGAACTGCCCTTCTAAATAAGGAGAGACCAGTGGGCACTTTCGTGCCTGGTAGAACTTTTAAGTTTTAGGACTGGCAGGTGGATGATCAAGCCTTCTATAGGCATAGGTAACAGCCATGTGTGAGTTGGCATGATGGATTAGAATCTGTGAAACCAAGGGTAGTTATCAGATCCATTAAACTATAACTTGCTTAATAAATAAAAAACTAACCTGTTTTCACCGACCAAGCTCACTTTGTTTTTGTTTTTAACAAAAAGCATTGTGTAGCCTAAACAATTTTAACAGACCCTTCACCATCACTGTGGATTGTATCTCTCACTAAGTGTCTTGATATGTTTGCCCAGTTTGTTTTTCAGGAACTTGGAGTCAGCTGTTGACCAGTTGGCACCCCAGCCAGTTAAGACTGGTTGGCAGTACTGACCATGTACCTGGGTATGCGTGTTTGATCGGTGACCATTTGCCATCAGAAGCTCGAGAACTCTACCCCCAGAGTGAGCTAATGCCACCAAATTCTGAGCATGTATCCCAGGAGGCAGCGGTTAGCTTAGTTGTGCCTGCACAGAAGGACAATTATCTCACTTTTTAAAATCTACAATCACCTTTCCCCATGCTCCCCATACCTCAGGCCACCCTGCTTCTTTGTCTCATAAATATCTCATAAATATCCCCTTGTCTTTGGGGAGGTGGATTTGTGATTTGTTCTTTCTCCTCGCTTGACTGATTCATGATAAACCCATTTTTTGCTGCAAACCTCCACCTCTCATTGTTTGCCTTGCTTTGTTCTCAGGCAAATGAACCTGGCTTGGTAACAATAGGTCCGCAGGGTTGCAAAAGAGATAGACAGGACTTAGTGACTAAACCAAACCAAGCCCTTGGTTATGAATACATGCCCACACATACACACGCACAGCCTAAGGGGGAAGGCAGGAAGGACTATGACATGATGGTGGCTGGGTTGACTGTGGCATCTCTGACTTGCCTTCTAGGGTGGGGTCTTTTCTGCTGGAGGACTAGACCTCCCATCCAGCATAGAGGCCCAGTCAAGATGGAGAGGGGTGAATTCCCAGCCCCACACTTAATGTTTTTGCTCCTTGCAGCACAGCAGTGTGTGATTCAGATCCTTGTTTCTATATACCTAGCACCCCAAACAAAGAAGGCAACGACACCCCACTCCAGTACTCTTGCCTGGAAAATCCCAGGGATGGAGGAGCCTGGTAGGCTGCAGTCCATCGTGTCGCTAGGAGTTGGACACAACTGAGCTACTTCACTTTCACTTTTCACTTTCATGCATTGGAGAAGGACATGGCAACACACTCCAGTGCTTGCCTGGAGAATCCCAGGGACAGGGGAGCCTGGCGGGCTGCCATCTATGGGGTCGCACAGAGTCGGACACGACTGAAGTGACTTAGCAGCAGCAGCAGCCCCCCAAAGAGTTATGAGGTGGTGTGGCTGTTATTTAAAGAAAGAAAAAGATGGGGAATTCCCTGGTGGTCCAGTGGTTATAGGACTACTTGCTTTCAATGCCATGCGCCTGGGTTTGATCCCCTGTTAGGGTTTGATCCCCCAGTCAGGGAATCCCACAAGCCACATGGCCAAAAAAGAGAGATGATGTATCATGGATTAAATTATGTCTAGGACTAGTTGTCTCTAACATTTTTGTCTTTATCTAACAGTGTAGAGTCCTGCAGGATAAAATCTCATTTCCTAAATACAAATGACTGACAATGCTGATGGCTTTTAGGCAATCGACAGTATTCAGACTGAGGTGATAATATAAATAAGAATAAGAAATTATAAATAAAAGAGAAATAGAGAATACCAAGGACAGTTACTTGTTCTAGGTTTTACTTAACCTATTTAATCCTCACAAGAACTCTAAGAAGGAGGTACTATTACAATCCCTGTTTCACAAGTAAAGAACCACCGAAAGGCTCTTCTCAAGACACAGTAGGAAGTGGGAGAAGGAGCAGAGCATTTGACTGACCCTCAGTCACTTCCTCACCTGGGTTTTTAACATCATTTGTTCTCCAGAAACCTGGTTTTAATTAAAATCTTCTTGGATGTAAAGGTTCAGGCTTGATTTTTCTTTTTCAGTCTTCCAACAGAGTTATCTGGGGAAAATCTGTGTGCACTGGCCACTCTAATTAAGGTTAGACACGACTGAAGTGACTTAGCAGCAGCAGCAGCACAAGTATGTCTGGGCTTCCAGACAGATAAAAGAACTTATTTCTCTTAACATTCATCCTGTTCCATGATGAGACCTGCCTAGAAGGTCTCTGTGTGTGTATTAGCTCACATTAATCATATCCCACTTGTGTTTGGAATCAAGTTGATAGCCCTATGAAAGCTGTTTATATTGTATATGCATTATTGTCAGTTGCTCAGTCATGTCTGACTCTTTGTGACTTCATGGAGTGTAGCCTACCAGGTTCCTCTGTCCATGGAATTCTCTAGGCAAGAATACTGGAGTGGGTTGCCATTCCCTTCTCTAGTGGATCTTCCCAACCCAGGGATCAAACCCAGGTCTCCTGCATTGCAGGCAGATTGTTTACCTTCTGAGCCATCAGGGAAGTCCAAAATGTCAATTCCTTCGAGCCGGATTCGAACCAGCGACCTAAGGATGCCTGAGAAACTTCACACTACAGTCCTCCGCTCTACCAACTGAGCTATCGAAGGAATTGCACTGTATGTGCATTTTTAGTGGACTTAATAAAAGGAAGTTATAAAGCCAGGATTTACAACAGCTGCCAGTAAATAAGAATAGGGAAGATTGATTCTTTATTGGCTATTTTTAACTAGGGATTGCTTTCTGGATGTACTTTTACAACCCAGTATATTACTGAGAAGTTTATGAGTGGAATTACTCTTCGAGGGCCTTCCCAGGTGTCACTAGTAGTAAAGAAGACACCTGCCAATGCAGGAGACACAAGATGCAGGTTCTATCCCTGGGTTGGGTAGATCCCCTGGAGAAGGAAATGGCGACCTGCTCCGACATTCTTGCCATGGACAGAGGAGCCTGGCAGGCTACATTCCATGGGGTCACAAAAAGTCAGACACGACTTGGCGACTACGCAGCAACAGCACAGGGAAGGGAGTGTGCCGAATGGTACCTACATTCACATCTCAGGATTTCAGGCTACCTTTCAACTTGGCTGGTAGCACATGGGGTAAATGAAAACATACTTGTCTTTTCTACCATCATGTTTAATCTGAAGAACTACTTGCAGTGGTGCTTAAAATCTGTGGGTTACAAAGTGTTTCAAGAGACGTCTACCTTGCCTAGCACAATTTCTCAGCAGTGGAGCACGGTCTGGAAATGCCTGGCTGGGTAGTGGGAGGGACAGAGGACTCAGATATTTTCTTTTTCACCTTGGAAAATAATAAACTTCATAAATGACCTGTTTTTACCTTGAGGATCTTCCTTGAACATTTTTCAGACAAGGAGTCTCTGGCTCCAGAGTCGTCTGCAAGGCCCTTTCACTTCCTTCTCTTTGACCTGTGGCAACCCCAGACAGAAGGCCTTCCTTTCTTCCTTCCTTGTCTCCTCTCCCCCAGGTCCACGTACCAAATCCTGACCCATTTACCTGGTAATTAACGCTGGGTTCTGTCTCCTCACTCCTCAAACTCCTGAGATGTTTCAGACCTCTTCTCCCCTGCGTGTGCGAAGTCACTTCAGTCGTGTCCGGCTCTGTGCAACTTTATGGACCGTAGCCCGTTAGGCTTCTCTGTCTATGGGATTCTCCAGGCCAGAATACTAGAGTGGGTTGTCATTTCCTTTTCCAGGGGATCTTCCGACCCAAGGATCAAACCCGCCTCTCTTATGTTTCCTGCATTGGCAGGCGGGTTATTTTTATTTTTTTAAACTACTAGCGCCACCAAATCCACCCTCCATCAGCTGTTCTCAATCTGAGAACTCCCTGCCCCATAACAGCTGTGCTTCTCAGAGGATGCACAGGACTCCACGTGGATCCGGTCTGACTGACTTCGCCTCTAAAACACACCCAGTCTGTTCATCTGGGCAGCCCTAAGTACCTGCCACTCCAGTACTCTTGCCTGGGAAATCGATGGATGGAGGAGCCTGGTAGGCTACAGTACATGAGGTCGCGAAGGGTCGGACACGACTGAACAATTTCACTTTTACTTTTCACTTTAATGCAGTGGAGAAGGAAATGGAAACCCACTCCAGTATGCTTGCCTGGAGAATCCCAGGGACGGGAACCTGGTGGGCCGCCGTCTATAGGGTCGCACAGAGTCGGACACGACTGACGTGACTTAGAAGCAGCAGCAAGTACCTGCTCATCTCCAAAACGCACAAAGCAGTTCCGCCCTCTGGCAAGTTCACCTGGACGGGTCAGGACGACACCTTCTCCAAGAAGCCCTCCCTGATGGCCCGGCCCCTCCACAAGACAGATCAACTAGCCCCTTTAAGTTCCCTTACTTCCGTCCATCCTAGCTGTGGTGGGCAACTCAGCTTTTGCACCTACCCTCTGCAGGTATGAGCACAACTTGGGGAGCGGACTGTGTCATAATCATCTTTGTATCCCCGGCCCTTAGTTCATCAGTCATGCCCCCTAAACCTGGAGAACTTCTCTCTGCAGAAGAACCAGGATGCCCTGCCTCCGTGTGTCTTTAATCCACGGCAAGGGACCAGGACCCAGATGGTGAACAAGGAGCCTCCACAGCATCGGCGGTCACTACCTGCCCAACCAGGCCTCTGGGACCGAGAGGGTAATGACAGAGGTTTGCACAGCATAGGCGCTCGGGGTCGCGAGGTGGGGCCACACCGCTTGCAGCTCTTCGGCTGAGGCGGACGGAGCTGGAGCACGCGCGTGGTCGTCATGACAACGCCGCCGCTGCCGGCAGGATGTAGGGAGCATGGAGCTCAGCCAGAAGCAGGCCGGGCCGGCGTCCGGGTCCCCACTTCCCGCTTCCTCTAGGACCCCGACGCCGGCCTGGGCTGCGGCGGACGATAGCGGTAAGAAACAGGGGGTCCCTTCGGCGCCAGCCTGGCCGGGAGGAAACGCGCGAGGGGCGTCATGGCCAGGCCGAGTCCTCCAAGCAGACTTTGGGCCAGAGGTTGCCCGGCGGGAGAGGGCCCCTAGGAACCCTAACTGAGCCCGGAACTTCGGGGCGCCCCCAAACGTGGGCGAGAGGGCAGCCCCAAGCTCCCGCGGTGGGTGCGCGGTTCTCGCGGTGGGTTGTCCTGAATTCAAGTGTGTGTGTCGCTCTCTTCTGTCTCCATGCACTACTTGGGCCCCCTTTTATGAAGTCTCCAGAGAGCAGGGCCCAGGTGGGCCAGAGGCTCTGGAGACCACTCTTTGCACGTTCACGCCTGCACGGTTTTAAGTATTTCTGCACCCGTGAATTATCTGGTAGCATGTTAAGCATTCTTGCCTGGAGAATTCCATGGAAAGAGGAGCCGGGCAGGCTACAGCCCATGGGGTCACAAGGAATCGGACACGACTGAGTGACTCACTTTCACTCTCATGTGAAGCGGAAAGTGTACACCCCTCTCCCTTCACAATTTACATTTTGGATGCTTGTGTGCTTGTAGATAGGGAATTATGCCATAGGCCTTACATATTCCACGCAGCACTGTGAGGTGGGCATTGACATGCTCTGCTTTTAGCATAAAAGGGAATTTAAGATCGAAGAATTTCAGTAAGTTGTTTGACATCACACAGCCCGTCCGGATTAGCACCAAAGTCTGACTGACCCTCAGTCCTCAATCTCCCAGCACTTGACTGTTTCAATAGAAGAGGGTGAAGGTTAAAGTGAAACTGAAGTCGGTTAGTCGTGTCCGACTCTTTGTAACCCTATGGACTGTAGCCTACCAGGCTTTTCCATCCATGGGATTTTCTAGGCAAGAGTGCCAGAGTGGGTTGTCTTTTCCTGCTCCAGGGGATCTTCCCGACTCAGGGATCGAACCTAGGTCTCCTGCATTGCAGGAAGAGGCTTTACCCTCTGAGCCACCATAGAAGAGGATAACCACCTCCAAAATAAGTCCTTATCTAGTAATTTTTAAACGGGATATTAGGTAAAAATTATTTGGAATTCGAGTCAGATGTGGATTAAAAATGAATCTAGGTTAAATTCTTGACATTTTCTTGTAGAATTGTTATTCCTAGGTTTTTTTACCATTTGAAAACCAGTTTATTATTTTCTCCTAATATGAATACAGTATAGGAAATAAACTGTTGGTGCCATAGAATCCTGACATACAATACTTGGGTGAATTTTAAATAAAAGAGTAGCAGAAAAATATAGCTGATGCTCAAAAATACTTTGAATCCATGTCCAGATAGTTAAATATACATATTCTTTGGCTTTGTTTAGCCTGTAATATAAGATTCCTTCATGCCTTCACATAAACATGACTTGTAGGTCTACATCTGTTTGCATGTCCTGGATATGGTTCTGCCAGCTGAGGGCAGGCAATGAACCTGAGAAATTCTCAAGGCAACCCTCTCTTCTCTTTGATGACATATTTAAAATTATTTAAAAATCAAAATGGAGTAACTGTAGTTCAGGCATAAAAAATGGAGCCGGGTGGCTGTTGTGGATATGATTTCAGATGTATTCCTTTCATCACTGAGAACTTGAATTGGCTTCCCTCGTAGCTCAGCTGGTAAAGAATCTGCTTGCAATGCAGGAGACCCCAGTTCGATTCCTGGGTCGGGAAGGTCCCCTAGAGAAAGAATAGGCTACCCACTCCAGTTTTCTTGGGCTTCCCTGGTGGCTGAGACGACAAAGAATCCACCTGCAATGTGGGTGACATGGGTTCAATCCCTGGGTAGGGAAGATCCCCTGGAGAAGGGAATGGCAACCCACTCCAGTATTCTTGCCTGGAAAATCCCATAGACAGAGGAGCCTGTTGGGCTACAGTCCATTGGGTCTATACAGCACAGTGTCAGACTCAAGGACACTACTAGCTATTCTCCAAATAGGAGCTGCTAGCTACACCCTTAGTTTCAAATTTCTTCCCACCATTGCAACTTTGTAATCATTTAAAACTCCCAGTCATTCCTTGCTTAACAAGCAACCTCATTTCTTGCCAGCTCAAACCCCAATCCCAATTCTTGATGAACCATTTATGTAACTTCCTGGGTTTTTTGCCTTTGTAAATCGCCACCATTTTGTAGTCTGTTGGAACACAGTTCAAGTGCTTCTTGGATCTGTGTCTCCTGGATTACATTTTTAACAAACACCAGATAATTACCTCTGTTTCAATTGGGTCTCCATTTCTGAGATTTTAACATTTTTAATACCAAGGAAGGTTAGGAGCCAGAGGAGAGGGAAGAAACCCAGTGGGAGCCCAGTTCCAACAAGTAAATTCATTTGAGGTCTACTTGTTTTATTTTCTGTTGAGGATGCTAAAGGAGCGTTTTTTGAATTGTATTCCATGTGAACCACAGTCTCCTAAGTCCTAAGTCTATGTTATGCTATGCTAAGTCACTTCAGTCGTGTCCGACTCTGTGCGACCCCATAGACAGCAGTCCACCAGGCTCCCCCGTCCCTGGGATTCTCCAGGCAAGAACACAGGAGTGGGCTGCCATTTCCTTCTCCAGTGCATGAAAGTGAAAAGTGAAAGTGAAGTCGCTCAGTCGTGTCCGACTCTTAGCCACCCCATGGATTGCAGCCTAACAGGCTCCTCCGTCCATGGGATTTTCCAAGCAAGAGTACTGGAGTGGGGTGCCATTGCCTTCTCCGACTAGGAGCATTTTTATCCTCCTTCCCCTCCGGGCTCAACAACTTGAGGAGTCCTTGTGTACCTGAGAGTTTTAAATGTCCCGAGAATTACTGTAGATAGGAATCTGTTTAGCATTGTTTAACTCATCATTTCTCAAATTTATTTTACAATAAACCCCATTCTATTTAGAATATCTTTGATCATGCAGTAGATTAGTATTCCACAGAACACAGTTTGGGAAATACTGTGCTAAAAGTATTATTTAATACATGAAATAAAGTATTTCATGTATATGTAAAGTATTTCATGAAATATATAAATACATGTCCTAAAATAAGTGAAAGATTTCTTTAAAAATTGTTTTTAAGTTGGAGTATAGTTGATTTACAATAGTGTTAGTTTCAGGTATACAGCACAGTGATTTAGTCATACAGAATATATATGTATGTTCTTTTGCAGATTCTTTTCCATTATAGGTTACTACAAGACTGAATATATTTCCCTGTGCTATACAGTAGGTCCTTATTATTTTATGCTTAGTAAGTGAAAGATTTCCTAAGTACAATTATGCTGTTAAAAATTTTCAGAGGGTATCTAATGAAATGGGAAAGATGCTCATAATGTTAACTGAAGAGGAAAAGGATATAGAAAAATAATAGGGAACACTCCCAGACCTCAATTGCAGTGGTTCTTTGGGAGTGAGATTGCTGATCAATGTCTCTTTTTTTTCTTTTTGATATTGAAATTTCCAAGTTATTTGAAATAAATGTAGGTTAAATTTATTTATTTAGGCCACACCATGCAGCTGCAGGATCTTAGTTCCCTAACCAGGCATTGAACCAGGACTCCTGGCAGTGAGAGCACAGAGTTCTAACTACTGGACTACTAGGGAATTCCCCTAAATTTATTTTTTTTAAGTTTATTTAAAAAAAAAACTGTAAGAAAAGATTATTTGCTTTCACTTTTAACATAATGCTCTTTCTCTTGAATCTTGTTTTGTACATTTGTTTAGCAAACTCTTTAGTTCATATAGTGCAGAAATCCACTCATGAAGGAACATTTTTGAGATGAAGAGACTTAGAGAAGCTGGATCCTCAAGATCTCAGGGTGGTTGAGTAGTGAGATCACTGAGCTCTCTTAGAGAGACACAAACACAAAAGCTAAGACAGAAAAGAGACAGGGAGCAGTTTGTGCTTGTAAGAAAAGTGTTAGCATACCTTCTACACTAGAAAGCCTGGTCCTGGAGAAAGATGCTTTTAAAATAATAACAAAGGGGAGGGGAGAAGGGATATACTGGGAGATTGGGACTGATATATACACACTTCTATATATAAAATAGATGAGGACCTACTGTGACTCTACTTGATACACTGTAAATTATATGGGTGAAGCGAAGTCAAAGTTGCTCAGTCGTGTCCGACTCTGCGAGCCCGTGGACTATGCAGACCATGGAATTCTCCAGGCCAAAATACTGGAGTGGGTAGCTTTTCATTCTCTAGGGGATCTTCCCAACCCAGGGATCAAACCCAGGTCTCCCACATTGCAGGCGAATTCTTTACCAGCTGAGCCACAAGGGAAGCCCAAAGCAACCAGTACCTCCTTTGAGCCAGAAATGAACCAGGGACTGAAGGATAAGAACCTAAAAAGAGTGGATATATGTATGTGTATGTGGGCTTCCCTGGTGGCTCTGATAGTAAAGAATCTACCTGCAATGCAGGAGACTCAGGTTTGATCCCTGGGTCTCGAAGATCCCCTGGAGAAGGGAATGGCAATCTACTCCAGTATTCTTGCCTGGGAAATCCCATGATAGAGGAGCCTGGTGGGCTACAGTCCATGGGGAGTCCATCCTTTGCAGAATCGGACAGGACTGAGCAACTAACACACTACACAACACACAGTTTATGTACAACTGATTCACTTTTCTGTACACCTAAAACCAACACAACACTGTCGATCAACTATATTCCAATAAAAGTTTTTTTAAAAAGTAGTATAGAAAATAATAAGATGATGCATCAAGGAAAGCTGCAGGTATAACAGAGGAAGAAGACTTCAACTCCTGTTTTGTTTGTCTTCCCTATTAGCGACTGACAGGGAAAATCACCTTTAGAAAGAGGAAATAGAAGACAATGGTAGGTAAAGCACTTCTATGAGTGAGGTCTCAACTTGGAGAGACCTGTTCTTCTAGGAAGAACAGACAGAGCTGTATTCAAAGATGCTATAAACTTACAGGGTATAGAAGGTCTTCAAGAAGCCTGTTGGACTTGATTTTTCAGATCCCTTTTGAGTTTAGACTCTATGATTAAACTGTCTTTATCTGAAGCCATTATAAGCAAACATGAGTTACCCTAATCCATTATGGAAGAATGGAAAGAGGCTTTGGAGTCGTTTGATTCAATACTCTGCTGTATGATTTCAGGCAAAATACTTAATTTTTCTGGACATCATTTTCCTCAGCTGCCAGGCCTATTACTTAACGGAAGTTAGTTCTCCTTTTGTGTCACTTCCAAGTTAAGTGTCTGCCCATCCTCAGTGGGTACCTCTATGGCCCTAGTTCTCCAAACAGTATTTTTCTTCTCTCCCATTCCTTATTTTACTTTCTCTATTCTTCCTTTTCTTCTCCTCACCCCTGACTCTCCACACATATTTGTATCTTTGAAAGAAATCTAATTTTGGTGGGAGGAAGCTCCTGGGATAATTTATATGTGATGAAAAGTATTGCATTTATTTTTCAAAAGTTTCAGCATCTATTGGTGGTCTCCAGGAATATTATTATGACCTATGTATGGAAAAGTCCCAGGAAATTAAACCTTTTATATTGCAAATACTCCAAGAAGTGGATAAAGAAATTGAAAAAGGGTAAGGAAGACATATACTTGATTACATCAGGAACAGTCACTGATACTCACCTGTGTGAAAACTCTTGGAATACTGAGTGATTTGAAAGCCATGTGCAAATGCTGGATGAAATGGACATGCTTTTTTGATTCAGCATAGATGACTGACACAGGTCTTGCACTAGACTAGCATTCTCCAAGTCTGAGTTCCAGATTGGTCATTAACTCCTGTGAGCTGGGTTTATTTATGCAAATCACTGAATGACATTTGTCAATGTCATTACCTGTCAAGTGGGAATACTTTGTTTTTTCTGTGGTTGAGAAATTAAATTATGCATAAAGTCCTTTTCAAAAGCTGTAGTATATATTCAGTAGTTTTAAGTTACACTTGATAAAAATCTGTATTGTGGTACTTGGTTCCAGTAAATACTATCCAGTGATGTCACTAAACATGAAGGGAAAATATTTTTATTTCTTTACTGGATTTCCTTTTAATATTTTAACAGATCGGTAGGAATCACATTAAATATTGCTGGTAACAGTCGCTCAGTATCAGGAGAAAGAGTAACAGGTGAAGATTTCTGGATCCTTTGCAGAGTTTTAAAGAATAATTCATATATTAATGGTATGTTTCCTTAAGCATCATTCCTTCCTGTTCTCATTCTCCTGATTAAGTATTCATTAGGAGGAATATCAGCTTCTACTCATCTGTATTCTTCAGGTCTGGATGTTAGATACAACCTCCTGAGTGATGTTGGCGCATACTATGCTGCAAAACTGCTCCAGGTATCTTACTGCAAAATGTTCTTTGTTCCTTTTTTTTCCTTCCAGGACCGAGTTAAGAACCAGCCTTTTCTTTGGAATGTGCAGGGTTTCAGCAGCCCTAGCCTGCTAACTAACCCTTTATTGTAGACTTCACTTTGGAGACACCCAAACTGAAATGCTGCTTTATGGCTGCATTTTATTTAAGAAAGGTAGTGTGGTCCACCAATAAGAACAGGTGTCCTCAAAGAAAAGGCTTTGTTTCAACCTCAGAAGATTGGCATATACATGTGTGTGTCTGTATTTTCAGTTAAAATGTTTAAAGCAGCATATATCATTTTTTATTCTTCCCTTAAATTGGCTTTTTAATTTCCTAGCTATTTGTCCCATTCTCATGTGCTGCAAGTGTCTCTACTGAGCCAAAAAAGATCTTAAAATTCTCATACCCATGAAATAGCACAGAATATAAGGATGGAGTGAAGATTAAAAAACAAACAACTAACCAAGTTATTTTCAACCACAAATCAAAATGCTGCAAAAATCATAGCCACCAACATGTCCTCAGATCTGTTTATGGTGAAATCACCTAGTCTAGAGACATATACACAAAACATAGTTTTGCAAAATATCAAGGGTCTTGACTGTGCTAGAACACTTGAAATACAGTAAAAACACATTTGTGTATATGGTCTCAGTAGAGCTCATACCTAGGGCGTCTTGAGTTATCTTTTGCAAAGTGACACACTATGGTTCAGTACATAAAGCACATCCATACTTTGAATCATTGATGAAAAATGAATATAGTGGGAGGGAGGCTCAAGAGGGATGAGTGTATGCTTAGTGGCTGACTCACATTGTTGTACAGCAGAAACTAACACAACAGTGTAAAGCAACTATCCTCCAATTTAAAAAAAAACAAAAAAAATGAATAGGCTTTCACTTTATCCTGTAATTATATTTGTTTAAATGAGAATGTTGGTTTTTTCCCCTTAATCGTCCTTTGTTTTGCTGGACCTTGAAATTTCCTGGTTATAAAGATTTTCTTTGCTGGTAAACACTTTTACTTAAAAAGCAGCTCATATATTCTTGATTGATTTCTAGTAATACATGTATAATAACTTCTTTTCTCTTATTTTAGAAACAACAGAATCTCATTTACTTAAATCTTATGTTTAATGACATTGGGCCTGAAGGTGGAGAACTGATTGCTAAAGCCCTACACGTAAGCATTCATATACCTCAAACTAACAATTTGGGGATTTCCATTTCTTTAATTTTAGCTTGAAACCAACAGAAACAAATGTTAATGTCAACTTATTTTAATATTGTGCAAATGTATATTTTTTGTTGCACTTCATTTAGACACCACATGAGTACTTTTGAACTCACTTTTAATACAGTTTTATGGATAAACCATAATGGAAAATATTAAAAAAATGTATATATAACAGTTTGCTGAACAGCAGGAATTAACACATTGTAAATCAACTATACTTCAATAAAAAAAATCAAGTTTTATTAAGACATCATTCACATACAGAATTTATCCTTTGGAAGTGTTCAGTTCAGTGGCTTTTTTAGTATACAATGGACACCTTGAACAGCACAGGTTTGAACTGCATGGGTCCACTCATATATGGGTTTCTTTCACTAAATACATGCTGCAGTACAATGGTCAGTCGAACCTGAGAGTGTAGGACTTGGATATGGAGGGCTAACTGTGAAGTTAAACTCATTTTCAACAGCACAGAGGGTCACTGCTCCTAACCCCTGTGTTGTTCAATGATCAGCTATCTTCAGTTTTGCAACCATCACCACTATCACTGTTGTTAGAACACCTCCTCCCCACAGAAGACAGACCCTGTTAGAAATCCCCCTCTATGCTTCTCTCCCTCTCTCTCCAGCACCCTGCAGTCATATCTACTTTCTACCTGTCTATTCTGACCATTTCATATAAATAGAATCACCATATAACATGTGGCCTTTATTGACTGGCTTAATGCTTTCAAGTGTCATCCATGTTGTAACATACTTCATTCCTTTTTATTGCCAAGTAATATTCCATTGCACATTTCATTCATCCATTAGTTAATGGGTATTTGGGTTTCCACTTTTTGTCTATAATGAATAATGCTACTATGAATATTTGCACACATTTTTCTGTGTACTTGTCAGTTTTCTAGGGTATATACCTTGGAGTGGAATTGATGGATCATTTGGAAACTGTTTAACATCTTGAATGACTGCCAAACTGTTTTTCAAAGTGGTTGCCCCTTTTTATGTTCCACCAACAATGTATGGGTATTCGGATTTCTCTATATCCTCACCAATACTTGGTACTTTTTGATTTGAGCTATCCTAGTGGGTATGAGAAGGCAATGGCACCCCACTCCAGTACTCTTGCCTGGAAAACCCCATGGACGGAGGAGCCTGGTGGGCTGCAGTCCATGGGGTCGAGAAGAGTTGGACACAACTGAGTGACTTCACTTTCACTTTTCAGTTTCATGCACTGGAGAAGGAAATGGCAACCCACTCCAGTGTTCTTGCCTAGAGAATCCCAGGGACGGGGGAGCCTGGTGGGTGGCCGTTTATGGGGTCGCACAGAGTCAGACACGACTGAAGTGACTTAGCAGTAGCAGTAGTACCTTTAGAAGCACACAATTTTAGAAGTTCAATAAAATGCATTTTGTTTTTCTTGTTGTTTATGCTTTTGGTGTTATATCTAAAGTCATATCTGACCTACAGTCATGAAGATTTACACTTACATTTTCTTCTAAGTTTTTGACTCATTCAGTTATTTGATACATTTTAATTTTTGTATATGAAGTGACATAGGAGTAATTTCATTCTTTTTCATGTGGCTATCTAGTTGACCCAACACCTCCTTGTGTTAAAACTGTTCTTTTCCCACTAATTTTGACATCCTTGTCAAGAGTCAGTTGATTATAAACGTGAGTTTATTTCTGTACTCTCTATTAATTTATATATCTGTTCTTAGGCCAGTCCCACACTATCTTGGCTACTGTAGTCCTGTAGTTAAGTTTTGAAGAAGTGTGGGTCTTTGTTTTTTTCAACGTTGTGTTGGTTCTTCTGGGTCCCCTGCATTTTCACATGAATTTTGAAATCAGTTTATCAATTTCTGCAAAGCAAACAAACAAGCTGGGATTTTGAGAGGGATTGCTTTAAATCTTTAGATCAACTTAAGGAACAGAGCTGTTTTAACTGCAAGGAGATCCAACTAGTCCATTCTAAAGGAGATCAGTCCTGGGTGTTCTTTGGAAGGACTGATGCTAAAGCTGAAACTCCAATACTTTGGCCACCTCGTGCGAAGAGTTGACTCATTGGAAAAGACTTGATGCTGGGAGGGATTAGGGGCAGGAGGAGAAAGGGACGACAGAGGATGAGATGGCTGGATGGCATCACTGACTCGATGGATGTGAGTTTGAGTGAACTCCGGGAGATGGTGATGGACAGGGAGGCCTGGCGTGCTGCAATTCATGGGGTCGCAAAGAGTCGGACACGACTGAGTGACTGAACTGAACTGAACTGAACTGAATAGTCTTCTGATTCAGAAACATGGGATGTGTTTCTTCATATATTACTTCTAACAGGTCTTTTTTTGTTTTGGTGGATTCCTTAGAATTTTCTACACGTAAGATTGTCATATGCAAGAAGTTTTGCTTCTTTTCCAACCTGTATGCCTTTTTTTCTTGCCTTATCTAGCCCCATCCAGTACAATGTAAAATAGAAGTGGTGAGAGTGGACATCCTTTCCTTCTTCCCACTCTTGGGGTGGGGTGGGGGCAGGGCGGAGTTTGACTTAATTTTAAAGGTAATTAATCCCAGGGACGGGGGAGCCTGGTGGGCTGCCGTCTATGGGATCACACAGAGTCAGACACGACTGAAGGGACTTAGCAGCAGCAGCATGTACACTTATGGCTCAAATATTTATTCATTAGGACAATGAAATGTCTGTAATTTTGTGAACGATTTATCGAAAGAATGAATTACGAGAAGGAATTAAACTTTGCAAATGTCTGAGAAATTGTGTCATTTTCAAAGTAATACAGGGAAATGTGAAGTGAGTGTTTAACGGGTATAGGGTCTCCCTTAAGGGTAGAGAATGTTTTGAAATTAGAGGTGATGGCTGCACAACACTGTGAATGTAGTGAAATCTAGTGAGTTGTACTTTCTGGCTGCACCATGTGGCTTATAGGATCTTAGTTCCCCGGCCAGGGATTGAACCTGAACCCCTCAGCAGTGAGTGTGCAGAGTCCTAATTGCTGGACCACCAGGGAATCCCCAAATTGTACACTTTATATTTTTACCTATTATGGGAAATTGAATATTACCTTTATGGAATATATTCTGTTCAATCTCCATGAAAAACTGACCGAGTCTGCAAATAGTAATACAGTCTCCTAACTCCCGTAATCTGAAGAGAATTCTGTGGGTTAAAATTTTAATCCAGTTTTGCCTCTCTTCCTTTTCAGAAGAATAGAACTCTGAAACACCTAAGAATGACTGGAAACAAGATTGAAAATAAGGGTGGAATGTTTTTTGCTGCAATGCTACAAATTAATTCATCCTTAGAGAAATTAGATCTGGGTGACTGTGATCTGGTGAGTTAAACTGGTTATGAGAGTCACTCACGTATTTGATCATTCTCCCTGGAAACTAGCACAGAGAAGTGTCAAGAGACCAGCTACATGACAGTCTTATGAATGATTTAAGCTCATCTCTAAGATCTAGTATCAGAGAAAAAAAAATCTTTAAGTAAAAATCAGATTATAATAATTTTATGGAAGAATATCCAGTGTAATAAAAATCTTCCTAAATTTCCATCTATTACCCTTCTTAACTTGCATGGGATTTTCTAAAGAAGAATCTTATGTTCCTTTTAATTAAACAAATACTTCATTTGTATAATGTAAATTTTTTATTTGTGGAAACATTTTTCAGTGAGTACTTATAGCATAAAACCTAACACAATTCTAAGAGCCCTCATCTGACCTGATATGTCTTCAAAGTCCGGGCTTCATTTTTTCAAACATGCCTTCAAACCTTCAGGCCTACTGTTAGGAACCTAGTTAAAAGGTTAATGCAAAATCACTGGGACAGGATGTCAGTAAGATGGGCCAAGGAGGCTCTAAAGTTTAAGTGGGTAGATACAGTAAGTAAGGAATGGGGAAAGCATTAATTCAATATACAGTTGACTCGACAACATGGGTTTGAACTGCTGGGTCCAGGTAAATGCAGACTTTTTACAATAGTAAATACTACAATTGCTACAGGAGTCAAGGTTCTTTGAATCCATGGATACCAAGGTATACAACTGACCCCTGACCCTTTAGGGTCAACTGTGTATTTTCTGCACGTAATAGTCACAATCCTAGACTCTAAGGATACAGGAGTGCATCAGATATAGTCTCTGCCTTTATAAAGGTTATATTTTAGTTGAGAAAATATCAGTAAATTAGAGCAAAGTGCTACAAAGATGGCAAAGTACTCTGATAATGGTAGTAGGTCATCTGAGTGATAGGATGGTTATCCCTAAGACCTGAGGAAGTAATTCTAGGATGAAGAAAGCTGCCTCATCTGTGAAGGATGAGAAAGAGCTGCATTCAGGAGAGATATGGCAGAATATTCCAGGCCAGGGATCCAGAACATGCAGACCCTAAGAAAGTGCTTCCCCAAGTGTGGTGTGGTGCTAAGAGAGTGCTTCCCCAAGTGTAGCATGACTGACAGAGACTGAAGTAATTTTAATACTCATGTATTTATTTTTACAAATGCTTTCTATTTATTTCAAGGGTTTATGGTTTCCCATTTACAGAAGTGAAACAGTTTTAGGAAGTTTCTGCACTAGTTCAGGTGGGTGATGAGAACCTGGGTGAGGTGGTAGCTACAGAGATGGACTAATTAGAGACGTCTTTTGGAAGCAGAATCTGTAAGATCTGCTTCTAAGATCTGGCAATCAACTGATAGGAAGCTAAGAGGACTGGTGGAGTGGGAAGAGGTTTTCTGGTGTAACAACTAGGTATGTATCCATCACAGAGATGCGAGAGGATCAGGCCCTTCCAAAAGCAGAGGGGGCCAAATGGAGTTGTGAAAAATGTGATTAGTAACGGTTTGCTGCCATAATCACACATTTAAAGTGTGTTAGTATGAATATAAAACGAGGTTTGCATTAAGGATATGTAAGTAGCATAGAGCCCTAGCTGGGATCCACTTGTGTGTCCACATGTCTGACGCCTGCATCATATGGAATCTTGAAGATTTAGGAGCAAATCTAGAGGTAAACATCCGAGGAAACCTTAAGAAACTCCCCGTGCATGTTAAAGATGGATTTTTTTCTGAATTTTATCAACCTACATTCAAGGACTAGGAAATTAAACCTTTAAGAGCACAGTTTTGATTTATCAGAGCCCAGTTTTACTGATCCTAAAATATTAAGGAGGTTACTTTATATACTTTGTCAGCTTCCTTAATGAATTTATCTGTTTTTAGGGAATGCCAAGTGTGATAGCATTTGCTACAGTCCTAACTCAAAACCAAACAATTAAGGGATTAAACCTAAACCGACCCATACTGTATGGTGAACAGGTATGTATGCTAAGTGAGCAGTTAATAATGCTGTATGTGAATAAAACGAAGGTACTGAGGGTTATGTCAAGGTTCATGAATGCACTGTATTTTTAGAATTGTAAACTACCATTTACAAATGAAAACTTGAATGGAAACTTTTAAATTCTGGGTAAGAGTTTTATAAATATGGTTTTAGATGTTGCTTATTTAAGCAAATATGTTGTCTTTTGTTCTTATAAACTCATTCTCAGTGGGTAAACCTGTGAGGGGCAGAGTGCTTAAGATGAACACATAAATGATTAAAGTTTAAGGGCTAGAGAATTGTAAGAGCCCAGTGTGAACTGTTTTGTCACTTGTTTTACTGATGTGATGAACCACTGCATCTTTGAAATCATAAGTAATAATGGCATACTGCCTAAGAATAGCAGTCTGGGAGATCTGGACTTCATCCTATAGATAAGCTGCATTCTGTAGCTTGAGGGGTCTCCGTTCCCCAACCAGGAACTGAATCTGGGCCCAGTAGTGAAAGAAAGTCCTATCCACTGGACCGCCAGGGAATTCCCTCATGCTCAACCACGGTACCAATTATTGTGTTTTTCTTCCCTTCTGGGATGAATGATATTTTTTAAATAATTATTTCTGTTGTTGCTGTTCAGTTGCTAAGTCGTGTCTGACTCTTTGCCAATCCCATGGACTGCAGCACGCCAGCTTCCCTCTCCTTCATTATCTCCTAGAGTTTGCTCAAACTCACGCCCATTGCGTCAGTGATGCTATCCCAGCCATCTTATCCTCTGTTGCCCCCTTCTCCTTTTGCCTTCAATCTTTCCCAGCATCAGGGTCTTTTCCAGTGAGTCAAGCTCTTTACACCAGGGGGCCAAAGTACTGGAGCTTTAGCATCAGCCCTTCCAATGAATAGTCAGGGCTGATTTCCTGTAGGATTGACTGATTTGATCTCCTTGCAGTCCAAAGGACGCTCAAGAATCTTCTCTAGCACCACAATTAAAAACCATCAATTCTTTGGTGCTCAGACTTTTTAACTAACCTCTTTTACATCACTTAGTCATTGTACTTTACAAGTGCCCACTGCCTATTTCTAAGATGGTAAAGGTATCATTTGTGACAAAATGATTTCTTTTTAAAAGCCATGCTAAACAAATAGCAAATTGTAGACTAACAGTCTTAACTGATAAAATCTTCTTAAAAAGCTAATTTAAATAACTGACCATGTTTGAAATAAACATGTACTGCTTTAAAATTATATTTTAGAAAAAAAGACTTATCTATTTTTAGGAAGAGTCTACAGTTCACTTAGGCCACATGTTGAAAGAAAATCAGTGCCTTGTTGAATTACACATGTGTAAACATGATATAAAAAATTGTGGTATGAAACAGTTATGTGATGCACTGCATCTGAATAGGAGCCTACAATACCTTGATGTAAGCTGGTAAGTGATAATCTGGATAATCTATGTAACGATTCATAGTAGGTATGATTCTGTGTTAGACACTAAATCCAAAAATTAGGAAATAAAACCATTTTTATCTTTTTATCTTGAGCTTCACTTATTATTCAGTTTAAACCGATTTAATATCTCCTAATAACTGGAGTGAGCAATTTAAATACGTAAACCAGAACAGAAGCAACATTTTATGGCAAATTTTCATTAACATTTTTAGAAACTGAGTGATTAAAATAAATCTTAACTAAAATAGAAAGTACTGCTTAAAAGTTTCTAAGCCTGCGATCTCAATGAATAAAAGGGCACTTCATATTTTAATATATAACTACATATTTTTCCTTTCCCAGCAATAAAATAACTCAGGATGGAATGAAGTGTTTGGCCGATGTTCTGAAAAGCAATACTACCCTGGAAGTAATAGATCTTTCTTTTAACAGAATGGAAAATGCAGGAGCAAACTATCTCAGTGACGCTCTTGCTTCACACAACAGGACTCTTAAAGCGTTAGTATGGTTTTACATTTAATCAAAATAACAGAAAAAAAGCTGTTTAGAACTCTAACCTTAAACCTCTTACCACTTACGATTCATGGTGAAATATGAAAACTCAGTTTCTAAACTGACATATTAAGTTACAGAAAACATTTCAGTATCTTCTATTTTCTTTTTAAAGGAATGTCTTTTTAAAATTAGATGGATACCAGTTATGAATGCTTAAGGTTAATGAGAAAATTCTTATCACTTATATTATTTATCCCGAATTCTAACAGAAAAGTTATAATCACTCAATATGACATTGACTTTAAAATAAGAATGAATCAAGAAGAAAATATTACTCAGGTGACTTTATCCTGAAAAATGTCTGTAATCCACTCCAAACCTTTACTAAATAATAATTAGAACAATAGTCTGTTTATTTCCAAAATGTAGGTAGCTCTACTTAGGTACATGAAGAATCCAATTAGAAAAGTTTCTTGGATTTCAGGAATTATAAGATCAGTATTTTAACTACTACATTGAATACATTGAATGCTAAGACAACACAATAAGATGTGTGTAATAAATGCTGTTGGTAGCTCATCCATTCTCTCTGTGGAACTGTTTCCAGGGTTACTTTTTGTTTCTCCACAGGTTGTCTGTGGTGAGCAACAACATAGAGGGAAAAGGACTTGTTGCACTTTCACAATCAATGAAAACAAATCCTACACTCTCTCATATCTACATCTGGGGAAACAAGTTTGATGAAGCTACATGTGTGGTAAGTTTGTCTTCACTGAGGTTTTTTCCTGGGGCTTTCCCTACAACATCAGGTGTTATTTACTGATGATTACAGGATTACAAAGTATAGTGAGACACTTCAGTTTTGATAAATTTTAACATACATTCTAAAAATTAGCTACTGGAAAGTTCTGTGGTTCAAACAGTGATAGATATCAAATACTACATGTTAGTATAAATATCACTAAGGGACTTTTCTGGTGGTTCAGTGGTTGAGAATCCACCTTTCAATGCAGGGGACACAGGTTCAATTCCTGGTCTGGGAAGATCCCACATGCCATGGAGCAACGGAGCCCATGTAACACAAATACTGAGCCCGTGTGCCACAACTACTGAAGGCTGTGCGCCTACAGCCTGTGCTCCACAAGAGAAGCCACCACAGTGAGAAACACACACACCGCAGTGAAGAGCAGCCCCTGCTTGCTGCAACCAGGGAAAGCCTGTGCACAGCAACAAAGACCCAGTGCAGCTGAAAAGAAATAAGTAAATAAAACGATAAATTATACAGTCCTAATTTTACTCCAAAGTTAGCTTTGTAAAAAAAAAAAAATCACAATTGTTGATTCATTATAAATTTGATGTGGCACAATCTCTAATCTGCTACTCAATAATTAAACCAAGACACAAAATTTGAAAATACAGTACAAGTTGTCAAAATATTTGGTATGTTGCTTATGTAAATATATAGAACCCTTAATACTGCTTTCAAAACACAAAAAGCATCATAATGAATAGTTTTCAGTTAGAAAGAATAGAAAGAAAAATAAAGTATCAGAATTCTCAAAAACTGCCAAAAGGCTAGTCAGAATTCTATCACTAAAAAGATGAATAACATGTACACTATTTAAAAAAAAAAGCTTGATTTCAGAAAAACACCATATCCACATTCTGTAACACTAGAAGCTGAATTGAGTTGGACTAATAATGACAAGCTATAGCAGAAAGCAGTTAGACTTGAATCTTTTACTAATTTCTCTTTTTCTCTACAGTAATCACACCCTTACTGACAAATTAGTTTAACATGTTTGTATGACACGTTTATGTAGATGTCAATGATCCATACAAGATATACAAAGAAAATTCTACAATGAAGAAATAATTATGTGGCCAGCTACACCAGCATCTAATACTAAGGGAATGGTCTCTAAGCCTAAATCTGTTGGTTACCTTCAGGGAGTCCATGAACTCAAAAGTTTTAAGCCAAAATCTGTGGGTGTTTATTTTTCTAAAAACTGGATCCCCAGCTATCACTGGATCTTCAGGGGCATATACCACAGCACTCCACCCCTATTTATGAGTCACCTTGGGACTTGAAAATTTTGACTTGAAACCTCTGGTCCACAAAATTGGTAATATATGTAGAATTGTTACCTCAGTGAGTCATAAGACAACAAAACATACTTAAAGTTAAAATGCAGAAATAAGTTTTATGAGATTGTAATTTACACATTGTGTGAACAATACCTGAAAAATATTAAAATTCAGCAGTTAGTCAGAATATTTCAGACTATAAATTATCATATCTAAATGTGAATGTTGAAATTTGTAAAGTGAATAAACTATTTTCTTAATGATACAGTTTTTCTTAAAAATCCTAGGCATATTCAGATTTAATTCACACAGGCCGTCTAAAATCAGACAATACAGATGTGGAGCCGTTTGTGGTAGATGGACACGTGTACCTTGCAGAAGTCTCCAATGGCCTTAAAAGGCATTATTACTGGACACCAGGTTATGGAGAAGCTTGCAGCCCGTCATCTAATGCAGGTTTTTCTCTTGCACCAGTAGGTCAACATCTATGAAAAACAAACTTTAAAGTAATTTTCATCTATGTCTTATTACTTTTCAGATATTAATATTTTATTGTCTATTAAATTCTTTCAAAGATTATAATGTTATTTTTGTTAGACAAGTAAAAGATACTAAATTCTAAGTAACTGTCCATTGTGAAAAACTGAGTAATTTTTTCAAAAAAATTTTACAAAATAGGGACCAAAATTTGAACACTTGGAGAAGGAAATCAAGGAACTAATTTCTTTTTATAAAGAAAATAAACCCAAACAGTAAAGCAGTATAGAAGGAAAGGTCATTTTAGGTATCCTAACTGAAAGTTGTCATGAAGTAAAAAGGTTTCAGGGGGCAGAATCCAGGGACCATCAAGGGGTTTAGAGATTGAAAAAGAATTTAAGGTATTTTATAGATGGGTTTTGGTACAATTTCACAAATACAGGCAAATATATATAAACAGACACACATATAAATACATATAAATGTATACTTTCCAAACATGTCAGTGCTGCCAGTGAATATTTAAAGAGAATTCTCTTTTGGAGGATGCCACTAACATTTTAATGATTTGATGGCAAATAATTACCCTTGTTTGTGGCCAACTGTTTTCAAATTAAGATTTCTACAAAGTGGCAATAGACACTACAATCCTTTGATTACAGACTCATGTTCACAAATTAATTAATTCATATATACCACTTAACTGTTTAACCTGAATGATTTATTACTGCTAAAGCCAGGCAAAGTGTGAGAAAAAAAAACAACTGTGGACAATTTAAAGAGGTTACTCTAAGTTTTGCATCTAAAAGGAAAAACCATCTGTCTCTAAATGTTGTGAGTAATGAGGTGAAATAAAGGTGTTCAGTTTTACAGTTGTCAAAGTATTGCCTTCACTTTATTATTATGAATTCCTCATATCATAGCTGTATTTATTCTAAAAATTTAACATTACAAAAAACCCAAATCTGTTATTCTCCATTCCTTTAATAAAGAATTAAGATAAAAATTTCCTATTAATGACTTTTAAAATTTATCAGGCTTTTCCTTATATTCATCACCTAATACCACATTTCCTTACTCCCCAGGGAAATGTGTGTGCGCGTGCAGGGGTGTTGAAGGGTAGACACAGATGGTGGTAATGGTTATGAAATGGGAAGAACATCTGAGTAAATCATACAAGCCATTATTTTTCACTTAATGTTCTAGAGTTACTGAGCCAGAAAAGACCTAAATGCCTTACGAAATCCATTCTCACGCTTTCAGAGAGATGAACTTGAATCATCCAGGACAGATGGTTGCTATCAGGTTGAGTCTGTGCTGAAAAACAAAATCTTAAAAACATCTGCAGTTGTTTGAGAAATACACTCATTAGTTGATGTTAATAATAACAATGTGTGAAATGGGTTTCAGGGCTTTTTTTGAAATAAGTATTGTTCATATGTTATATTAAAACAATACTACAATCTGATCATGGAATTTTAGAAATAACATGACTTTCCACTGTTTGCAAAAAACACTTATTGAAAATCTTCTGTCACCAAATGTTTACAATGGAACCAAAAAAACTGTACAGACTACAGAATTCTAAGTATGACTTTATGTATCCTGACACTTATGACTGATTTGACTTACTGATTTGACTCTTAGTTTAGTTCTTAATCAAACTTTAGTTTCCAATTTGCTGCATGTTTCAGATTTTATTTTCTTTTCACTTTAAGGCTTCTTCTTTGAAGACATAAAGACTTGGTTTTTTACAAAGTTCTTTTACATTCAGTTCAGTTCAGTCGCTCAGTCATGTCCGACTCTTTGTGACCTCATGGACTACAGCACGCCAGGCCTCCCTGTCCGTCACCAACTCCCAGAGTTTACTCAAACTCATGTCCATTGAGTCGGTGATGCCATCCAACCATCTCATCCTCTGTCGTCCCCTTCTCCTCCCACCTTCAATCGTTCCCAGCATCAGGGTCTTTACAAACAAGTCAGTTCTTCTCATCAGGTGGCCAAAGTATTGGAGTTTCAGCATCAGTCCTTCCAATGAATATTCAGGACTGATTTCCTTTAGGATGGACTGGTTGGATCTCCTTGCAGTCCAAGGGACTCTTGAGAGTCTTCTCCAACACCACAGTTCAAATGCATCAATTCTTTGGCACCTTTACATTACATGCTGAATATAGCTAGAACTAAATAACTGTTATCTAAAAAAAGTTGCATGTCAGAGGAAAGTCAGGTTTCTATATTGTTAAAAATGCAATAGGAAATAAAACTTTTTTGATCAAATCTGAAAAGCCACAGAATTCAAGGTGTAAGAAAACCATGCTATAAGAAAAAATAAAAACATTTTTAACAATTGTCATTACATTTGGAAAACATTAAGCTGATGAGGAAGTGCTACTCTTAGCAATTAAAACAGCCAATAAACTCAGACTTGTGTAATAGTATGACAGACTTCTTATGCTCAAACATCTGTCCAGAGTATAGTTTAAACTGAAGATGCTAAATCAGCATTTTTTTTTTAAAGTATGGAGAATGAGAATCAAATGGGGGAACTGTTAAAAATAGATTCTTAAGAGTCAGACCTACTGAATCAGAATTTCCAAACAGTCTGGGGAACGTGCATTTTTACAATCCAGGTCATCTTTAATCTCACTGAAGATTATAAACCAACGTTCTGGTTTTCTCATTCTTCAAATTAATTTTTTTTTAAATATATACTTCTCTTAAATGGAAGTATCTAATAGTTAAATGAATTATCAGAAAGCTAACCCATCTGTGTTAACCACGATACAGATAAGAGTAAATGTCAGAACTGCCTCCAACCATCTTCCCCAATAGAACCACCATCATGATGTCTAACACAACAGTTTTGCATGTTTTAGAATTTTAATAAATGGAATCATATATATGCTCTTTGTATCCAACTACTTTTGTACATTAGTGCAATTCATTCATGTTGTTTAATGTAGCAGTAATCCATTCAGCTTTTGTTTTGAAATATTCCATAATATGCTGGTTAGTAGGGGTGTCAATAGGATTCTGAAAGAGATTCTCCCAGGCTAGGACACAGTCACATCGAAGTAAACCTTTGTGATGCAGTTTACTTTCCCAGGCTACTCTCTGTTCCTCTGTGCAATGGAGGGGACCCACAAGTTCCAATATTCTCCCAAGAGGAGACTCATAAGGTAGCTGAATGGGAAGCAAATAGGTTAATGTGAAGAAAGTAGGCTTATCTGGAGCCTGCAGTGGGGTGCCATGTACTAAACCTGCAACCAAACAGGACTGTTTGAGGCATTTATGCAGAAGTCTCAGGGCTCTCTTTTTTAATATCCAAGAGAACTAAAGTGAAGCCAGGTCAGCCAAGAAGTACTGGGCTCTGAGCAGGCTAGGAAAACACTTGATCACATATTTTATAAGCTGCTGCCTACTGCATCAGAGGCCAGCAGGATGTCCAGAAAATGGAAAAGAACGAACGGTGTTTTCCCTCATGCCTCTTGGTTATATAAGCCTCTCGTCCTCCACATAGGTGGACACCATTTTAGAGAGAAGACAAAGGGTAGAGATAAGACAACAAGTTTTAAAATGTTTAAGCACTCCCTTAAGATATAAATTGTCTTTGTATCAGACTAGGTTTTTAACTTTTTTCCAGACTTCCCACTGGGTGGGAGCTCAAGGGGACGAACATGTTAAATTCTGTAGGAAAACTCTACTTCTTCTGCACATCTGAATTGTAATGAGTAGATTTGCAACTACTTCTTCCATTCCCTTCTTGGCAGTCATCCTTTAAGATCCAATGCAAATCCAGACTTCTGTTACAGTGCTGCAGACTCTATTATGCTCATCACTTATCAATGTTTCAAGTTTGGAAGCAATCAAGTGGTTTATACTTTTCAGATATTTGATAAAATGATTGTTTGCTGTACTCTGCTTTTCAAACTAAGTAGTCTGAAAAATCCTTACATCTACTCAAACTGTATCCACCTGGCTTCTACCCATGATTATCACTGCAGCTGCCTTTCTCAAAGGATCATCATGCTCCAGTTACCCAACCCAATTTTGTCTTTGACTGGAATCCGATTTCTCTGTACTATGTGCTCAGTACAAAGCCACTTTTGTCTTCATGAAATCTGCACCACCCTCGTTTTCTTCCTGTTATCAATTTCCATCTCCTGTTCTGTCTTTTGCTCATTCTTAAGAATGTATTTTCCCCCATGATTCTGTCTTCATCTTTTGTTCTTCCATATCATCTCCCAGGGTTGCCTAAATTATTTCTGTCACAATAATTATTAGCCTTATGCTGCAAGATCTGTATCTCTAGCTTTAACTTCAACTGGGTTTCAGTCACCATTTCCAACCACCGCTAGACATTTTCACATAGGTGTTTCACCACCAAATTCAGCAGATAAAGTCTTCTCTTCCATAAACCTCCATCTTATCTCCCTATCATAATTAACAGCATCACCATCTACTCAATCACTAAGGATCAAAACTTAGGTTACTAAGTTGAGGATACAGGAAGAGAAACTGGCTCAAGTCTGCTTAAGAAAAGGGGGATTTAGGGAATTTGCAGGTTCAATCTGTGGCTGGGGAACTAAGATCCCACAAGGTGAGCAGCAAAGCCAAAAAAAGAAAAGGGGTATTTACTGTAAGGATTTAATAGGCAAAAATCATGGGCATTCAGGCACAAGCAAACAAGCATAGCTATACCACCTCAAGTGGGACTGGGGACTGCAAAGCCTCAGGCCACTTTGGTTTGTCACAGGGTCGTGGTCACTTGGTTCTACAAACCTACTTCATCCCCTTGCTTTGTTCTCTAGATCAGCTTTCTCTGCTTCTTCACTATTTCCTTTAGATTTTTGGCTTGCTTCACTAACTATGGACCAGATCTAAATGATCTTTTTTATGTACACATAAACCAAGTGTCTGAAGTAGCTTGTTTGGGCTAAGAACTGTTTTCTTCCTGGTAAGGTGTTCTATAAGCTGTGATCACAAGCATGGAATCACAAGCATGTTAAAACGTGGCCCTTTAGCATTCAACTGTAGTTCAGGGTGTGAGATCCTGGAATGTAAACCTGGCGATCTAATCCCATTCTTCCAGCACAAGTGAAAGGCAGAGGACTCTTTCAAGATGGTAGGGGTATAGTCCTAGATGTGTCTTTGATGATTCCGATCTCTGCCAACACCTTTGAGATTTTCTCTCCATTCCCCTACCTCAGTCAGCTGTGAACAAATCCCTCCCAATAGCTATCTCCTCTTGCCTGCCTATCCAGGAGAGCAACAGCTCTTTCTCTGTCCGTTCAATTTCTACTGACTGCTTGACATTTCCTTTCCTGCCTTCCTCTGTTATAACACTTGGCATTCAGGCCTGTCTTTCCCATTTGACTGTAAACTTAAAAGAGGAAATCATCTTGTTCACTTTATGTATTCTGATTTCAGTAATTTTCTAGCATTTCAAGTAATAGCCAGATATTTTAATTCAAATACTTGATTCATATCCATGGTGTTTATTTCAGTATATACTTCTTGAAAATAAATACCCTATTTCTGAATGACTACTATGTTTACATGATAATTATCCAAATCCCTTAAGCAAATACATCACATCTCTGCTGAATGAAGTGGGGTGGGGGCTGCAGAGGACAGGTAAGTAAATCATGTCACTGTCTCAAGAAATGCTCTGATAACTATCAATAATGTTCATAAATAATGAGTAAAAACATAGAATTTACAGAAATGGCATTAAAATACAATTTATTTGGTGGTATTTCTAGCCAAATTCCAAAGACTCAAAATCTGAGTAAAAAGTGGAAAGTCATATTAAGAGCTTCATTTATCAAGAGACAATATAGGAACTTCCCTAGCAGTCCAGTAGTTAGGACTTCACACTTGCACTGCCGAAGGCCCAGGTTCAATCCTTAGTCACAGAACTAAGATCCCACAGGTTGCAGGGTGCAGCCAAAAAAAAAAAACATAGTGCCCACATAACCACATATTAAGAGCCGAAAGGAAGAACACCAGGAAGTGTTTAGGATAATCGTTTTCTATGTTTGGTATGCATTAAGACCACCTATGGAGCTTTTCTAGCATGTTCTGGAGACTGATGCAGAGGGCCCCAGGTGTGGTGGGGCTTGGACACAACTATTTTAAAAACGTTTTTGATGTGTATCAAATGTTAGAGCCATCGTACTAGGATATTTAAATGAGTACACGTAGATTAACTGTCTTTATATAAGCATATTTCAACTATCATTTGTATAATTTCTGTAGACATGAAACATACAGAAAAGTGACAAACTACCGTTGCAACAGGACAGGACCTTTTCTTTTGGAAAAAAATAAAACACTTTTCTAAAATCTGTCTATCAAAATCAGTCTATGAAACGAAACATAAAACATACCAGCAAAAAATCCTTTATATATAATCTATGGTTTCTTTTTTAAAAGCCTAAAATCTAACAATACAGAAGGAATTATCTAATACAAATACAAAACAAAATTAATTTAGAAAATAATTTCTTAGTAAGATCTTCAGCATTCTAAAAAGACTTTCAAAAAATGTAGTAATACTTACATAATTTAGAATAGACCTTTCCCAAAACACTGCACTGTAACAAATATATTTAAAGATGAACTTAACTGATAATTTTGAGTGTTACAATGATAGCAGATACAACTAAAATACACGCATATGATAGTAATACAGCATTAGAAGATGACAGGAGAAAAACTCAGTCTTCAAACTTTCTTTACAAGTCATTCTGGAAGAGTGTCATGCCATGGCAATTTAAAATAAAATTATTTTAGCTAAGAAGCAGATAATGTGATGAAGAAAAACACAATAAATCAACCTTAGCCACTTCAATCCTTTAATGTGACAAATAATAAATGTAAAGGCTAATTTATGTAAAGACAAAATACTAATTACCATCATGTTAGAGGAAATCTGGTAACTACTACCCTTACACAATTATGACATCACTGTAGCAGTTTTTAAAAAGAAATTTTGTTCATTAGATGCTTGGATTAATGAAGATGTGAATTAAATATAGCCTCTCCATTTCAGCAGAGTTCTTAAAAAGGCTGTCTTAATTTTCTTTAATTTCTTCACATTCCAATAAATTCCTATTGAATTTAAGCCAGAATAGATTAGTTGAACATTTTTATAACTTTATAAATTGTATTTAAATCCTGTATATTATATTAATACATATGAATGATTAGACTTCTTAGATAAATTAAATACTAAGTTTGATGTACATTGTACAAAGGCAGTATTTCAAACTCTAAGTCAACCCCACTGGTGGCAGTTTATTGTGAAAATGCTGAGTGTGCTGTGAAATGGTGATGATCTGTACAGTTTACAAGAGTTTAGTTTCTAGTTGGTTCCTATGACTAGGACCCCAGAGAAAACACAATTAAAGAAATCAATACCAATAGAAAATATATTAATTTTATTACAGGTGTAGTTTAAAAGCAGAAAACAAATGAGCCATAACTAATGCATGGCAGAAATAGGAAATAATGTCACCATGGTGTTTAATCAGTAGTATAGGAACAGACTTTGTGGAACTAAAAATTTAATGTCCAAAGACTAGGCAGTGAGACTAAATCAATACGTGGGGAAAATGGAAGGGGCAAGTGGTAGTATCAGAATAAATTTGAATTTTCTAAGTTCATTAAGAAGGGAAAGGACTAATGTGAAACTACAGCCACCACCAACTGTTATGGTTTAATCTATAAAAATTTTAAACTTGAAACTTATAAAAAAAACTCAAATATAAAATGTTTAATAAACTGGCTTTCTGATAACTCAAATGTCTACTTATAATTGAAGTTAATTTTTTAACAATTTATGAATATAATGTACCAAATTCAGAAGTCAAGTGTTTTATACTATGCACTAAGTTTCTATTTAGAAAATTCTTTAGGGTTTTATTTTTTAAAAAGTGCATAAGAGGTATAAGAGAAGCTTATCAAAACACAACTCAGTATATTTCCCTCATCTCCAATAATCTAGAAACTTATTAAACAGTCTGCATCAAATTTGAAACTGCTTTTAATAAGATAAAAACACCAAATATCTATCTAAAATTCATTTTGAAAATGTAGTCTCAGACAACTTAAATCAAAAAAGTATTGACCACTGATTTTCTCCAGAATTCTGAGTTCTACACAACAAAATTTATATCTAGTTTTCTAGTTTTTAAGAGAAGCACTTTTTGTTTCATTAGAAAAGTTACCTTCAGTGCACTATATTAATAGAGAAATAGCACAATTCTTATTCAGTACCTCAATTTTTATAGTAGAAATATGAATTTCCCCCCTCACAGTTTGAATGTGAAAGTCTTCCCTTGTGGCTCAGCTGGTAAAGAATCCGCCTGCAATGTGGGAGACCTGGCTTCAATCCCTGGGTTGGGAAAATCCCCTGGAGAAGGGAAAGGCTACCCATCCCAGTTCTGGCCTGGAGAATTCGCCAGAGTCAGACACGACTGAGCAACTTTCATAGTTTATATACTGGTGTATGGAGCTTGCTAACAGCACTGTCATGGGCTGATACTATTATGGATTTTGTTTAAATTTTGAGAAGAAAATAAATATATTTTACAGGTCAAAACTCAATCATAAACTGATAGATTTCACTTCAGTAAATGAAAGGCAATCTGAAATGAAAAACAGAAATGGAATTAAGGCAGCTCTAAAACAAAGTTATACTTATTCACCCCAAATAGTGCTACTGCAGTATAATTCATTCCTTTAAAAGTTGTGTGTATAACCTAGACATAAAAGCCAAACATCAAAACAAGCATTGCAGCTATGATGCAGCATCAGGTGCTTTTACTTTGGTGAATGAGAATAATGGTCACAACTCAAATGAATGGTCAATTTAATATGAATATATGCACCTTACCAGCAATGTTTATGTTTACTACCAGAGACGTCTTAGCAATTCCATATTCCTCACAAAGTCAATATAGCTGTTGTAAAAAAATCAACTGTGGCTCTGAATACCCATTTGCGGCTGGCCTCAGCAACGCGTCTGGAGCAGGAGGCTGGCTGTCTGCGACAGGCAGCAGCAGGTGGTGGTCCTCAGCCCCCAGTGGGAGAGTCAGTGGCAAAGTCACATCAGAAGGTTTCACGTCCAGAGTTTCTGACAGAGGACTTTTTTGTATGGAGTCTTGTTCATTCAAGGGATGATCCTCTATACTGGAATCTAGAATTTTATCTGCACCTGAAGAAGGGAAAAAACTCATTATCTTTAAAAACAAAACAAAAACCCCAAGGAAGACTCATCTACTTACCATTCCCATTCTAACCCCACCTTTAGTCACACCATTTCTCTTTTGCTGATCTGCCCTTCTCCTTACCTGCACAAACCCATTCTGGACCTCAAGACTAGGCTCACGCATCAACTCCATTACAAAAATGGACTTAATTGCTCTAGACCAGGGTAAGCTGTTTCTTAATCACTCATTTGTCAATACTTCATATACCATCTCCGGACACCTAGCTATCTATCTTACTGCTATGTAACATCCTACTTAGGTATGCCTTGAATGCTCAACAGACTATATATTCCTTAGAGCAAATGTCTAATTACACTTCACTACTTCCAAGTACCTCACGGTGCTACATAGATAAGTACTCTTTTTAATTCACTGAATGTATTAGTGAATAATTCATATCATTCTGTGAGTTCAAGTTCAGAAGTATGGCACTTTCATTTATTTTCAGAAGAAATTCTGCATTACTCAAGGGATTAATTATCCAGCTGACTAAAGACACACTTTTCTCTTCAAATTTTCCACTAGCTTTCCCATGTTGTCACTCCAAAAGTATTAACATGATTTCAATCTCACTACCCTCATTAGACAAACTTGCATACTTTTGTAAAGTTATAACTCCTATTTTTGCCAAACTATTCTTCGGTTCAACCAGTTAAGAATACAACCTGCAGTCTCTTGTTGCAGTGACTCTCTTCACAATGTTCTCTCTGCCTGGATGAACATTTCCTTTCCCATTTCCATCCTCCATGTTTCAGATTCTCTAGAATTAAGCTTTCCCAATACTCATGTCAGGACTTAATCTCTTCTTCAGTACTCTTGTGTCTTTATCATATCCTACATTTTGTCTTGTAATCATAGTTATTTATTTAGATTTCTGGATTCCCACACTAGACTGTAAGCTCTTTGAGGACTAGGACTACACTTTCCTAGTACCTGCATGGTTATGTGTACTTTAGAGGTACTTAATAAATGCTTGTCGAATTTATGACTCACTGAAGTTTTCAGATGTTACTACCTTAATCTTTATGATGTTTATGTTTACTACCAAAAACTTACTATCATCTCTACACAGTGAGGAAGATTAATGGTGTTTCTAGGCATAAAAGAATTGTAAGCACGGTGAAACTTTTTCAAGGATTCATTTCTAAGCAACAGACTAAAAATTCTGTAGTATGGTTTTCCACTCCACATATTATGACAATTTGGGGATATCTGTTTCCCTATTTCCTCTCATACAATTTTTGGACTAGTGTTCATGATGCTCCTTTCTCTGCATAACTACAATAAACCCCAGGTAACCCAGACTCTAGTATGTGAAAGAGTGATATACAGTTGTTTATGTATTCTTTCATTCTTGAAATTGTTCATACATCAGGTTTTTAAAGGAGAAAATATTTTAAAGCAATGTTTATTACAAGGTCAATATGGAAAGTTGAACTCACCTGCACATTACAAAGCTACCTTCCTCATATGGGTACACCTTGTTTTAAAAAATATATGTCTAATTTAAACTGTTACAATGTGTATCTCAACATTTTTAGGAATAGCACAAATATGAGAGCTCCAAATTTTTAAAAAACACAAGCATTTACCAGAATGTACTTTTGTTTTGTGCTTCTTTAAATTTTTAATATCTGTGTAAGAATTTCCACATAATTCGCAGATAAATGGTCTTTCTCCTGAAAAATAAGTTAAAAAATCAAAGCCTCAGTATTTCAGAAACTGAGAAGGCAAAAATATCAACGTTCATGAATACAGTGCTAACATTATTACATTACTTTAATTTCTTTCAAATTACCATTTTAATCTCTTGGCTCTAACATAGCAAAATAAAAACTTCCACACATAGGCACTCCTTTCCTTTATGCAAAGCTTCCCTATTTCAAGGAAAAATGAAGCATTTTCACTAACAGAAACCTCAAACTAAAAAATTAACTCTATCAGACATTTAGTGAATGCCAATCATATGCCAGACTCTGGCTAAGAGATGTAGCTGAGGGGGAAAAATGCATAATTATGGTTTCTACTCTCAGGTAGCTTATAAATTAGAAAATCCTTTCTGTTATGAGGAATAACTTTTAGAAAGATAAAGAACAGTACATTTTCAAAGTGGTCTTTTCGTTTTAAAAAACCTTGAACATTTAATATGTTCTTATACTATCTATATACTGCCTTTTAGAATAACCATGTCATTGTTAGAATATATCCCTAAAATTTGCATACTGAATATTGTTTCATAAGAAAATCTGATATTATCTTAGTATTACCTATCCCTTTTCATTTTTTGGCATATCTGTGCAATTTTACCCAAATCATTTAAAAACTACTGATTACCTGGAACACATCTTAGAAAATCTACATAATTCTTGACCCAATTTAATCCATACTCCAAACAACAACAAAAAAACAAATAAAAACTGATACTCATACATTAAAATATAGCTATAGCTAGAGTATGACTAGATACCATATAGTCCATAATGGTTTAAAGTCAATGTTTACATAAAAAGAAATTAGAGAGAACAAAAAATAATACGTTCTCCCTAAACACAGACCTGTATGGGATCGAAAGTGTTTGTTGAGCTCTCCTGAGGAAATAAAACTTTTCCCACAAATACCACATATGTATGGTTTTTCACCTAGATGGAAAATAAAAGATAGCGAAGTGGTGTACTATACCAATATAATATTTATCAGTTACAATAATCTATAGTAAGCTGTTCTAAAGTATTATTTAAATTAAGACCTCTTTATATTGTATTTTAGAGGTATTTTCAGTGTGATCCAACTTAAATGAATATTAGTAATTATTTTACACTGTTCATATAACCTGATACTTTTTCATATAATAAAACTTTCTCCAAATATCCTTCCAGTAGACTAAAAATGGGCAAGAAGTCTGATTTTTATAAAATTAAAAACATGAGAATTCATCAATCCATATTTCAATTCTTGTTATCTACAAGATTATTAAAGGGGAATTAAAATCACTTAGGAAGATCTATTAAAAATTACAAAAAAAAGAAAATCTTTGAACAACAGATTTTGCTTCAAAATTGATACTTTGGGTTTTAAGTATCTATTCAATTTACAAATCTTAGAATGTTTTGTAGAAAAAGTCCTAAGAACAATTTAGTAACTACTAAATTGATGTTCTATCCAAACTCATCCCAACCCCTTAACTTTACAGCTTTATTCCAGGGAAATGAAGCTTCAAGAGGCTAAGGAGTTTTTCTACCGCCATAAAAAATGTCTTAACTCAAACTTACATACTGTCAAAATTACCTGATTTTCATGTACGTAAGTTACATGGAAAAAAAAATTTCACCCACTGTGTATTATTCTAGAAAATAAGTCTGTTTTTACATCTAATATTTATGTGAAAATCAGAAACATAAAAAGCTTCAAGAAGCACAATTTCAAAGGCTCAATTTCCCTTTTTCTTTTATTTACAACTGTCCTTATTTTAGGCAATCCCTGTGTCACATTCTTACCTGTATGTTTCCGAGAATGAGTGATAAGAGAACTAGAGACAGCAAATGCCTTCCCACAGGTATCACACACATAAGGCTTTTCTCCTGTATGCCTTCGAACATGGTAGGTCAATGTGCTGGCTTGGGCAAATCGCTGTCCACACCTATCACAGACGTATGGCTTCTCTCCACTATGCTTCCTATTAGTAAATAATTATAGAGATATATAATGGCAAGTAAAACAATCTGAGGATCATATAGCAAACTTTTCTGTACAATTTTTCATGCAGCATTTTCATTTCATCTGAACAGATCCAGAATATGTATTTTAAATCAACCGTTTTCCCCAGAAATAAAGCCATGCATCTATGATCAATTAATCTGTGACAAAGGAGGCAAGACTACACAATATTGGAAAAACAGTCTCTTCAACAAATGGTGCTGGAAAACTGAACAGCTACATTAAAAAAATGAAATGGATTAAAGACCTAAATGTGAGACCAGACACTATAAAATTCCTAGAGGAAAACACAGGCAGAACACTCTGACATAAATCTCAGCAATATCTTTTTTGATCTGCATCCCAGAATAATGGAAATAAGTACAAAAATAAACAAATGGGACCTACTTAAATGTAAAACCTTTGGCATAGCAAAGGAAACAATAAATGGAACAAAAAAGACAACCCACAGATTAGGAGAAAATGTTTGCAAATGATGTGACCAACAAGGGATTAGTCTCCAAAATTTGCCAACAGCTCATATGATGCTTAACAGCATCAAAACAACCCAATCAACAAATGGGCAGAAAACCTAAATAGACATTTCTCCAAAGAAGACATACAGATGGCCAAGAAGTACATGAAAAGATGTTCAATATCACTTAGAGAAATGGAATTCAAGACTACGACATAAAAAGAAAAGAACTACAACATATCACATCACACCAGCCAGAATGTCTTATTATCAAAAAATCCATGAACAAATGCTGAAGAGGGTGTGTGGAGAGAAGGGAACCCTCCTGCACTGTTGGTGGCAATGTAAATTTGTACAGCCATTATGAAGAACAGTACGGAGGTTCCTTAAAAAACTAAAAACAGAGCCACCATAACCCTGCAAGCCATACATCTAGAGAAAAACAAGATCCAAAAGGATACATGCACCCCAATGTTCACTGCAGCACTGTTTACAATAGCCAAGACATGAAAGCAACCTAAATGTCCATCTACAGAAAAATGGATAGATGTGATACTTTTATACAACAGAATATTACTCAGCCATCAAACAGAATGAAATGCCTTTTGCAGCAACAAGATTGGACCTAGAGACTGTCACACAGACTCAAGTCAGTCAGACAGAGAAGGAGAAATATATGAAATCCCTTATATGTGGGATCTAAAAAGAAATGATACATACGAATTTACATACAAAACAGAAAGAGGATCAACACACTCAGAGAAAGAACTTATGGTCATGCGGGAGGGGGGTGGGGGGGAAGGATGGGAAGAAACAGTTAAGGAGTTTGAGATGGGCACGTACACACTGCTATACACACTGCTATACTGAAAATGGATAAACAAAAAGGACCTACTGTAGACAGCATGGAACTCTGCTCAATGTTTTGTGGTAGCCTGGATGGGAGGGGAGTTTAGGGGAGAATAGATCTATGTATATGTATGGCTGGGTCCCTTCCCTGTTCACCTCAAACTATCACAACATTGTTTATTGGCTATATTCCAATACAAAATAAAAAGTTAAAAAAAATTTTTTAATAAAATCAACAGTTTCAATGTATAATGTCAAGAATAAATGTTTCAGTTGTTATGAAAACATTAGTTCTGAGATTAGTTCAAAGTTTTCCCATTAGGTATATGTGGTAGTCAAGTATGCCCACAATACTACAGGCAATGATTTTTGCTTGTCCATTCACTATCCTTAAACCTTCAGCACCCATCCTCACTCTCAGCTGATGTCCTTGCTTCCTGTTTTGCTAAGAAAAATTTTAGCAATCAGAAAAAAATTTCTACATCACAAACCTCCACCTATAGGCATCTGTATCTACAGAGTTTGCTTTTCTTTAATACAAGAACGGTAGTTCTTCCTATTTGTATACTTAGGACACTATCCCCCTTGCCTACTCCAGGTTCACTCCTGAAATTTCTTCCATCCTGTATCATCAATTTCCTCCCCTCCTTTGGATTATAGCATACAAATATACTGATACATCTCCCATCTTAAAAAAAAAAAGATCCCGACCCTACTTGTTCCTCTATTTTTCTGCTCTCCTTTTAGTAAGATCCTGAGTCTCCAACAGTTCTACTTCACTTCTTCCCCACTAGTCTCTGCTAACCGGAGAAGGCAATGGCACCCCACTCCAGTACTCTTGCCTGGAAAATCCCAGGGATGGAGGAGCCTGGTAGGCTGCAATCCATGGGGTTGTGAAGAGTTGGACACGACTGAGCGACTTCACTTTCACTTTTCACTTTCATGCATTGGAGAAGGAAATGGCAACCCACTCCAGTGTTCTTGCCTGGAGAATCCCAGGGACGGGGGAGCCTGGTGGGCTGCCATCTATGGGGTCACACAGAGTCAGACACGACTGAAGTGACTTAGCAGCAGTAGCAGTCTCTGCTAACACTGCTTTCGTCAAAACCACTGCGAACCTTTTACTTTGCCAAATCCAACAGTCAATTCTCGGTCCTAATCTCCCTATCATCAGAATTTGACACAATGACAGCTCTCTTCTGAAATCATTTCCTCCACCTGGAATCCAAGACTGCCCAACATTCTGGTTTGCCCCTATTTTTGCTGTTTCTTCCTAGTCACTTCAGCTGGTTCTTGCCTATCTCTCAGAACTCAAAGTTAGTGTGCCTCATGACTCCATCCTTTGATGTCTTTTCTGTCCATCTTCATTCTCCTGGTGACCTCATCTCTAACATTATGCCTTTAAATACTACCTACATGCCAATGACTCCGAATTTATGCTGCTAAGTCGCTTCAGTCGTGTCTGACTCTGGGACCCCATAGACGGCAGCCCACCAGGCTCCCCCGTCCCTGGGATTCTCTAGGCAAGAATACTGGAATGGGTTGCCATTTCCTTCTCCACTGAATTTATGTCTTCAGCTCAAACCAGTCCCCTGACTTCCAGACTGAACCATCTCTTACACATTTCTATTCAGGTATCTAATAGTCATCTCAAATTTAACACGATCAGAACTCTACTCCTAAACTCCCACACTCCTACTTAAACTGCTCTATCCACAAATTCCCATTTCAGTTAATGGTAATTCCATCTTTTCATATGATCAAGCTCAAAACCTGTGTATTGTTTTTAATTCTACTCTTTTTTATACCTCACATCCAAATGTGCTGAGAATTCTGTTTGCTATACCTTTAAAGTACATGCAGAATCTGACTACCACTTATCTCTCCCACTATTACTTTTTTTTTTTTTACCGGCTTCCGTCCACCACTTCCGGTAGGATCGGCCGCCGCGCCAGGAGGCGGTGAGGTCACTTCCGGGAGAACTAGTTGCCGACTGCCTCCAGGTGACCCACTATTACCTTTCTGACCTGAACCATCATCCCTCTCACTCGGGTTTTATCTATAGCTTCCTAACTGGTAACTTTGCTTCCACTCTTGCAATCTTACAATCTTTTGCTAAAAAGCATCCAGAGTGATCTTATAATGCAAGTAAGTTCACATCACTTATTTCTTTCTCAAACTTAAAAGCATCATAATGGCCTACAAAACCTTCACCTTCTGAACACCATAACACCATTCAGACCTTACTTCCCTCCCTTACTTATCCCCCTCCAGGCATTATGGCTTCCTTCTGGTTCTTTCACTGTGCTAATAATATTGTATGACGGTACCACAATTAGAACTCTACTGTCCTGAATTCTCATGTAATAGTCTATTTAAGGCTACTTTGAATGACAGACTTAAAGATCAAATATCCTTTTTTGCTTTTATTTTTACCTTGCATGAATCTTGAGATTGCTAGAAGTTGCAAATTGTAAATTGCATACATCACATTTATAGGGTTTTTCCTCACCATGATGCATGCGACTATGGAAGACTAGCTGGCATTTCTGAGCAAATCCTTTATCACACAATTCACATTTGTATGGCTTCTCACCTAAAAGAAAAGTAAATAAAATTTTATTTAGAAGGAAATATTGTTTTAGTTGCTTAATTCATACAAACTTTCAAAAGACTTCAACAGTATTAGTAGTTTCAGTATTCAGAAAATACTAACTGCTAGGAGAAGGCGATGGCACCCCACTCCAGTACTCTTGCCTGGAAAATCCCATGGAGGAGCCTGCTAGGCTACAGTCCATGGGGCCGCTAAGAGTCGGACGCGACTGAGCGACTTCACTTTCACTTTTCACTTTCATGCATTGGAGAAGGAAATGGCAACCCACTCCAGTGTTCTTGCCTGGAGAATCGCAGGGACAGAGAAGCCTGGTGGGCTTCCATCTATGGGGTTGCACAGAGTCAGACACGACTGACGCAACTTAGCAGCAGCAGCAGAAGTAAAAAAGCATATAGGATCTTTTTCCAGACTGATTATTGAAAACACCAACAGAGTTAAAAGAAATTAGTGTTTCTTATTTCATAACAGTGAAAGGTGATGAGAGAAATATATAATGCTTCTAAAAAGTACAAATCTAGCATACCAATAAAGGTTGAGGAAGGACTGTACATATAATTTACGTTCAGAAGTTGAAAAAGTCTAAGGAAGCAGGTAGTGAGATATGTTGGCAAAATCTGATAATCAGCCTGAGCTGTAATTACTTTTTCTCTTTATCAGTTTTAATATATTGTCTGTTAAACAGTTAGCAAGCTAGAACTAAGTTTATGCTTATTTTAACTGTGAGGAAAAATGATTTAGAGTTCACGCACTGGGACTTCAGAGTACCAATTACAACAAAACAAAGAGCCATTAAATATTTGGTCACAATTACAAGGTATTTTCAAGTCTAACATGCTCAATATTTTTATGAATATAAGTGTATACTAAATTTTGGACATAAATAGTCAACACTATGTATTAATGTCTATAAAAACATTTCAGTCACAATATAAAAACTATACTTCCCACAAACAGTCTTACCTGTATGAGTCCTTACATGAGTTTTCAGCTGGTTACACTGGGTAAATGCCTTTCCACATAAGTGGCAGACATAAGGTTTGACTCCTTTATGTATTCTCATGTGTCTTCTCAAGCTGCTGGCTTCCGAAAACACTTTCCCACATGTGTTACACATTGGTTTGGCCTTAGAATACCTCTGATCCAGCTCTTCCCCAGAGCTTTCCAGTTCATAAGAGTTCTTGACACTGGCTATATTAGACATAGAGTGTTCTTTCAGAGCACAGTTTGGCTGTGATTTTCCACGTTTCCGTTTCACCGTAACAGTCTGCACAATATCTTGTGCTGGGAAAGTATTTTCCACAACTGATGTCAACTCAAGTTCTGAATTACTTCTTTGTGCAACTTGTTCTATTATAGGTGTGGACAACTTATTTGCATCGAGAAATAATTCAACAGATGCATTCTCTAAAATGTCACTGGGATATTGCACTGTTTTATTCTGCCCTGTTTTCTGGGAATTGAAGGCCTTCTTCTTCTTTTTAGTTTGAGATGACTTCTTTGCTAAAGCTCCTTGTTTAGGATTTGCCTGAACTAAATCTGTAGACACTTCTGATTTCTCCCGACTGTTATAATCTCGCAGAGTCAGGAGACAAGTCTGTTGATTCAATTCAATGTTTCCAGTAATACTAGATATCTCTGTAGAAGAGGGATTAGCAATAAAAGCAAAATCTTCCATCTTTATTTTACATTTAGTGACCACCTCTTCCACTTTGAGATAGTCAGCAGCCTGATGGATTTCTTTAACATTCCAACTGTAAGGAAACAAGGCTAAATGACAATATTCTGATCAAAGAAAAAACGTTTCTGAAACACAACTACGCAGATATTTCTGTCTTTTAAAGACCTAATGAAGTAGAATGATGAAAAATGATTAACAGAACAAATTTTTAAAATTTATTCACTCAGAATGTTTAGGAAAAAATCTTCAGTTTTACAGAAGTTGAAAAGATAAAAAAGTAATGGATCATTCATATGTACAACCATGGAAAAACAAAAATGTTAATATCTCTACTTGTTAAAAAAATACCTGACACACAAAAAGAGTTGTTGGCAGCCTACTGCCTCCTCCCATTTATCCTGAGGCCTCTTCAGATAGCAACCAACTTTTCTTTATTTGTAATTAGAAGAGTCTTAAAAAACTATTATCTTCCTCTGCTCCTCTATGAGGAACCTGAACAGTATTTCTTGAAACTTCCTGTGCACTTGAATTACCCAGGAATTTGTTAAATGTAGATTCAGATTCAGTAGGTCTGTTTTGGGGCCCAAGCATCTGCATTTCTAACACACTCGCTGGTGATGCCAATGCTGCTGGTCCATGGATCACAGCTGAAGGAACAAGGTTTTAGAATGCACTAAGCTCTCTCTAGAAACCTTCCCACCTTTTTCGTGTCTGATATTCAACACAAATTAGCTGGAGAATTTGTCATATTAGAGTTATGTAGAAAAATTTAACATTCAATTTGAATGTTCAACATTCAAATCAATATTTATTGAGCATCTACCATGTGTAGTACTCAGAGGGATATTAAGACATATCAAATAGTCTCTGCCCTCCAGAAGTTTACAATGCAGGGGAAGGCTGGTTGTTTACTTACGTTAGCAACGGCTCTGGACTACTAGGTGACTTAACTAGGGTTAAGTCAGCATCTTTGGGGGCTTCAATTTTCTTAGTTGTAAAGTTAGAGAGCTGAGTTGGTATTAATACCAAAAACACACCCTTTTAATTATTTGAGAATGAATATATACTTACACACACACATATATATATACCCTCAAGTAACCTTCCTTTTTGTCATTTTTCCCCAGAAAGAAATTTTTTTCAGAAAACATTAAGTAGATTTATAGACTAGTCTGGAAACCTAATCACCAGTTTTAGTGAACATTTTATTCTGGGAAAATCCATCCCAAATTCCTAACTATACTACAAACTTTTGGACAATCATCTGTTTGCAAACTGACTTCCTTAGCTAAGAATACATTACTTACTCTATTATTATGGCCTTTGGCTATAATTTGGGGAACAAATAAGGAATGATCCTTGCAATCAAGTTAACTCTCTGTTTGCAAAAGTACAATATGAATGCCCCCAAAATAAGTAAAATCTTATTAGTCTTGCATATGAATTTCTGTGCATGTACATACCACTTAGTCTGTAAAAACACTGTTTTTTAAGCATTTTAATTGATTTTTGTTACACAGTTTATTATTAAGTTATAAAAAGTGAGAGACAGTATTAGAATGAAACCCAAATTTATTCTATCACTTATTATACCACGGTCTCAAATTACAATTGTTCTTAGTAAATGAACCACAAACTAGATGAGATAACCTTTCAGACCACTACAAACTAGTACTGAATCACACACGAACTGTTCAGAACTGAAACAGTAATTCACACAAATTATTTACCTATTTCACTGACAGCCTATAAGCTCAGTTACAGTTAAGAAAGTCAGTCAGCATTTATGTCAATAACTGATTTGCTTTTGTTTATAAGCATGAAGTTAAAAGTGTCTGCAAACTTGCTTTCACTTTTTGAACAGTCACTAAAAATCATTTAATTACCTATGCCAGATTTATGGCTAACTGCTTTATATGAGTAATTGTAATCACCATTTTACATACAAAGGATCAGAGGTTTCAAAGAAGTAACTTGTCCAAGATCACAGAGCATTAGAACTAAGATTTGAGCAAGGAAACTAGCTCCTGAGTCCACTTAATTCTTTATTATTCTGTTTTCTTAATAAGTTGTACAGACTTTCTATTTTTGGTCTATATCTTCTCTTACATTTGTGGCTGGGCTCAAACAATTAACTCCCCAGCTCTTCAGGAAAGATGTATAGCAAAAAAGATTGAATCAAACATCTGGCTCTTCACACTGGTCCTCTGCATGAAGGCTCAAAGTAAGGTGCCCTTCAGTGTGTTCAAATCAATTCAACATTTTTCTGGCAAAGTTAATTGAGAAAGGGAAATCACTAAATTAAAGATCAACCAAAATTCACTGGTTTTGTGATTGTTTACTTTATATTACGCATTCTAAATTTTTAGATCAAAGGCACTTGTATAGCCAAATATTCAGTAAACTTAAATAATATCATGTGACATTTATCTGTGACACTGATGTTCCTTTAAGCAACTTATACAGAACTGACACAAAAATGTCATTACATCAAAATTTAAAAGTAATCCCAAACAGCATGAATGCTTCCTTTTTAATAGGATTAAGGAAAATCCTGATTCCAGCTTTTCAGAGAAATATATTTTCATGATAAGCTGCAATGTAAAAAGAGGGAAGGATTTTGTTTAATGTGTACATGTATGTATCTATAGAGATCATCTGGAAAACAATTAAAGAATATTTATCAAAGTGTTAAGAGTGATTACCTGTGTATGGCAGAATTTCAGATGTTTCCTTTTTTGTTTTTTTCCTTAAATTTTCCCCAATAAATGTAGATTCAAAGGATTTGGAGAGTGGGATAGAAAAGAAGAAATAAAGGAAGGAAACTAATGTTCACTGGGAGATAATAAATCCTAAATTTTCACAGTAACAACCCATGTAGTTATTATCATCTCGTTTTTTCAGATGGAGAAACTGAGGCCTAGAGAAAATGTATATTGATCCAAGAGACACAGTGACTGACAGGCAAGATCTAAAGTTCATAACTGTGCTATGTCAGATGGTGACCTATTCATGTTTACACTTTCAAAAAAGCTGGAGAAAAGAAGGCAGGAGTAATTTTATGGATTTCTCTTTCCTTTTATCCCCATCGCCTTTCTCTACAACAACCAGTAAACATATTAGTATTAATCTAACTACATAGTTCATCGAAAATGAAAGACAAAATGCCTGAGTTATCAGGTTCTTCAGAACCTACTTCTTGTCAGTGCAGTGACAGCATTCAACATCTCAGAGAAGCATTCTAGCTGACTTAAGCATTGTATTTTTCTGAATCAAGATCAGGAAGAGGTCCTGAAAAGAGGGCACTAATAAAGAACAGATTCTTTCTTCTTTCTCCACCTATACCTCCCACCCAAACATCTTATAAGGTAGGGGATGAAGAGTGAGAGAGAAGACCAGAGGGAACCTAAGACCAAAAAGCAAGGGCAAATTGGAATTCAATGATCTTTAAGTTTCCATTCCTCAAAATACACACTTTATTTCAGTAGATAAGTCAAATATGTCAAAAACCATGCTGTAATCCTATGAACATCTGTACTTTTTGTGCTTATGAAATGTAGTCTGTTTACTGCAAACCAGTGATATTGATCTCTTTATTAAAAACAACACTGGGCACACCAGTGTTTGAAGACTGAGAGTTCCGGGATTGAATGGAAAAAATACTAATCTGCTTTAGCTCAAGACTACTGACCAGCTTTTGTAAGTGGAAATAACATAGGTACCTTACCTGTCAAGATTTAAAGTTCCTGTGTATATAAACTCCAACAGTTTCTGAAATCCATCAGCCTTCACCTGACTCTGATCAAGAAAGACATTGTTCTCAGAAGTGCTCCTGTAGATTGCACCAAAATATTCACTAAACGAGGCAAGCACATTCCTGTGAGCTTTAAACTGGAATTCCCCAATCACTATGGTGCAGTCACAAAGAAAACCTGCTTCCCGTTGTTTGTTCAGTCTCTCTAAAAGGTGCTCACAGTGGTGCGAATACTGCATTTTGATATCGGAATCGAATTCTATCCTTGTTCTAAAAAAACGAGAGAGACAGTAAATCAGTACCACTAAGTTCTCATCAAACTTTTCTCCCAAGCCACTGGTGAATAAAGAGACATAGAATCCAAACAAGAACAAAGTCTGTTCTCATTTTACGCCCCCAGAAAATTCTTACCAAGCAAGTACGGATAAAAATGCCGAAGGGATAAAAATCGTTCCTAGTTTTTATTTCATCTTGGTCAACTAACACAATCCTTTGGACACGTCAACAAATGACGATGTGTGAAAACATTTCCACAAAGTGAAAAAATAAAGCACCGCAAAATTTCACACTTCTCCATCGCAAAGAGTCGGACACGAATGAGCGACTGAACTGAACTGAAGATCAGTTGAACCTTCACAGTTTCAAGTTCAGTAGGCACGTGTAAATTACGGAAAAAAAACAAAAACAAAATTAATAAACCACTAAGAAATGATTCCTTGGGACAAAGGATCAAAGGACATGGTACGAGTTCTTTAAAATTTTCTCAAATGCTTCTCTGCCTTTCGATCAAGATTAAGTGTAAAACTGCTCTCAAATCGCCGAAACCCGTTACCTTCCGCAGAGCATACAGTGGCTTAAAAGCAAGGCGGGTGGCGAAGGGGGCGGAGAACTAGCACCTGGGCCAAGTGTTGTCAAAGATCTGGTCACCCGCCCCGAGGAGGCCACGCTCCTCCCTACCACCACCCCAATCTATTCGAGGCCGCAAGGGAGTGACAGTAAAAGCCGGTCTCTCCCGACTTTCGCCTTCCTGCCCTGCGCCCAGCTCCCACTCCCCCAATTCCCACGGCAGAGGCTGTGGCCAAGGCCAACATCGGGGCTGCCTCGCCCTAGCTTTCCACCCTAACACCTTCACTCCGGCCTGAATGCGAACTCCACGGAGCCTGCCCTACAATGCCCCAAGGTCTGGAGAGAGCGGGAACAGAGGCCTGGGGGCAAAGACAGAACTCACCTTATAGAAACCCGAGGGGGAAAACAGTTTCTTCACTCTCTCTCCGCCATCTTGGAAGGACGTCACCACGCCACGCTCCGCCTTTCCCTGCTTCCTCCACGATGACGTCACATCCGGTTCCGGGCGTTTCGCGGCTACGCGGTAGGCTCTAGGACCCTGGAGGTCCAACAGCAGCCTGAGGGTAGCAGGCTGGTGCCTAGAGACCCCGCTACTTAGCATGCCGGGAACACCCGAAAACAGGGAGAGTCTTGGCTAGGAGACTAAGGGCTCGCTTACGGAGCAACGCCTGTCGTCCTCACCGTGAGCATTCTAGATAGTCAGCATCTCGCGCTCGGCCTGCGTTTTGCGCGGAGGCTGAGCGGCGCTGCCCTGCGGGCCTCTTTCCAGGAGCCAAATTGTGCATTGTATGCTGGGGCTTGTAGTTAGTTGCTCGTCTTCTCCCATTATCCTCCACTTCCTTGAGGCCCCAAGAGTGGGAACAGCTACTTTGTGTACTCGGGCTCTCGGCCACGGGAATTTTGGAGCTGAGACTGATCATCCTTTTTTATTTTAGGTACTACCCGAAAGCTCTTAGGAAACTATGAGTCTTGTTTGCATCAGCCAACTGGAGCCCAGTATCCAGGATACCCTTACCTGGTGATATGGAAGTCTGAGATGCAAGAAAGCGGCGCCAAGTAGTAGGGCACACTGGGCATGCGCTTGGGGAAAGGTGGGCTTTATTCCGGAAAAGGTTCTGCTTGTGGACTGCTGCTGCTGTTGCTGCTAAGTTGCTTCAGTCGTATCCGACTCTGTGCGACCCCATAGACAGCAGCCCACCAGGCTCCCGCGTCCCTGGAATTCTCCAGGCAAGAACACTGGAGTGGATTGCCATTTCCTTCTCCAATGCATGAAAGTGAAAGTGAAGTCGCTCAGTGGTGTCCGACTCTTCGCGACCCCATGGACTGCAGCCTACTAGGCTCCTCCGCCCATGGGATTTTCCAGGCAAGAGTACTGGAGTCGGCCTGTGGACTAGAAAATATTTAATGCAATTATTTGCGTTCTATTCAGATTTTGTACAGTGAGGGAACCTTGGCAGGCTACATACAGTCCACGGGGTCGGAAAGAGTCAGACAGGACTGAGCACGCAGTCAACCACAGTGAGGGAAAGGTGTGCTAGTTATCTCCGTGATTTAAAAAGACGTACAAACGGTACCTGCTGATAAGTTAGGGTGAGTTCTTTCGTGCTACTTGCGGACATCAAAAATCTAAGAAAACCAAAACTTAACAATTTTTTTTCTTGTTAAAAGTTGTGTCAGGACCATGAGAAATTTACTCACGACTTTATTTTAAAGAACATTGTAAACTTGTTTTTTTTTCCTCGAGATTTTTTTTTTACAACCAGATTTTGTTTGCTCTCCTTGTAAATTCTTTTTTCTCGGTAAGAACCATGTTTATGGGGGGTGGGGGGGAGCCCCACAACCGTTAGGTTTATAAAGGAAAAAAATGAGGCTAATTCTTTCTTGATTTCGTCTTGTCTCTGAGTATAATTTTCTGATTATTTTTGTCGGAACCCTTTTCGGTAATTTATTAATTTAGGCATAGCTGTGAGTCTCTACTAGGTTTCAAACAGATAGGAAGTATATGAAAGTGCGCAAAACATGATCTCTGGCGTTTAGAAAAATCAACAATCTCAATGGGAAAACTAATGGAAAACCGAATGACTTGTAATACAGAGTGGTGAGATGACAGGGTTTACCAGTTTTTACCCGGCGTTTAATTACTCTTACTAGGCTGTACATTATTTTTTCAGTATCAGGTTGTGAGTTGAATTTAAAAACAATTGTTTAAAGTCTGGAACCCTTCTTCCACGTGCAAGCCATTAATAAGAATATTTGTTAAACAAATAACATCCACGTTGAAAGTTCAAATTCCCAAGGTACTGCAAATTATCAGAATTTTGCTTTTTAAAAGGGTAAGAAAAGGAGGATCACAGGCTCCTGTTAAAAGAGAAAATATACGAACATTGTTTCCGCCCGGTTTCGAACCGGGGACCTTTCGCGTGTTAGGCGAACGTGATAACCACTACACTACGGAAACCTATCTGCGAAGGGTGGTTGAGAAACTCCCTCATAGTTCTCCATAGCTCTGTTTTACCATGCGGTCCACAGAGCTGGCCGTAACTTTTAACAAAAGAACAAAGAAACCCAAACGGGAAATACCCATATATCCAGTTAAACAGTGCTACCATTTCTGGAATTTACGTACATTGTGTTCAAAGCCCCTAGTTAGAAACTGGGCACCCGTTAGTTGGCCCTTCTTTGAGGTTTACTTTCTTCTATGGAAAAGAAGTGTATTAGCTTGTTTGTTGCTGAGTGTCTCGGGTGTGTTCTGGGGCTTTGGCTGGCTAGGAAGAGGCTACTGCGCTTGGGTCCTGGAGTCCTCGCTCACGCAGGGGCGGTGTGGGGTGGGGTGGGGGTGGGTTACCAAACTCCCCAGCCCTGAACTTAGCTTCTAGAGAGAAAGCGACGCTTTCAGCCTCTGGTTTGGTTTTGAATTTCCTTCCTTGCTTCTGTACTAGTTTTAGAGAGTACTTAGTTTTAAAATCTTCTATAGGGTGTGCAAAATTCAGGTTTTTGTTTTTTTTTTTTTAAATCAGACATCAAGATGCACTTTTTGCCGCACAGCGTGCATTTTCTAAGCCTGAACTTCTTATGACCTAAGTAATATCGTTTACCCTGAAAAGAAGCAGATACACCCTGATACCTTAAAAATCAGTAATTTTTTAGGGAATGAGAGTGAGCTTCCATATTACACCGGGGGTGGGGACTGGAGGAGTAATCTGATGGGATTACTAAAAAAAATTTAAAAGTGAGATGGCACTATTTCGGTTTTGAGTACACTTTGTTTAGAAACCACGGGGAAAGAAACAAAGTATTGCCGATTATGTATAGATGTAATTTATGTTAAACCCACTTTAAATCCTGGCACTTTCCCCCTTTTTCCTTTTAGAAATTGACAAAGTTCTCTTTCAAGAATTTGAAAAGCATGAACCTTGCCCCGCCTTATACGACACTTTCCTGGTTCAAATCTCTGCACCTTTTGTCGATTTCAAGGGCGCATCTGATAACTTCCCGCAGGAGCCTGGACAGGCGTGTATGTATTAACCAGAATGTAGATGGTAGAGTCTGCCTACAGTGCAGGAGACCCGGGTTCGATCCCTGGGTCGGGAAGATTCCCTGGAGAAGGAAATAGCAACCCATTTCAGTATTCTTGCCTGGAAAATTCCATGAAGGCGCCGGTATAGTCCATGGGGTCGCAAAGAGTCGGACACGACTGAATGACTTCATTTTAATGACGTTCAGAAATAAAAGGTTTTACAGCTCATGGAGGTATTAGAGATAGCCTTTTGTGAAGCCTTTTTTAATTAAGCTTTTGGGCAAGAAAGTCAGGTTTTCCTGATATTGGTATTCCTGGATTCCAAGGGGGTGAGGAGTGGTCCAGGCCGAGTGAGACGCAATTGTAGGTGGCACTTTAGAGCGCACTTTGCATCCATTGAGTCCTCTGCCTGGGACTCTCTAGCCCCCAACCCCTCCCCCGGTCCCCTCTACCCCTTCCTTATTCTGCCCGGCTCAGTCCCGGTGGGGCGGTGCCAGGGCCTCTATGACGCGGGGTTCCAGGAGCTGAGACCCCGCACATCACTTTCCGCGCTCTCCGCGCAGCCCGCAGCCAGGGCAGTCCGAGCAGCCGGGAGACAGGAGGCGGCGGCGGCGGCATGAGCTACTACCAGCTACCAGTGGTGATCGACAACGGCTCAGGAGTGATCAAGGCGGGCCTGGCCGGGTCCCGGGAGCCTCAGTTTGTCTACTCGAACATTGTGGGCCGCACCAAAGGCCTGACGTGCGGCGTCGAAGTGTGCGTGGGAGACCAAGCGGAGCAGCGGAGAAGCTCGCTTTCCATCAGGTACCGCCTTCTCCCGGCGGGCAGGACCAGGTGGAGGGGAAGGCAGGAGAACGCAGAGGAGGGACCGAGGCTAGAGAAAGGATAAGAAGCGAGTAACGAGAGTCTCTGCCAGGCAGCGTTATTGCAAACGCTTGAGCACAAATCTCTGAGGGTACCACATACCTAAAGAGTGAACATTATTTGCTCTTTGTATCTATTCGAATATATTCAAATGTATAAACATTATCGTTCATAAAATACAAGTTCATTTAGAAATGTTAATTCCTGGTACCTTTGTCATTTGGGCTATTTGTTTTCAGCTAACTGATATGAAAACTACTATTATGTGAAGATTTCCCTATTTTCTTTTTAATTAAAAAGGGTATTCCAAAGGGGCAGGGAAGATGGAAATCAACAAAAAAATTTCAGAGGAAGGTAGTTAGGCTATTTTTGCTGGCAGTTACCATCTCTAGAGGCGCTGGCAGTCACCGCCCATAAAGGGATACTGTTAATAAATATGAGGATTAACCCAGGTTTGAAGAGAGTAAAAATTGGTAACATTTAAAGCTTCCATTTATATTATTGCTCTTCTTACAGCTACCCAGTGGAACGTGGTCTCATTACTTCATGGGGGGACATGGAGATCATGTGGAAGCATATCTATGACGACAACCTCAGGCTAAAGCCCTGTGATGGCCCAGTTTTGATTACAGAGTCAGCACTGAACCCACTGGCCAATCGGCAACGGGTCACTGAGGTGTTTTTTGAATATCTGGAGGTTCCTGCCTTCTTTATGTCCGTCCAGGGGGTGCTAGCTCTCTTTGCTGCTGGCTTCACAACTGGCTTTGTGCTCAATTCAGGTGCTGGGGTTACCCAGTGTGTACCCATCTTTGAGGGTTACTGTCTGCCTCATGGTGTCCAGCAGCTAGATCTGGCAGGTCTTGACCTCACCAACTACCTCATGATGCTGCTGAAGGAGAATGGCATCATGCTGCTTCGTACTTCAGAAAGAAAGATCATCACGGACATTAAGGAAACCTATTGCTATGTGGCAATGAACTTTGAAGAAGAAAAGGCCAAGAAAGCTGACTGTATAGAGAAGATTTACCAACTACCTGACGGGAAGAGGTTCAAGCTCCATAACCAGCTCTTTTATTGTCCAGAGGCCCTCTTCTCTCCAAGTCTTATGCACCTTGAGACCCCTGGCATTGATAAGATGTGCTTCAGCAGCATAATGAAATGTGATGCAGATCTGAGGAATGCTTTTTTCTCCAATATTATCCTTGCTGGGGGATCAACCTCTTTCCCTGGTTTAGAGAAACGTCTAGTTAAGGATATAGCAAAGATGGTGCCTGCCAACACCCCTGTGCAAGTTATTGCTCCCCCAGAAAGGAAAATATCAGTGTGGATGGGAGGTTCTATTCTTGCATCCCTGTCTGCCTTCCAGGACATGTGGATCACTGCTGCAGAATATAAAGAAGTTGGATCCAATATAGTACACCAGAGATGCTTCTGACTACAGATAACATGGTTAGGAGAAAATGTTTTGAGCATATGTGATAGAAAACTTTGGATATTATATGTTTCTGGGAAAACAGAAATTATTTCAGTTACTTGAATGTCCATGTCTCTCCTGCATTTCTGTAATGGGGGGAAATAATGGAGAAGCAGTCAAATAACAGATGCTTACTGAGTTGAACCAAATTAAATGCTCATGCTAAGTTGCTTCAGTTGTGTCTTCACTCTTCATGACCCCATAGATTGCAGCTCACCAGGCACCTCTGTCCATGGAATTCTCCAGGCCAGAATACTGGAGGGGGTTGTCATGCCCCACTCCAGGGTATCTTCCTGGCCCAGGGATTGAACCCATGTCTCATATCGCTTGCATTGGCAGGCCAGTTCTTTATCACTAGTGCTACCTGGGAAGCAAGTTAAATGCTAGAGGAGACATTATTCTTGGCCTTGGAGATCTCACATTTCCTTTAGAGGGAGAGAGCAATTTGTGGTACAACATAGTATGTGCCAAATGAGTGATATAGCTTTCAGTTTGTTGAAGTTTATGAAAGGAAGGTTGCTATGAGGGAAGATTTCATAGCAGAGGGAAGCCATCATGAATAAGGTAGCATTAGGATGGGCATGGCAGGGTGAAAAAAAAAGGGCAGATATTCAGAAGAGCATAATGGAAATGAGTAAGAGTCTAGATATGAGGATGAACAAAGCATATTCAAGGCATGTTTAATACATTGGTTTAGTTAAAATGAAGAGCTCTTATTGAGCAGACTAAGAGCAATGACTAGGAATGTAAATTAAGGCCAGAGGCTGGAAGGCTTTGTTTTAAATGTTGTATAGGCAAAAGATTTGAAAACAGGAGACATAAAGAAATTAAGATGAATGTGGTGGTAGTTGGGAGGATAAATTGCCCTGGGAAAGGCCCTGTAGATTCAATGATCAATTAAAAAGTTATTAGTCTAGATATAAAGAAGTCAAGTCTCACACTCAAGATTATAAGCAAGAAATGAAAAACTGACAAGTCTTGGTGCTTAATTAGTTATGAAGGGGAAAGAAGGGTCTGAAATGACCAAGATGGCTGAGAGAATGTTGGCAGTGTTGACATGACTCAAAGTGTAGTACCTGCCCTGTGCAAAGCACTGTGCTAAGCACAGTAAGTGCTCAGTCAGGGGTCAGATTGTGTCCTGTGGAATCCAGCAGTTCAGTGTAAGAGATGAAATTCATACCCGCTACAATAAGATGCAAAGTGGGTTACTGTCCTAAGAGAAATGTGAAATGGGGTTTCATAGGAGGGAAAACACCTTGAGTGCTCAGGAAGACTTTCTGATAGATTTGGCTTTGGGGCTGAACTTGAAGCTGGAATATAAATCTAACAGATTGCCTATCCCTCTGAATTTAGGGGCAGTATATGTGGATTCAGGTCCAGGCCCTGCCAGCCTATCAGCTGCATTTCAACAAATTGTTTAAACATTTTGAATATCAATTTCCTCATTGGTAAGTGGGGTTGCTAATCCTGATCCCTATCTGTTTCACAGGGTCCTTATGAAATACAAACGAGATAATGATTCTATAAGCGCTTTCAAAATGTTACTTTGCTTATAGAATTAGACAATTTATAGGTCCAGTTCATGCTAATTCCTTCGCAGAGTCAAAAATCAATTGTGTCCTTCAGCGCACATTATATTACTTGAACTTTCATTGATCACAATTTATGCAGGCTTTTCTTTTGGTTTGCTTGTCTTTCTCCCTTACTAGATACGTTCTTAGAAGACGAGTTGTGGGCTTTCTCTTCATCTCTGTCCCCTTCCCTCATGACTTCTATAGTAGGTATGCAGATATAGAGAACTGACGAAAAGCACACTGATGGCAGAGGGGAACATTAGGGCAAAAGGCTCCAAGGTGTACAAATGATGGTATGTACAAGCAGCAGGAAGTAATTCAGTTGGCCTGAAGGAAACATTTGTGAAGAGGTGCATTTCATTTTTTTAAATGTGTTTCATTTAAATGTGTTTCCCACTTAATTAATAGTGATTGTAAGCCAAACTACTAGATAGCATATGGTGTAGGATTATCTGAGAGCAGTTTTTGAACATTTGGTGAGGTACTCACTAGATTCACAAGCACTGTAGAGAGAATGATCCCAACCCCCTCACTTCAGAGTTCTTAAAGTACTTTTTTCCTATAAGAAATCTCAGCCAACGCGTTACCTTAATTTAAACTTCAACAGCTCAGAGAGATGGGCAAGACAAGTAGTATTCTCATTTACAAATTAAGAAGCTGAGATTTAAAGAGATAAAGAGATAAAAATTTAAAGTGATTCCCAAAGTAGTTTACTGGGTTAACTAACTAATTTAACTGTGGCTTCTTAGGCAGTTAACCCAACAACTAGCCTGGTATAGACTCCAGCCTCTTAGGATTATGGATGATCCTTTTCGGGAAATCTAGGGAAGGGAAATGTGAAAATTTTCGTTTAGTAGTTTTCGTTGTTCCCGTATCAAATCAATCCCCATAACATTTTACTTTTCTCTTATATAGAGGTGCCAATAGTAGCAGCTCCATGGAGTTTACCCAATTGAAAGTTCAACTTTTAAGATCAGCCAATTATGTGAAAAACAGCATGGTACCAGCGAATATGAAAACCTGCTACAATTTATGGTGCATTGTTCTTTCTTAACGTGATCATGACACATCAAAGCAAAGTCCATGATTGAAAAGCCTTTATTTCCTAATAAAAGGGAGATTCAGTTCTTAATGTTAAGATCAAGAATGAAGTAGTTATATGTAATAAAAACATCCTCTGCTCAAAAAGTTGAGAGGACAGTCTGAGGAGAACAGGTTAGGATCTCAGAGGCAGCCTAATGAGCCGAACCAAGATTCTGATTTACTCGTGCTGCTAGGGAATTTATTAAACCTCTCTATCAAATGTGATGATCAGAACTGAGCATCATTGTATTGGCCCTGAATTTTTTCTAAGAACTCCATTTCTTTAAGATGATATCGTGCGCCGTACCTGGCTTTTAAGAGGTGGAAAACAGCGCTCAGAAACAGCGCTCAGAAGCACTCAAGTTAATTTTCAAGTCACAAGGTCAGACGTCGGAAGTAAAATATTCAAATCTGCGGATAAAAAACGTGAGGTAGGGCGGCGACTATCCTTTTGGCCGGAAACAGAACTTTTGAGAAAAAAAAAAAATTGCGAGACCGGTTATCGCGAGAGCCGCTGTGGACAGGCTCGGCCAATCAGCGTAGGCGCCGGCTGCTGCATTCATAAGGAGACGCAGCCGGCGGCGCGGCGGGTTGCGGAGGGTGGGCCCCGGGTTGGTGGCAGCCATTTCTCATCTAACCCTAATTGAGACAGGCGTAGGCGCTGTGCTTTTGGTTACCGCGCGCTGTTTTTCTCGCTGACTTTCAGCGGGCGGAAAAGCCTCGGCCTACCGCCATCCACCATCCAGTCTGCAACAAACAAAAAATGTCAGCCGCTGGCTCGCTCACCTCTCCCGGGAACCTGCGGTGGTCCGCCCGCCCAGCCCCAGTGCCCCGCCTGAGGCCGCGGTCGGCCCGGTGCTTCTCCGGAGGTGTCCATTGCCGCCGTGAAGAGTTGGGCTCTGTCAGCCGCGGGTCGCTCGGTGGGCCGAGGCATGGCTGTAACCGCAGGGAAAGGAACGGAGTGGGGTCCCCGCGCGCGGTGCGCTTCCCTGAGCTGTGGGACTTGCACCCGGGACTCGGCTCAGACATCTGCAGTCTGAGGGACTGCGGGGGGGCGGGAAGTAGGAGGGTAGCGGGGGGGTCTGTTTTCTCCCTAAATGGAGGGGGTCCGTCTGTGTGCGTTTGTCTTCCCTGCCATCAGTGGACTTCGAATCTTGCAGATTGGACCGGAGAGCGTGCAAATAAACTGTCAGAAGGACAAGTGGAGGCAGCTCAAAAATCCGTCCAAATGAATGGGCAATGAGCCGAGTAGTCGGCTATCTTACAGGGTTTTTTTCCTCCTCCCCTCCTTTAGTTTTATTGCCCTTTATCAGTGTATCACAACCTAGTTCCTGCTCTGCAGATTTTGTCCAGGTTTTTTGCCTCTGCAGAACTTGATCCCCATCAGTCCTGGGATGTGGAACAGCGGTGATTTTTTGTATGTGTGTGTGAGATCATTAATTCGTATTTGTTAACAGGAAGATCTAGTGTGTTCTCAAAACAGTGGAAGTCATATTCTTTAATGGTCGTTGCTTTTCATCTTTGTCTCCATCTTTGGATGCAAAGTATTAAGGGACGATAGGAATTTAAGAAGAAATCTATGCCCCCACGCGCAAGAATTAGGTTTCTTTGCCAAAAGGGAAGGAAAAAAAAAGAAAACGGCCCATTAGGAAACAACCAACAAGTCATCCTGCCCTCTTGTCATAAAACCTAACTTTCAAGTTATGTGAGGATTCATCCGAAGTCAATGAAAACATTTTAATTGGCGAGTAATTGGTTTAGTGTTGTAGTGGTTTCTGCTGTCCAGGAGAAGTGCATCAGCCATATGTATAAATCGGTCCCACTGTCTTGAACCTCCCCCAGCGCCCCACATCCCACCCATCTAGGTCACCACAAAGCACCAAGCTGAGCTCTCCGTGCTATACAGCAGCTTCCCACTACCTACCTTTTGATATTTTATACATGGTAGTGTGTGTGTGTCACTGCTGCTCTCTCAGTTTGTACCCCCACTCCGTCCGGATTCCTACCCTGCAAACGCGTTCAGTACCATTTTTCTGGATATCATACATATGTTAATATATGACATTTGTTTTTCGCTTTCTGACTTAACTTCACTCTGACAGACTCTAGGTTCATCCACATCACTACAAATGACTCAATTTTGTTCCTTTTTATGACTGAGTAACATTCCACACACATATACACACCACATCTTTATCCATTCATCTGGACATTTAGGTTTCTTCTATGTCCTGGCCATTGTAAATACTGCTGCAATGAACATTGGGGTACACGTGTCTTTTTTGAATTGTGGTTTTCTCAGGGTATATGCCCAGTAGTGGGATTGCTAGGTCATATGGTAGTTTTATTCCCCGTTTCACAAGGAATTTCCATACTGTTCTCCATAGTGATGGTATCCATTTACATTCCCACCAACAGTGCAAGAGGGTTCCCTTTTCTCCACATCCTCTCCAGCTTTTGTTTGTAGACTTTTTGATGAGGGCCATTTTGACTGGAGGCCTTCACTCTCTTAAGACAGCTATTCTGGTAGCAGTTGCTGGGAGAGAGTAGCAGGCAGCCTGCATTACAAAGGCAATCAGTGTGATACCCTGTTGGGATCTTGACCCTTGAAAAATAGATCAGGAGGACCATGGGAGTATATGTATTTATTAACATGTCTAGCATTTCATCTTATTGCCTGAAGTAGGTCCCTCAGTGTTGTCCAATACAATTCTTATCCTTCAGTTAAGAAATGTGGGGAAAACTGCACCGTTCTTGGTAATGTTCTCTGTGTAAGAAGCAAAAAGAATCTTCCCATCAGCATGGTTTTGTGGAAAGAACATGGAGTAAATTAGTGAATGAGGTTCTAGTTCTGATTTTGCTAAAGATTTTTCTAGGTTTTTGAGGTAACTCAGCTAGCTTTACTAAGCTTGCATTTACTCAGAAAGGGATCTCTTAAGATTGCTTTTGAAGACTGCCAGTGTTCCTTGAACTATAAATAAATAGATGCCTTTTGTTCCTGCTCCATCTAGTGGTCCTTTTGCTTCTCCACATTTACAAAATTTGTGATGGAGGCTGGTCTGAAGTGAGCCTCCTGCTGGGGAGGTTCTTTCTCTCTCTTTTTTTTCTGTTTGGCTGCTCTGTAAATCAGTGGGGTTCCCCAAACCCATGCCCCCTGCAGTGGAAGTGCAGAGTCTTAACCACTGAACAGTTAGGGAAGTCCCTTTCTCTTTTTTTAAAATTTTCTTTCAAAAATTTTTTTATATTTTAATTGAAGGTTCAGTTCAGTCTCTCAGTCGTGTCCGACTCTTTGCAACCCCATGAATCACAGCACGCCAGCCCTCCCTGTCCATCACCAACTCCCAGAGTTCACTCAGACTCATGTCCATCGAGTCAGTGATGCCATCCAGCCATCTCATCCTCTGTCGTCCCCTTCTCCTCCTGCCCCCAATCCCTCCCAGCATCAGAGTCTTTTCCAATGAGTCAACTCTTCGCATGAGGTGGCCAAAGTACAGGAGTTTCAGCTTTAGCATCAGTCCTTCCAAAGAAATCCCAGAGCTCATCTCCTTCAGAATGGACTGGTTGGATCTCCTTGCAGTCCAAGGGACTCTCAAGAGTCTTCTCCAACATCACAGTTCAAAAGCATCAATTCTTCGGCGCTCAGCCTTCTTCACAGTCCAACTCTCACATCCATACATGACCACAGGAAAAACCATAGCCTTGACTGGACGAAACTTTGTTGGCAAAGTAATGTCTCTGCTTTTGAATATGCTATCTAGGTTGGTCATAACTTTCCTTCCAAGGAGTAAGCATCTTTTAATTTCATGGCTGCAGTCACCATCTGCAGTGATTTTGGAGCCCCCCAAAAATAAAGTCTGACACTGTTTCCACTGTTTCCCCATCTATTTCCCATGAAGTGATGGGACCAGATGCCATTATCTTCGTTTTCTGAATGTTGAGCTTTAAGCCAACTTTTTCACTCTCCTTTCACCTTCATCAAGAGGCTTTTTAGTTCCTCTTCACTTTCTGCCATAAGGGTGGTGTCATCTGCATATCTGAGGTTATTGATATTTCTCCTGGTAATCTTGATTCCAGCTTGTGCTTCTTCCAGCCTAGCGTTTCTCATGATGTACTCTGCATATAAGTTAAATAAGCAGGGTGACAATACACAGCCTTGACGTACTCCTTTTCCTATTTGGAAGCAGTCTGTTGTTCCATGTCCAGTTCTAACTGTTGCTTCCTGACCTGCATACAGGTTTCTCAAAAGGCAGGTCAGGTGGTCTGGTATTCCCATCTCTTTCAGAATTTTCCACAGTTTATTGTGATCCACACAGTCCAAGGAGATACCCCTCGTCCAAGGTAAGGAGCAGCGGCTGCGCTTTGCTGGAGCAGCCGTGAAGAGATACCCCACATCCAAGGTAAGAGAAACCCAAGTAAGACGGTAGGTGTTGCAAGAGGGCATCAGAGGGCAGACACACTGAAACCATACTCACAGAAAATTGAAGTAATTGCTTTACAGAATTTTTTGTTTTCTGTCAAACCTCAGCATGAATTAGCCATAGGTATACATATATCCCCTCCCTTTTGAACCTCCCTCCCATCTCCCTCCTCATCCCACCCCTCTAGGTTGATACAGAGCCCCTGTTTGAGTTTCCTGAGGCAAGAGCAAATTCCCATTAGGTGTCTATTTTACATATGGTAATGTAAGTTTCCATGACACTCTTTCCATACATCTCACCCTCTCCTCCCCTCTCCCCATGTCCTTAAGTCTGTTCTCTACATCTGTTTCTCCATGGCTGCCCTGTAAATAAATTCTTCAGTACTATTTTTCTAGATTCCATATATATGCATTAGTATACGATATTTATCTTTCTCTTTCTGACTTACATCACTCTGTATAATAGGCCCCTCTCTCATTTTTAAAAAGGAAAGTAGTGAAAATCCCATGGACGGAGAAGCCTGGTAGGCTGCAGTCCATGGGTTCACTGAGGGTCGGACACGACTGAGTGACTTCACTTTCACTTTTCACTTCCATGCATTGGAGAAGGAAATGGCAGCCCACTCCAGTGTTCTTGCCTGGAGAATCCCAGGAACGGGGGAGCCTGGTAGGCTGCCATCTATGGGGTCGCACAGAGTCGGACACAACTGAAGTAACTCAGCAGCAGTGATTTAATAAGTACAGTTCAAAAAATACTACAGTTATTTTCTTGTTCTTACACTTGAAATCCTCTCCTTGACAAATGTCTTATAAACATTCCAAAGGAAAATTCTCAGTAGTATGAACATTTGATATCCGATGAGATAATTTACATGACAATGTTTTGTAGATAATAATTATGACAAATATGACTTCTTATTCCTACAAGATTTTATCCCTTCACCAGATGGAGAAACTCCCTTATCTAAGTTTATTCTTTGCTGAGTTGGGACCAGCAACCAGCCCCTTGGACTTTTCAAGTGCAGTGTTGTATTTACTATGGGCCACCTTAATGCTTCATTGGCTTGCTGGCAAAGATTATTAGTGTTAGCCCCACCATCATTTTCTGGCTTAAAATAACATCCTTAAAGATTACTTACCTATGACCTTAGTTTTAATTACTTATGATGAATTTCAAGTTATAAAGGGGAATGTGAGAATTTAAAATTACTGAGAAACATGGGTTTTGTTTTGTCTTTAGAAAGAGAGTCTTCTTCTCTAAGGTTGGCTATAGTTTTTGATTTGAGGATGTCATGAGTTTTAATTTAGTTTGTCCTGGTTCTGCAGTCAAAAATTTCATATTGGCCTGGCTCAAGATGTAAGAGACAAACAGAAGATACCTGCACCCACACTCACACGAAGTGTAGAGAAAGAGTGGTTTTAAATTCAGGTGAGAATGAAATGACCAAAGGTAACTGCCATTCCTTCCCCATTTATTCTTTTAAGGTAATAGTGTGTGATGGAAGTTAAAAACAGCAAAAATATCCAAGACTTAGGCCAAGGTTCGCAATTAAAATCTCTGCAGTGCACCAGACTGGAGAAGGCAATGGCAACCCACTCCAGTACTCTTGCTTGGAAAATCCCATGGATGGAAGAGCCTGGTAGGCTACAGTCCATGGGGTCTCGAAGAGTTGGGCATGACTGAGCGACTACTTTCACTTTTCACTCTCATGCATTGGAGAAGGACATGGCAACCCACTCCAGTATTCTTTCCTGGAGAATCCCAGGGACAGAGGAGCCAGGTCGGCTGCTGTCTGTGGGGTCGCACAGGGTCGGACACGACTGAAGCGACTTAGCAGCAGCAGCAGTGCTCCAGAAGGAAACAAAAGGAATGAATCACATCAAGGTTAAGAAAATAGACTGTGGATATAGTGGGAAAACTATCCCTTTTAAAGGGGAGGTGGCCTTGTGGGAATGGAGCACCCAAATTGCAAATATTTCAGGGGGAGACAAAAAGTAGAGATATTTGTGTGAAGACTGAGTTCAAAATGTTGATAGCTAATTTAAAATAAAATTTAAATATTGTTACTGAAAGAGTGTGAGGTCCAGCTGCTTACTGCTCAAAAACTCATAAACAGGCAGGTTGGTGGAAAAGAAAAGTTGCTTTATTTCATATGCTGGCAACTGGGGAGGAAGGCGGGGAAGGCAAATATCTGTCCAAAGGCCAACTCCCACTCTGGCAACCCGTGGGGCAGTCTTTTTTTTAAAGACTGAAGGAAGGGGCTACATGCAAAAACAGAACAGTCAGCTCTGACAGTCATCTTCAAATTGGCCATCCGTGGTCTGACCAGCGTAATCTTGGTTGTTTTAGGTACAGTTAATATCTTCAGTTCCAGGGTCCATTTGTTCCCATTTCTTTGAAGCCAGTTCTCAGAATTGTGGCAGCTCATGTCATGGGTACAGTCTGGTCATCTTGTAGTTAACTTCTCCACCTGATGTTTTGCTGTCTACAAGACAGCTCACAGGATATAGCTCAGAATATTATTTATAGCCCTTGAGAAAGAACTAAAGGTCCTTGACTTTGCTTAATGACTACATTATTATTACTTGGTCTTCTTTCTCTGTTTTGTTTGTGCATTTCTCACTTCTCTGATTAAACTTATTCTTTGACTAAAGTTTTCCACAGACATAAGGCAACCAGAAGACATGCGGGGGTGGGTGGTGCGGGGAAAGACCACAGGGTTCTGCTCCATTTCAGTACGGTTGTATAATAAAGAATTTGTTGTTGTTATTGTTAAGTTGCTAAGTTATATCAGCCTCTTTGCTACCCCATAGACTGTAGCCCACCAGGTTCCTCTATCCAAATACTGAGTGGGTTGCCATTCCCTTCTCTAGGTGATCTTCTGAACCCAGAGATGGAACCTGAGTCTTCTTCATTGGCAGGCAGATTTTTTACATCTGAGCCTTGGGAAAGCCCCAATAAAGAATTTGGATGGCTTTTATTCCTGAATCCTATATCCTTGGAATTTCCTAGGAGTGCCTTTCTTATTCATGGTGGGCCCCCCAGACCACACCTGATAGCTTATGGGATGACCTAGGATGGAGGCTGGTTACACCAGCGATCCCAAACATGTCCTCATCAGCCAGACCTCTCAAGAGAGTAGTGGGGTTAGAGACTGACCAATGACTCAACCAGTCATGCTGACATAATGAAGTCCCAATAAATACTCTGGACATTTTGAAGCTTGGGCAAGGAAGCTTCACTTTGGGGACCCTCCCAGACTTCACCATACACAGCTCTCTCTTTGACTGGTTTGGATTTGAATCTTTTTTCTGTAATAAAACTGAAATCGTAAGTATAGCACTTTTCTGAGTTCTATGAGTCACTCTAATGAATTATCTAACCTGAGGAGTAGTCGACTGAATTGTAGCCAGCTCGTCAGAAGTGAGGATGGCTTGGGGAAGCCCTGTATCACCCCTTATATCACTAAGGGCAGCCTTATGGAGAACTGTGCCCTTAACCTGTGAAGTTTGGCCTAACTTGGATGTTGGTGTCAGAAGTCATTGCAATGGGCCACTCAAAAATATTTTGAGGAAAAATCTGGCCCACTCTACCTACTAATCTGTGACCTTTGGCCTAGGTAAATTCAACAATACTGAAGGAGGAAACAGAAAAGGCTCTATCTTGAAAGCAGGACTCCATCTTGGGCTGGACTGTGGACTTTGAGCTATATGCCCAGTGTCTATGGAAATGACATACCAACTGGAAAACCAGGCCCGGGGAAGGGAGAGCCCCAGGGCTCTCCGTTGCTAAAAGAATACCCTAATTATCTGTGTAACGGAATAGAATCATACATTCTATTATGCTTATTGGGGTATGACCACAGGCCTATTGATAATTGTCCACTGTTGACTGCCTAGGCTTAGGGCATATGAAGCACGGGTTAACTTTGATTGTCAGGGAATTTGGGGAGGTGGGTTTGTGCATGTACACTTAGGGTATATAAGGTTTTCACAAAAACTCGCTGGGATCCTCGGCTAAGAGGAGACTCTGCCTTGGGCCCGCCGGTATAATAAACTGTACTCCACTATCTGCATTGTCCTTCTGAGTAAGTTTGTTTCCTGGAATGTGTGGCTAGAACAATACCAGAAGTTAGGAATGATTTTCCTAACTAGGGCAGTTTGGGCCATCCCACCAGTTAAAGGCCTATGCAAGATAATTGTGTTTGAGAGGAGGCTATGCTTGTGGCAACTTTTATAGGCCCCCGGAAATATCACTAAAGACAGAAATTTCAAAATAAAACTTTAATAACGTTGTGAAAATAGAATTGGAACTCCTTCCCCACTTAGGACCTAGGTCACGAAGGACATTTGTTTTGTGAGTCAGCCTGAGGGACAGGCCTGTCCTTCAGTGTCCCTCTGTCAGATCCTGGTGGGGCGTGAGGAGGCTTCTACCATGTCTTGGTGAGGTTGAGGCTATTTACCCCCATACCCTTTCTCCACCTTGGTTTAGATCTTCCTTCTTAGAAAGTCATCAAAATGTGCAGTATTGAAACCGAGTAGAACTCTGTGGGGCTCCCAGGTTCAACTCCTCTCTGGGTTGCCCTTTTCTAATTTGTAGGAAATAGGCTTCATTCAGCCTCTGTGACCTTCCCTGAGCTTCATAGGGCTAATCAGAGAGGAGAGGGAATGCATAAACAATGGAGGGGCAGTCAAGAAACAATAGTCTAGCCTGGAGGCAGAGTTCTGTGGCCCTGGGGCAGGGTCCTCAAGGAATTTTTCTAACAAGATCTTTGAATTCTTCTGCAGAACTAAGTCTCCCACCCAGGTGGAGGGTGGGAACTTCAGGCTCACCACCAGATGCCTGGAGTACTGCCCTGTTACCTCACCAACCAATCAGAAGAAAGTCACACACCTTGCAGCCCACACCCCAAACTTGGCCTATAAAAACTTTCCCCCCATAACCATTGGGGAGTTTGAGGTTTTTGAGTACAAGTCACCCATCCTCTTTGCTTGGCCCTGCAGTAAACCTTTCTCTGCTCCAAACTCTGACATTTTGGTTTATTTGATCTCACTCTGCATCAGGCACACGAAATTTGTTGAGTTACAGTATCTTCAAATTCTCATTTCTTCCCCAAGAGAAGGAAACAGGAAGAAATACTCAAACATTTTAAGCCTGGGTTCTAACCTGGCGGAAAGAATCTAGTATAAGTCATCTAACTGCAAACTCGACATTTATCAAATGGATATACTAAGACTTAAATGGTTTTACTTAAGAGGAGAGATGGGTCTTATTCTCATAGTTTGCAAGAAATGATTTTATAGCATTCTGTTGGGAGCATTGTGTCTACTCCAGCAGAAAGTGGTTTTGATTCGTGTTGGGTATACAGGTAAAGGATGTATGGATAAGGGTGGAAGTGCTAATGTCAGGTTTTTTTTTTTTTTTAATCCTGCGGGAGCCCACTTCTTCTGAACCCCCAAATAGGTTTCGGCTTCCTCCTGGGAAGCTCTGAAAGGGAGAAGGGGGCAAAGGTGGGCAGGGCCGCAGAGAGGTAGGTCACGAGTTCTAATGTCAGGTTTTTTATGTCACACAGATTATGAACTTGATTCACATCTGCAATAAGACATACTGTTCTAGGGACTTACCTGGTGGTCCAATGGTTATAACTCCATGTTTCCACTGCAGCGGGGAATGGGTTCAATCCCTGATTGAACAGGGGGAAGTAAGATGCTGCATGCATGACCAACAAAGAAAAGAAAAGAAGTTGTTCTAGAAGATGTTTACTATCCTATGTTTTGTCTTGAGGGCTGTAGGTCTTTATTTTGATGATATTTATGTGTCATCATGGCTGTCTATGTTAGAAATGTTAAAAGAATAATTATAGCTATTAAACCCAATTTTAGGAGAACCCATCAGAAAAAAAAATACAGCAAATGAAGAAATAAAAATACTGAATTTTTATATCAAGTTCTGAGTGAGGATTTTATAGCTAAAATGAAATGCATTATTTGTACATATCATTTGAAGAAAATAGTTGAGTTCATCTCAAAATTATTTAAGATGTAAGTAGCTTACTAAAGTGAATCATTGACTTATTTTCAACCTTGGGAGAAAAACTCAATTAAAGCTGCAATTGAACTGTAATGGCACCAAGGAGTTCAACTTGACCTCATATGCCAGATGATAATCATCTTTCAAGTGTACAAACAAGGAAGCACAGTTATCAAAGAATGAGAAATACATTTGTTCAAAGACCATTTACTGCTTTAACAAGAGGTGAAAGCTTGCCAGAAATGTATAAACACCTAACACAGTGCTATTCATAGGCTTAACATGTTCAAAGACTTGGGGGGCAATTTAAAAATATCTTTGAAGTTGTGGGTATTCATCATCATATGTAATAATGCTTACTTTCTAAAGCCCCTCTCTAAGGAGGGCAAAGCAATTTATCTGACTTATTTTCATGACATCCTTGTGAGATAAGGCAACTACCATTATCTCCCTTTTGCAAATGGAGAAAACTAAAACACTGGGAGGTAAAAATCACTTGAAGAAGGTCAGTAGCAGGCCCAAGAATTTAAACATACACACTAAAGCTTTTAACTCCCATTTTAGTTTAACTACAGAAAACTAAACAAACAAAGAATTACAAAAATAAGCATCTTAAACTTTTTCTTTTTCAATTAAAGAATAATTAATGGTCAACCACTTTTTCCTTGTCTGCCTTGGTAAGGGAAACTGTCTAAAATCAGGCTTTTCACAATAAGTAGACTTTTACACTGGAAGGAATGAAATATTTGCAAAACTGTGACATTCATTTCACACTTACTAAATGCTTTGTCTGTAACATGTTGCATTGTTGAGACTTCAGAGGTGAAAAACATATTCCCCTCCTCAAAGATCTTCCTGGAGGGTAAGATTATATAAACAGGTAATATATTGCATCTGTTTTTTTTGGCCATGCCACATGGCATGTAGGACCTTGGTTCACCAACCAGGGATTGTACTCATGCCTCTTGCATTAAGAAAGTGGAATCTTAATCACTGGACCACCAGGGAGTTCCCACAGTGTTATTTAAGTTTAACTAAATTCTTCATTTTATTTCCCTAATTCTTATTCACTTTCCCCATCTCCGTAAGTGCCATTGCTGTACACTCAACTGCTCAAACCAGTAATCTGGGCCTCACCCCTGACTCATTCTCCCCTCACGTCACCATATCCTCTGGTCTATCTCTAATTCATTCCATTACCACCACCCTAATCCAGTTCACTGTTTTTCCTGCAGAGACCTTCTGACTAGTTCTCTGCTTCTTATCATCACCTGCTGCTGCTGCTAAGTCACTTCAGTTGTGTCCAACTCTGTGCGACCCCATGGACTGCAGCCTACCAGGCTCCTCCGTCCACGGGATTTTCCAGGCAAGAGTACTGGAGTGGGGTGCCATTGCCTTCTCCAATGCATGAAAGTGAAAAGTGAAAGTGAAGTCACTCAGTCGCGTCCAACTCTTAGCGACCCCATGGACTGCAGCGCACCAGGGTCACCACCAAATCATTCTTTACAAAGCAGCCTGAGTGAACTTATTAAAATGCAAACCAGACTATGTTTCTTCTTTTCAATAGTTTCACATTGCACTTGGAATAAAATACAAAATTTTTATCACGGTTTTGCATGGTCTGGTCCCTCCTTACCTTTTCAACCTCATTTTCTCCCCTCTTCTCTCTTTTTCTGTGCTCCAGCCCCCCAGGGCCCTCCTCCTTTCAGTTCCCAGGACTTGCCAAGCTCTTAGTCACCATAGTTCCTCTGCTTGCACTGCTCTGTCCCTGTACTTGGAATTTTGGGCACCTTCTCAGCCTCATCTTGATTTAGATACTCACTCCTTGGAAGCCTCTGACCCCCTTTTAAAGCAGCATCCCCTTCCTTGTACGACATTTTGTTGGTTACCTTCATAGCATGTTTTCCTGATTTGTAATAACTTATTTGCTTATTGTCTGTCTTCCTCACTGGGCTATAGGGACAGAGGCAGGGACAAAGTCATTTACCTCACTGAAATATCCCTGGTGTCTAGTACATAGCAGGTAGTGAATAATTACTCAGCAACTGTTGAGTAAATGAATGAGTGCTGTTGGGACAGACCACAGACCACCAGTTGTAACTACTCTTTTATCAGCACAAAGGCCAAATGCTAAGTAGATATCTGCCAAGTAATAATGCTTTCTAATTTTTTTCAGTTATAAATGAATATAACAGTATTACAAAAAACATTGAGAACTAGATGACAGTATTTCAGTAAAACTCAAGTACCATTCAGTATATTTCTTTTTAGTCTCTTTTTGACTGTATATTTTACATAATTATATCTGACATGTAAATTTTACAGAATTATTTTTCAAATTCTGCTTTTTACACTTGGTGGTAAAGGCAGCACAGGCATTGCTTTTTGATATTGCAGATCCTTCAGAACTGTTATTTAATACTGTTACTTAATGTTCCATTGAATGGTTGAACCATAATCTACATGACATTTTATCTACTGATGGATATTTAAGTTAATTTCAACTATTTTCCTGCTATTGTGAATAATTATTATGCACATTTGCCATATTTTGATTTTTTTCTTAAAAAAAAAATTTCTTTTTGCCACACTGCACTACATGTGTGATCTTAGTTCCCTGACCAGGGATTGAACCCGTGTCCTCTGCATATGGAGTCTTAACCATTGAACAATCAGAGAAGTCCCTACTATCTTACCTTTATTTTTATTTTTGCCTGTATCACACAGCTTGTGGGGTCTCAGTTTCCTGACCATTGATTGAGCCTGAGCCATGGCAGTGAAAGCCTGGAATTATAACCACTAGGCCACCAGGGAACTTCTTGACATATTTTTAGGCTACTCATTTACTTAATTACTGAGAGTGCATGACTAACACAAGCAATAGTATTGGTTTGAAGCAGAATTGTCCAAACTGGTATAGTACCTCTAGGTAATCTACCTATTTTGCTTTCTCGTCTAAAGTTTCCATAATAAATTTTTTCTGGATCACCACACACTTTGCTAATGTAGGGCATGAGTTTGGACCACAGTTTCAGACTTTGGGTAGCTGTGTAGATTTAATCATTCATTTCTCAAGTCTAGAAGTTTTCTAGAGTCCTTCTACTAAAATGAAGGACATGTATCTTTTTTGTCTTTTCCTCGTCCCTTTTCCCACCTTGCTTTCACTGCCAATCAGTTTTCACAAGGCAGAAGGTAACGACGATATGGAGAATGAGAGAAAGAAAGAGAGGGAAAGAGTGGAAAGAAAGAGAGAGACTAACCAAGAACAGAGTGCGTCTCTTTCTTGGACGGCTCTGACGTTCTAAGTTACAGGGACAAAGAACATCCGCGCAGAGGCTGGACAGGGAGACAATGATGCCATTCCTACATCACACCTGACTCATGCATTCAGCTGCAGCCATGCACTGCAGGTGGGATAGACTGACCCTGGCCTCTTTCTGGAACGGTTCTAATCCCATCTCCCTTATCATCATCGTGGTTCTAGGATGGTCCAGCTGATACAAGTCCCGCGCTTCAGTTTAGTGGTTAAGTGAAGTAAGGGTCTCTTCCAATGGGAACGAAGAAGCAAGAAACTGATGTTGCTTCTCTTGGTAACAAAGAGGGAAGCCATTCTGAGGACAGAGTCAACACATAAAGAAAAGCAGAACCCAGAGACACACAGAGAGAAAGGTGGAGTCCTTAATGGACTGTACTGTACTGTACTTCTGGACTTTTCAAATACATGAGCTGATAAATCACCATATTGTTCAAGTCAGTTGGAGTCGAGGTTCTTGTTGCTTCTACTAAGATCAGTGTAATGATGCAGGAGGACTGGCATGACTGCAGTATGATTGCTATCTTGCCAAGTAATGGTACTGTGTTCCTGTTCTAGGTGGCTTCTGTCCTAGAAGGAAATGTTCTGCATGACATAGGAGGCCTGCCTCAGAGATCTCTGGGGCCTGTTCTTCTTGCACTGGGAACTCCCACAGCCTGGATGCCCAGTGATGAGGGCATTGCCCTTTCTAAAGACAGGACTTGCAACTTTCAGATACAATATTTGCAAGTAAATTTTCTCCTGTTAGGGATGTTTTGTAGCTACCACTACCATGAATGTGGCATGTGATTATTTATAGTATCAAACAGCAGAGGTACAGATGCTGAAATGCAGAGGCAGCCCAATCTTGACAAGAGACTTATGCTATTCAGGGATATAGGCCCAAAGACTAGGAAGTTGGAGCCAACTTCCTAAGAATGCTTAGACTGCTTATTCTAAGAGAAGAAAGAATCTTTTCTTCTATGTGTGTGTCTTGTGTGTTGATGTGTAGCTTTTCAATGAGATATACAGTAATGAAAACTTGAATTTTTCCATCTCCCAATTGCATTCCTTCCTTTTCTCAGAATAGGCTGTCTCTTTATTGGCTGGTTGTTTATTATAGAGAAGTTCCTATGAATAATGTTATATCCGAAGTCAGGATATCCATCTACTTTAATTTTTACCTAAGAGTTAATGTTTAGGACTTCCCTGGTGGTCCAGTGGTTAAAAGTCCACCTGCCAATGCAGGGGATACAGGTTCGATCCCTGGGCAGGGAAGATTCCACATGCCTTGAGGCCACTAAGCCAGTGTGCCATAACCACTGAGTCTTCCTGCTCTAGATCCAGTGCTATGCGACAAGAGAAGACACCACAGTGAGAAGCCCAAGCACTGCAACTAGAGAGCAGCCCCTGCTTGCTGCAAATAGAGAAAGTCCACACGCAGCAACAAATCCCAGCACAGGTGAAAAACAAAAACAAAAGTTAATGTTTAAAAAGAGTTAATACATGCTGTTGGATGATTGTCTAATGTGCTATTTCTGTGTGGAACAAATCTTCCTTTGGCATTCATCACAACAATCTGAGTCTAGAGAACAGCACTGTTGATGATACTGCTTCTGAATTGTTGACTTTCAAGTCAACACATCTTCCCTTCTGCATCAGACAGGATGGTGTTCCAGAAAAATTGTTCTTACCTGTTCAAGTGTAATTTTCTCTGCTAGCACAAGATATGGAATTAAAACAGAGTTATATGAAGGGCAAAGGAGAAGACTAGAGGGGATGGCTGTTTCTTTTTTTAAATTTAAAAAGCTATTGTTATGGAAAAAACCCAATTGAAATTTCTGGTCAACCCAATAAAAATAGGGTTGGCATATGATCCTATAATCCGTCTCCTAGGCATATGATCTGGGGAAAACTATAATTTGAAAAGATACATGCACTCCCATGTTCACTGAAGCACTATTTACAATAACCAAACAGGGAAGCAAACTAAATGTCTGTTGACAGATGAATGAATAAAGATTATGTGGTATATTTATACAATGGTCTATTACTCAGCCATAAAGAAAGATGAAATAATGCTTTTTGCAGCAACATGGATGGACCTCAAAGTTATCATAGTAAGTAGAGGGAATGGTTTGAATTTACCAGTTCTCTCTGCTTTTCTCCTCTCCTGTCTTCTTTCTTGCCTTTCCCCACTTACTTGGTTGTTTGGTCTTTGTCTTAGAGATTCAAATGCTGATTTTTTAATAGGGCACAAAGACTCAGCTATATTATTTTGAATTTCACACTATTTATGCTAGTATTTCTTGAAGGTGTTTTGCAGGTATTTGCCTTTTTTTTTGCATCTGTTTATTCATGTATTCATTAATCCAATAAATATTTATTGAGTATCTGCTACGTGTCATCATCATGCTGGGTGCTAGGAATGCCAGGCACTGGGTGACCAAACCTCAGGGTCCCAGGCAGTAAACTAGGGAAGACAGACAGTGACAAATAAACTAATAAATACATAATTACAGAGTGTAAAGAAAATGAACAGGGGATTATGCTAGAGAATAATGAGTAGGGGAGAAGGACTTAGGTAGTAGATGGAGGAGGAGAGGACTGCATATTTTCAGATGATATTTTGTAGATAGGTCTGTGATAGGGATTTTATGACAAGCATATGAGAGAAGGGAAGGGAGAATTGGTCATGATTCTTAGGTTTCTGCCTGAGCAAGTGGGATGAATGTAGATGAGATTTAATAATATGAGGAAGAATAGGTTTCGTAGGAATGTCAATGCTTCAGTGTTTTTATGTTGAGTGAGATGTGAAACATCCAAGTGAAAATAATTAGACAGTTGTCATTAGTTTCAGTTTGTGTATAGGACAGGCCCTGCTTGTTTCCACCAACCAGTGTAATTATTTTTTAATTAATTAATTTATTTTAATTGGAGGCTAATTACTTTACAATATTGTGCTGGTTTTCACCATACATCAAAACTTATGGAATGCTTCATGAATTTGCATGTCATCCTTGTGCTGGGGCCATGCTGATCTTCTCTGTAACGTTCCAATTGTGGTATATGTGATGCTGAAGCGAGTACCATCCAGTGTAGTTATTCATGTTACCTTTCACTCTCAAAAGTTTTGGTTTATAGAATATTTACACGGTCATCCCATGTATTGGTGAAAGTAGTTTCAATGGATTAGGGAAGTATGATATTGTAATTTAGAATTAGAAACCTATATTTAGTCTTCCTTCCTGTTCCTGCTCTTAAAACCCTTGGAATTTCCTAAGTGGTAAGAATGACAAAGATGTCTTGATATTCACAAGAAATTCCTTTCAGCCACACCTGAGCTTATGTTAATAAGATGATCTTTGGAAAACACCTAAAGTTGCTACAGAAATCAACCAGGTGATTAGGGGGTTGAAACTTTCAGTCCCACCACCCTTGACTCCTCTAGTCACAGCCTAGGTTATGTGCAAGCGTTCCTTCATTCTTCTCATACTCAAACAACACTTTGTTGAATACTTTAAAACAATTATTTTGTTAGTACAAGACTAATGGTTGTTGAATACTTTAAAATGATTATTTGTACAAAAACTACTATTGTAACTACTACTATCTGGATTTTATATAGGATAAAATTGAGGGTGAGCAAGGTCTGTGATCTCCTCACTTAACTAATGCTGCCTCTGTACTTCCAATATCACTATGCCCCACGTAATTTATTTAACTTTTCTCCTTTTGACTCTTTTCTTTTTTGGCTCTGCCGCACAGCATTTGAGATCTTAGTTATCAGCCCAGGGATGGAAACTGTGCACCTGCCGTGGAAGTGAGGAGTCTTGACCTCTGGACCACCAGGGAAGTCCCAGGCTGGGCTACTATGGCAGGTCTTTAAGCTCTTCCTGGCTAGAAATAACACCCAAAGGCACAGGGCTTCACAGAAGCAGCACACAGCAGAAAATAGATAAAAACAAAAAGTTTATGTTCTAGAATCAGAAATTCATCCACCCCACGTGCTTTATCTATTCTGCGATCTCCTGATAGTCGCTTCTCATTGCCTGGACTTAGGTATATTTATGCCTTTTTTGGCTCTGCTGGCCTCCTTGAACTTGACTATATGTTGTCAATTTGACCTCTGCTTCAATTTGACCCCTCTGTCTAGACTCCCACCTAGATCTGGCCCCTCTTAAATAATCATCTCATCAATGCTATCCCCACTCCAGTTCAGTTATTTTTTATCTTAGCTTTAAACCATATGTGGAACATGAGTCATACATTCTGTTGATGGGAATTTCCTGGTGGTCCAGTGGTTAGGACTCTGAGTTCTTACTGTCAAGGGCACAGGTTTGATTCCTGGTCAAGGAAGATCCCATAAGCCATGTCTCATGGCCAAAATAAATAAAATAAATTTTGCTGTATTGATCATACATACAAATATTTTCTCTTCCCCATTGCTTCTACCCGTGAATTCCTTACAACATCTGTAGCTTAAAAAAACACCAGTCACAGAACCCTCCTGGACTGTGTGTCTTTTATTAAATCGCATGTGTGCATGCTAAGTCACTTCAGTCGTGTCTGACTCTTTGTGACCCCCTGGACTATAGTCCGCCAGTCTCTTCTGTTCATGGGGTTCTCCAGGCAAGAACACTGGAGTGGGTTGCCACGCCCTCCTCAAGGGGATCTTCCCGACCCAGGGATCAAACCCATGTCTCTTATGTCTCCTGCATTGGCAGGCGGTTCTTTACCACTAGCACCACCTGGGAAGTTCCTTTTTTTTTCTTTTTTCCCCTCCTGTGTGAGTCTTGAGACTGGACTTTTCTAGATTCTCTTTCAGCTGCCCAGTTATGAGTTAGCCAACTCCTCATTCTCCTTTCCTGTCTGTCTCCAGCACACTCCCTGCTCATCTTAAATAAACACTGACTCATCTTCTCTAGATTCTCATTAGATTGCATTCTAATGCAATCTAATTCTCTCTAGATTGCATTCAGCCCAGCTTCTCTTTTCCTTACTTGATAATTGGCACATTTATACATTTCATACCTAGGAATTCTCAGTTCAGTTTAGTTCAGTCTGACTCTTTGTGACCCCATGGACTGCAGCACACACCAGGCTTCCCTGTCCATCATCAACTCCTGGAGCTTGCTCAAACTCATGTCTACCGAGTCAGTGATGCCATCCAATCATCTTTTCCTCGGTTGTCCCCTTCTCCTCCTGCCTTCAATCTTTCCCTAGGAACTCTACCTGTCTGGTATTCAAGTAAAGCAGGAAATTTTCAATCTGGTGCTATTCCGAAGCCATTCAAAGATTACAGAAATCTACACATGAGAGAAAATGACATATAAATATAGCAGAGTTAATTACTTTACCAAGTTTCACAGTTGATGATGTCAGAGCCATATTGAATCCCAAGTCTATTTGTTCTAAAGCCTGGGCTGCTAATTACCATGCTTCTTATTTCTTACTTTCAAAAAGTTAATAAAATTATATTTATGTTGAAAGATAACTCTTAAAAAACTAAACATACTTACCACATGTTCCTGCAATTACACTCCTAGACATTTATACCAGAGAAATGAAAGTTTATGTTTTTACAAAAACCAGTACATGTGTTCATAGCAGCTTTATTTATTTATTTTTTTTAAAAAAAAAAACCTTTTTATTTTGTATTGGGGTATAGCTGATTAAGTATTCTTGCTTGGGAAATCCCATAGACAGAGAAGCCTGGCAGACTGGATGGAGTCCATGAGGTCGCCAAAGAGCCGGACCGACTTAGCAACTAAACACAACAACAAATCGCTGGTTAACAATGTTGTGATAGTTTCAGGTGAACAGGGAAAGAACTCAGCCATACATATACACGTATCCATTGTCCCCCAAACTCCCCCACCCCATCTGGCTGCCACATAACATTGAGCAGATTTGCATCATAGCAGCTTTATTTTTGAGAGCCAAAACATTGGAAAAAAGCTAAAATATCCTCCACTGGGTGAATGATTAAACAAACTGTGGTACATCCATACCATGGGATGTTACTCAGCAGTAAAAAGGAACCACCGATACTTGCAACAATTTGAATATATCTCTGACATTATTCTGAGTGGAAGAAGCCAGTAACACAAGGTCATAGAAATATGATCGCACTTATATGACCTTCTAAAAATGATAAAATTATAGAGGTAGAGATTTGTGGTTGCCAAAAATAGGGATGATGGAGGGAAGTAAGGGTAGATGTATCTGCAAGTGGGTAGCATGAGGGACATTTTTGTGAAATGGTTTCAAATCTTGATTACACTGATGGCTACACAAATCATATTTGATAAAATGACAAAGAATTATACATATACATTACCAATATCAATTGCTTGGTTTTAATATTTTGCTATAGCTGTGTCAGATGGTCCCATCGGGGAGACTAGGTGAAGAGTGTATGGGAGCGCTGTGTAAGATGGTCCCATCGGGGGAGACTAGGTGAAGAGTGTATGGGAGTTCTGCGTAAGATGGTCCCATCGGGGAGACTAGGTGAAGAGTGTATGGGAGCTCTGTGTAAGATGGTCCCATCGGGGAGACTAGGTGAAGAGTGTATGGGAGCTCTGTGTAAGATGGTCCCATCGGGGAGACTAGGTGAAGAGTGTATGGGAGCTCTCTGTACTGTGTTTGCAACTTCTTATGCATCTATAATTATTTCAAAATAGAAAGCTAAAAAAATAGCCGGATTGTCTTTCATCTTCCTCCTGAGTCTCTCTTCTCCAATCCAGCTTGTAACTCAGCCAGAGACTAGGTAACATTAGACTCTTCTTTCTGTCCTCCCAGATCTAATCAGCCTTGAAGTTCTGTTGGTTCCACCCTGAGTGTGCATCTCTGTATTCTGACTGTCCTCCCACCCTCTCTGACTTTGCTTTTTGTCAGATCCTCTAGTCTGATCTTTTGCAATAACTCTTGGACTGGCCTCCTATCCCCTACCTATCTTTCTCAATGCTGGTGTCCTCTGTAATTTATGAATCAAATCCTGTTACTTCTCTGCCCATGAACAGTTGGTAGTTCCCTGATGCCCATAGCTTCAAATCAACTCAGTGTGGCCAACAGGAGCCTTCAGTTCCTGTTCTCTGCTCCTCTTAGGAGCAATAAATCTGTGTGTCCTGGAGGCTCTTCTCCACTCTGTTTTTGGTAGATTAGTAGATGGTTGGTTTAGCAAGGCAGAGTTTGCATGCAGAAGAGGGTGATACCAACCTGTGGGCTTTGGAGGCCCTCCCTTTCCATCAAGGTTGCTTCTCTGTCCAGGGAGCATGCAGGGAGCAGAGACATTCCCTGTTCCCCAGAACATTATGCAGTGACTCCTCTTTCTAGTGGTATGTTAGCTGTTGGGGAGGTGGACTTTCTATGCAGGGCCTAACCTCTGGGATAATGAGAGTCCAGGGGATTACAACACTACACCACTTCTCTGCTTATAATCTGTTCTTCTTATAACCTTTATATCTTCCCTGCATATAAGACACTATGCATATATGCCTGGGGCTCCCACATGACAATTCCTTCCTAGATTCACCTGCTGGTGCCTGCTGAGCGTGTGGCATGCCACAGTGACCTTCAGTTCTCAGAAAGTGTCCTCTCTGCTGGCTCATGTACTGTTCAATTTTCTATCACCTGCACCTTTCTGATTCCTACTGCGTCCACCAAGCAGAAACAGATCTGGTATTGTTCATGTTATTAATGCCTAGTGCTTCTTCATTCTTCTCTCAGGAAACTTCTAACAGTGTTTTGTAGACCCAGCTGTGAGTTGCTTCCTTCTTACCTCAGCTGGACTTCAAGGCTCTTTGAAGGACAGGCAAGCCTGTCTTCCAGCTTTGCATTTCTGATGCTTGTGAGAGGCTTGCACTTGGCTGGTGCTCAGTACACATTTGTTAAATGAACAAATAAATTGTGACTTGAATGAGGGCCCCTCAAAAGCAGTAAAGGCTCTACCAATATTAAACATGATGAAAATACCTTAAAGAATCCAGCAAAGTAAACCATAATGGTTGGAACCAGAAAGGTTGATAAAGCAAAATCAATTAATAGTTTTTACAAATGTTCAGTCCTCTACAGACATACACAACACACATATACATAGATATACATCACACACAGTGGATGGTGTGTAGTCAGCTTTCATACTTGGATTAACACACTGCAAAGAGTAAAGGTCTCTTTTCCTTTCGTTTATTGGGCTTGCTTGGCACCATCCACGTATCACCCTTCACATCCACTCCTCTTCAGCGGGAGATAGCTGACATAGGCCATCGCATAGTGCTCAGCTGTTGACAGTTAAATAAATACTTTTTAAAGGGAAAAATACTTTCTTAGGTACAAAAACAACTGAATTTCCGCTACCAGATCATTTCCTCCAACTTGTCACCAGGAAAACGACAGGTCATTCTTCATGTTGATGGACCTGGAGGCACAGAGCTCTATCTCCCCTTACCAGCAGGAGAGTTAAATGTGTCTGGATTTCTTGACTCAGATGCACTGCTTTCCTGGTAGGTTTTTTGTTTTTCTTTTTCTTAAATTAGAGGATAATTGCTTTATAATGTTGTGCTAGTTTCTGCTGTACAACAAAGTGATCAGCTATATGCATACATTCTACCCCCTCCCTCTTGGCCTCTCTCCCTTCCTATTATCCCAGCCCTCTAGGTCATTACAGAGCACAGAGCTGAGCTCCTTTGTGGTAGCTTTTTGCTCTAAAAGGGCTTTCTCTACATTTGAACTTGTATACTTCAGTCATGTGTGACTCTTTGCCACCCTGTGGTCTGTAGCCTTCCAGGCTCCTCAGTCCGTGGGATTCTCCAGGCAAGAATACTGGAGTGGGTTGCCATGCCCTCCTCCAACATTTGAGTTTAACTATGTACTGTTAGAGGCCCCCCAAAAGGCTGAATTGTTAACTACCCCATTTTTCTGGAGAATATTTATAGCTAAATCTGAAGTTAAAACTGACTTTGTCTTATGCACTTCCAGTGGCTTTATGAGAAAACAAAGGAAATAAATTAATCTGTACCTTAAAACTTCCATGATAGGTCAGCAGGTAAACAATCTGCCTACAGTGCAGGAGACACAGAAGACGTGCATTCGATCCCTGGGTTGGTAGGATCTGCTGGAGGAGGAAATGGCAACCCATTTCAGTATTCTTGCCTGAAAAATCCCACGTATAGAGAATTTTGGTGGGCAACAGTCCAAAGGGTCCGAAAGAGTTGGACACAACTGAGAGTCTAAGAACACATATAAGTTAAATTTTTAAATGAAGAAAGATGATTATAAAGGGATGATATTTATATTTATTTTTCATGTTAGTATCTAAAATGATGAGCCAAATAGAAATCTATAAAACAGTGATTTGCTTTTAACTTTTAATCAGAAATAAGAATAATTGCACATAGCACTTTTTGTGATTTTAGGGAAGAAAGTTTTGTTTGTTATATTTTCTATTCTCCTTAGTTTTCAAATGACTTCTGAATACCAAATCCTATTTTCATAAGGTCACTTTTTTTTCTGTTTTAAATTTATGCCCTGTCAAAACCTTAAGGCTGAAAACTTTGAGCTTAACCATTTTATTTTTTCTCAACAGTAGATGGCAATATCTGTTCATCTGTAGCAAAAACCTCAATCATAGTAATGACTATAGACTTAGCGTTTATATTTTTCTCTCACCCTGTAGAATGAAATCAGTCTATTTAAAATGGTAAAACTGAGCACAGAAACAGTTTGCATGCCAGTATAATCTTACTTTAAAATTTTTGGTTGAAGGGGTACAGAAGTATATGAGTAGATGAAACTATGCCTTTTTTCACTCCAGGGTAGAGAGGCTGGCAGCACCAAGAAAAGGCTGCTAGACGCAGTGAATCTGAGGCAAGAATGAGAGAGGTTAAGCTAACAGTTTTTAGCTAGTTCTGTTAAAATTTATGCTCAGATCCTGTTACATACCCACAAAGGTTTTTTGCTTATTTTTTAAAAAAAATTTCAAAGTGTGGTTTTGCCTAGAAATTTTTAAACTTATACTTTTTGGGGGGTGGGGATTAAGTAAGAAATAAAGGAAGAAAACAATTCCAGTTTTGTACCCAAAGCCCACATTTACACTTTCCTTCTCCAGAAAGAAAAGGAGTAGGGGGTTGAGACTAGGATTTGGGAGAGGCTTCCTTCAGATCCAACCCTGCTCTGATCCCCTCAACTGGAACATTTCTTATAAAGTAGGTTTCTAATGTTTATTTGAAGAAATGGCCTTGTAGCTTCAAAAATTTCAAAAATTCCAACTGATGGCCTAACAGAATTGTGCTTTACAGGTTCCACAGCACTACTTCTGAGATAAATCAATAGATAAGCTTTCTTACAATTTTTTTTTAAATTTCATTTATTTAACTGTGCTGAATCTTAGTTGCAGCATGTGAACTTCTATCTGAGGCATGTGGGATCTTAGTTCTCTAACTAGGTATCAAACCTGGGCCTCATACCTTGGGAGCTTGGAACCTTAACCACTGGACCACCAGGGAAGTCCTCAAGCTTTCTTAAAGATAGGGATAATATGCAGTTGTATCCTCCCAAGCATCTAGCATCATCTGTGCCTTGGAAGTGCTAATGTATAGTGTTGTGCACCATGATGACAGAAACACACTGATATACTCTCCAACTTTTACTTTAGGAATTCCCAGGATGCATATTATCATCATTAAAATTTATATTTAATAATTACCATTTGGTACTAATTTGATTGCTTATGAGCTATATCTTTTTGTTTTTGTTTTTGACTGGTGATGGAAGTAAAGTTCGATGCTGTAAAGAGCAATATTGTATAGAAACCTGGAATGTTAGGTCCATGAATCAAGGCAAATTGGAAACGATCAAACAGGAGATGGCAAGAGTGAACATCAACATTTTAGGAATCAGTGAACTAAAATGGACTGGAATGGGTGAATTTAACTCAGATGACCATTATATCTACCACTGTAGGCAAGAATCTCCAAGAAATGGAGTAGCCATCATAGTCAGCAGAAGAGTTCAAAATGCAGTACTTGGATGCAATCTCAAAAATGACAGAATGTTCTTTGTTCATTTCCAAGGCAAATCATTCAATATCACAGTAATCCAAGTCTATGCCTGACCAGTAATGCTGAAGAAGCTGAAGTTGAGCGGTTCTATGAAGACTGACAAGACCTTCCAGAACTAACTCCCAAAAAAGATATCCTTTTCATTATAGGGGACTGGAATGCAAAAGTAGGAAGTCAAGAAATACCTGGAGTAGCAGGCAAATTTGGCCTTGGAATTCAAAATGAAGCAGGTCAAAGGCTAACAGAGTTTTGCCAAGAGAACACACTGGTCATAACAAACACCCTCTTCTAACAACACAAGAGAAGACTCTACACATAGACATCACCAGATGGCCAATACCAAAATCAGATTGATTATATTCTTTGTGGCCAAAGCTGGAGAAGCTCTATACATTCAGCAAAAACAAGACTGGGAGCTGACTGTGGCTCAGATCATCAACTCCTTATTGCCAAATTCAGACTTAAATTGAAGAAAGTAAGGAAAACCACTAGACCATTCAGTTCAGTTCAGTCACTCAGTTGTGTTCGACTCTTTGCAACCCCATGAATAGCAGCATGCCAGGCCTCCCTGTCCATCACCAACTCCCGGAGTCTACCCAAACCCACATCCATCGAGTTGGTGATGCCATCCAGCCATCTCATCCTCTGTTGTCCCCTTCTCCTCCTGCCCCCAATCCCTCCTGGCATCAGAGTCTTTTCCAATTAGTCAACTCTTTGCATGAGGTGGCCAAAGTATTGGAGTTTCAGCTTCAACATCAGTCCTTCCAATGAACACCCAGGACGGATCTCCTTTAGGATGGACTGGTTGGATCTTCTTGCAGTCCAAGGGACTCTCAAGAGTCTTCTCCAACACCATAGTTCAAAAGCATCAATTCTTCAGCACTCAGCTTTCTTCACTGTCCAACTCGCACATCCATACGTGACTACTGGAAAAACCATAGCCTTGACTAGACAGACCTTTGTTGGCAAAGTAATGTGTCTGCTTTTAAATATGCTATCATATTTATATATCAAAGTTGGTCATAACTTTCCTTCCAAGGAGTAAGCGTCTTTTAATTTCATGGCTGCAGTCACCATCTGCAGTGATTTTGAAGCCCCCCAAAATAAAGTCTGACACTGTTTCCCCATCTATTTCCCATGAAGTGATGGGACCAGATGCCATGATCTTCGTTTTCTGAATGTTGAGCTTTAAGCCAACTTTTTCACTCTCCTCTTTCACTTTCACCAAGAGGTTTTTAAGTTCTTCTTCACTTTCTGCCATAAAGGTGGTGTCATCTGCATTATAAGGTTATTGATATTTCTCCCAGCAATCTTGATTCCAGCTTATGCTTCTTTCAGCCCAGTGTTTCTCATGATGTACTCTACATATAAGTTAAATAAGCAGGGTGACAATATACAGCCTTGATGTATTCCTTTTCGTATTTGGAACCAGTCTATTGTTCCGTGTACAGTTCTAACTGTTGCTTACTGACCTGCATACAGGTTTCTCGAGAGATAGGTCAGATGGTCTGGCATTCCCATCTCTTTCGGAATTTTCCACAGTTTATTGTGATCCACACAGTCAAAGGCTTCAGCATAGTCAATAAAGCAGAAATAGATGTTTTCTGGAACTCTCTTGCTTTTTCTACCATCCAGAGGATGTTGGCAATTTGATCTCTGGTTCCTCTGCCTTTTCTACACATGGACATCACCAGATGGTCAACACCAAAATCATATTGATTACATTCTTTGCAGCCAAAGATGAAGAAGTTCTATACAGACAGCAAACAAGACCGGGAGCTGATTGTGGCTCAGATCATGAATTCCTTATTGCCAAATTCAGACTTAAATTGAAGAAAGTAGGGAAAACCACTAGACCATTCAGGTATGACCTAAATCAAATCCCTTATGATTATACAGTGGAAGTGAGAAATAGATTTAAGGGACTAGATCTGATAGACAGAGTGCCTGATGAACTATGGAATGAGGTTCGTGACATTGTACAGGAGACAGGGATCAAGACCATCCCCATGGAAAAGAAATGCAAAAAAGCAAAATGGCTGTCTGAGGAGGCCTTATAAATAGCTGTGAAAAGAAGAGAAGTGAAAAGCAAAGGAGAAAAGGAAATATATAAGCATCTGAATGCAGAGTTCCAAAGAATAGCAAGGAGAGATAAGAAAGCCTGCCTCAGCGATCAATGCAAAGAAATAGAGGAAAGCAACAGAATTGGTAAGACTAGAGATCTCTTCAAGAAAATTAGAGATACCAAGGGAACATTTCATGCAAAGATGGGCACAATAAAGGACAGAAATGGTATGGACCTAGCAGAAGCAGACGATATTAAGAAGAGGTGGCAAGAATACACAGAAGAACTATAGAAAAAATATCTTCATGACCCAGATAACCACGATGGTGTGCTCACTCACCTACAGCCAGGCATCCTGGAATGTGAAGTCAAGTGGGCCTATGAAGCATCACTGTGAACAAAGCTAGTGGAGGCGATGGAATTCCAGTTGAGCTATTTCAAATCCTAAAGATGATGCTGTGAAAGTGCTTCACTCAATATGTCAACAGATTTGGAAAGCTCAGCAGTGGCCGCAGGACTGGAAAATGTCAGTTTTCATTCCAATCCCAGAGAAAGGCAATGCCAAAGAATGCTCAAACTACTGCACAATTGCATTCATCTCACACGCTAGCAAAATAATGCTCAAAATTCTCCAAGCCAGGCTTCAACAGAACGTGAGCCGTGAATTTCCAGATGTTCAAGCTGGATTTAGAAAAGGCAGAGGAACCAGAGATCAAATTGCCAACATCTGTTGGACCATAGAAAAAGCAAGAGAGTTCCAGAAAACCATCTACTTCTGCTTTATTGACTACGCCAAAGCCGTTGACTATGTGGATCACAAAAACTGTGGTAAATTCTTCAAGAGAAGGGAATACCAGACCACCTGACCTGCTTCCTGAGAAATCTGTATGCTGGTCAAGAAGCATCAGTTAGAATTGGACATGGAACAACAGACTGGTTCCAAATCAGGAAAGAAGTATGTCAGAGCTGTATATTTTCTCCCTGCTTATTTAACTTGTATGCAGAGTACATCATGTGAAATGCTGGGCTGGAGGAAGCACAAGCTGGAATAAAGATTGCTGGAAGAAATATCAATAATCTCAGATATGCAGATGATACCACCCTTATGGCAGAAGGTGAAGAACTAAAGAGCCTCTTGATGAAAGTGAAAGAGAAGAGTGAAAAAGTTGGCTTAAAACTCAACATTCAGAAGACTAAGATCGTGGCATCTGGTCCCATCACTTCATGGCAAATAGATGAGGAAACAGTGGAAACAGTGAGAGACCTTATTTTCTTGGACTCCAAAATTATTGCAGATGGTGACTGCAGCTATGAAATTAAAAGACACTTGCTCCTTGGAAGCAAAGCTATGATCAACCTAGACAGCATATTAAAAAGCAGAGACATTACTTTGCCAACAAAGGTCTGTCTAGCCAAAGCTATGGTTTTTCCAGTAGTCACATATGGACGTGAGAGTTGGACTATAAAGAAAGCTGAGCGCTGAAGAACTGATGCTTTTGAACTATGGTGTTGGAGAAGACTCTTGAAAGTCTCTTGGACTGCAAAGAGATTGAAAGGTTGTTGCTGAGCTACAAAAGACACCGGCATTCCTGGCTTTTGTAGGAGAAGAATTAAATCCGGAGCCAGTGACAAGGCTTGATCACTCAGAGCTTTTGTGTAATAAAGTTTTATTAAAGTATAAAAGAGATAGAGAAAGCTTCTGATAAAGACGTCAGGAGGGGGCAGAACGAGTGCCCCCCTGTTAGTTTTTAGCCGGACGTTATATGTTACTACCAAGCTATTAATTATAGAAAGGAGATGTCTCAAAACTCAGAGGGGCAACAGGCCCCTCAGCCACAATGTGCATTTTGAGATAACATTGGCACCAGGTGAATCGTCCCAGGTCATAACATGATTGACGTGAATCTTGAATTTCTTCAAGATTTACTTGGCAGGTTTCCAAGTAAATATATAGTTTCGTTAACACAGATTAGGAGAACAATGTGTGAGTAAAATATGCAGATTTGTCAAGTGGGTTCTGAGTCTTAGGTGGAACTGACTTGAAGAAAGACAGAGTCTAGGGTAAATTCATACTTCATTAACGTAGCTTAAGACAAACACTTCCATAAGAAAAAAGCATTGGTTAGCTCAAGGTTTGAGAAAAGTTAAGTTCATGTGGAACCCGGTGTCCTTATAGCAACACAGAATTTTAAGAGAAATCTCTTTTTAAATTTCTATAGAGAAGGGGAAAAAAATCTAACACTTGTTTGTTTCCTCCTGCCACTTAAGAGAGAGAAAAAAAATGTCTGCCACTTGCAGCCTATTTCCTCCCTTTGAAGACCCCTGGCCTTCCTGCCTGTTACCCTCTCAAGATCCAACTAGTCAGTCCTAAAGGAAATCAGTCCTGAATGTTCTTTGGAAGGACTGATGCTGAAGCTGAAACTCCAATACTTCAGCCACCTGATGCGAAGAGCTGACTCACTGGAAAAGACCCTGATGCTGGGAAAGACTGAATGTGGGAGGAGAAGGGGATGACAGAGGATGAGATGGTTGGATGGTATTACCAACTCAATGGACGTGAGTTTGAGTAAGCTCTGGGAGTTGGTGATGGACAGGGGAGCCTGGTGTGCTGCAGTCTGTGGGGTCACAAAGAGTCGGACACGACTGAGCGACTGAACTGAATTGAACTTGCCTCACCACACATGGCATGCAGGATCTTAATTTCCAGGTCAGGGGTTGAATATGAGCCCCCTGCAATGGAAGCTCAGAGTCCTAACTACTAGATTTCTAGGAAAGTCCCTGTAACTTTCCTTTTTGTATTTTAAAATAAGTTGTCCTTTTGTCAAACTAGTGCCATTGAGAATTTGCACCTTGGAGGACTGTGCATGGGAAGATAGCTGTTTTCAGACAGGACTGCTGGGAAGCGTGACAAGAGTCTACTACTGCACCACCAAGCATCAAGCCATATATGACATCAAAGAAAAAGACAAAATGGGTCACGCATGCATGCTCACTCGCTCAGTCGTGTCCGACTCTGCGACCCCATGGACTGCAGCCCCCCAGGCTCCTCTGTCCACAGGATTCTCCAGGCAAGAATACTGGAGTGGGTTGCCATTTCCTACTCCAGGGGATCTTCCCAACTCAGGAATTGAAGCTGCATCTCTTGAGTCTTCTGCATTGGTATACCTTGTGTCAAATAGGTCTAGCTTCCATGACATCATACTGACCCAGACTTCAAATGTTTCTATGGCCCACATTAATATTGGGCCAATTTTCATAACAGAGGAAATGACTGTTTCCTTGTTTTGTGATTGACAATCAGCCTCTCAGAATCAATATCTGATTATAGTCTTTTTGGATTCTTTTTAAAAAATGTTTCACTTGTACCTATGGCTGATTCTTATTGATGTTTGATAGAAAACAACAAACTTCTGTAAAGCAATTATCCTTCAGTTAATAAACAAATAAAGTATAAAAAAAGGGCTCACTTGAAGTAGCTAGATTTTGGAAATAAATGTTTTGAGGTGCCAAGGAGAAATAAGATATAATCTCAGTATTTCTAGGTCAGTCTGTGTTGGTGACTATTGATTTCAGAAGAAAATTCCTTAGGATTCTGGAGATTTACATTGATACTTGAATTCCTATTAAAGAATATGTCCCATGGTTGTCTGTCTCTCTTATTATTTAAGAAGGTTATGGCATGTGTGGTTAACTGAATGCAGTTACTGCATAAATAAAGTGACCACATTCCATGGAGTTTTGATGGGTTTATGGTCAAGTGAAGGAAATTGTCTTGGCTATTTCTTGGTGGATCTTTTTCATAGAAGATGCTGTGCTTTATTTCCTGTGAAGTGATGGATTTCACAGCAGAAACTTACCTGCTTTTAGGATCACTGGACATCTGGCCAATTTTTTTATTTATGAGAAGTCTTCCTCGAGGCAAAAAACTACATTTCATCTTTTCTTTTATCATATTAACATGCTTGTAAACTAATGCTTTATGGGATCTACTGCATGTAGCTGAACACAATCTGCAGTGTATATCTATATATTTTTCATCACAAGAAGCAGCTTGAATTTCTTTATAACACATGAGACTCTCATCTATCCTATTTCACAACAGCCTTTTGCTGTTCACCTGGTTTTATGGTCCTTACTATGTACAAAGAAAAGTGTGGACCTAAGTATAGGCCTTATGATTGTAAGCTCCCCACATCAGAATACGTTAAAGATTCGACTTAATATTACCCACTTGTAGGCAGCTTTGAACAAACTAAGAGTGATGATTATGAGTGTGAACTGGTAAAGCCTGTTAATTTCACTTTCTTTCCATTCACTCTTATCTCAAATTCTCCAAGGTGGGACTTTTATCTGCATGTTTCCAAGAAGGTGTTCAATTAATAACAGAAAAGAATTAAGACTGATACAATCATTTCATGGCTTAAATTATCTCTTTTAAACAGAGAGCAGGGGGAAAAATAGTACAATTTTCATGTTTGCTTGTTTGATCCAGTTTTTTTCCCATTGTATTTGCCATGTAACAGATTTAGTAGTTTCTTCTCAGTAATTTATCACAGTCATTTGGTTTTTGGTCACTTACCACATGGCATATACCAAATTTAACTCTAAGTGAATAATATTTGAAATGTTAATTTGTAATCTGCACAAGTCTTACTCAAACCACAGGCACCTTGTCTATTTAGAGCAACTATCTCCTGCCAAGGTGTCCACATGATATGTCCCTTACATATCCCTCCCATGTTTTCTCCTCTAATCTTAAATTGTGTTACCCTCCTCCTGTTAGCCCTGGGTTCTAGGCCCTCTGTGTCCTGTGTTTAGCTATACCCCAGCAGTTAAAGAGTTGGAAAGAAAAAGAGCTAGTGCAACTGACACGCAGCCAGATCACTCCATCATTTGAGACTTAATTAAATGGACCCAACCTCTAACCCCATACGTGGAGGGAATGCAGGGATCTCTTAGCCCCACCCCATCCCTGCTGTGTCTGAGGATTCTTACAGGCTATGCTCCAGACAGAGGCCCTTGGATTTTTGCCTTTCTGCTTCTGGAAACTTTCTCCACTGTACATTTATCCTTCTCTCTGTGTTTTCTGCCTGCTTTTGTAAGTGTAATCTTCCTGGACATCACTCAAATCTTCTGCTTAAAGTCCTGACAACTCAAGTTTGTGCATAAGATGTTATGAAGGGCTTGGGGCCATGAAGGCATGCAAATCACTTACAAGTGGACTTCAGATGTTCCTGTTCTCAAAAACCATTGGCTATGTGGCCTCTGGGCAGCTACAGTCTTCCAGACTAGGAGGATGCAAAGTTCCCTTTCTCCCTACTTCTAAGTGGCTTTTTTCCCTGTGACCAGTGCCTGCTCCCGAAGTCCACAAATCCCTGTCTGCTCTTATGCAGGACAGACTTGCTCCTTGGTCTTTTCCTGCCTCATTAACGCTGTGCCCCAAGGATTCTTTTCACAGCCAAAATGGCTGTCTTCACCAAATAGTCTGTTCTCTAAGATGACTTCTGATACTAGCAGTAAAAGCAGTGTTTGTTTAATGTGCTATGCTGAATGTGAATGGTTAATGGATAATCCCCTTCTGGAGACATTTGCACGTTCACAGGGGATTAGCTTGAGGAACTGGCTGACTTAGACTACATAAGAGTAGAGGTAAGAGTCTCACCTCTCTCCCTTTGGTGAGAGGTGTCTGATTAGGAGAAACTTTTTAAACCCCACAAATTGTATTATAGAAGCCACTGATTTCTCCAATATTCTACCTGTCTCGTGGTCTCCTTATTTTTCTCTCTGCAAGCATAGAAAGGAATGCGGAGACATTTAAAGAACAGAGAGTTCATAATTAGAGTTTAAGTTGATGTCTATGCTACCTATTTATATGCATTATTTTATTTAATAAAAACTCACACAAATAAGGAACTTGTGTGATAGGAAATTGTTGTTGTTCACTGGCTCAGTCGTATCCAACTCTGCAGCCCCATGGACTGCAGCATGCCAGGCTTCCCTGTCCTTCATCATCTCCTTGAGCTTGCTCAAACTCATGTCCATTGAGTCAGTGATGCAGTCCAACCATTCCTCTGTTGTCCCCTTCTCCTCCTGCCTTCAATCTTTCCCAGCATGAGGGCTTTTCCCAATCAGTTGGCTCTTCACATCAGGTGGCCAAAGTATTGGAGCTTCAGCCTTAGCATCAGTCCCTCCAAAGAATATTCAGGACTGATTTCCTTCAGGATTGACAGGTTTGATCTCCTTACAGTCCAAGGGACTCTCAAGAGTCTTCTCCAACACCGTAGTTCAAAACCATCAGTTCTTCAGTGCTCAGCCTTCTTTATGGTCTAACTCTCACATCCATACATGACTACTGGAAAAACCATAGCTTTGACTAGATGGACCTTTGTTGGCAATGTCTCTGTTTTTTAATACGCTGTAGATTTGTCATAGCTCTTCTTCCAAGGAGCAAGTATCTTAATTTCATGGCTGCAGTCACCATCTGCAGCGATTTTGGAAATAGTCCCCTTTGAAGTAACTCACCCAAGGCCACAGAGGCAGTGGACAATCTAGATGGGTCTTACTTCAAAATCCGGTGCCTTTCACCATTAGGCACCACGGAACTTTTCTCCACACACAAGGTCAATACATTTCTTCAAGGGCAGAAGTCCGTTGACTTCAACGTGCTAATTTCCCCCTCTTGTCGGTAAAGACAGCATTATTTAAACACACACTATTTCTTTATACCTGAACAAGAATCAGTTTGTTGTGGGATATGTTGGCCTTGTGACAAGTTTAAATCAACGATAAGGGATTGAGGTAATGCAATATTGTCTAAAAATTAACCTCTCTTTCTTTATAAAAATATGTTGTATATATACATATAATATGAAATCTATTTTCCTCTTTATCTTCCTGTACCTGTCTCAGTATAAAGAGGGCTTGGTATATTAAAAATATCTGGAAATATTTTGTTTGCCAAATTACAGTAATGTGATAAACTTTGTTAAAATTAAATATGAGAAAACAATGACCATTTATAAATGAAATATGATGCTCTGTAATATGGTTCTCCTAAAAAATAGGGATTGTCATAAATATATTTACAAAATCATTTCCTGGTATAAAAAGGCTCATTTCCAAATAATTCATAGGAGAAAAAATAGTCCAATTAAATTTTAGTTTAAATTTTCTTGGTAGGTTATGCAGGTGGCACTAATGGTAAAGAGCCCACCTGCCAATGCAGGAGACATAAGAGACGTCGGTTTGATCCCTGGGTCGAGATGATTCCCTGGAGGAGGGCATAGCAACTCACTCCAGCATTCTTGCCTGGAGAATTCCATGGACAGGGAATGCTGGCGGGCTATAGTCCATGGGGTCACAGTCAGACATGACTGAGCTACTGAGCATGCATACATAAATATGTGTATATTTAAACACTCTCTTGTACTTTGCTTTCTTTGCTTAATAATATGTCATGGAACTTTCCCCATGTCAGTTTATAAAGAATTTTCCCCTTTTTTTTCAGTTGAATAATATTCAGTTGTATAGCTGTACCATATGTCATTTACTCAGTCCCCAATCAAAGGTTATTTGGCTGTTTTCAATCTTTTGTCCTTTTAAACAGTGTTTTAGCTATTAACTTTGTGTTGTTTTGCATGTATGTGAGTATATCTGTAGGAAGTGGAAGTGTTGGATCAGAGAATATATGCATTTACAATTTTAATAGACATATAATTGCACTCCATAGAAATGTAACTAATTTATAATATGCAAGGAATGTCATAATATTCAGCTCACATACAAGTGTTCCTATTTCTCTACAGGCACACTGAAAGGGCGCTATCAGACTTTGGTTTTTGCCAATTTGATAAGTGAAAAATGGTATCTTAGATGTGTATTTTACCTTTTCCTACTATGAATAAGCTAAGCTTCTTTTCATATATTTAAGACCAATATGTATTTCTTCCTCTGTGACCTGTCACATATTTTGTCTGTATTTTCCTATGGAGTTAGTTTTCTTACCAATACTATTCAGGAAATTTATCTATCATACATATTGCAAATATTTTCCTTAGCTCAACTCCTTGGCATTCCCTTCTCCAAGGGATCTTCCCAACCCAGGGATTGAACCCCACATTGCAGGCAGATTCTTAACCATCTGAGCTACCAGGGAAGCCCTCAACTCCTTGGAAAAGTGAAAGTTGCTATGTGGTGTCCGACTCTATGCGACCCCATGGACTATACGGTCCATGGAATTCTCCAGGCCAGAATACTGGAGTGGGCAGCCTTTCCCTTCTCCAGGGGATCTTCCCAACTCAGAGATCGAAACCCAGGTCTTCCACATTGCAGGTGGATTCTTTACCAGCTAAGCCACAGGGAAGCACAAGAATCCTGGAGTGGGTAGTCTATCCCTTCTCCAGCGGATCCTCCCAACCCAGGAATAGAACAGGGGTCTCCTATATTGCACGTGGATTCTTTACCAGCTGAGCTACCAGGGAAGCCCTGTAAAGGTTTGGCCTGCTTTAATTTAAGATTCCAATCTCACATAATCCAGTGAATACGTCTCATTCACTAGCTAAGGAGCGATAAGGTGAATCTTCCCATTTGGGAATAAAAACTCCATCAACATTAATCTCTTTTTACTTAAAGAGGGCTTTCTGTCTCACAAATCCTGCTCACAGTGCCAATTAATTTTTTGCCGAAAGTTTTCACTTTCATCTCAGGTTCAAAGGATTTGTTAACAAAATAAGCTATTTGTTATATACAATTTATCTAGCTTACTTTCAACACACTAAGAACAGAGAAATAGAAAAAGCAAAGAATACAGCACCAAATTGGGTTTTGACCAACATCCAGACTTAATCAGCACTGGGAAGTCCTGTGTCTCAGCACATCTGGAATCCCAATTGGAAAAGGGTCCCAGGCAGCGCATTTACTACATGAGTGAGACTTCAACTCCTTAGAGGTAAAATCAAGGAGTTGAACAGTTTGACTTCAGAATAAACATATAGATTAGATAGGTATCATTTGAAAATTTTTGAGAATTGCTTATTTCCTATCTAGGAATGAGGTCTGTCTTAGGTTTATTGTTTTTTTTGGTAGGTTTATTGTTGTGTTTACAGGAGTCCAAAACATTTCTTGTGCTTATTTCTAGGCATTTTATGAATTTTTGTTGTGACTATTTTCTTTTTGGTCCAGAAATATCCTTTCATCTCTCTCTCTCTCTAGTTCAATGTCTTACGGTTCTGGTATGTAGGTCTATTACTCTTAAACTGTTCTGAGCTGTTTTGGAGATGGAATATCCTGCCCCATGTAGTCGTTAGTGACTGAAGAAGAATAAAAGGGAAAGGCCAGTGTGGCTCTTATTACAGTCAAGTTGAGAAGTTTCATTCCCTTGTTGCGTTCTGTGATTTCAAAGGAAAGTTCCAACTCTAAAAGTGTGACTCCTCAATATGAAAGGACTAATCAATGCCTAAAATTGATTGTAAATGCAGTTCAGTTATTCCAGTTTACTTCAAGTGGGTTAAAATGGGTCAAATGGGTTAAAATAGGTTAAGATAGTGGTTTTCAAGTTTTCCCTTGGATTAATACAGACTGTAAAACTAGAATTTCTTTAATGAAATCAAGACTTTTCTCCAATGACCACATTTCTAAGAAATCTACCCCTTATTCAAAGAAATGTAAGCCCTAATTTTATTCTAAATTTCAGCTGTTTTGGGCAGCACAGTGTGCTAGAAATTCTCCAATCTCAGAACTGCTAAAAAAAAAAAAATGTTATTATGATTATTAGTTGGCCAGATGATCATTGACCAATTAAAGCAATTTCTTGTTCCTTGGGAACTCCTATGCACTAAAAACAAATAAAAATAACACACTTTTGGTAATGACAAATTCTTATGTTTTTCAATACCTATTTACCCTAATTTATCAATTCATAATATACAATAGTCTGTTTATATATACAGTTATAGATTTTTAAGGATTATGTCATACATTTTATTTATTTTTTCTTTTTCCATTTTCTTTTTATTTCAAATACAAACATGCACAAACATAAATGTATTGAAGCAAAGAAATGAAATACAAATAGTCACAGCTATCAGGACTGTGAATAATTATAATCTTTTTGTTTGACTTTTTTCCAGGAAGATATGGCATTCCTTTTAGCTTATATAAAATAGTGGTGGCTTAGACGGTAAAGCGTCTGCCCGCAATGAGGGAGACCTGGGTTCAATTCCTGGGTTGGGAAGATCTCCTGGAGAAGGAAATGGCAATCCACTCCAGCACTCTTGCCTGGAAAATCCCATGGACGGAGGAGCCTGATGGGCTACAGTCTATGGGGTCGCAAAGAGTCGGACACTACTGAGCAACTTCACTTTCACTTATATAAAATAGTAGCTGGAAAAAACTTTTGTTATTTAAAAAATCACCTGTGATAGCATGAGTTATAAAAAAGTTGTCCGTTTATTGTTGCCTTTTCCTTCTTTTGAAAATTCTTTGTACTGGGCATCTGTGATCAACTCCAGCTTTCCTCATGGTCCTTTGGGCATGCCCCTTCACTCACTATGTTGAGAACATGTTTTTCTGCAAGTGCTTGATCAGAGTGCAAGGATGTGGCTTCTGTGCTTCAAAACATGGTAGCTGGTTTAGTGATTTATCTGATGGGAGGTTTTCTCTGGAGGAGCAGTGCTGCTGATGTCTCTCTGATTCAGCCACCTCTGCTTCATTGAACACAGCTTACACCAGATTTGAAAGCAAATGGGAGACAGTGTGGTAAACCACAGGCAGAAAGACAGAGCTCTTGAGTATTCCTGACCAAATAAAGGCCTGACAAGGAAGAATATGTGTTGACAGCATTTCTTAGGACATGCTTCAAGGATCACATTAAAACATTTCCACAGGGTACAGGCTTCAATCAGCAGAAGATGTTCTTGTATCCCAAGTACCATAGGGTCGAGTTCGCCAATGACCCTAGCATAGCAGCCAATATAGGAGCTGCTAGAGCAATTAAACAGATTTCATTATCAGCAAAAGCTCATGGCCAACTATTAAACAAACTTTTATGCATTATTATAGTCAGGTCCCTTCCAGAAACATCCAGACTAATCTAATTGAATTGCATATCAAAGTAAGGATACATTTATTAAAAGGGAAGATTTGTTCTTCCATCCTATATGACATCTTAAGAAATTCTTCTACTTCATCCAATTAACAAAATATATAATTTGCTAAGGATAAATTCTCCCAAGGATACTTTTCTGAGAAACACATGTATTTTATTCCAGAAGTTTTACTGATTTTGGATTCATAATCACCTAATGTTAATTATCTACCATGTTAGGAATTGAATTCCAACAAACTATAACAGCCATTGTTCTTTAAAATTTATAGTTGAGAAAAGAGAGACTTAAAGAGGTTAAAGAATTTACCCAAGATCACATAAATAGTAAGTGGAAATAAACTCAGGTTGAATCATGCAAACTAATTATATTCCCTTCTTACAGCACTTTTATTATGTATTTATAAAAAGCAATTGTTATTTCACCAGATGTGTATTGTGCTCATCTCATTAATGAAGTCTCATTCTATTTGATGTGAAAAATGTTTATGCTAATCAAACTTACCAGGGATTTGTTCATAGAACAATAAAACTATTTTATTACCTAGTTATCTCATAAATGTTTCACATTGTCTTTACCAGTGTGGAAAAGATGGGAACAATTTGAATATGAAGCATTTCCCCCAAAGACAAGGTGGAATTTTTGGACTGTGACCATTAGCTTATAGTATTGTACTTCTCAGAGTTCATGGCTTTTATTTTCCTTTCAAAACTTGTGGGGTCTTAGGGAGAAGCGTAAGTAGGAACATGTAAAATTGCAATATGTGAGGACTAAAACTTGAGAGATTATAGCTTATAAACAATTTGGTTTCTCTTAGAGATACTTTGGATTTGTTTAATGGTGTCTCCCTCTTCTTTCAGTCTTGAGAGTTCACTGAACTCAGAACATTGAGAAGAGACTGTCTATTCCTCATCTTAAGCCATCCTTTAGTTAGCAATCTTGAATAGACAATTGATTATGTTAAAAATTCCAGAGGATTAATTTCTCCAGTTTCTCTAGTAACCTATGTAGTCCAGTGTCCATAGTTATTTTTTTTTAATGAACAGTGTCCAGAACAGTATCCAGCACATGATAGGCACTTGATAAATGCTTGGTGAATGAAAGATAAACCCATCTGTTATCCTCAGAGGAGATGGAAAGGCAAGAAGGCTCTTTGCAAAAGTGAGATAAATTGAGACTAAGAAGGAAAATTGGATTGAAATGAGACTCAAGTGGGGGAAGAATGTCCTTCATCTGTAGGGGCTTTTGGTATTAAGAAAAACAAAACAAAATTTTTAAACAAAATTATTTTAACAACAGTGAGAAGAAAATTAATTTTAGTAGTTTTGTAATTCAAATATAAATCACTATTAAGTTGAGCTGGTAGGACAATAACAACAAATGGCATAAAGGACAGTAATGGGAAAAAATATATATTTTATGACTATATTATAACAACTAAATAGTTCTTAGACTTGATGGAATGAAATAACATATTAGAATCTCATAACTTGAGCCTGAGCATTGCATGCACAAAAAGGTCCAAAGCTGTATAACAAAGGTATTGAAAAGAGACCTATGATATAAATTACTAAACAATTCAGTCACTAATCCCTGAGAAGCACACATGTGGCATAGAACAAAGCAGCACAGCAAGAGGTCTGAGAATAGAACTGTCATTGAAACTAATCGACTGAAGGAGAGATAGAACTTAAGAGTTTGAATCTAACCATGTTATTTGATTGTAAAAATTTTAAAAAGTTAACATTCCATAGAGGGTTCTAATAGGACTGGAGTTTCATAATATAACATGTATCCAAAATGTCTAGAATACAATCCAAAATTACTCAACATACAAAGGAGCAGGAAAATATGACCAATTCTCAAGTGAAAATGCAACCAACAGATTCAAACCTGCAGATAACCCAGATGTTGGAATTATTAGACTTTAAAGCAGTGATTATAATCTTCCTCCAAGAGGTGAAATTGAACACATTTGAAATGAATGAAAGATAGAAAATTTGAGGATAGAAATAGAAATTATATACAAAAGAGCCAAACTGAGATTTCAGAGCTGAAAAATACTTGTGAAAAAAAATTCACTGGATGGGCTCAATGCAGAATTGAGATGATGGAGAAAAGAGTCAGTGAATCTGAACATTAACCAATAGAAATCATCCAGTGTAAACTAACTGAGAGAGAAAAGGTTGAAAAAAAATAAGCAAACCATTAGTACTTACGGGACAATATTTTAAGACATAACATGTGTGCTACTGCAGTCCCAGAAAGAAAAGGAAGGAGAATGGTGCAGAAAAAATATTTGAGAAATAATGGCTGAAAACTTTCCAATTTGGTGAAATACATAAGGTTACAAAATAAACTCAAAGAAAACCACACCTGACACATTATAATTAAACTGCTGAAAACCAAAGGTAAAGAAAAAAAATTTTGAAAGCAGCCAGAAAAACATATTACACAGAGCCTAAAAGACAGTGGAATAATGTCTTTAAAGTGCTTAAAGAAAAGAGTTGTTAACTAACAATTCTACATCTAATGAAAATATCCTTCAGAAGTGATGGGGAAATATGGATATCCTCAGAGGGAGAAAACTAAAATTCATTGCCAGCAGATCTTTTCTAAAAGAAATGATAAAGGAAGCTCTTCAAGTGAAAGGGAAATGATTCAAGAGGGAAAACTAAAACATTGGGAATGAAGGAAGGACAAATACTTTGGGGGTAAAAGTAATAGCATATTTTTCCTAATAAATTCTTTAAAATATATATGACTATGACAGCAAAAATATAAAATTAGTGGAGGTTTCAATGTATGTAGATGTTGTAAATGGCAACGACAACATAAGAAGGGGGAAGGCTAAGGGGACTTAGGTAATTGTAAAGCTTCTACATTTTACAAAGTGCTAATATTAACTCTAAATGGATGCATATAAAATTTAAACCCAGAGTACTTTAAGGACCTTTATAAATAATTGAATTTGAAAGGAAAAAAAGTCAATTAAGATTTTAAAGTTTTGTAGCATTTGTTGAGAAAGGGAAACTTCATCAACTCAGGCCTAAAAATTACATACATTATTACTTTGAAATCAATGATTTACCCTCATATTCTTACTGCAGTCTACATGGCTTTAATTTCTTCAAGTTCAGCTCAATAAAAATGTCTGGCAGTTGGCATTATATACCTGGGCCAGATAATTAAGTAGTGTTACTTCCCATTATCACAGCTTTAAGAAAACCTTCAATTAAGCATTTCATGATTTTTTTCTCTTTGACCTTGGTTTCTGGTGACTTTTACTCCTCAGTTTTCCTGCTGCTGCTGCTAAGTCACTTCAGTCATCTCCCACTCTGTGTGACCCCATAGACGGCAGCCCATCAGGCTCCGCTGTCCCTGGGATTCTCCAGGCAAGAGCACTGGAGTGGGTTGCCATTTCCTTCTCCAATGCATGAAAAGTGAAAGTGAAGTTGCTCAGTCGTGGCCGAGTCCTAGAGACCCCATGGACAGCAGCCTACCAGGCTCCTTCGTCCATGGGATTTTCCAGGCAAGAGTACTGGAGTGGGGTGCCATTGCCTTTTCCATCAGTTTTCCTGAGGATTGAACAATTATTGGTCAGGAAAACACTTGAAAAAGATGAAGTTGGATTAATACCTTGAACTATATATAATAAGATAAATTCCAAGTGGATTAAAAAAAAAGTAAAAAAAACTATGCTAGTAGGGACTTTCCTGGTGGTCCAGTGGTTAAGAATATCTACCCTGCAATGCAGGGATGCAGGTTCAATCCTGATCCAGGAACGAATACCCCACATGCCATGAAGCAACTGAGCCCGTGTGCCACAACTACTGAAGCCTGAGTCCTGGAGCCCACATCCTGCAACTACGAAGCTTGCACGCCACAACTGGAGAGAGTCCATGCACTGCAGTGAAAGACCCTGCACAATGAAACGAAGATCTTGTGTGCCATAACTGAGACCTGATGCAGCCAATAAATTTAAAAAAACCCAAAAAACTATGTTACTACAAGGAAAAACATGATGTGTTCCTTTAGAAGTGCTGAATGGGGAAGGCCTTTCTGTGATTCAAAATTCAGAGACTCTGAAAGAGAAGATTTGACAAATTCAACTACATGCATAAAAAACGTCTTTGTAGCAAAAATAACATACCAAGTCAAAAGACAGTGAAAGTATTTGCTGCTCAGACACAAGAAAGCCTGAATTCCCAAAGAACTTCTAGAAATTGAGAGAAGTCCAAAAACTCAGTAGGAAAATAGGTAAAGAATAAGAACAGACAGTTCACAGAAAAAGAAATATACATTTCCCCTCAACTTATGTTAAGTTGCTTAACCTCATTCACAAAAAGAAAGTCACAAATTAAATCTGTAGAACTGAGATATCTTAAAGGAAGGGGAACAAAATGGCATCATCTCTATCTGGAAAAATTTGACAATATTTTGTAAAACTTTTTGACCAAGAAAAAAAAAGACCACACAATGGTGTTCATTATAATACTATTTGTAATAGCAAAAGAAATACTGGAAACAACCCATATGGCCATCAGTTAGAGAACGGTTGAATAAAATATGGTATATACACAAAATGAAGTACTAAGCTGCTGCAAAGGAATGAGGACTATCTCTACATACTGTTATAATAAAACTATTTCCAGATATACTATTAAGTGCAAAAAACAAGATGGAGAAAAGTATATATATTACATAGCACTGTTTTTTTGTTTTTTTTTTTTTTAATTCAAGGCAGGAGGAGAAGGGGACGACAGAGAATGAGATGGCTGGATGGCATCACTGACTCGATGGACGTGAGTCTGGGTGAACTCCGGGAGTTGGTGATGGACAGGGAGGCCTGGCATGCTGCAATTCATGGGGTCGCAAAGAGTCAGACATGACTGAGCGACAGAACTGAACTGAACTGATAGTCTATTTACAATGTTGTGTTTATTTCTGCTGTACAGCAAAATGACTCAGTTAAACATATACATACATTTCTATTTTTGAGTTGTGCTGAGTCTTTGTTGCTGCACTTGGGGGAGCTGAGAGTTGCTGAGAGTGGGGGCTATTTTCTGGTTGCAACGCATGGGCTTCTCATTGCAGTGGCTTTTCTTTGTTCCCATGCCCATCTCTGATGTGTTTACTGTTCCCTGGGCAGCCAGGCCTGAGTCACATACCCAGCTTTGGAGGAGGTGGGAGGCAGCTCACTGGAGCTGCAGGAACTGGGCATGGGAAGGGGTATTCCTCCAGGGAAAATTTGCATGTACTGGATCTGGGAGTGGGGTAAAAGCAACACATACCCACTGTAGGGGAAGTTTGGTGACCAGAAACTTGATCAGCATGTAAAGAAGAGAGTTAACAGTTCATCCTCAGGGTGCAAGGAGAAATTAGGAGGAAAGGACATTAGGAAGTCAAGAGAGAGGAAAACATTTGGCATCCACGCAGTGGGAGTCTACAGAGATTAGTAAAATAATCACTGAGCAGCCCTGAGGACCCAATTAAAGTTAGATAGTGTGGATTTGTCATTAAGTCATTAAACGTGATTTTCAGTAGCCTCATAGCAGGAAGGAAGAAAGGCCTTTTTACTGTAGTTTTCCCAGGGCTGGGGATTGGCCTAAGGGTGGGGAGAAGTCAGGTGCTAGCAAAGTCATGGTTAAGATGGGGTCCAGGCTGAGGTGTGATGAAAGGGAAAGTAAATGGTGGGTGGTGGACCACGAATGGGGGAGGGTCAAAGAAGTAAAGGTCAAAAAGCAGATAAAAAGTCATTTTAGCAGGGGCTGTGGAGTGTAGATGAGGAAGGGTAAGTCTTCTGGAGGTACAAGATATGTGGGTAGGGTACAGACAGAAGGTATAGACAGACACACAGGTCCTGCTGCAGGTTGGGTTCTCTAGGGACCAGGTGCTGAAATGGAGTAAGGAGTGCAAAAGGTGTATTGAGGAGCTAACAGGATGGGTGCAGAAGGAGAAGAGAAGGACTGGCCAGGTGGAGCCATCAGACCAGGACACAGACCTGACAAGCCCTTTGTCATCCAGACCTGGAGCTCCTGGACAAGGAATGCCAGTTAGAGCAGCTCTGTTTTGAGTAGGAATGACTGGGCCCTTGAACCACTATCTTGCTTAATGATTGGCTTTGGGCCATGTGGAAAGGAACATGAACTCCCCCTAGAAAGCTGAGGCAGACTTTGGAGGAGCTGACAATTGGAGGCAGTCAGCTAACTGCGCTCCTCACACCTGGACAGCTGGTCCTTTCTTGACGGGGGAATCTAAGGTATCACCACCACAGGTATCTTTGTGCAAATCAGAAAAAGGCACTTCTTCTGGAAGTTCGCAACCCTGTGGGCATATGACTTGGTGAACACAAGGAGACTCTGGTGGTATTTGGAGGTGAGGGGACGCACCCCTGCCTGGGAGCAGATCCCAGGGTGCACAGCTTGGTGAGCAGAGCAGCCCCCATTCACTCCTCTGTCTGGGTGCCTTGAACAATGTGCAAACTGCAAAGCTATATGCAGTGACCCTGATGGACAAACTGTAAAATCAGCGGTTGTAGTAACCACCCCCTTTTCCTCCTCAGCAGAATCCAGAAAGTGTCCACTTCCTCCCTAGGCAGGGAAAAGCGAGATCCTACTGAGTCTTGAATGATCTCGACCAATCATGATACTCCCATCCTCTTTGCTAAGGATTGGCTCAGGAATCTGGGTTTAAACCAATTACTTTGTGTGTTTGCCTGTTATTGGTCCAGGGGTGGGGAGTTGATCCAATCAGATATGGTTGGAGGAGAGTTCCTGCCCTCACTGGTGCTAGGACAAGAGCAAGAGAGTATGTGGGGCCAGTGCTTTGAGCAGCCACCCTGAACTCTTGAGGGCAGCCAGCCTCTGATTAGGTCTACAGAGTGGGGAGATGGCAAGAACCTTTGTCCCTGGATCTTGATGGTGTTGTTGAGATGCTCAGTCATGCAGCCCTGAAGTCCAGTCCGCCCTGAACAATTCCTACGATATAAAATAAATATTGCAGTTAGTTAAGCCAGCCTGAGTTGGGGGTTTAGATTCTTGTAGCCCAAGTTTCCTGATACTAGGGTATTAGAGGAATTAGAGCAAGTAAGCTGAGAGGAGCCCCAGAGTGATGGCAAAGGAAAAAGGTAAAGGGGTCACTTCTGGTTAACTTTATGGAGTACAGGCTGGTAAACTGTCCTTAAAGTTGGGACAGTGGTGACCTGGGCCAGGGGTACTGTAAAGAGAGAGAAGAAAATTTAAAAGAGGGGTTGCTGCTAGGGGCTGAGAAACCATATTCCATTTTATTAAAAGCTTGGGCTCTGGGCTCAGAATGCTTAAGCTCAAACTCAGCTGGTAAAGAATCTGCCTGCAGTGCGGGAGACCTGGGTTCCATCGCTGGGTTGGGAAGATCCCCTGGAGAAGGGAACAGCTACCCACTCTAGTATTCTTGCCTGGAGAATTCTGTGGACTGTATAGTCCATGGGGTCGCAAAGAGTCAGACACAACCAAACGACTTTCACTTTTCATCATTTGATAGTTGTGTCGTTTTTGGCAACTTAATCTCTCTGGACCACAATTTCTTCATCTTCAAAGGGTGGTATTAATACTAAGGACTGAATCAGATAGTACTTACCAGGTACTTAGTAAAACTCAATGAAAGTAAAAGTGAAAGTCACTCAGTTGTATCTGACTCTTTGCCACCCCATGGATGACTATACAGTCCATGGAATTATCCAGGCCAGAATACTGTAGTGGATAGCTGGTCCCTTCTCCAGGGGATCTTCCTAACCTAGGAATTGAACTCCGGTCTCCCGCATTGCGGGCAGATTCTTTACCAGCTGAACCAACAGGGAAGCCCAGTAAAACTCAATACTTACTACTTTAAAAGATTCTATCAGATGAATGGAGACTGTTTCTCAACTAAAAGCACACTGTCGACCCCAACTCTAAGCTATCTGTTTTGTATGCAGGAAAAAGGCTAAGGGATTGGGATAAAAGATCTGAATATGCTGTTCCTATGGAAGTGAGAGCCGGCAAAGAGTGAATATGTGGGGCTCCATTGTGTTCTCTCCTGGCTATGGATTGTTGATAAACAGCAGCTCAGAGCCTGAGGAAAGGCAGGAGGAGCAGACTCCTGCCCTTGAATATGGGAGTGGGTGGAAATGAGGTGCATGTGGGTGAGCATGGAAAGGACTCCCGTGGGGTGTGGGAGAAGGGTAACAGTCAGGAGGTGGACTGGAGGCTCAGGCACATGGGAGGCAGAGGCTGGGGTGAGAAACGGGGAGCCTGAGTGTGGAAGACTTTAGAGACTGACCACATGCCGAGTTCCTTCTGGAGGGGTCAGAATGACAGCGGTGCTCTGGCCCAGGCATGGGTAGGGAATACACATCCTAATGTTACTGACCAGGAATAGGCCTACAGAAGGGGATTGTATCACACATTTAAAGGGATGCATTTATTTTTCTGATTTTGTGCAGGCTGTGCTAATTTGCATGGCAGAAGCATTCAGTGTCTGAGGCAGGCATCCACCTTGGGGGCGTCTGTGGGGGCAGCTCCCAGGGAAGGACCTCTGGTTAATGTGCTGCCAAGTCACTAGCAGTTTGTCATCATGTTTGTGTCCACTGTGGTAAGCTCCCTGGGGAGATATGGGAATTTCAGAGACGGTGGTGCTGCCAAGCTGTGTGTGTCCAGAGGTCACTCCGCGGGTCTGCTTGGGGTCAGAGAAGTAGGGAGAAGAGTCGGTGGACATGGAGTTCTGGCATGAGAGCGTTTGCCAAGATCAAAATGTTCCCCATCGCTGTGAGCAGATGAGATCTTGGAACCTGGAATCACACAGTCTTAGCTCCAGCAGGGCTTCTGGCAACAGCCCCAGTGTCTTCAGCTACAGACACCACCTCTGCGAATGCCAAGAAAAGCAAACACAGGCCCCAGATCTCCTGTTGCACCAACTGGAAAGCAGCCCGCAGTGGAGGAGCCGTGAGGACCATCGTCTTCCCGTAGTTCTTGATTTTCCACCATCCGTCCCCAATCTGCATCGAACAAACAAACAATGTACTTGTAATAAAATTTTCAGGTGAGGCCGGTTTATATTCTGAGATTTGCTTTTGATCAAATTCACTTTAGGACACTGGGATAAAAGGGTGAATAAAGTTGGATGAGGCAGTGTGTCGCAGACGTTTGAGACTCAACAGGAGGGGAGGAATCCTGGAAAAGCAGAGATTTCATTTCACCCCTGGGAGCTGGTTCTTTTTAGTGGCCCAGGATGGTGTCACTCAAATACCCTCCAGCCAGCCCTTGGAAAATGCATTCCAAATTTCTCTTCTTAGGGATGAAGGTGGGGGTGGGGTGGAGATGGTTCTGTAAAGCATAAAGAGTAGGAAAATAAAATGGTATCTTAAAGTCCTGGCTGTCCAAGGTTGGCAAGTAAGATCAGAAATCCATTTGCAGAAAAAGGTTTTCTCAGCTTTGGGAGAAGAAAAGTAGAATTAATAATCCAGAGTGACACTGTCTACCAATGAGGGGGAATAACAGCCATAGTTTACCAAAGAACCCCTGGTGGTACACAGGTGAGTGGGGAATCCGAGATCTGGAGAGTCTGAATTTCTGGAAAGTGAACTGGGGCAGTTGGTGACTCAAGTCTTCAGATATTCTGAAGGCTTTAGTTTTCTGAGTCAACAAAGTTTAATCAGTTGCCAGGTTTCTAGATTGAGATTGATTAAAGTCTGAGCATTGGTCATTTTTAACACGTGAGGCATTGGGTTTCCTCTGGGTTATTTCTGAGAGTTGGTTCTCCATTTGTGCTTTTGTGAGGCCTGGAGATGCTTCTATATCGTCTCTCCCCACTTCTCATTTGTCTTCCAGACCCTGCCATACTTCCATTTTGTAATTAGGCAGATTTTCAAGCATGTAAAAATATAAACAAGTGTCCCAAACTCCACCATACCAATCTCTCAGCTTCAACAGTTATCAACGTTTTGTGAATCTTCATTTTCTCCTTTATTTCAAAGCAAATCCAAGACATTATATCCTTTTCACCCTTTAACATAATTTCTACATAGCTACTTCTATTCAAAACTCCATTTCTCTGTTTGAAAAATCTGCTGTGAAATGTATATACAAAAGTGTGTTTAAAATACATAGGAATGCTTACAATAAAACAAATAAAACAAGCATTCATGTACCTACTTCTCATCTTAAGAAAAAGAATATTGGTCCTTTTTCAGAAAACAAAGATGGAATTTTACTTGCAGTTCCTATCATGATGGTAAACTAGCACAGATTCTTGGCTCCCTCCCCTACAGTCATTGGCAGAAACTGTGGAAGAGAGGACCTCATTGCTGCTGCCATCCCTCCAGAAACCTCATCTGCTGCCCTGGACTCTCAACTCTGCCTGTCCACCCTGAATAGTCAGACTGCCCTGGGCTCTGTGCACCATCCCCTCAATGTGCCAAAAAAAAAAAAATCCCAGCTCGGGGCACCTGATTGGCCAAGCCGCGGTCACACGACTGTACCCTGGTGGGAGAGGAAATCTGCTCCCTTGCTGATTGCTCTGATTCCTGCCTCCATTCATTTGATATTTCCGCAAATAGGAAGGAGATTTAGATACCGAGTACAAAAATGATCAATGTCCACTATATCAAGTATGTATCTCTATCTCAGGCCAGTCTTCTGAGCTCCAGCTGATAACGTCCAACATCGTACTTCTCACCTCCACTAGGCTGTTCCTCAGGTGTTTCAGACTCAGCGTATTCAACTCTGAGCCTATCATCTTTCCCCAAACCCCCCTTCTTCACCTCTATTCCTTTACTTGGTGAATAGTTTTACCATCTTCTGAATGTATATCCCATTCACTTCCTTCGTCTCCGGGTTCCTTGCCTTATTCAGACCTTTTTCATCCTCACCTACAGTGGCCTAACGTCTTAGTCTGGGTTTCAGCATCAGAAGCAGATGTTGAAATGAAGATTGGAGTACGAGTAATTTATCTGAGAGGTGAAGGACCCAGGATAGGGGAATGGGATGTCAAACAAGGAAGAGAAAGCAGCCAGAAGGTCTGTTATCAAGCCGACTGCAACTGTGGCTGCTGCTAAGTCGCTTCAGTCGTGTCCGATTCTGTGCGACCCCAAAGATGGCAGCCCACCAGGCTCCCCCGTCCCTGGGATTCTCCAGGCAAGAACACTGGAGTGGGTTGCCATTTCCTCCTCCAATGCATGAAAGTGAAAAGTGAGAGTGAAGTCGCTCAGTCGTGTCTGACTCTTAGCGACCCCATGGACTGCAGCCTACCAGGCTCCTCCATCCATGGGATTTTCCAGGCAAGAGTACTGGAGTGGGTTGCCATGGCAGCTAGGGCTTAATCCCACTGGGGCATGACAATCTTAACTGAACCACTTGACCTTCATAGAACATGGCACATCTTTTCATGGTTCTGTGTCTCCGCAAGTGCTGTCTCCTTCCTCAGAATGCTTCTCCCAGCTCCTCTTCTGGCTCCTTCCAGAAGAGGAAGGTGTGGCTGAGTATGTGTGCTCTGGGTAGACTACCAGAGTTTCAATCAGAGCAGAGAGAGAAGCAGAGGTGTATATATACCTACATATCTACATATGTGCTCCCCATAAGACTTTTTCCTGAAAATGTATCCATCCACTAATAAAAAATAGAAATTGAAAAGGACAGAATTAGACTATCAAAATCCAGGGCCATCAAATATTTGAATCATACAAATAACTCTCTTAGTTCAAATTCCTCACTGCTCACCAAGCAACCTTCTGGTTATAATATGATTTAAATATTAATTGCTAACAGGGAAAGTACAGGGCATGCCAAAATGAGCATTCTTTTATGTGTCATGGTCATATTTCTTATTTAAATAAATAAATTGCATTATGATTTATATATCAGTCCCCTGTGTGTTTGGTTGTCGTGAAGTAGTCTTCCTGAGTCTGAAAACTCTGGTGCACTGTGGAGATCAAATTTTTGAATCTGTAAAGCCAAAGACTATATATCTTATATATATATATGATTGAAGTATCATTGATTTACAATATTGTGTCAGTTTCAGGTGTACAGAAAAGTAATTAAGATATGTATTTTTTCTATTTTTGTGAGTCTATTTGTTTTGTAGATAAGTTCATTTGTATCATTTTTTAGATACCATGTATAAGTGATATCATATGATATTTGTCTTTCTGTGTCTGACTTACTTCACTTAGTACAATAATCTCTAGGTTTATCCATGTTGCTGCAAATGACATCATTTCATTTTTTAAAAAAACGTAGTCACTTTTTTTTTTTGCCACACCATGGGATCTTAGTTCCGTGACCAAGTATTGAACCTGGGCCACAGCAGTGAAAATGCTGAGTCCTAACCACTGGACCTCCAGGGAATTCTCTAGCCACTTATTTAAGAACATTCACATTTTCCCTCATTTGTAATATAAACAATGCTTCAGTGAACAAATCTGAACCTTAATATATCTCTCTGCATGGGACATGAATGTTTCTGAAGGTAAATTCCTAGAAGGGAAATGTATTTTGCTTTTTAAAAATCATGTAACTTTTTGCTATTATTTTTCTTAATCTCTCAATATTTTAATAATGTAAAAAAAATAACAGGACCCTTTGGCAAGAAGTAACAGAAAACCCAGCTCCCAGTTATTAAGACAAAAAAAAAAAAAATAGAGAGATAATGTTATCTTACCTAAAAGTCTGCCACTATGGCGGCTTCAAGATCCACTTAGTGGCTCAACAGTGCCTCTCCTGCTACCTAGGTGGTTATTGAGATAATAAATGGTCTCTCTCTTAAGGGTGCCTCTTTTTAAGAGTGAGGAACTTCTTTCTCTCTCTCTCTTCCCCCCCATCCCCACCCCATAAGGCTCCTCTATCCATGGAATTTTCCCAAACTTGTGTCTTCTGCATCGGTGGACAGATTCTTTACCACTAGTGCCACCTGGGAAAGGGCTTCCCTGGTGGCTCATATGGCAAAGAATCTTCCTGCAATGCAGGAGCCCCAGGTTTGATTCCTGGGTCAGGAAGATCCTCTGGAGAAGGAATGGCAACCCACTTTAGTATTTTTGCCTGGAGAATCCCACAGACAGAGGAGCCTGGTGGGTTACAGCCCATGGGGTCACAAGCAGATGGATGTGACTGAGCGACTAACTATCTGGGAGACCTGTAAGCAGCCAAGTTCTACAAGAAAAAAGAAAAGGGAAGAATGATTGTTGGCTAGACATCTCACAATGTCTATTACAGACCATGTTTATCAGGTCTACTTTCAGAATAATCTGTTGTTAACATACATAAAAATTAGATTTCTTATCCATTTTGAGTAATATTTCTATCAATATGTAAGAGTGGTTTTATTGAGCTGCTGACAATTACATATACCTCCAGAGATATTTTCAAAATAAAATTACTTCCAGTTTAAGGGATTAATACAACTAACGTAGATTTAAAAGATATTTTTAAAAAACCTTTTGTGTTCTTTTGAAACCAGGTCACTAAATCTCTGTTACAATGGTTGCAGCTGAAAGACCAAATTTGTGTACGAGAAATGCTGTTTAAAGTTTGTAGATCTTTATGTTGATTCAGAATGGAAATATTTCTGCTTGTATGCTGAGTCGTATTGGCCAACTCATATTTTAAAATACTAATTTGGCTTTGAAGATTTATTCATACAGTTTTGGAGTACACAAACGCTACACATTAATTAAACCTGGCTTATAGACAGCTTACTGGCTTCTTGTAGGTTCAAATATTTAAATATTATTTTTTCATTGTAGCTGCAGATTCCAATCTCTACTCAAACTGTGGCTAATTTAACCCTTTGGTTTACTGTTTTGAAGATATTAATTATATCAGAGGAAGAGGCTGGGAAACACTACAGAATTGAAAGTGGCAATTGAGGTAAGATAGAGACAACCGAGGTAGGATGTGGTCTGGAAAATTTCAAAACCAGAGTCTTTTGCATTTTAAGTAAATATATTTTTTAATGGGCCTGAAGATTGAAAGAAATCAGTGTCTTCAGTTCAGTGGTCGGTTCTAAATTTTAGACCTATATTTCCTGCTACTTGATATCTCTTTTCCTTGACTTGCCAGGAAATATAATTGTTCTTTATTATTATTATTGCCTCTAACCTTCTCAGCCCTGCTCCCCTCACCTTATCTCCACCCAGGTCTTACATGTATGGTCATCAGGTTGCTTAGTACCAACATCATACAAAGACACTTAGGCCTGAATTACAGTGTCATTTCAGAGTCTTTCCTGGCCCTCACCAAAATCAGTCAATTGTTCTCTCACACCTTATGCCATCAGTTCAGTTCAGTTCAGTCACTCAGTCGTGTCCAACTCTTTGCAACCCCATGAATTGCAGCACACCAGGCCTCCCTGTCCATCATCAACTCCCAGAGTTCACTCAAACTCACATCCATCGAATCGGTGATGCCATCCAGCCATCTCATCCTCTGTTGTTCCCTTCTCCTCCTGCCCCCAATTCCTCCCAGCATCAGAGTCTTTTCCAATGAGTCAACTCTTTGCATGAGGTGGCCAAAGTATTGGAGTTTCAGCTTTAGCATCATTCCTTCTAAAGAAATCCCAGGGCTGATCTCCTTTAGAATGGACTGATTGGATCTCCTTGCAGTCCAAGGGACTCTCAAGAGTCTTCTCCAACACCACAATTCAAAAGCATCAATTCTTCGGCGCTCAGCTTTCTTCACAGTCCAATTCTCACATCCGCACATGACCACTGGAAAAAGCATAGCCTTGACTAGACGGACCTTTGTTGGCAAAGTAATGTCTCTGCTTTTCAACATGCTATCTAGGTTGGTCATAACTTTCCTTCCAAGGAATAAGCATCTTTTAATTTCATGGCTGCAATCACCATCTGCAGTGATTTTGGAGTCCCCCAAAATAAAGTCAGCCACTGTTTCCACTGTTTCCCCACCTATTTCCCATGAAGTGATTGGACCAGATGCCATGATCTTCGTTTTCTGAATGTTGAGCTTTAAGCCAACTTTTTCACTCTCCTCTTTCACTTTCATCAAGAGGCTTTTGAGTTCCTCTTCACTTTCTGCCATAAGGGTGGTGTCATCTGCATATCTGAGGTTATTGATATTTCTCCTGGCAATCTTGATTCCAGCCTGTGCTTCTTCCAGCCCAGCATTTCTCATGATGTACTCTGCATATAAGTTACACCTTCTAAATATCACTAATAAAATTTGCTCTCTGTTAGAGACATTCACTACTTCGGTCTGCGTTATTTACTTCTACTTTTCCCTTAAAGAATCTTCTTTCCCACTCCTCATTCAAGTGGTTTGGGTAGGGCTCCTGAGTTGAACATGGAACCCAGGCTTGCCCAATCAGCATGTCCTGTTTTCCTGTCCACAGTGATTGGTCAGAGTTATGGACGCATGTCCAAAGTTCTTCCAATGAGATGCATAGTCATAACTTTGTTGGAACTTATGGGGCTGCTGATAGGATGCAACATAAGCCTGGAGATGCTTACTGATCGTTGCAGAATCAAAGAGAAGAAAAAAGAGAAGATATTGAGTCTTGGTGACATCATGTGGGCTACTGGAGCCAGCCATACCTGAAACCTTACTTCTGCACTTTTGGTGTAAGCTGTCATTCTGTCAGTGGCAACTGAAAATGTTCTGATAAATGACCACTTTTCCATGCCCACTTAACCCTCTTAGTCCCTCTCTTGAAATAATCCTTGCTTTTGTCTACTCTGACAATTTCCCTTTCCCTTTGAAATTCAGTGCAAGCATTACTTCCTCAGAGAAGCCCTGCTCAACATTTCCCCTAATGTGAGGATAGATAGTCTTGTGTTCTGCAAAAGTTATTATGTACAAACCACACTGTAGTATAATTGTCAATATACTTGTTAGTCTATGGCAGACACTACTTATCGCCAACCAACCCCTATTCTCTCTTTTCTTACAACAGAATCCTTGTTTTGTTTGGAGGGGTAATATACCAAGGTTAAATTCTTGCCTTTTGAGAACGCTTTGCAGGTAGGGGTGACCTTGCTGCACAATTCACATAAGTGAATGTCTACCTGAGATTTCCAGGAGAAGCTTTATTTTCCTAATTTAGGCAGCTTTCTCTCTCCTCTTCATTCTCCTTCCTTTGTCTTGAAAGGAGGCATGAGGCTGGAGATAAAGTTGCTACCTGGCAGCCTTGAGTGACAAGCCCTATGTTAGTGAAGGTGGGTGTATTTGGAACTAGAGCCTGGATGAGCCTGGATAACTCTGAACTGCCCATCTCTGGATCTAACTGTGGAGGAACACAATCATCTATTCTTTAAAAAAATAATTTTTTATTAAAAAAATTTGTGTTTGCCCTGAGTCTTCATTGCTGTGCTGGCTTTCCCTAGTTGTGGCAAGCGGAGGTTACTCTCCAGCTGCAGCGCGCAGGCTTCCACTGCAGTGGCTTCCCACGTTGCGGAGCATGGGCCCTTTGTGCACGGGCTTCAGCAGTTGCAGCACGCAGGCTCAGTAGTTGTGGCACATGGGCTTAGTTGCCCCAAGGCATGTGGGAATCTTCCTGGACCAGGGATCAAGCTAGTGTTCTGTGCATTGAAAGGCAGATTCTTAACTAGTAGCCCACCAGGTAGTCCAGGCCACCTGACCACCACTGGAAGCCCAGAATACAACCCTCTTTAGTTTAGCCACTGTAAGTGGATTTTTCACTTGGATGTAACTAAATGCCATCCTGATAGAATTGCATCTTGACTGATAGTCCCACTAGGGAACCATGATCTCTTTAAAGAAAAAACCCAGGCCCTTACTCCGATTCCTGAATATACCTAATGCTTGGTACAAAGAAAAGTTTCACTCTAGTGCTTAAAAATGGGATTGAAGTCTCAGATCGGTTTCAATCCTGAGATTTTATGGTTTTCCTTTGTAAACCACTTACAGTATCTGCTCTCACTCTGGCATTTACCCTCCTCCCCAGCCATTCTATTGCATGTTATTTTAAAGGGAACCCCCAAACTGGGAAGCAGAGGTTGATTTCCACTTCTCTGTAATATGGGTGACTGTTGAAATTACATTTCTTGCTTAATAAACTTCTCACATTTTTTTCCACATTTTTCTTATTTCCATTTCATATATGGGACCTGTAAAGACTTTTCAACATGAGATTGAAATTTCAGATTCTTTTGAATATGGTTTCACTCAGAAAACACTTAAAACAATAATTCTGACTTAGGAATTCAATATATTAACAGCTGCCAGTGTCAGTCATCAAATTTGTCTCCTTGAGAGGCCACACTGGGCCTCAGGTAAAATTCATCATCCTCCTAGATAAAAATGCATTTCCTTAGGCCCTGACTTGTTCTCCAGGGGACAGATCAGGCTGATGGTGATGATTATTGTAATGAGCAGTAATTACTGTTGGCTGGACACTGATTTCAGAATTTCTGAAGTCAGAAAGAAAAAATAAAACCCTAACCTAGCTATTATTATAGCGGAGCAAGAAAACTTTATTCCATAAGACATGTATTTTTTAACTCCCATCAACAATAAAGGAGAATTATACATGTATATTTCTTATTCATCAAGAGTATCAAAGAATTCAAAATGGGCATCTCCCAATTAGTTTCTGAAAGCATAAATGGTGTTATCACTCAAAAGGAGGCCAAACTAATGCCTTTTTCTCAAAAAGAAGTTTAGTGGAAAAGTAGTCACTTCTTAAATTAACCATAGAAGGACTTCTCCACGGTGAGAAGTAAGGACCAGAATACTTAGGTCATCACTAAAGTTGCTCCAAGTCATAGGTGATGATAGGATAAAAATTTACCAAAAAGAAGCAAGAAGTCCCCTGAATTTGTGGCTTTTGGTTGAGACAGAGGAACGTAGAATACAGGATGCAACATTCTTTGGGCCATAAGACTTAGTCAAAGAGCTCAGATGTTAGAGCTAGAGCTAAATTAGTGATTATACTCACAAAATTCCAAACTTCTCCAAAGGACATTCAAGAAAGCCAGTAAGCGACTTCCCTGGTGATCCAGTGGCTAAGATTCTGGGCTCCTAAAGCAAGGGGCCTGAGTTCGACCCCTGGTCAGGGAACTAGCTCCCTCATGCTGCAACTAAAATAGTCCCCATGCTGCAACAAAGATTGAAGATCCTGCATGCTGCAACTTAGACCTGGTGCAGCCAAATAAATATATAAATACCAAAAAAGGGAAGGGGGCTTCCCTGGTGGCTCAGAGACAGAAACTGAGTGGTAGAGAATCTGCCTGCCAATGTAGGGAGACACAGGTTCCATCTCTGATTTGGGAAGATCCCGCCTGCTGTGAAGCAGCTAAGCCTGTGAGCCACAACTATTGAGCCTGGGCTTTAGAGCCCGGGAGCGGTAAGTACTGAGACCCACATGCCCTAGAGCCTGTACTCTTGCAACGAGAGAAGCCACCATGATGAGAAGCCTATACACCATAGCTAGAGAGTAGTCCCCATTCTCTGTAACTAGAGAAACGTCCACGCAGCAACAAAGACTCAGTACAGCCAAAAACAAATAAATAAAATTATAGCCACCCCCTCAAAAAAAACAAAAAACAAACAAACAAAAAAAAAACACGGAAAGGAAACCAGTAATACCTGTGAAATCTAGGCAGTATCCTCAAAGATGAGGTATTGTTTTTAGACTTTCTCAGAATTTATCTTTCCCAAGGCTTTTCCTTACTGAACTAATCCTTGGAGATTTCCTTTAAAAGCAGCTCTACCTATCTTGAGATGTCAACTAAAATCATCTCATTTGTTGCAAGTGTCTTCAAGGAAAGAAAACTGCATACTGTAAAAAGAAGTGATGGGTTGGGTGGTGGCTGCTTCACATTGAATGGTCAGAGAGAGGAAATGACTTTTGAGCTGAGCTAAGAAATTTCTTAGCTTCCCTGGTGGCTCAGACGGTAAAGCATCTGCCTACAATGCCAGAGACCCAGGTTCGAACCCTGGATGGGGAAGATCTCCTGGAGAACGAAATGGCAACCACTCTGGTATTCTTGTTTGGAGAATCCCATGGACAGAGGAGCCTGCTGGGCTACAGTCCATGGGGTCGCAAAGAGTCGGACACGACTGACCAACTTCACTAAGAAGGAACTGAACAACAAATGTTCCAGGAGGTAGACATTTGAGGAGACCCAGAAGAAATGAAGACTTTGAGATTTTTCTGCAGCACAGAATGGCGAGGGAATGTACAGGAGCCCCTACTGCTGGAGCACAGGTGGTGGTGAGAGGAATGATCTGAGATGAGGTTTGATGAGTTAGGCAAAGGTCAGATCAGACAGGCCTTAGGAAAGAGAATTTATTCTAAGTGGGAAGCTATTGGACACAACCTGATCTCATCTGTTTTTTGTTTTTTAAACAAATATGTTGTGTAGACCATGTATGTTGTGAGGTAAGAGTGAAGATGGAGGGCTACCAGGAGGATGTTGGCTAAGTCCCAGTGAACCAGTGAAGACTGTTGGTGAATGGGCTGGAATAACAGGAAATGGAGAGACATGAATGGATTCAGGGGTATTTTTGGAAGAACAGCCAATAAAACATTGATGAATTATGTATAATATATGAGAGAAAGAGAACAATCAAGGCTTGAACTGAGTGAATGATGTTGCACTGAATGAAATTGGAAGACTGCAGAAGGACCAGATTATTTTGTGGTGTTAGAAAAAAGAACTGGAGACATATTAAGTTTGAAGTTCCTTTTAGATACCGCAGAGAGGTTTGGAAAGTAAAGCTGAATTTGATAATAGTGTTTTCACTAGAGTATTGTGAAAGTGGGGAGAGACACTAATGAAAAATTTTTTAAAAGGAAAATTCTATTTAAAAAAAAAATGTTTCTTGGCGGCACCACTCTGCGTGTGGGATCTTAGTTCCCCAACCAGGGATTGGATCCCGGTCCCTTGCGGTGGAAGTGCAGAGTCCTAACCACGGGACCACCAGGGAATTCCCCAAGAGGTTTGTGGGTGATTCAGGTGCAGTTCTGGTTAAAAACCACTGTGTCACAGGAAGATGGACCATCAGCTCACACGTGGGGACTGAGTGGTTAGTGGAAGGAGTGAAGGCAGTGAACAACGCCCGGGAACAACCGGGAAGGAACAAAGTTTTCCTGCTCCTCTGGTCGAACAACGTCCAAAAGGGTAAATGTGAGCGTCACTACAGTGAGTATTCACTGGGACGATAATCCCAACTGTTAACATGAGGATGTTGCCATTGTTGCAAGCGTTCTTCCTGGGGTTCTCTGAGCTCACTGTGGCGAGGTGGCCTGAGAGAGTGACTGTCACGCCCACCAGCACAGCACAGCTCTGTGAGTGTCTCTCAAAGCATCTGGGTCACAGACACTCTGAGGGGCTCGTGGGCTTCTCTCTTCTCTTTCAGTGTGGAGGACTACACGTCACCCTTGTGTGTATATGGTCAAAAGCAGTAAAACAAAACAACAGCAAAGCCACTGAAAGTGTAAATTCCCTGTTACCCTCCTCCACCCATTTTATGGATTAAAAACATGACAAGGTGTCACTTATGGCCTAATGAGCTACAAAGAATTTTTAAAATACCAGTCAACAAAAATATAATGACAGAGCAATTTCAGAAACAGTCCTGTAAGCAGCAAGCTGCTTTTGAGAAAGTTCCTCATCTTGTTGAATTTTGCGCCCAGAAGTTGGCCAGGGCCACAGGAGGCAACAGAAGGCTAGCTGCAGGTAAAGTCATCTATGGATGGGGCTTTCTACACCAGCTCCCTCTAAGCACAGCAACCAGAGAGCTAAGTTGCCTAGTTTACAGAGGCAACATGGGGCCTCTTACCTGTACTGCCATGAAGTGACCAAGTGGCAGGAAACAGATGTGACATCAAAGGGAAACGAGGAAAGATGCATGTGGTGTTCAGCTATGGCTCGGTTTGAAAGTTAAGAGCACCAAGCAGTGTCAAATGTAGCCAAGGAACTTAAAGAACTTTCTCAAGCAAGGCTCTCACAGCTTACCCTCATCACTGTGAAGGCAGCAGGGTGAGCAGCAGCTCAAAGAGGGGAAAAAAAGTATAAACATTTTAAAAGAAAATAAACGGCAAGGCTTTTAAAATGTTAAAGGATGCTTTCTGTTGGTTTTAATCTAAAATGGAATTTATCAAAAGGAGATGAAAATGATCAAACAGTGTCCAGAGGGGTAAAATAAAGGGTAAATTTGAATGTAACTGCAGTAAATATCCACCAAGATGATAATCCTAACTGTTAACATGACTACATTGCCGTTGTTACAAACATTTGGTTTAACTTAATCCCCAGAATATATTACTGCCAAAAGAAATCTCATTGACAAGAGCTAATGCATTGGTTACTCTAAAAATGATCCCTTTTTAACTATTGACTTACTGGTAGTGTTCATCATGGAAAAGACTATTTTTATTACCATTGTTATCAATCTCAGTGAAGTTCAGAGATATTTGCTTGTAGTTGCTACAGCTTATTCCTTTGTTGGTTAGAATCCACATGTGTGAACAAGAAACCCAGAGGTTCGAGTGATGCTGTGCTTCTATCTGATGACAGAGTGACTGTGATTGGATCTTTTCAAAGTGTTTGGCTGAGCATTCAAACCAGATTCTTTTGACTAAAGCCAACGGGAAAAAAGAAGCAGAAACAAAATGGTGAACATATTAAAAATGTTTTTACATGATAATCCTTGCAAGGAAGTACAAGTGAGGGTGGTGGGGTGGGTGGGTCTCCCCAGCTTCTCAAATACTCCCAGGACCCGGGCAAACATCTTTCAACATCTCAGAACCAGAGAAGAAATGCAAATTAGAAAGCCTCATGAAACTTCCTAGAATCTAGCATTTCAATGAAGTAATGTAATGTGGTGGGAAGGCTTTTGGCTAAACAGAGATTCAGGAAATGTGGATTGAGTTCCAGTTCAGTCATCAAATAGAAAAATCATCTTAGTCGAGATATTCCCTTTCTGGGCCTCAGTTTCCTAATCTATAAAAAGAGAAAGGATTAGCATATCAATGGTCTGCAAATAGTGCTTTGCTGAGCCCTTCAGGAAGGGAGCAGATGGGGAACCCTACCAAGAATATTGTTTGTTTTAGTTATTGGGGCTTTCCTCAATGAAAGATTTCTGCCATCAGAACATTTCACAGACTACTAGATTACATATTTTTGATATATAAAATTTAATTTAAAATTAAAATTTAACATCTAAAATATCTAATTTTTAAAGGTCTCTTTAAGAATAAATACATTGAAATACGGGGAGGGATAAATTAAGAGTTTGTGATTAACATATATATCAGATCAGATCAGATCAGTCTCTCAGTCGTGTCCGACTCTTTGCGACCCCATGAATCACAGCATGCCAGGCCTCCCTGTCCATCACCAACTCCCAGAGTTCACTCAGACTCACGTCCATCGAGTCAGTGATGCCATCCAGCCATCTCATCCTCTGTCATCCCCTTCTCCTCTTGCCCCCAATCCCTCCCAGCATCAGAGTCTTTTCCAATGAGTCAACTCTTCACATGAGGTGGCCAAATTACTGGAGTTTCAGCTTTAGCATCATTCCTTCCAAAGAAATCCCAGGGCTGATCTCCTTCAGAATGGACTGGTTGGATCTCCTTGCAGTCCAAGGGACTCTCAAGAGTCTTCTCCAACATCACAGTTCAAAAGCATCAATTCTTCGGCACTCAGCCTTCTTCACAGTCCAACTCTCACATCCATATATGACCACAGGAAAAACCATAGCCTTGACTGGACGAACCTTTGTTGGCAAAGTAATGTCTCTGCTTTTGAATATGCTATCTAGGTTGGTCATAACTTTCCTTCCAAGGAGTAAGCGTCTTTTAATTTCATGGCTGCAGTCACCATCTGCAGTGATTTTGGAGCCCCCCAAAAATAAAGTCTGACACTGTTTCCACTGTTTCCCCATCTATTTCCCATGAAGTGATAGGACCAGATGCCGTGATCTTCGTTTTCTGAATGTTGAGCTTTAAGCCAACTTTTTCACTCTCCACTTTACTTTCATCAAGAGGCTTTTGAGTTCCTCTTCACTTTCTGCCATAAGGGTGGTGTCATCTGCATATCTGAGGTTATTGATATTTCTCCCGGCAATCTTGATTTCAGCTTGTGTTTCTTCCAGTCCAGCATTTCTCATGATGTACTCTGCATATAAGTTAAATAAACAGGGTGACAATATACAACCTTGACGTATTCCTTTTCCTATTTGGAACCAGTCTGTTGTTCCATGTCCAGTTCTAACTGTTGCTTCCTGACCTGTATACAAATTTCTCAAGGGGCAGATCAGGTGGTCTGGTATTCCCATGTCTTTCAGAATTTTCCACAGTTTATTGTGATCCACAGAGTCAAAGGCTTTGGCATAGTCAATAAAGCAGAAATAGATATTTTTCTGAAACTCTCTTGCTTTTTCCATGATCCAGCAGATGTTGGCAATTTGATCTCTGGTTCCTCTGCCTTTTCTAAAACCAGCTTGAACATCTGGAAGTTCACGGTTCACATATTGTTGAAGCCTGGCTTGGAGAATTTTGAGCATTACTTTACTAGCGTGTGAGATGAGTGCAATTGTGCGGTAGTTTGAGCATTCTTTGGCATTGCCTTTCTTTGGGATTGGAATGAAAACTGACCTTTTCCAGTCCTGTGGCCACTGCTGAGTTTTCCAAATTTGCTGGCATATTGAGTGCAGCACTTTCACAGCATCATCTTTCAAGATTTGGAATAGCTCAACTGGAATTCTATCACCTCCACTAGCTTTGTTCGTAGTGATGCTTTCTAAGGCCCACTTGACTTCACATTCCAGGATGTCTGGCTCTAGGTCAGTGATCACACCATCGTGATTATCTGGGTCGTGAAGATCTTTTTTGTACAGTTCTTCTGTGTATTCTTGCCATCTCTTCTTAATATCTTCTGCTTCTGTTAGGTCCATACCATTTCTGTCCTTTATCGAGCCCATCTATATATACTACTATGTATAAAATAAACACCTGGAACCTACTGTATAGCACAGGGGACTATATTCAATATCTTGTAATAACCTATAGTGAAAAAGAATCTGAATCACTTTGGTGTACAGCCGAAACTAACAAAACATTGCAAATCAGCTATACTTCAATTTTAAAAAATGAAAAAAATGATCAAAAGCAAAAAAACAAAAGAAAAAAGAATTAATACATTAAATTGACAGCGGTGGCTTGCAAATTTTTTTTATCATACATACTAATCAGTAAAAATATTTTGCCAACTATTTCCAAAATAAGTATTCAAAAATTGGAAATTCCCTGGAGGTCCAGGGGTTAGGGGTCTGTGCTTTCACTGCCAAGGGTGCAACCCTGGTAGGGGACCTAAGATCCCCGCAAGCTGCATGGTGTGGCCAAAAACAAAACAAAACAAAACCCCCCAGAACAAAAATTACATATGCATATTACTGTAAAATATATCCCTTATAAAACATTTCCCCCAAAACAGAAATGTCAAAAGGAAAATAAAGATGAAAGTTTTAAAGTAAATCATAAATTTGTTTTTTAATAGTTAAAGCATTTTGTTATCAATAATGAGACTTCTATTGCTTAACACTATCAATATTAACATTAAAGCTTTTACTGAAAGTAAATATGAATATGTCATATCTGATTGATTGGTTATTATTTTTAACATTACTGCATGGGATTTGCTAATTTTCTAATACCACTATAGGGCTCGTGGTAGATATTCAATGCTAATAGTACTCTCTGTCAGAATCTACAAAGCAAAATTAAATGAAATCTATGGCTCTAGGATTTTCTGAATGATTCAAAGATCACAAGAAGTTGGAAGATGGTAAATTCAATGATCTTAATTCCAGGCAAAATAATCCATTCCGGCTAATTTAAGCAAAAAGATTTTATTGAAAGTTAGTATCTGGGCTTCCCTGGTGGCTCAGTGGTAAAGAATCTGCTTGCAGTGCAGGAGAGCAGGTTTGATCCCTCGGTCAGGATGATCCCCTGGAGAAAGAAATGGCAGCCCACTCCAGTATTCTTGCCTGGGAAATCCCATGGACAGAGGAGCCTAGCAGGCTGCAGTCCTTGCGCTCACAGAGTCAGACACGACTTAGTGACTGAACAGCAACAGCAGTATTAAATCTGTAGATTGGTTTGGGTACTATGACTTATTTAACAATGCTAATTCTTCCAATCCATGAATGTGGGACATCTTTCCATTTATTTGTATCATCTTCAGTTTTCTTCATCAATGTCTTATTGAGGTTTTCAGAGGACAGGGCTTTCATCTCCTTGGTTAAATTTATTCCTAGGTATTTTATACTTTTGATTCTATCATAAATAGTATTATTTTATCTATTTCTCTGATAGTTCATTATTAGTATGTAGGAATGCAATGTATTTCTGAATATTAATCACAACCTGTGTCCCTCAACAAATGAATGGATAAAGATGTAAATATTACTCCACCATAAAAGAACAAAATTTTGCCATTTGCGACAACATGGAAATAAGTCAAAGACAAATGTCATATGTTTTCACTTGTAAGTGGGATCTAAAAAATAAAACAAATGAGTAAATAGAACAGAACAGAAACAGACTCACAGATACAGAGAAGAAACTAGTGGTTGCCAGAGGGGAACGATGTAGGGTTAAGTTGCAAGATAGAAGAAGACGGTTAAGAGGTGTAAATTACTAGGTTAAAAAAAAAGTTACAAGGATGCAATGTTCAACACAGGGAATATAGTCAGTATTTTATAATAACTGTGTATGAAGCATATTTTATAAAACAATCAAATTACTATGCCATATTCCTGAAACTGGGGCTTCCCTGGTGGCTCAGTGGTGAAAGAATTTGCCTGCAATGCAGGAGACGCAGGAGCCTCGGGTTCGATCCCTGATGGAAGATCTCCTGGATGAGGACATGGCATCCCACTTCAGTATCCTTGCCTGGAGAATCCCATGGACAGAGGAACCTGGTGGGCTACAGTCCATAGGGTCACAAAGAGTCGGACATGACTGAAGTGGCTTAGCAGACTCGCACCCATACCTGAAACTAATGTAAGTCAGAGAGAGTGACTGCATGCTCAGTCAACTACGCTCCAATTTGAAAAAAGAAAAGAGAGTAGGCAGTTTAAAGAGTCCCCTGGGAGAACCAGGGACGTAGGCTTGGATGCTTTACATAACAACTAGAAGAAAGGCCCTCCACAACACAGGAGTAACTTAGCAAAGCCGGTGGCTGTCCCTGCTTGCTTCTTAACCTTATGTTTGGGATTGGATGGCACAAACTTCAGCACAGCTGCCCCAGGAGTTCTGCATGCCTCCTCTGGACTTGCCGGGAGAGCTAACTGCCCCCTAGTGATCACTGCCTCACATTGCTCACTCTGCCTCCATATCTGTAGGTAAAGATCATAGAGATACTAATTGGAATTAATAGGGTGGGTCTAACCCTGCTGTTCCCTAAGAAATCCTGGTAAGGAGAAGGGGCGTATTGGGTGAAATGGCTGGGGGTGAAGAAAGAGCTATCCCCTTCTAAGAAGGGGCCAGAATTCAAATTACCATGTCCGTGTAGGCAAAGCTTGGCTGGTGGCCTGGACTGGAATCCGTCCTTGAACAGTCCTGTACAAGAGTGGGCATCAGGGCTTTCAGGAGGCAGCAGGGCTTAACTTCAGTGAGTGACTGGGCTGCCGTAGGTTAGGTTACCTGTCAGAATCGGTGTGAGGGATGGCAGAGGTAAGGTCCAGCCCCAAGAAAGGGGAGTGGCAACAATTAATTGGGAGGTCACTGCTCTCCGCCAACCAGGTTGGGTTCAGGACTGGGCCAGGACAGGAGGGTGATAGCCAAGTGCTCAAAACCTGTCCAGAAGCCTTTTGTTTTTCAGTTAAAAAAAAAATTTTTTTTTAATTGTGGTAACATTACTTTATAACATTACATAAGTTTCATGTATACATTATATTTCTACTTCTGTATACACTGTAGTGTGTTTATCATCAAAAATTTAGTTTCCATTCATCACCATACAGTTGATCCCTTATACCTATTTCATCCTTCTCCTGCTCTGTCCCCTCTGGTAATCATTACACAAATCTCTGTATCTAAGTGTTTTTGCTTGGCTTGGTTTGTTTGCTTATTTTGTTTGTTTTCTATATTTGAGGGAAATCATATGGTATTTGTCTTTCTCCATCTGACTTATTTCACTAAGCATAATACTCTCAAGGGGTTCCCTTGTGGTTCAGCAGTAAAGATTTCACCTGCAATACAGGAGCCACAGGAGACATGAGTTTGATCCCTGGGTAGGGAAGATCCTATGGAGGAGGGCATGGCAATCCACTCCAGTATTCTTGCCTCGAGAACCCATGGATGGAGAAGCCTGGTGGGCTAGAGTCCATAGGGTTTCACAGAGTCAGGACATGGCTGAAGCAACTTAGCATGCATGCATGCAATACTCTCAAGGTCTAATCCATGTTGTCACCAATGGCGAGATTTCATCTTTTTATTCTCTGACTGTGTAGCATTCCACTATATATATAATCACATCTTCTTTCCATTCACCCATTAATGGGTACTTAAGTTGTTTCCAGATCTTGACTATTGTAAACAATGCAGCACCAAGCAGTGCTGATATCTTAAGAGTTCTGATTGATACTTTATTTTGTTTTAGGTTGGGTGAGACCAGGCTTTAATAATTAAAAAAAAATCTATATCTAGGTGGTGGGGGACAGGGAGGCCTGGCGTGCTGCAGTCCATGGGGTTGCAGAGTCAGACACGACTGAATGACACCATATCTAGATGATTATATATATAAATATGCATATGTGGAACACACTTTTGATTCTGGACATGGCTGCAGCTGCCCACCACAGACCTTTATTATTAGGAGAAAGGAGTGCCCCATAGCAGCTAGAGGGTTCAGTACTGACCAGGCTACAGCTGTTCAGAGCAGACAGGCCGGATGAAGGCAGTGCTCTAGTTACTTACTGCTGCACAATAAACCACCCCAAATGTAGTGGTGTGGAGCAATAATAATTTCATTATGTTCACAGTGTGTGGGGGTCAGAAATTCAGGCAGGACAGAGAGGGATGTCTTGTCTCTGTGTCATCTGGGACCTCAGCAAATGATTGGAGGTGTCCCAAACAGCTAGAGCCTGGAATCATCCAGGGACCTATTCACTCTCCTGTCTGGCACTGGGCTGGGATAACTCAAAGGCTTATCTCAGCTGGGACTGTTGACCAGAGAACCTGTGGTGGGCTGGGTTTCTCACAGTGTGGCCACTGGGTTCTGAGGTACAGCACCCAATTGGAAGCATTCAGAGAGTGAATGTTCCAAGACAGTTAGGCTGCATGGGCTGTTATAGCTCAGGCTTGGGACTCACGCAGCATCACTTCTCTCTGTTGGTGAGAAGAGAGGCCTATGACCTGCCTGGATTCATGGAAGGGAGGTACAGACACCACTTCTTGACGAGAATGTCAAAAGATTAGGGACCATATTTTATTTATTTTGGGGGGGCTTTGCTGGGGCCTTCTTGCTTTGTGTGGGCTTTCGGTAGTTCCTGTGCGCCAGGGCAAGTCGTCATTGTGGTGGGTGGGCTACTCCTTACAGTGGCTTCTCTTGTTGCAGAGCACAGTCTCTAGGTGTGCGGGCTTCGGGAGTTGCAGCACACGGGCTTAGTTGCTCCACAGCATGGGAATCTTCCTGGACCAGGGATCCAACCTGTGTCCCCTACATTGGCAGGTGGATTCTTATTCATTGTGCCACCAGGGAAGTTAGGGACCATATTATTTAAAAATTTCTATTAAGAGGAAATGAGATAAAAGGGAAAACTCAGGAGCACATCAAAGGCACACAATGATTGAATACTTCAGTTTTTTATTTAAATAAAAAACTATTGAAGACTTGTACTGTGCTAAGCACTGGGAATGGAAAGCTAAGGCACAGCCCTCAAGGGTTTACAATCGACTGGAGAAGACAGGTGAACAAACATTATTGTAAGTGAAGGTCAAGTGAAGAGAGTGAATCAAGACAGATGATATGACAGGACTTCCCTGGTGCTCCGGTGGCTAAGATTCTGTTCTCCCAATGCAGGGGGCCCAGGTTCAGTCCCTGATCAGGGAACTAGATCCCATATGGCTCAACTAAGAATTTGAGTGCCACAACCAAAGATCTCACACACTGCATCTAAGACCCAGTGTGCAGGCATGTGTGCCAAGTCACTTCAGTTGTGTTCAACTCTTTGAGACCCTATGGACTACAGCCCGCCAGGCTCCTCTGTCCATGGGATTCTCTAGGCAAGAATACTGGAGTGGGTTTCCATGCCCTCCTCCAAGGGATCTTCCCCACCCAGGGGAAGATGACCCCACGTCTCTGATGATCTACCTGCATTGGCAGGTGGGTTTTTTTTTTTTTTTAAACCAATAGTGCCATCTGGGAAGCCCAAGACCTGGTACAGCCAAATACATAATAAAAATAAAAAGAATATGGTATGAGAGTCGTAGTAGCCTAGAGGAAGGAGTAATTAATATAATAGGCTGTGCTATTCAGGGGAATCAAATTAAATTAGAAATTAGATCTGAATTTGAATCCCATCTTTGCCCTCTTTTTATATTGAACCATGTAAAAATGCTTTTTCTGTGGCAAAAATGCATTGAATATCAGTAATTTCATATGGTTCAACCTAACACTAGCTAAGTCACCTTGAACAAGTCACTTAACTTTTAGGAACATCAGTTTCCTGACCTTTATAATGAGGTTAAAAATGTGGTAGGGTTACTTAGAAAAATAAAGTGACATATACAATGACTCAGTGTACTGCTTAACACAGAGTAATCACTTAAGAAATAGTTGTTACTGTTTTTTAATTATTATTACTATTATTACGAAAGCATTAGAAGGCTGAGATAGCATTTGAAGGCTGAACGATTTTGAAATGGCCAGATAAAGGAAGTGGTATGAGAGATTTTAAACTGATCAAAAACAGGCTGTTTTTGTGATTCTACTTATAAGTGATGTTTGGTTCTACATTTGTTTTGGGACCCAGACATTTCTTTTGAAAAGAAGAATTCAAGAAAAAATATTGAAACTGAAATTCACTAACAATAAACCACCACAAGTATTTTCAAGTCTAGACATCCCAGTATTTTTATGGACTAAATAATCTGCAATCCCTCTGTTCCTAAATCACTGAAGCATTTGGCTTAATAACTAATAAATGTGCTTGAAAGAAAGAAAGGGAACTCCTTGAGGCTGAACATAAGAATGGATAAGAATCTTGGCAGTCTGTGTTGGGGGATGGGGAGCCAATAACTTTGAGAACTCTGGGCTTAAGTTGCAAAACCTTCATAGAATCAGGACATAAAGTTCTGTCTAATATGAGTTAGAAATGATACCTGTGCATGAAGCTGAGTCTCAGAGAGTTATACTACCAGTGAAAGTCTGGTCTAGAAAAATCAAGGAAGCTTCTATCTCATCTGGCCCTTGGATTAAAATGAAAAGTCTCCCCTGATAATTCTTCCCAACAGGCATACTATCACTTATGTCTGAGGTTCTAATTATACTTCCTCCATGGTTTGGAAAAATCCCAGGCTGGTAAAATTAAAAAATTGATGATATCCTTGGGTATATGATAAAGCAAATAAAAGAACATTCTGGAAAGATAAGACTTCAAGTAATTTTAAGTATGATTCCCACAGATAAAGTCTTGCTAAAGGTGAACTGAAAATTTAAAATTCTAAAAAAGTGAGAAAACAATCTATCTGAGCAAAGGTAAGTAGATACAACAAACAGCAGGATTAGATCTCTAGAAACTTCAGATAATAGAAGCTAGATAAAACAAATATACTTAAAATGTTTAAAAACAACGTTGAGTTTGAAAATAAGGCAACAAAGCAATGTAAAAAGGTAATGGGCACATATTTGGAGAGAACCTATATAAATTATAGAAAAATAATTGAGATGGAAAAAAATTAATGACAGTTTAAATAGCTGGTTCAGTTCAATTCAGTTCAGTTGCTCAGTTATGTCCTACTCTTTGTGACCCAATGGACCGCAGCAGACCAGGCCTCCCTGTCCATCACTAACTCCCAGAGTTTACCCAAACTCATGTCCATTGAGTCGGTGATGCCATACAACCATCTCATCCTCTGTCATTCCTTTCTCCTCCTGCCCTCCATCTTTTCCAGCATCAGGGTCTTTTCAAATGAGTCAGCTCTTTGCATCAGGTGGCCAAAGTATTGGAGTTTCAGCTTCAACATCAGTCCTTCCAATGAACACCCAGGACTGATCTCCTTTAGGATGGACTGGTTGGATCTCCTTGCAGTCCAAGGGACTCTCAAGAGTCTTCTCCAACACCACAGTTCAAAAGCATCAATTCTTCTGTGCTCAGCTTTCTTTATAGTCCAACTCTCACATCTATACATGACTACTGGAAAAACCATAGCCTTGACTAGATGGATCTTCAGTTCAGTCGCTCAGTCGTGTCCAACTCTTTGCAATCCCATGGACTGTAGCCTACCAGGCTCCTCTGTCCATGGGATTTTCCAGGCAATAGTACTGGAGTGGATTGCCATTTCCTTTTCCAGGGGATCTTCCCTACCCAGGGATCGAACCCGGGTCTCCCGCATTGTAGACAGACGCTTTACCATCTGAGCCACCAGAGAAGTCCCTTTTATCTAAGATGGATCTTAGATACAGATAAAGGGAGAATTAAAGAACTTGTATATAAATCTGAGGAAATGATTCAGAATTAAGCACAGAGAGAGGAGAATTTATGAAAGAAAGGTGAAGAAACATGGAAGATAGCGCAAAAGTATCTAGAAAAGAGAACGAGAAAGAACAAGTTGAGAGACTGAAGGAGTGGCTGATCAAAAATAGTAACTATTGAGCATTTTCATAAATTGTTGAAAAATTGAAGTCCTTACATTTAGAAAGAGCTGCTAGTTCTTAGCAAGATGTTCTTTAACACTGGAGGACAAAAAGTGTTAGATACAAATATCCCTCAAGGAATTTACAATCCATTACAAGAGATCATAGAGGAACAGACAAAACCAACATGCAAGGAAAAGGTGCTAAAGGAGATTGGCAATGGGAAGGGATTGCTTCCAGTTTGGAGAAATATATCAACAGTTTATTGGAGGCAGTGATGTTTGTCTTGGATCTGAAAGATAGGTAGACTGAACATGTGAAGAGGAAATGTAATCCCTCCCGCACCATTGCCTGCTTAATTCTTCCTAAGGCACAGTTTTAATACCACCACCATGTTAACCAGAATCTTCAAGATCATTCAATTATTTTCAAGACAAAGCCCCCAATTTTTGCTTTTCATTATAAGCCCTCCATGGCATATGCCCAACTTATCTTTCTGAACCTATGAAGTCTCTTCTTGAATCCCATAACTCAGGCATAGTAAGATTCTTTTTTTTTTTTTTTCAGAATAAGATTTTTAATACTTCTGGTACATATCTCATGCTTTCCCATCTCTCTTGCTTGTTCCTCTATCTAGAATACCTTTGAATGAAAAGCAAAAATTGGGGGCTTTATCTCAAAAATAAAAACGAAGAGTTCTTGATGATTCTGAGTAGTAGAATGATATTTTCAGAACTGTGCTATAGGAAGCTTAATCAGGCAGTGGTGTGTAGGGTGAATTAGGAAAGGTAGTTCTTAGAGCTAAAGAGCCCATGCTCTATGACTACAGGTTGCACCTTCCCAGGGGTGTGGGGTGGGGGGAGACACTAGTAGCACCAAGCACTGGATTGCCCATTTAGTGAGGTGGAGAAACCTGCATGATTGTTGATCAATAGAGATTTAAACACAACTGTTGTTAAAATCTCAGCATAACAGTAATGCAACAGAAGCAAATGCATCAGAATATTGACAGCATTTACTATCTTGATTGCTCTGCATTGGTGCTTCCATCCCAGCTAGAAAAGAAATCTGTCTCCCAGAGCCCTTAACAATGCCAATGTCATGATGTGTCAATGTATGCGTGTATCAATATATCCAGCTTCAGAATTCCAAGTTCAATATCAGCTAGCTAGGTGAAAACCTGGATATGAGATGGATGGTAATATTTTTACCCACAGACTATTCTACCTGGGAATAAGTGCAGAGCAAGCTTAGAATTATTCTCGAGTTTCTCTATGCAACAGAAAATTCTTCCCCAGTGTTGAAAAGTATTTTCAAGAGTGTTTATAGAGTTGATTTGGAAATTTTTGTATTAAAACCCAGTACAAGAGCACTGTTTTCTGAAACATTTTAAAACTGAATCCTATCATGAGTCGGACTTCCAGTACATCTGCATGAGCCCTCAAAATAGATAATTCAACAGATCAGTTCCTAATTTCTTCTGTGTACAATTGACTTTCTATACAGAAATTATTTCTTCTCCAGTCTCAGAACTGTGGTATGCTTCCGTGTCTTAACCTTTGAAAATGGACTGCTTATAAAACATTCGCTAAGGGACATGCATCATCATTTAAAAAAATAGAACTTTACCTTCATAGGTATGTTTCTGGGAAAAGTGAGTATAAATCAAATTTTTGTAAGTCAAATCATATTTTAAATGTCCCATGGGAACTCATTATTTAATAAAATAGCATGGAGCGAATAATCACATTGTGATGTGGCTTTTCATAAAGCAGGGCACACCTGTATCACACTCTGTCATGGCTAAGGGTGTTCACTCTATAGCTGAGTTTGAGGGTAGCCAGGACTGCCTTGGACCCAAGTCAAAGGAATTGAGTTACTGAGTACTGATGATCTCGTTACAAGACAGTCTTCTCTATAAGCTGTCTCAGCATGGGTCCTATAGTTTGTGCTTTAAAAGATGTGGAAAATCTGCTATATCTATAAGTTTAAAAGTACCTTAGTAAATTAATGTACTTTGATGATGTCTATATTTTCTTATGTCAACCATAATCATTTGTTTGAGTAAAGAATTTTAAAGTACCTCATGTGTAAATTTCACAGGTCTTTTATTTCCTGGCAGCGATCTAGACTGTCAATTAGTTTCATGTATTGACAGTAAGGGTAACAACTAGATTCATGAAAATCAAAATTTCAAAACAATAAACAAACAAGAAATCAAATAAACAATTTTTTTTTTTAAAGAGAAAGCACTTACTAATCCTCTTAAAAACCTCTCTATTCAAATTGTCTGTATGGCTTTCATCTCACAGGGAGAGACTGTGGTTACTAGACACACTGCTGCTGCTGCTGCTGCTAAGTTGCTTCAGTCGTGTCCAACTCTGTGCGACCCCATAGACAGCAGCCCACCAGGGTATCTTCAAGTGATGACTTTGTAGCTACTGTTCTGAAAGACTTGCAATCACATGGCTAGGGGAGGAGCAACGTTCCTGTCATTGAGTCTCAGGGGCTCTCATCACCGTGGCCCAGGTTCTGTTGCCTCAAGCTGTCTGGGAGATGGTCAGGGTTCAGTTTGGGATGAGCTGTTTGGTATGACCCTGATTCGTATAGTGGCTCAGATGGTAAATACTCTGCCCACAATGCAGGAGACCAGAGTTTGATCTCTGTGTCAGGAATATCCCCTGGAGAAGGGAATGGCTACCCAATCCAGTATTCTTGCCTGGAGAATCCCATGGACAGAAAAGCCTGGCTGGCTACAGTCCATGGAGTCACAAAGAGTTGGACATGACTGAGCAACTAACACTTTCGCTTTTTTCACTTTTCATGTAGAGAGCAGGCACAAGTACATAAGAAACCATTAAAAATATGTAGCTAAAAATCCAACCACACACACACTGGTGCCTGTTTAAACTGCAATGTTGAGATCAAGTGGCACCAGCCAGATTTTATATATCAAAAGCCTTGGGTTTCAGCTATTTGAGAGAACAGTCTGTTGAGTAAAGGAAAAAAAGTCTCAATCCAGATGGGAATGGGAAGGGCACTGTCCAAGACTCCTGGACACACATACACTTGACATAAGCCTTATCATTATGCCAAATTACAAATGTTAGATCTCTTATAGCTCCATTTGTTAAAATTTTATTAGGTAGTAGGCACTAAATACTAAACACTTTGTAAACATTATCTTTAATCTTTGTAATGATTTTGCAAGATATACACAATTGTCCCCATTATACAGAAGAGAAGACGAGGACTCAGAGACATTCAATAACTTGCTTAAAGTTAACGAGCTGGTACAGGTAGGACTGGGATTTGAACTTTCAAAGGTTTGATTCTTAAGGTCTTGGAATGCTATTTTGCTCTCCCAGAGTTTGTCTAATTTACAACAGTCCCGAAATTTGAACACTGCCATCTTTTCCTAAAGATGGCAACCACGGTTTTTCCAAAAGAGTTCCAAGATCTTTGATGGCATTTGTTTCTTTTGCAGACCCTAAAAAAGGACTCTCTTAATTTTGTTTTACAAAACCTAGCTTTTAACCCTTGAACCTCTCAACCTTCAGGTATTCATCACTTAGAATGCTGAGAAATCCAGGCTTCAGTATCAACTCTCTGAGTCACAAAATTAGAATATGAAGATGTCACACAATTCTCTGAATTCTTTCTGCCCCAGATTTCTCTTTCTCTAGAGATTTCTATAGAAGAGAAAACTAGAACTCAAGGGCTTACACAAAGAGCTTTAAATTTGGCTGTAATCTGGGCTCAGGATATCAGACGTGTGAGTTCCAGAATTTTCCAGAGAAAGACAACAACAAATTAAGTGCCTAGTGATATAAAGCATTGTGCTAGCCTATGGAAAGGGGGATTGAGAAAAAGAGATAACAGTTGTTTCAGCTTTACAGTTCACAAGACATTTTCATACACTAATCCCACATGGAAAGGAACAATTCCATGTTAGAGTGAGAAAACAAAGCTTAGCCAAGATAGGCATGGTCTCCTTCAAGAAGCCTACAGCTGAGAGGGGAAGGAAGACGTGTAAACAAAGAACTCTAATCTAAGGAGGGAGAAATACATGTCATACACTTGACAGCAAAAGGCTGGGGGTGCGGGTGAGTGGGAAGTGGAGGCGGCTGTCAGTCAGACCAGGATCCAAGAAGGCCTTGCTGGCGGCAGACGGGGGCCAGAGGAGTAGTAGCCTTTAATGGTATAAGTTCATTCACTGCGCCCGCTCCCGTGACCAAGGCAGAAAGCAGGATTTAAAATGAGGTTATCACAGAGGTGTCATGATCCAAGACAGGAGAAAGAAAACCTGGCCAGGAACATTCTAGAGCAGTGCTTCCCCAACTTAAAATGTTCAAGCGAGCCACCTGTTAAAATGTTGATTTCGATTTAGTAAGTCTGGGTTGAGACCTGAGCGTCTGCATTTCTAATAAAGTTCAGGTTATGCTTGTTGTCGCCGGTCCGCGGGCCACACTTGCAGGAGAACCCGCTTCACCTGGGAGTGTGTTAGGAATGCAGACTGCCTGGGTCTTACTCTAGACTTAACTGAATTAGAAAGCGCTTTTAAACAAGATCCCCGGGGCGGGGGGGGGGGGGGGGGGGTTACATGCACTTTTAACTTTGAGGTGCACTCCTCACTTTGAGGTGCACTCCTCTGGCATATTCTTTCAGAAGGGACCTAAGGAGTTGCAAACTTCTCCGGGGCATCGCGTACCAGTACTCTGGTTTCTCTCCGGAGCTCCTGTTCCAAGGGCAGAGATTTGTGCCCCCCGAAGCTGCTCCTCCTGATCCTAAACCAGTAGCAACTCCAGGAGTTGATCGCCTCATAATCCTCCTTGCTGGGTTTCTTTCCACCCCAACACACGCTTCCCCGGGGCGCTCCAGCTGTTTCCCACCCCCACACCCTGGCGGCTACTGTGCACAGCTGGAGCCCGACGCAGCGGGCGCACCCGGAGCTGCGGCGGCAGGGGAAGCCAGGCGGGGGCGCCGCAGACTAAGGCTGTGCGGGATCAAGCCGTTGCGATCCCGGGGAGGGCGGCGGGAGCGACGGGCGGGGGAGCGCGAGCTCAGCATCTGGTGCCAACCAGCGGGGCCCTGGCGCGGCCCCACATTCCCACACCGCGGGAGCGGCGGCAAGCTACCTGGGAGGTGGCGCGCATCACCCCAACCTGTGTTTCATAAACCCGTCGGGAAATAGTTCTCAGCCTCGAGGGCCAGTAATCAGCCCGACCTTCTCTCGCAAGAACTGCTGATTACAATCCCCGAGCTGGGCAAGGGCCTCGGGAGCCTAGATTTGAAGTATACTATTTAATATCATTATCATTATAGAAAAGTCAGCCACCTCGCGCCCCCTCTTCCCTTACGTATACTTCTGACATTGGGGAGGGGGTGTTGAACGACCAGAGTGTAGGAGCAGGATTGTAAAATCTAACGATTTGCTAAGAAATCCAGGACCGAAAACTCAATTTACAAAACGGCGAGTTTTACAAGGTAGAGAAGGTAACAACTGGGCAGAAAACGCGCGGCCGCCGAAGTCCCGCAGCGCGTGCTCGCCGGAGCCGGCTGGCCCCGAGCGCGCCACCCGCCTCTCTCCCTGGGGCAGCGCGAGGATTTCGCAGGAAGAGGAGGCTGCCTGGGTGCTTTGACCTGGAGTCCGTGCGCCGCGGAGAGGGGTACCCGCCTCCCGCGCCCCCTGCGGCCCGTGGCGCCCCTTCTCCCGCAGGTCAATGAAACCAAGCTAGCCCCGCGCCTCGCCTGCCCTTCCACCGCTCTAATCACCGAGAGCTTTCCTTTCTGGGCAAAGCTCAGTGGACGCTTTCAACTTAACACCTTCACACAGCCACTGCAGCGGGGATGTGCGCGTTTCCCCTTGCGTGGATGTATGAGGCTGTGTTTCTCCCAGACTAAAGGGACAATCTTAACATCTATTAAAGCCTACGTTCTCTGTCTTGAGACTTAATCGGGTTTGTCCAAACTTTTGTGATTATGTGTGTGTGTGTGTGTGCGCGCGCGCGTCTCCACCCTCCTCTCGCCACCCCACCCCCGCCCGTGCAAGGCGAAGTAGTCCTATATAGCGATGATAAATATCCCTGTTGATCACTTGATTGATTACCTCCCTGAAAGGTCACGCGGGCTCGCAGTAATTTCCTTTTGCCTAAGGCTCCCTTTTCACTTTTACTCCGGCACGACAGCTCCGAGTACACTGGATCTTTATTTTTTATTTTAACCCCTAAATGCAACCCCTCCCGAAAACAATGCACACAAGAAAAATCGAATAAAATCAACTGGAGACCTTTTGCTCAGTCGTAGCCACCCTCCCCATCTCGCTCCTTTCTTTCTTCTGGCTCCCGCCCCCTCCAATTCCGGGCCCCTCTCCCCAACTCAAATGTATTCTGGACACTATTTAATAGATGAGCGTCTTGCAAGTAAACTCAGGCGTCCCTTGGGTCTGCATTTCATGTCTGTGGCTCTCTCTCTTTCTCTCCCGTGGACTAAAAATTCGGATTTTAACCACTAGACAAGCTATTAATTTAGCTAGACTACCTAGGGTCCTGAACCCAATTAATTTCTAATAATTATAGCCGAAGGGGGCTAGATAGATCTCACTGCCTCTTTCTTTTATTGCCACTCCACGCCACGGAGGTCAGCGTATAATAATAAAGTGTATATTTTGAAAGCGATCTCAAGAACAGTGAGTTATTGCAATGAATGAAAATTGTTTCCATTTTGGCTAATTGAGCTGGTGGCCGAAAGCTAGAGCTCTGAGACTAAATAAAGAGGACTGTTTCATTTCAACATGAAGAAACCCCTGCCTAGCTCTGGTCACCCAGAGAGAGTTTAATTTCTTAACAGCCAACCTGAAACCCAGCGTTGGGTAAACAGTATTAATAATTGCATTACAATGATTAAATTAATCTTGCTGGTAGCCAGCAGAATATAGGTTGTGATTGAATAGCAAGATGTAAAGTTCACTGCACAAAGACAATAGGCCAAGAAATACCTCCTTAAAGAATTCAAACTTTTTTTCAAAGATACCGTGGGGCTGGTTCAATTATAATGCGAGGAAAGGAAGATTTCCTGCTGCATGTAATTTATTGAAAATCGGTTCTTTGCTGTTTCTAGCATTAACTAAAGAAACATAGCTGGAAAAGAGATATGCTTGTCCCGTTCTCTTCTTCAACGACCCATCTTTCCTCCAACTCCCAGCTCGTGTTCTCTGCTTCTGTTATAGAAAAAAAATCCGGAAGAAAAAAAAAACCGACAGTAATAAAACAAGCAAATCCAAACAGCCCGTAAACTCATCGACTTTCCAAGGACGCACTGTTTCCAGGATGCCCGTTTCCGTGGGAGGAAACGCAAGAAAACGTGGGACCCAGTCTGCTGCCCCTTAAGGAAACGAATTTCAGGAGGAGAGGGAAAGGCGGACGGTGCGGATGCAGGCAGCGACTGCAGCTCCGACAACTTGTTGGAGGCCTCTTTTCTCTTGGGCCAGCGACAGCTTAGACGGGACGTCAAAGGGTGTCGGGAACCTCAGGGGCCGCTGAACAGAAAGTCACCTGTTGGGTCTCACGGCTGAGACTTGGGACAGGTGGACTTGACGGGGTCCGGGTACTGGGGAGTGGGAACCCGCCGGGGTTGGCGCTCAGGGGTAGTGGCGCTGCAGGCGGTGAGCGCGGTCCGCGGCTGCTGGCATTTGCTCCATCGGGTTAAACACACTTGAACTAGCACGTTAGTTCTTTTATTAACACTCAGGGCAGAAAGCACATGATAAAATAAAGAAATAAAAAAAGAAAAGAAACCGAGTTTTCAGGTTTGAGAACAAAAGCGATGATTCTGTGAGTACTTTTATTAAACAACAACCACAAGTATGATGCCTGATCTTTTCACAGTGCTTTGGCCCAAGGGCACAGAGGAGTTTGTGTTTATTTTTTCAGTTAGAATATGTTGGCTTTGCTCCTGTCGGAAACTCTTGGAAAGACCAGGCTGAAGACCCATTCGCTGAAGCTACTGACCCCAGGGATTTGAAAAACCAGGGAGGGGAGTGTGCCCTGGCTGCGCCTCACTCCCCATACCCCCTGCCCTCTAGAAAGGCTTTCAGGACAGAGGGGGGAAATCAGTTTTGATTTTCTTTAGTTTTCCGTATCCCACCCAATTCTCACAGCCCCCACCCCAACCCCTGGTCCACCACTGTGGTTTATAATTTTTCAGCAGAAACGACGACTGCAGCTTCACATGTGGGTCTTGTTTTTACTTGGGTTTGATTCCATGGTCCCTTCATTTTCTATAAAATTGCCCATCACTCCTCTTAACCCCCTTTCTGCAACCGGACCCAAATATAGACCTCCACCCCCACCCTGGGCATGAGATAAAAGGAATTAAGTAGAATAGTACAAGGGGGCAATGTTAACTTCTTTTATTTATTTTTTAAGTTCCCCAGAGTGACAAGGTGAAATGAAACCTCTCAGGCAGAGCCTCCTCCTGTCCAGGCTCTCTTACATCCTTAGTGGACTCTACCACCTTTCCTGAAAGTCAAAGACCTTTAGGTTTGGATAGCTGGGAGGGGCTTGGTCCTCTGGACTGCCTCTCTATCCTCTGGCCTAGGTGAGGGTCCCCAGAGAGTCCTTTAAATGGATCAGAAGCAGTTTCTATGAACTTCTTGCCAGTCAGTCTAGTGCGTTTCTCTCCCTAGAGATTTTACTTTCTTTGGTGAAAGCTCTCAACTCCCATTTCTCTGAGGACCTTTTCTGGTTGGCGGGAAGGCTTGCCTTCATGTAAACTGAGGGAACCTAGTGAACTCAGTCATAGACTTCCGGCATTGACATTCAGAATGCTGAAGTGCCTGGTCATTTTGCACCGGCCAAATGTATGAGCACACCACCTGTATGCAGAGGGCAATAGGAATTGTAAAAGGAATGGAAACACCCCCACCCAAACTTGCCTCTTTACTTCAGAGGGGATGATAGAGTTCTCTTGTGCCCATGTGTGTGGGCACCAGAGTTCTTCTCTTTTGGAAACTGTTTTACTCCTACTCTGTGTAATTTTTTCATCACCCTGTTCCATCTCCCCCCTCCCCTACCTCACATTTCAACATTACACATCTGTCTCCCTTGGGTCTTGTAGCTTGATTCTCCAGGGACCTGTACTTACAGCCAAATGCTCCCAGAATTACACAGCTCTGAAGAAAGAGAAGTGATGGGCATCCTTGCCAAGCTGAATCTTTCAAATTTCAATTTTCTGGAATAAAGATATTTGCGAGCCACTGATGGATAGTCCCATTTGGGGTTGAACCTTGCTATCTGTTCCTAGTTTTGACAATAAATGACAACAGGTACAATTGGGCATTCTTGGTTATCTTCCTTCCCATACCCTTCCTTAAACTCACACCCAGAACCTGCTATTCTTTTCTCTTTCCTTTAACTTGAACATCAAGGATGTATCACTGTAGCACAGAGGAAATTTTTCTTTTACGGTGTCTGGTAGGATTTGCAACAGATATTAATGAGGACATAAATAGCTCATGGAAGGTATTGAACAAAACTAAGGTAAGGAGGTTGTACCAAAAGAAAATCCACACTTACTCGGATTTATTCATACCTTAAACACAGCTAGCTCCTTTAAGAGGTCCTCATTTCTGCTTGCCCACTTCTTTGGTAAATCCTGTAATTAAAGCAAATTTTCAATAATGTATTTTTAAAAAAGTGGTGGTGATGGGGGAATCTCTCTCCTACCTCTTCCTTATGACCCGGGAGGTCGTGGGTTTAAGCGAATGAGTGAAATGGCAGACAGGCTGAGCTGCAGCAGGAGGCGACAGGGGCAGCGGTGGGGGAGGCCGGAAGGTGACAGCCGACCTCAGGGAAGGCAAAAAGAAGGTCTTGGATGTCAAATGCCCAAGGTTCCCGGACCTGGGAATCAAGGGTGATCATTATTACTTGGTGAGAATAGACCAACCAACTGACATGTTCCAAGGATGGCAGGAAGTATTAGCATTACACCTAAAATCAAGGAAGAAGCAGTTATTTATTCTGCTTTCAGCTCTGAAAGCAGAAGCCGCAATAGCTTCAGTAGCAGTAGTAGCCGCAGCAGATTTCCCGAAGTTCAGGATGATTCTCACTTTCTCCTGGATCGCTCGCCGAGAGTCCGGTCCTCCTAGTTCTTTAGTGTGGGAAAGATTTTTAAAAGTCCCCTCCCCTCCCCCTACTCCTTGCTTTCCCCCAAGGACCGTACAGAAAATGTCCTGCAATTTATGGTGGGAAAAACAATAATAGTAATGATACAGGCTTATTGGTGATTCCAACACGAAATCAATCCTTTGCCCGAGTCTTTTCGTTCCTTTTTTTTTTTTTTTCTGGGCGAGGTGTCTGCTCCCCTCCGACTCCCTGCGCTCGTTCCCCGCCCCCCGCCGCCCTCCCCATGGCTCCCTTTCTCCGCCTCCTCGGCGATTGCCATCTGACAAGATCTCCAAATCAAAGTGATAAATCGCTCCAAACTTTTTTTGGCGGCGCTGAGATGTTGGAGGGGCGTCTAGCGCGCATGTGCGAAGGTGTCCAAACTGACAATGCTGGAGAGATAGCGAGTGTGGATTGAGAGAAAGGGAGAGAGGGAGGGAGAGAGAGTGAAAGAGGGAAAGACAGAGAGTGAGTGTGTGTGAGAGAGAGAGAGAGAAAGAGAGAGAGAGAGAGAGAGAGAGAGAGTGTGTGTGTGTGTGTGTGTGTGTAAGAGAGAGAGGGGGAGGGAGAGAGAGAGAGAGGAGAGGGAGGGAGCGAGAGGGAGAGCAAAAGAAGGAAAAGATCCAAGAAAAAAAAACCCCAACCACACACCAGCGGCTGCAGGACTGGGCACAGCATGAGATCCAAAGGCAGGGCAAGGAAACTGGCCACAAGTAGGTGCAATATCCCTTTTCTATTGGATTTCCCCCTCCTCTGCCATCTTGCATATCTGTCTACTGCGCTCCGGGAGGGAGAGCGGGGCTGCCTCTCGCGCCGGGGCCCCGGTTGGAGGGCAGGCGCAGAGCAGCTCCAGCAACCTGCCAGTCCAGCCTCCGCGCCGGCCGCCCGCGCTCTAGCTCCTTGTTTGGGCGCCAGAGGAGCCGGGGCAACCCTCGAGCCTAGTGCGCGGACCAGCTGTGGCAACCCCGGGGTGGGGGTGGGGGTGGGGGTGGGGGCAGCAAAGACCTGGGTGGGAGGGAGGAGAGAGAGCGAGAGCGAGCGGGAAGGGGTGGGGTGGGTGGGTGAGGTGGGGGTGGGGGAGAGGAGATGCGAAAGTCTCCCCCTCCCCTCCCCTTCCCCCCAGGCGGAGGAGAGTTGCCTCTGGCCAACCAGCTAGTCCCGGGTGTGGGAGGGGGAGCGGGGGATCGGGGAGGGGGGGGCGGGCTGGGGAAAAGAGCCTTTTCGCGCCTCGGTTTGTTTCTGGGGTTTGGGGTGGGTGGAAGGCTCGGAGGGAGCTACAGTGGCGGCGGCGGCGGCGGGCAGCCGTGGTGGAGTTGGGAAAAGTTGCGAGGCGGCCGCTGGAAGTTGCGCGGGCTGGCGGGCTGCGCCGAGCGGCTGTTGCGGTAGTGGGCGCTGTGCGCTCTGCCGTGTTCTCCAGCGTGCGCGGCGCGGCGGGAGGATTGGGGTGGGGAGTGGGGGAGACGAGGGTGGAGGCTGTAGTCCGGGTGTGTGTGTGTGTGTGTGTGTGTGTGGTGGCCGGGGGGCGGGGGGGCCGGCGCGGGCAGAGCAGAGCTACCAGCTCCGCGGAGCCGCGGGCAGGTGGGGAGAGAAGAGGCCCCGCGAGCGCCTGGAGAGCGCGGACTAGAGGGCGCGCAGCCAGCGGCGACAGCAGCCGAGGAGCAGGAGGCCGAAAGGGCGCGCTCCGGCCCGCGAGCTCCAGGCTGGCAGGGCGCCGAGTGACCCCCAGGGGGCGGGCTGCGGGGACACTGGGCTCGGAGAGGGCGCGGCGGAGCCTCCCGCGCTGTTTCTGGACGCAGCCGAGGTCTTGGGTCACTAACCCTCCCCGGCGCCCCCTGCCTGCCCGGCGTGGAGCGGCCTTGGTCACGCGGGAAGAGGGCGATTGAGTTCGGGGTAGGGGCGACGGGACTCCCATCCCCCATGCTTCTCGCCGAAGTGTTGGGTGGCTTCGACCGGCATTGCCCGCCGAGCCGACACTGTCCGAGAAATCGGTAGCATCAGCCGGGAGTATAAGCTACGGGACTGGATTTGTCCAAATGCTTCTATGTCGAGTCTAAGGGGACCCGGCGGTGCCGAGTCCAGGAGCGATCCGGGGCAGTTCAAAGCGCTCCTCCGCAAGGTGTCAGCACGCGGGGCTGCAGCAGCCTCGGCAAAGCACAGGCCGCCGTTCGCTCTCCCGCTCGCTGAAAACATAATTCTCTTGTTTTGCGTGTGGATCAGAGAACGTAGAGATAGGGTGGTGGGTGGGATGCTTCTCCCAAGTGAACCCCTAGTCTCCCCCACCTCTGCATATTAAAGCCAAGTAACGCCCCGAGCCTTCCCGCCTTTGGTGTCCCCGCCGCAGCCGCGCGGAAGGCAGCGGCACCTCGGGCGGCTGGGTTTCTTTAGCGGTGAGAGTCCGCGGTCTAGCCCAGCGAGATGCTGTCATCTTAGGCGCCTTTCCAGTGCTTCTTCCAGTTCTCACCCAAGCACTCCCTCTCGCCCAAATACGTTTCCTTTCGCTCTGGTCTCAGGGATCAACCTATATATAGGAGTCCTTGGGCCATCAGTCCATCTATTTCTCTTTTGGATATTGTTCATTTCACTTGGCTGCGACAGTGTCAAAGCGCGCCTGTGGAACTCCTGTTTTTCCTGTTTGCGTTTAATGGGGCCGATGTCTTTATTTTCATCGGAGGAGGAATAAATGTACATATATGCTTGGAGGCCTGTGGGCTTCAATTCCGACTGAGGGTTAGGGGTGTGTGTGTGTGTGTGTGTGTGTGTGTGGTTGCGGGGACGAAGCGGGGGGTTGAGAGCCGATTTCAACTCTGCCTAAGTTGTGAAATGAAAGCCGAACCCTTCGCGCGCCTCATTGCCTGGTATCCGCCGAAGTGAAAGCAGAACACAAAACCCTTCGAATTTTCTTGGGCAACTTCTTCAACTATTTTAATTACCAAGTTGTTCGCTGCCGAATTCAAACATTCCCGCACGCACAGCCCACTCAACATCCAGAAACCGAGTCTGGTTTCCTGTCTGAGGATACTTGTCATTCATCCAGTGGGAGACCCGTTCATTTTGTCTCTAGTGTTTCTAAGGATGCCGCTGCGGCTTTCTGATAACTAGATGCGAACTCTCACAAACTTTTCTTGCTAAGCCTCAGGTTCCCGCTGGCGCTGCTCCAGCTGTTGCCAACACGGCTGCCTTTCGGACAGCAGCGCTGCTTTATGCAATTCTTCGGTTCTAATCTGGGTAACGAAGGAAATCATATTAAAACTAAGAATTTTTTGTATCTTGAAGCGGTATTTCCTTCCCCGCGTAATGCGTGAGTTTCCGAGCGCAGGGCGGAGATAGTCGCTGACCCCTGCTGTGAAGCCAGCGAAAACTTCGTGGCTGTGTCTGCACCGGGTTTCTTTCTTTTTCTGGGTTAGGAAGAGGCAGTGTGACCAGCATACTTTAAAAAACAAAACCACCCTTTTTGTTGTAAAAGTAAACACTGCAGTGGAATCAAGTCACTTAGAAACAGTTGTTTCCTCGACTGTTATTCTTCATGTATTTTGTAAATTTCTTTGGTGGCCAAGTCTTGTCGCGATCTTGGCTACGGTACAGGATTCCAAGGATCCAAACCAGGGACCACAGACCCTGAAAGTACCTCTGAAGTTAAACTCAGAATGAATGCACAGCCTACTTCCCGACTTACAGGGCTTGTTTTTTTCTTACACAACAGTTAAAACCGATACATTCGTTGCAAATCATTTGGGAGGAATAAACCATTACATTAAAAAAAAATAAGGGAAAAGCAGGAAGACTGACATTTGTACTGTCTAAAGATGGTGGCTTTTATTCCCACCTTTAAGAAAAGAAAACTAAAAGCCAAGCAGTCTCTGGCAGCCGGGTGAGGCTTCCCAGCCGTTTTCTTGGGCGGCCAGGACAGCACCTGGGCCGTGCCAGAAATGCCAGTTGCAACTGTTTCCTTCTGGTGATGGGAAAGAAGTGAAGTTGGATCTGTCTAGCGCGTCTAGGGCCCGAAAACCGAAGGAACCCCCCCCCCCCCGCCCCCACCCCAGTTTTCCAAAGTGACACCCGGCAGGGTTTCAATCACAGCAATGAACGAGTTGCAGCGAATAACCCCCCTTAGCTACCGGGCCACGCAGAAGTCTTGTAAAGACCCAGAAGGCGATGCGATTAGCAAGACCCCGGTGAGGGGAGGGCGGGGGAGGGGGGGCACTTGTTACTTGTACACTTGATCTCGGTTTAAAAAGAGGCTCTGAAGTAGGTAAGGTAGATGACGACTCTTCCTCTCCTGCTTAAACGCCTCCCCTTAGTAAGCCAAGTACATAAGATGGCAAAGAACCGCAAGCCTAGGTTCCAGCCTCCACTGCCCCATGCCTATCTACTTGCGTTTTCCTTTATCCTTTAAAAAGCTCAGATGAAAGCACAAAGCTTTGCTTAAAACACGCATTTTATTTGTTTATTTCAGTCTGCTTTTGAGGAGGGGGAAAAAAGCGCTTGCCCTGCGGAGGCCCCGTTTAGGAAGGCGGTTTATTTACCATTACTTGACCATTACCCTGGCTTAGGGCTTCTTTATTGCATTTGGCACTTAGAACGAAGCATTTCGATGTGTTTCGCCAAAAAAAAAAAAAAAAAAAAATCTGTGTTTAGGGGAAGGTTAATAACGTTTTTCATTCTCCCCTCACACTCATCTTCAACACTCTGGAAGGGGACGGTTCATTAGCTACAGGGGCTGGAAGGCTGGAATAAAAGGCTCCTTTTTCAGGTTTTTATTTGTGAGGGGCCGAGGAGTCGCAGGTCTGGGGGCCATTGGCTGCGGTGTGTCTGTGTAAGTGTGCCTGAGTGTGTCTTTTGCAGGGTAGCCCAGCTCTTGGCTTTCTGAGCGGAGGCCTCCCCTCACTACCCGTGGGCGGGCGCGGCCTCCTCAGCAGGCAGACATTCAACACGTAGGACGCTCATCGAATAGAAATTAATGAGTCATCCCGACGTTTTTGCTTTCTTCTTTTTTAAAAGTTGAGGGTAATAATTCAGTAAGCAGTTTTCCTTTAAACATCTTGTCGTTTGGGAGTTTATTTTATTTCATTTTTTTTTTTTTTGCGACTTAGGGCCATGTTATCCCAGGCTGCAGACGTCGCCTGGGGCAGGAAGGCCACAGCTGGGGACTCCTGGCTCCATCCTCCCGGGCCAGGAGGGCAGGGGAGCACCGACTTGTTGCCCTCGGCAGGCCAGGCCCAGTCTCCTCTCTCCCCACACATCCTCCGTTTGCCTCTGCTGGAAGCGGGCCCTGAAATGGAGAAACTTGACTTGTCATCTGCTGGCCACTGGCTCTTACCGTGTTCCCAAGGTACTCAGAGCTTGGCAGAGCCCTATTCCCAAGCGCTGGGTACATCGTCCGTTCACTGCCGTCCCCCCACGACCCCTCCAATCATCTCGAAACCAGGCCGGGTGGGATTTGGGGGTGGAGCTGGGGAGGCCCTAGAGAGGAGGGAGGTAGTGCTCACCAGAGCGCCCTCCCCTCCGCACCTCACTCCCCCAGCTGCTCGGCTGCTAGCTCCCAGGCCCAAAGCTTCTTCCCTTTCAACATCAGAGATGCTGTGTGCCTGGCGCGGTGCTTCGCTTGGAGCCTTGTTTGCACCGACCTTGTACAACACATACACAAACATACACACACACACACTCTCTCACAGCTCAGGGGTTCAGGGACACTTACCCATTCACTCTCTCTGGCAAAGCAGGCCCCTTCCTAACCCCCTGGGACCAAGGAGAGAGGGGCTCTGGGGAGGTGGAGCAGGAGCAGACAGTCACTCCATAAAGATGCTGGGCACATTTTTCTGGAGAGGTGGTTAACCCTTCTTGAGCTGAAAGTCTCAGCTCTAGGCACTTTCTACAAAGATCTGTGGGGTCTGCTTTTCTTTTATATGAATCACTAGTTTCCTCCCCACTTCATTTGCCAAGGTCCTCTTTCTAAAATTAGATTTTCCCCTTCCCACTCTTGAATTTACCAGGGAATTCTCAAGGAAATTGGCTGGGTAGTGAGAACAAGTGTGAGGAAGAGGATGAAAAGGAGACAAACAAATGGAACAAACAAGAGAGGGGAGAAAGGAAGAGAAGCAGCATGCTGCTTCTTCCTAGATCTCCAGTTTGCACACAGATGGGTATTTTTTTTTCCCCAGTAAATGAAAAAAGTGTAATCCTTGTTAATTACCTTTGCTTACATGCCATACAAGAAACTTCAGAGACATTTCTACATAAGGAAGAAACTGTTTACAAAACTCTTTCAAAAGTGTGACATATTGCTCTAGTTCAGCACTAAAAAGCTAAACACACTTACCGTCCTTTGAAGTGCCCTGGCCAGGGCAGCTTATTTGAGTGCGGTTCAGATATTGCTGTGGGTATAACTAATGGCCTCTACCTATTTAGCTCAAGTGGGAGGAGAGAAAGGCCTGAATTCCTTGTCCAATGGGTCCCTCTGGAGACTGGATTCTGGCTCCTGGCCAGTTCTGTACAATGTCAACATTGAATATTTGAATTCCCAGACTCTATTTAACAAGTTTCTAAATAAATAAACTCATTGTGTGTCTGTGTTTAAAATTATTTCACCTCTTCCATAAAAGCCACAGTGTCTTATTACACTGGCCTTGCAAGTTGATTTTTTTTTAAAAAAATAAACAAACAAACAGAGCTTAAGTAATTTTAATAGGCAGATCTTCACAATATGTTTTACAGAGACATTCTCTCATGTGTGGCTGGGTAGGAGCTATTTAGAGGGATCTTGGGCTGTTCTGTGTGATGTGGTAGTGAATTATACTAAAAACCAGGCTAAGTTCAGAAAGTCAGTGCAATATTAATCACATCTAAAGGGAGGCCTGACTGTGTAAGTGTACTGTCTTTATGTATTTGATAATTTTGCCTGCTGGGTCCTAGAAGACAGAGAGCTTCACTGATGTGTCCTAAATGGCTATCTGTAGGCTACCACAGTCCGTAAATATTGGTAGGTGTGGAACTTTGCCCAGATGGAGTTTTCTTTCTGAGCACTTTTTCTTTATCTGTGTCTGTCTCTGTAAGTTGGAAGGGGTAGATACACATGTTATCCTACTGTTTCAGCATGGGTCTGAAGTGGACCATATGAATTCTATGGTTTTACTCATCTCTCAGCATTTGAACATCCACAGCATTTTTATGCAGATTGGAACGTACTTGTTCTAAGAAGTACACGCATAATTAAAAAGAAAAGGCAAGTTCTGGTCCTCTTGAAAGTGTGGACCACATCTGGAGTTGTTAGGAAAAAAAGTGGAATTCACTCTAATTTATGTGTATAAAGGACAACATTATTAAAAAGAATGGGATTTGAAAGGGCACACAGCAAAACCTATAACATTTAGCTGGTAACATGGAGAGCTCAAAGCCAAGAAAAAAATACCACTAACCCATGCAAACCTTAAAATAGATTACAATGACCTCAGCCATTTTCATTTTAAAAAATAATAGCCATGATTAAAATGGGGGGAGTGTTTTACTTGGAACTATACTCTTCTGCATTATTATAAGAGCTGTTTTGTGGTTAAAGAACTGTTGCATTATAGAAAAAAAAAAGTGAATTTTTAATCAAGTTCCTGACTCTTCAAAAGCTCTCACTTTTGAAGTACTTCTTATTTTGGTTTTAGTTATTATTCTTATTCATCAACAAACATGCTGCTTTTAGCTTGTATATATAGCCAAATCCTTGACTACTAATGTTTGAAAAAATTCTAAAGGAAAATTTTATTTGGAGAAGAGATTTTTATTAATTCCTATAGTAACACCAGAGTAGGAATTGGTGGCTATAAAAAAGGAAGGACCAAAGCTTTCTTAACTTAGTTTAAGAACCTGCTTAAAGGACTTAATTTTGTGTGTTAAGGTTGTTCAAACTATGACATTTATGAAAGTCTTTGTAATAGCACTTGGTGGGCTTTGGGGACAAGCAGACTTAAGAAACAAATACTGCTGAGTAGGAATGAGCCATCTGGTCCTGAAGGTTACCACTGTGCTCGCCAGTTTGCATCTGGGTGTGGTCCCTGATTGAATAGCCAGGTCTTCTTCAAGCAATTGAATGCCTCTGAGCTCCAGGATCTTTACTTGTAAAGGAAGAGTTATAACATCACTTTCCTAGGCTGCTGTAAGAATAAATTGGAGTAAGTGTACCCCCTGTACCTCAGTCACAGCCATCACTCAATCAATCTCAGTCACTTTCCTTCAGTTTGATCTGTTACATTTTCCAAATTTTTAAGACATCCTCCCCTCCTCCCCATTCTGTTTTCATCCAGTCTCATCTGTAGACCTATTTGCATGTATATAGTAAGCAGTTTGTATATCTCCTCATCAATCACGTCTTCAGAATAAATGGGAGTCATATGTAAAATTTAGACAAGTCAAAACTGTCTACAGCAAGCCAAACTAAGTGGTACCTTTATTCTGAAAACTTGAGAATCTTCCTTTGCCCCTTTTTGGGGGAGGTGAGGGACACTTTGTGCATACAGTGGGAATTCTCCTTTGCTCCACAGGTGTTGGCATTGTATGTACACAGCCTAAGTTTAGTTGTGCATACCCTCTGGTTCTCATGATCCCTTGCGTATGAAAATTTTACTTTTAAGAGAATGAGTTAAAATTTTTTTTAAAAATTATTAATTTATATATTTATATTTTTGGCTACAACATGTGGCATGGGAGATTAGTTCCTCTACCAGAGATTAACCCTGGTCCCTCTGCATTGGAAGCATGGAGTCTTAACCACTAGACTACCAGGGAATTCTGGAAATGAGATTTGTAGTTCACTTTACTACTCTAGAGAAGACCTTATTCTCTAAATGAGGTCAGAGTAGAGCAGAGCTTGTAAACTTGAATGCCTACAGGATTTGGCAGGTATGACAAATGCATGAGGCATGGTGGTGTACGCACCAAGCACTCTCTTATTTTTATTTAAAAATTTTTTAATATAAATTATTTATTTTAATTGGAGGCTAATTACTTTACAATATTGTATTGGTTTTGCCATACATCGACATGAATCTGCCATGGGTGCACATGTGTTTCCCATCCTGAACCACCCCCCACCTCCCTCCCCATCCCATCCCTCTGGGTCGTCCCAGTGTACCAGCCCCTAGCATCCTGTATCCTACGTTGAACCTGGACTGGCGATTCGTTTCACATATGATATTATACATGTTTCAATGCCATTCTCCCAAATCATCTCACCCTCATCCTCTCCCTGAGTCCAAAAGACTGTTCTATACATCAGTGTCTCTTTTGCTGTCTTGCATACAGGGTTATCGTTACCATCTTTCTAAATTCCATATATATGCGTTAGTATACTGTATTGGTGTGTTTCTTTCTGGCCTACTTCACTCTGTATAATAGGCTCCAGTTTCATCCACCTCATTAGAACTGATTCAAATGCATTCTTTTTAATAGCTGAGTAATACTCCATTGTGTGTATGTACCACAGCTTTCTTATCCATTCGTCTGCTGATGGACATCTAGGTTGCTTCCATGTCCTGGCTATATAAACAGTGCTGCGATGAACTTTGGGGTACATGTGTCTCTTTCCCTTCTGGTTTCCTCGGTGTGTATGCCCAGCAGTGGGATTGCTGGGTCATATGGCAGTTCTATTTCCAGTTTTTTAAGGAATTTCCACACTGTTCTCCATAGTGGCTGTACTAGTTTGCATTTCCACCAACAGTGTAAGAGAGTTCCCTTTTTTCCACCCCCTCTCCAGAATTTATTGCTTGTAGACTTTTGGATCACAGCCATTCTGACTGGCGTGAAATGGTACCTCATAGTAGTTTGATTTGCATTTCTCTGATAATGAGTGATGTTGAGCATCTTTTCATGTGTTTGTTAGCCATCTGTATGTCTTCTTTGGAGAAATGTCTGTTTAGTTCTTTGGCCTATTTTTTGATTGGGTCATTTATTTTTCTGGAGTTGAGCTGTAGGAGTTGCTTGTATATTTTTGAGATTAGTTGTTTGTCAGTTGCTTCATTTGCTGTTATTTTCTCCCATTCTGAAGGCTGCCTTTTCACCTTGCTTATAGTTTCTTTTGTTGTGCAGAAGCTTTTAATTTTAATTAGGTCCCATTTGTTTATTTTTGCTTTTATTTCCAATATTCTGGGAGGTGGGTCATAGAGGATCCTGCTGTGATTTATGTTGGAGAGTGTTTTGCCTATGTTCTCCTCTAGGAGTTTTATAGTTTCTGGTCTTACATTTAGATCTTTAATCTATTTTGAGTTTATTTTTGTGTATGGTGTTAGAAAGTGTTCTAGTTTCATTCTTTTACAAGTGGTTGACCAGTTTTCCCAGCACCACTTGTTAAAGAGATTGTCTTTTCCCCACTGTATATTCTTGCCTCCTTTGTCAAATATAAGGTGTCCATAGGTGCGTGGATTTATCTCTGGGCTTTCTATTTTGTTCCATTGATCTCTATTTCTGTCTTTGTGCCAGTACCATACTGTCTTGATGACTGTGGCTTTGTAGTAGAGCCTGAAGTCAGGCAGGTTGATTCCTCCAGTTCCATTCTTTCTCAAGATTGCTTTGGCTATTCGAGGTTTTTTGTATTTCCATACAAATTGTGAAATTATTTGTTCTAGCTCTGTAAAAAATACTGTTGGTAGCTTGATAGGGATTGCATTGAATTTTGACATGGAGCCTTTGTACTCCAGAGCTAGAGGCAGTGGCGGGAATTGCATCAAGCTGAGGGTTCAAGCCTTTTCTAAAGGTGCCCTAACTCCCTGCTGCATTTGGGAAAGGTGGCCCAGTGCTGCTAGGTCTTCCATGTGTAAGAGAAGCCGCATACCGGGATTGTTCTGTGAATTTTCCTCTACTTCATAATGTTGACTCAATTTAAACAGCAACATACAGCATTCTGCAGGTCCAGCCAAACACCTCTACCTGTCACGTATAGTTCATGGACCCTGGTTTTGCAACGTCTGGATTAAATGATCTACAAAGGTCCTTCAAAGTTCCAACATTTTACGATACCCACAAGGCTTCCTTAATATTACCTTGTGTTTCTAAGATCTGTATCTTCTTCCTCCACCCCAGAGTTACTCTGTGTGTGTGTGTGTGTTTTGATAGGTGGAAGTACTTATTACAGAATCTGATATCTGGCCATTTATCTGGAAAAAAAGTCTTTCTCAGCCATGTTGTGTCTTTCTTTCCCTCCACGCTGCTTCATCATTAATTGGCTTAAGAAAATAAACTGAAACAGTCACTCCCCATCTCATAGCCACTGGTCACCATTCTTCTTTATTTCTCCCTCAACCCAATTCTTTGATTTGTGGGTTGGGGGTTGAGCAGTAAATCATTTGGAGACAGTTTTCTGTGGTTTTCCTCGGTGGGAGAAGAAGTCATTTGGCTACTGTGGGTATCACAGAGGAAGAGTTCACTCCTGCTCCCTAGGAGGGTCCAGATGTCATGTCCTATACATCTGTAACTGAAGAACCCAGCTGAATTTAAACATGAACCTAAGATGGAGAAATTAGTTTTTAAGGGACAGAGGTATTATTTGACAAGAATGGCTCTCCTTGCAGCAAGGTTGATATATTCAGGGAACATTTGAAAATAAACACACATTATTCTGTTTATTGTCATGATTTGTATTTTTAGCAGAAGTGGTGGGTGAAGAAGAGGTAAGATTAAGTCCTACGGATACGAAGGTCGAAGTATGGTGATAAAATACTGACACGACAGATTTTCCCAATAATGTCTAGACTGAGAACTCTATAATATCTAAATGAGTACTATAGTCAAGGGACTGGTCAATAAATACTTGCTAACTTTCAGTTAGCATTGTTAGCAAAATCATCAGATAAAGCAATGCTTGTAAAGTAGTGACGAACCATGCCTATAAGTATTACCAATGGGTTAGGAGATAAACTCCCAGTTTTTACACCTGACACTGAAACCCCAATTTTTTTAGTCAGGCCTTTGAGGTACTCCCACTCTTGAGTCAGATGGTTATTCTGAGCCCACGTTCTGACATAGATTGGCCTTGGGTCTGAGTCCTGATTCCACCAATTACTAACTGTGTGAGATAAAGGCCACTTAATGTTTTTTGGCTACAGTTTTCTTAATTATAGACTAAAGGTATTTTCTTCATGGGAGGACTTGATGAACTAATGTATTAAAGCACCTTACTATTAAATGTTTAATAGTAAGAGCTCAACACATGTTCATCATTATTTTATAAGACTTTCAGGCTTGTTTGTCTCCCTATCCAAATTAGTCCGTTCAACCTGATTTGTTTAATCATTCTGCTTTTCTCAGTCTTTTGTCAGCCTAGTCTTGTGTCTCCATCTTCCAGCCTTTGGCCACAATGTTGTCATAGTCTGTAGACCTCCCCATACAGTCCTCTGACCATCAACATCTAACTCCTTTAAGAGTTAGTTGAAAGGTTTCCTTCTTCATGTGGTTCATCCTCAACCCTCCTGGAGACATGTTTTCTCTATGTTTTTTCCTTCCAATAGTATGGAATTATTTTTATCCTATCATCATTTGGATATTTTGTTATAAATTACTTTCTTCACTTTCTGTATCTTATTTTTCTAGCTAAACTGTAAAACTCTTGGAGAGTCCATTTCTGTTTCATACAGTCCCCATTTCTATGCTTTGCATGTTGCAGATATCAGTACAGTTAGGTGATGGTGGTTAGCGATGGGCTTTGCTGGATTATGTGAACACCTTCAATTTCTTTGCCTGTAAAACCTGTGCAGTCAGGTACTGTCAGTGCTAGAACTCGGGGATATCTGACACTTTAATTGCATACTAAATCCACAGTTGGCTTATTTTGACAGTGATAAACCACCTGGAAAGCACGTTTGGAAAGTAGAGTATTATTCCTAATTTTCACCAATAATGCTCCTCATTTTGCCTGTGCAGGTTTAACCTACGGCTCCTCACTTAAATTACAAATTGTTATTGATCTACACCTGATCTTAAGGTTTATGGAAACGCTGCGCTGGACTTGATTCCGGAGACTGTAAGTGGAATCAAGATAGAGACAGTGAAACAGTTTGTGGACTCATGTAATTCCGAGGGATTTGGGGGCAGTCAGCTTTACAAAGGTCATCAGAAGCCAAGGTTTTAGACAAATTCCAACTCTAATTCAAACAATAGCAACAATAATTTTGCTGTATATTTTAATGTTCATTTATAATGAAAGTCTCTTTCAATTTAAGGCTGACCAAGTGATGTTGCATTCAGTCTTGTTTAACTGATCAAACTAATTTCACCCACCCAATGGGGCCCCTTAGTTCAAATCAACCATGTCTTCTTCCTCCCATTGAATCCCTCTACCCCTCTCCCCTACTTACCCTTTTACTAATCTCTCATCTCTGTGGTGAAAACAGGACTATTTGTGCCTTGGACAACTGTCCTCAAGCTCTGAATGACTGCATGGTTTCCATTCCTGTTAGAAGTTTTCTTCCTGCAATACCAGCCTGGAGTGACTTTTTGTCCTGCTCTTTGAGCTGCTTTTAAGGCATTGGAAGCCCCTTTGACATGAAACTTAGAAACTGAGAACCACAATTTTATACTGTAATGCTGATTATAGACTTTATCTTTGGCAGCAGCCATGAAATTAAGTAGTAATAAAATGTTTCATGATAAAATGAAAATGAAAATGGAGGGATTGAGCAACTCTCTTGGTTTCTGATAGGGTCATGGTTTTTAACCTTGTTTAGAGTCTCAGATACCTGTGAGAATCTGATGAAAGGTATGAAGTCTCCTTCCAGAAAACGCATATGTTTTCATATATACATACTGCTACTGCTACTGCTACTGCTAAGTTGCTTCAGTCGTGTCGGACTCTGTGTCACCCCATAGATGGCAGCCCACCAGGCTTCCCCGTCCCTGGGATTCTCCAGGCAAGAATACTGGAATGGGTTGCCATTTCCTTCTCCAATGCATGAAAGTGAAAAGTGAAAGTGAAGTCGCTCAGTCGTTTCCGACTCTTAGCAACCCCATAGTCTGCAGCCTACCAGGCTCCTCCGTCCATGGGATTTTCTAGGCAAAAGTACTGAAGTGGGGTGCCATTGCCTTCTCTGTCATATATGCATAAAATATCCTTAAAAGTTTTCATACAGTGTCAGTGGTTCATTGACTTCTAAATTCCAGCCATAGGTATTATAATGGTTCATTCATGTGAATCAGACTTGCTGTACCCTAGTATGTTTGTTATGTAATGTCTTAAAGTATTTAATCAATATTTTTCATTATCTTAGAGATATTTTTCCTGCTTAAAAATTTATACTTGCTCTAAAAATTTAAAAACTGCCAAAACAAGCACACCAAAAATGAAAGTTCTTTGTTGCCTACCCTCTTTTGTCACATATTGCCCGCCGATGGCTCCTATATACCATTCAGTGTAGTGTGTCTGTTAGCACGTATGTGTGTATAAAGTTACAACCTTTTACAGCAATTTGCTTTTCTCTTTTTAAATAACTTAATCATATACCTTGGACCCTTCCTGTCCCTATGTATCAATCTAACCAATTCTTTTAAAGGCAGCAGATCCTTCATCGTTTGGATGTGACACATTTTATTGAACCCTATGGTTGACATTTGAATAGCTTCCAGTTTTCAGAACAGGACAGAGAAGTTCCCTAGCCCAGGACTCTACGGGAAAATGAAAGTGAAGTGTACAATTAAAGGAAGCTCACAGTTCAGGGTGAAGTGTGCTGGCCCTTGAGCCTCAAACACAGTGGGGCTTTGGGAAGGTCACAGAGGGTTGCCTCACCCTGTCAGGACAGATCAGATTTCCAAGTATCTTTACCCCCTGAGGTCCAAGGGTCGAAGCCCAGAGCTAAGGTACATCTTTGTGAGATACACTGTGATATATCAGTGACATTTCAAGCTTCCTGGATTGTTTTAGACCTCATATTTATGACCTATTTCTATTTTCTCCTGCTGTTCAGCACAGGCTGTAGCTGAAACCAGTTCACATACCCCTAACTGTATAAGAACAAGTAAGTTGTCAGGGTTTCAAATCTCAAGTTTCTGTTTTGAAATTACAATTTCTTTGCATGTACTTTTGTTTTAATTGGAGGATAATTGCTTTACAATATTGTGTTGGCCTCTGCCATACATCAACATGAATTAGCTACAGGAATACATATGTCCCCATGCATGTACAGTTTTTACCACATTGTGTATACAGCAACCAACTAATGGGACTAGGTAAATGCAGTTTATTTAAAGCCAATAAAAAAATTTTTTGATGCTCTTTTAAAAATTACCCACAATAATTTCTAACCTATGAATTGGAAAGACCATTTTTATAGGAAAATGTTTTTCACTGGATAACCATACTATGGGAAATTTTTTATAATGGAAACTATCTCTTACTTTTAACTATAGCATCAAAAATTTGACAGTATAATGTTACACACTAAAGCCCATCAGATGCAAAATTCCAGTTTTTGATTATAAGTTATAAACCAGGATAGAAAGACTTCTGAAAAGTGGTTTTCTTTGGCAATGATGTTGTTGATTAAATATAAAAAATTCAGAAAAAATTAGTTCAGCCCATTCCTTTACACAGAGGTTACAAAAATGAAATAGCTTGGCTTTGGTTCTAGTGGGAACAACTTTGCCTATTAAAGCTCATTAGATTAGATTAAAAACACACTAGACATTTTAGACTGAATTTGAAAAGGCGCCATTCAAGGGATCAAAATTTAGTCATATAAATCTTTTTAAGAATTAATTTACTTTGCAATTTTGGTTCCTTAGAGTACAGTATTTGTTCCAAATTCAAATATTATTTTTAATGGATGCATAAAAGTTGTTCCATGGGGCATTACTCTTGTTAACATTTTTAAAGCATTTTTTAAAGGAGATCAATCAAATCAACTCAATAAATAGTTATTGAGTGCCTAGTATATAAAAGGCACAATGAACAAAACCCTAGAAACACTGACTTTCCTGAAAATATTGAACATCAGCACTCAACAGACATACATGCTGCTGCTGTTGCTGCTAAGTCGCTTCAGTCATGTCTGACTCTGTGCGACCCCATAGATGGCAGCCCACCAGGCTCCTCTGTCCCTGGGATTCTCCAGGCAAGAACACTGGAGTGGGTTGCCATTTGCTTCTCCATGACAGACCTACATATACCCCTGACAATGGTTTATTAACTGAGAGAAAGACCACTGTGTGCCTGTTGCTGGTTATCAATGACTACATTGTGGTTTCATGAGCCTGGAACACTGAATTCTATGCCTGACTCTTCTCCACATATACTTTGCTAACTTTGCTAACATTGTGAAGCCACATACTTAGCAAACTGCAGTGCCATTCCAAGCATTGGGGGTCTTCCATTTGACAATAATACCATGCTTCATTTCTCTTAATCCCTGTCAGATGTGGAGGTCATTGCTTGCCTCACTAAGTTACTTACATGCTAATGCTGATGGTTTCCATTCAAGATACTTGAAAACAAAGCCAGGCCCTTATAAATACTTACTCTTGGTGACTGTTATGCACTCATTTAGCAACTGTTCTGTAATTGTAGGTGAAGGGAAGATAGCAGCATACACACACACACACACACACACACACACAGAGGCAAGGCCCACATGGAGTTCCCATTCCAGGGGAAATAAACGTGAATGGTCATATACTTTCAGATGTTGACTTGTGGTCTGAGGAAGATAACGGTGGGTAATTTGCTAGAGAGCACCCAGGACTTATTTTAGAAGCATGGTCAGAGAAGACCTCTCTGAGGAGGTGACACTAGAGCAGAGTGATATGACGAGTCTGTTGTTTAAGTGTTTGAAGTGTGCCACTTTGACACTTATGGCTAGTGTATTCAATCTTCCTGGTTCTCTAACCTAGGGCAAAAGCAGACAAGACGTCAAAGTATTGTCATTGATTTCATTTTGTACAATGCACTCACAGATACCATATACATTTTTAGCTGGCTCCACAGCCTGGGGGTCAGAACAAACGTTTTTGTGTATCTTCTTTTATAGATGGAGGGAGTGGGAATTTTGGGTTTGATCTGTAAACATTAGGTTGGTGGCAGCATCAGAGAACAAATTGGGTTTCTGGACACATAATTCAGTCCAGTTAAACAAATATTTATTGGACACCGTTTTAATAGCCTGAGCCAAGCGTGGTGTTGGGCACTGAGTGTACAAAGAGAAATAAAATCAGTTTTCTGCCCTTGAAGAATTTACAGTCTTTTGGGAGAGACAGAATGCGTGGGCAGATGTCTCAGTACAGTGGGCTCAGGGTAAGCCCAAGGGTCACAGCCCTACTCTGGTTGAGTCACAACCATCTGGACAGTGGTACATGGCCGACGGCGTACCTTGTTTTACATCTTTTCTGACAAAACATCCTTTAACCGCCCCAAGCTCAGAAAAAAACTTGTTTCAAATTTGAGGGTTAAAAGTTTGTATGGGTGTAGAAACGCTGGGCTGGAAGAAGCACAAGCTGAAATCAAGATTGCTGGGAGAAATATCAATAACCTCAGATATGCAGATGATGTCACCCTTATGGCAGAAAGTGAAGAGGAACTAAAAAGCTTCTTGATGAAAGTGAAAGAGAAGAGTGAAAAAGTTGGCTTAAAGCTCAACATTCAGAAAATGAAGATCATGGCATCTGGTCCCATCACTTCAGGGAAAATAGATGGGGAAACAGTGGAAACAGTGTCAGACTTTATTTTGGGGGGCTCCAAAATCACTGCAGATGGTGACTGCAGCCATGAAATTAAAAGACGCTTACTCCTTGGAAGGAAAGTTGTGAAAAAAAAAAAAAAAAAAGAAAGTTGTGACCAACCTAGATAGAATATTCAAAAGCAGAGACATTACTTTGCCAACAAAGGTCCGTCTAGTCAAGGCTATGGTTTTTCCATTGGTCATGTATAGATGTGAGAGTTGGACTGTGAAGAAAGCTGAGCACCAAAGAATTGATGCTTTTGAACTGTGGTGTTGGAGAAGACTCTTGAGAGTCCCTTGGACTGCAAGGAGATCCAACCAGTCCATTCTGAAGGAGATCAGCCCTGGGATTTCTTTGGAAGGACTGATGCTAAAGCTGAAACTCCCGTACTTTGGCCACCTCATGCGAAGAGTTGACTCATTGGAAAAGACTCTGATGCTGGGAGGGATTGGGGGCAGGAGGAGAAGGGGACGACAAAGGATGAGATGGCTGGATGGCATCACTGACTCGATGGACGTGAGTCTCAGTGAACTCCGGGACTTGGTGGTGGACAGGGAGGCCTGGCGTGCTGCGATTCATGGGGTCTCAAAGAGTTGGACATGACTGAGCGACTGAACTGAACTGAATGCATTTAAATGCATTTCTAAATTTATCTTCTGAGCCTTCAAATGCCTAGGATGGAGGACATTTGTAAATTAGATGGGCAATTAAATGTTTCCTGAAAGATCCCCTGCCCCTACTCCAGTCACCTTTATCTGTGGTTAGGGAGACACTGAACACTGCTGTAGGAATGTGGTAAGATGCAGAGTGTTTGAGTTGTGAACCCATAGCCTTCGGTCTGCACCTGAACAAAATGCTCTTCCCACACTCACCACTTTAGTGTATTTTCTCTCTGGTGCAGCTAGAACAAACTTTCTAATTACAGTTCAAGAAGAAGTTCTTCCCGGAGATTTCCCAAGAGTTTCCTCCAACTCCTTGCCACCTGAAGCCGTGTCTGAGAGCAAAGATGTGATGCCCAAACTGAAATCCTCATGGTTTCAAAGGTGCACCTTTCTTTTAGGCTCAACATTCGTCTAGTAGAAGATAATGCTATCCAAAGACTGCAAGTGGGTCTTAGGAAGCATTACTATGAACAAAGCTGGTGGAGGTGATGGAATTCCCACTGAGGTATTTAAAATCCTAAAAGATGATGCCCTTAAAGTGCTGCACTCAATATGCCAGCAAATTTGGAAAACTTAGCAGTGGCCACAGGGCTGCAAAAGGTCAGTCAGTTTTTATTCCAAAGATGGACAGGAGCTCAGAGAAGTGGCTCCTGCTCGGGTCGGCATGTGATTATGTTGTTTATAAAACAGAAATCAAATAAAAAGCATGGCCCTCTCATCCAGTTCTCTTTGCTAAGCATCTTGCTGTGCAGTGTGTATGTGTGTCTAAGCTAATTTTCCAGCTGCTAGGCCTGGCGGAGAAGTCAGTGTATCCAGCGTCATTACTGCTAGGCACAGTGTGAAACCCTGAGCAGACTCCCCATTTACCTGAATGCATATGATGACAGTGATCTAAGCATCCTTACTGCAACATTAAAACACCAGGAGAGATGTTGTTTGACTCATGAAGTAGTATTGTGTCTTCATTTCTTTGGCCTAAAAATACTGGGTAGATGAATCTGAAGAGGATGGGAAATGTCAAGGTAAAAAGCATTATGCATCCAGGGCTTTCAAAGGGCCTCATGATCTGTGGATCAGATCTCTCTTCCTGCCCTTGGGTTATAATAATCTCTCAGTCACCAGGGTTTTAGTCTCAAGAAAAGAAAATACTGTGATACCTAAATGATGAGCTGTACCTTAGGAAACCTTCCAAGTGAATCTGTGGCATAGGCCAGGACTGGTAGACTGCTTCCAGGGTATATGGAACACAACCATTTATTTCCTTCTTTCACTCTCACACAATTTGCCTGGATGATATCATAACATTTCATTATGTAGAGTTGACAATTAGTAATAATTTTCCTAAGAAGAAAATGCTCTCTGGAGCATTTTAAATCCTGTCTACTTAGAAAATAGATGCTTATTTTTTTCTTAGGTGAGTTCATTTCAAAAGTTCAGAATATTTTGGGTATCATGGGCATGTTTTCTGAGGGATGATGTTCACCAGAATATCAAAACATAGCCTGAGTCCCAGCTTTGCTACTCGTCAGCCTGGTGTCCTTTGGCAGGGTACTGACTCTTTGAGCTCAATGTCCTCAAGTATAAGATAGGAACAGTACCTCTGCTTTGGCTTCCTTTACACTGCTGCTGCTGCTAAGTCGCTTCAGTCGTGTCCGACTCTGCGACCCCATAGACGGCAGCCCACCAGGCTCCCCTGTTCCTGGGATTCTCCAGGCAAGAACACTGGAGTGGGTTGCCATTTCCTTCTCCAATGCATGAAAGTGAAAAGTGAAACTGAAGTCACTCAGTCGTATCCGACTCTTCGCGACCCCATGGACTGCAGCCTACCAGGCTCCTCCATCCATGGGATTTTCCAGGCAAGAGTACTGGAGTGGGGTGCCATTGCATTCTCCTCTACACTAGTAATGTCAAAAATGAGATAACATATGTGTAAGCTTTTGTAAATTGTAATGAACTGTGTAAATTTAATACAGTTCTAAAATTATAGAATATTAAAAATGCTGCAAGGGATTAGGCATGTAGATTCTGGAGCCACATTGTTTAGGATGACATCTTGGCTCTACTACTACCAAGCTGTGTGGCCATGGACAAACTACTCAGCCTCTCTGCGCCTTAGTTGCTTCATCTGTAAAATAGACATAATTTACAAAACAGCAAGTAATGGTACTAATGAAGAGTGCTGAATGTTCACATGTTATGAGGTTAGTTCTCACACCTCTGTGTTTTGTTATCCTGGTTTTGTGGGGAGGGCACTTGGAATACACTAGTTGTTTGCTCCAGGCCTTTCGGTTCTGAGCACAGAGCTAGGATCCAGCCTGGATTTGCTTTATACCAAAGCCTAAGAATTTACTGAATCTGAACATTCCACTGCCTTTTTTTTTTTTTTTTAATTCAGAAATAAAAGTGGAACATGACATTGCCTGGGCATTCCAGAGCTCATAAAGATAATAAGATTTTTCATAGAGGGCACCTTCATCTCAAGAAGTAATTTCATACAATTCTCAGTAAAGGGGAATTTTGCCACAGTTGATATAAGTAATCTTTTCTATGACAAGGGCTGCTTATCTTCCTGTCTTCCACTTTCTTCCTAGAGTTATCTGCAGTGTGGTTTTCCATCACTTTATGTTTTTAGTTTTATTTAGGTAGTTCTACAAATCTTTGTTCAATGGATGTCTTACTTAGGAAAGACTTCGTCACTTAATTGTCTGAAATCACAAGCTAATTACACCTTACAGTTTACTAGTCAATAGTGCTGAATTCAAATTCCCATTTTCTGAACAATGCACTGTGACTGTAAATTCGCCCAAGGTCACCAGTGTGTTTTTAAGGCAAGAAAAGCAAGCCACAACTTTATGAGTCTTTCCTCTGTGCATCGCATCTGAAAGCAAGTCCTCAACTTTGTTCTGATAGCCAAATCATTTGGATCTTGCAATGAAGTGTTGGACTAGATGCATCGTTGAATAATCTGTGGGAATTAAATAAGGGGAGGGCTAATAAGGTCTCAGACTTAGTCTGTTGTTTGGTTTGTTTATTTTTGGGGACAGGGTAGTGGACAAGTTAAGAGAAGATTGTTTTTGTTTTAGTCACTAAGTCGTGTCCGACTCTTGTGACTCCATGGACTGTAGCCCACCAGGCTCCTCTGTCCATGGGATTTCCCAGGCGAGAATACTGGAGTGCGTTGCCATTTCCTTCTCTAGGAGTTCTTCACGACCCAGGGATTGAACCCACTTCTCCTGCATTGGCAGGTGGTTTCTTTACCACTGAGCCACCAGAGAAGTCCTAAGAAAAGATTCAAATATAGCTGGATAGAATCACTTGGAGAGCTCAAATATACCAGTGTTTGGGATCCACCCCAAACTAATTAAATCAGAATCCACGGTTGTGGGGCTCAGGTGGTGGGGAGCAGTGAGTCCCAGAAATAAGAAACTGGGAATAAGGAGATGATTTAAGGAGATAGCAAAGATAGTAAAGTGGTTACAAATGCTTCAGTTCAGTTCAGTTCAGTTCAGTTGCTCAGTCATGTCCGACTCTTTGCAACCCCATGAATCACAGCATGTCAGGCCTCCCTGTCCATCACCAACTCCCAGAGTCCACCCAAACCCATGTCCATCAAGTCGGTGATGCCATCCAGCCATCTGATCTTCTGTCGTCCCCTTCTCCTCCTGCCCCCAATCCCTCCCAGCATCAGGGTCTTTTCCAATGAGTCAACTCTTTGCATGAGGTGGCCAAAGTATTGGAGTTTCAGCTTCAGCAGCAGTCCTTCCAAAGAACACCCAGGACTGATCTCCTTTAGAATGGACTGGTAGGATCTCCTTGCAGTCCAAGGGACTCTCAAGAGTCTTCTCCAACACCACAGTTCAAAAGCATCAATTCTTTGGCGCTCAGCTTTCTTCACAGTCCAACTCACATCCATACATGACCACTGGAAAAACCATAGCCTTGACTAGACGGACCTTTGTTGGCAAAGTAATATCTCTGCTTTTAATATGCTATCTAGGTTGGTCACAACTTTCCTTCCAAAGAGTAAGCGTCTTTTAATTTCATGGCTGCAGTCACCATCTGCAGTGATTTTGGAGCCCCCCAAAATAAAGTCTGACACCATGGGGGTAATTCCAGGACTGTATACCTTTTATTGTATGGCTTCCTTTTGACTTTTATAAGCACAGAGTTAGAATTTGGAAAGATTCTCTTAGCACTTGGCTCCATGGACTTGCTTTCTGCCTATGACTTCTGGTCTTTGTGGCAGTAATATGCAAGAGCTTTCCAGTTGTGAAAAGCCACTTCTGGGGACACTGCATCACAGACAACGGATGGTCTTTTGAGAGTCCAGGAACTTTGATGTCTTTTTGACCATTTTGATCTGGTAGTCATTTCTAAGGAGACAATAATGCTTTTCAGATAAAAAATAATCACAAAAACAACCCAAACAAAAACAGAATCAGCAGCTGCCTGGAGAGAGAGCCCTTTAATATTGCTAGTTTCTTTCATCTTTTGGTTTTCTGGAACCCTCAACATGAATGCTTGTACCAACCTTTTCATGCAAAGGGACTGCTGGAAATTCCAGAGAAAGCATGGAGGGAAAACAGAAAATGAATTGTTAAAAAATAGATGTCTCAACCAGAAATGTAAAAAATGCAGAGTAGGTTTTCAGACGGGGATTGCGCTGTGTTTTAGAAAGTTTGGATGTTGAATGCCAGTGACCATTATGCTTGGCTGGTTTTAATCAATGCTATCAGTCACTCACTTCCTTATACAGGAAGATGTATTAAATAAACATGTTGGATGTTGTTGGATGGTCCAGGTATGTTCAGTTGCACCTGAGTGCACACTAGCTCAAGGTGCCTGGTGGTTCTGGAGGTTTCGTTGAGCTCAGTGGGATAAACACCAAAACAGGCTACATGAAGAAACACAAGACATTTGTGTGCACTTGTGGTGAAGGAGAATGGCTTTACTGAAAGACAGAATTGAGCCAGCAACAAGGCATGAGTGTGTATTTATAAAACGTGTTCTTGTGTGGATCTGTGGACAGTTGAGGGTCCCTCCTTCAGTTTTAGTTGAAGTTGTATGTTTCAAAATTATTAACCATGACACCCAAATACTCCAAGGAATTTCATTTGGATTCTGCCACTATTTCAATGATGATAAATCTAATTGCCCCTTTGTTTTTTCTTTCAAAGTGATCACTTGCATTTTCTAATTTTTAGGACTTTCTTCAAACCAAGTGTAAAGGGATAAAGTAGTTCAGTTTAAAAAAGAGAATAAAGCCATATTTTCATAAGAGCTTTTGAATGTTTATTTTGATTATAATGCCAGTGTAAGATGAATATAAACTATAAAATGCCAGGAACCAAGAGTATAATTTTCTAGCCTCAGGAGTGGGGCTACAGAATCACACATATTTGAGATAATCTGTGTATTTTAAGAGCATTATAAGCTGCAGTGCAAGAGGGGTTTTGCAGCAAAATATATGGTCAGCGAGAGAAAATAGAATGATTCTATTCTGCAACTGAGGCTTGAAATAGGAAGACGAGAGTAACTTTTTCCAGGCCACCCATAAGAGAAACGTGGTACAGGGAAATGATTTCTTAGCTACCAGACAGCTTTCAAACCCATTGCTTTCAGAGAAAATTTTTTGACTTATTTCCTGGGAATGGAGGATCTGTAGTAGAGGTCCATCCTTTTCACTGTGCAGAAATTACTCATTTCATTCTCACTGTGGTAAATATTGGTTCTGCTGTCGATCTTCTTAAATGCTGTTGAGATAAAATAGGAGATCTGCTAGGAGATGAAGGCCCAGGGCTAGGCCAGAGCTGTCTTGGTGCCCTCAGTTAATGTTTAGGAAGCTTCCCTTTGGGGAATGATTATTTTGTATGAAGGATTCTTTTAATAATTTTATATGTGACCGATTTCTCCCTTATGCAGCTTCTGTTTTGAGAGTAAGCAGAAGGAAATGGTAGTAATAACAAAATTGGTTTTTGCTCATTCACACTTTTCTGCCATTTGGATTATTGAAGTTGTGAGCGGGGGGAGACTGGACGGCAGAAGCAAGGATGTGAAAGAAAAACATAGGTGTGTGGGGGAGAGAGGATGTGCGAAGCAGAGCAAACCGGATGTGCTGCTAAGAGGATTTGTTTAGAAAACACAGTGCTAAGAGTTCAGTATTTAAACATTCATATTTGGGGATTCACACATCTCTATTAGCAGTTCTGTGGAAAGGAAGTTTAGCAAAAGCATATTGATGACTGATGTAATTTAATTAGACTCTGGCTTCATAAATGCAGCGTTATTTGAATGAGACGTTGAATCCTTTGATTTCCTGAGAAAAATGGCAATTTGGTTTGCTTCTGAGTTGGTAGCAGACATTTCTACCCTGGTAGATAAGTTTGAGAATTCTAACACTTTATTTTCCTTTCTGTTCTTTCCAATTGAAAACTATTTGTTATTATATTTTTTGTGTGTTTCGAAAGTAGTATTAAGGGTTCTATATGTTTACATTGGCTTCTCTAGTAGCTCAGTGGTCAAGAATCTACCTGCCAGTGCAAGAGGAGTGGGTTTGATCCCTGGGTCGGGGGGATCCCATGGAGAAGGAAATGGCAACCTACTCCAGTATTCTTGCCTAAGAAATCCCATGGACAGAGGAGCCTGACGGGCTATAGTCCATGGGGTCTCAAAAGAGTTGGACATGACTTAATGACTAAACAACAACATTGCTAAGTTGCTTCAGTCGTGTCCGACTCTGTGTGACCCCATAGACGGCAGCCCACCAGGCTCCCCTGTCCCTGGGATTCTCCAGGCAAGAACACTGGTGTGGGTTGCCATTTCCTTCTCCAATGCATGAAAGTGAAAAGTGAAAGTGAAGTCGCTCAGTCGTGTCCGACACTTCGCAACCCCATGGACTGCAGCCTACCAGGCTCCTCTGCCCAAGGGATTTTCCAGGCAAGAGCAGTGGAGTGGGGTGCCATTGCAACAACATATAAGTGGGTAAAATAATGGCATAATTTCAAAATTAGAAGAAAGACGAAGTTTGGCCAATTACAGCAACCATTTGTAGACACTTCTTATCCTCCCTTTCAACTTTGCTTCTCTGATCCAGATCTGTGATGACAGATATTTCTTTCTTGCACCATGCCTTCTGTAATAGCTTCAAGAGATTTATCAGGTTTACGGTTCCCTGGTAATTTTACTCTGCCTTACATCCTTTGGAGGGTGGGTTTACTACCACATCCAGAACAAACTAGTAAGACTTCATAATGATGTTAAAATCAGTCAGTTGACCAAAGACATGTAATGCTTTTTTAGATGGGTCTGCAGGATGAGGTAGGGGAGAGGACTTGTTCTTTTGGCCTTTGTTTTGAATAACATTCTGGCTAGGGAAAATACCTGAAACCGTGTGAATTGATCGCTCCCTCTCTGGGGGAGTTTGGCAACGTTGGAGGCCTTTCCATAACCATGGCGACTCTTCCAGCCTGCTGTCCTTTTTCTCTTTGTCTTTTCTGGACTGCTCTTTACTTCTGGCCAAGAGTCTTTCCTTTTCACTTTTTTTGTTCTTAGTTGGCCCGAGAACATACCTTCCAGTTGATGAATATGCAGTTTTCTTAATGTTTCATCAATTACCCGATACATTTTAAATCCCATTTGCAAGTATTTTCCTTCTTCCTTGTCTCCTCCTCACATTTTAAATGGATAAAACAGAAGTTTTATTTTTCATGTCTACCTTCCCGGTCACCATCTGCAGCATCCCTGGGTTCTCTTTAAGCCATTCTGTTAGATTCTTTGCTGAAATGAAATATATGATTAATAAATGGGGAGGCGTTTACTCGTGATTGATAACTACTTTTAGAAACACTGTCATTTGCAATTCATTAAATGCCTTATTTGCCATTTATATTTACTGAAAATTGATACTCTGTGTATTAGTTCTTTCCCAATGACAGATCACTGGTAAATGTATAATTAAAAGAGAGCTTAATTCTAATTTGTCTTCATTTCTCCTTGAAATAGTTTTACATCTTTCACAGGGACCTTCTTCTCTATTCCAGTGTATTCCCACAATTGTCCTCTCTTGTTTCTGAATTTCTTTCCTCAGGGCCATGTCACATTGTCAGATCTAAGTTCAAATTCTATCTCTGCCCCTTGCTATGAGACTTTGGACAAATTGCTGACAGTCCCAATCTCAGTTTTCATATCAATAAAGAGAGAGAATACTTCTTTTACAGAACTGGCAGGAGTTTCAGTGAGATAATATATGGGAAGTACTTTGTTAGCAGCAAAATACACGTAGGACTTCCCTCTGATCCAGTGGTTAAGACTCCAGGCTTCCGCTGCTAGGGGGCACGGGATCCCTGCTCAGGGAGCGAGATCCCCATGTGCCAGGTGACATCAGTTCAGTTCAGTCATTCAGTCATGTCTGATTCTTTGCGACCCGGGGACTGCAGCACGCCAGGCCTTCTTGTCCATTGCTAACTCCCGGAGTTTACTCAAACTCATGTCCATTGAGTCGGTGATGCCATCCAACCATCTCATCCTCTGTCGTCCCCTTCTCCTCCTGCTTTCAAGCTTTCCCAGCATCAGGGTCTTTTCAAGTGAGTCAGTTCTTCTCATCAGGTGGCCAAAGTATTAGAGTTTCAGCTTCAACATCAGTCCTTCCAATGAAGGACTGATTTCCTTTAGGATGGACTTGTTGGATCTCCTTGCAGTCCAAGGGATTCTCAAGAGTCTTCTTCAATACCACAGTTCAAAAGCATCAATTCTTCAGCGCTCAGCTTTCTTTATAGTCCAGTTCTCACATCCATACGTGACTATTGGAAAAACCATAGCTTTGACTAGATGGACCTTTGTTGGCAAAGTAATGTCTCTGCTTTTTAATATGCTGTCTAGGTTGGTCATAACTTTTCTTCCAAGGAGCAAGCGTCTTTTAATTTCATGGCTGCAGTCACCATCTGCAGTGATTTTGGAGCCCCCCAAAATAAAGTCTGTCACTGTCTCCACTGTTTTCCCATCTTGGCCAGGTGACATGGCAAAAAGAGAAAAAAAAAAAGGTGTACACATTGATATTGAATTAGTCAACATGGTCCTCTGCTTCCTCTGAATCAAATGCTTGTGATAATACCCCATAATTGCGGGTTACAGATATATCATAAAATAATTAACAGGGTCTGGCCACAGACATGCAGTGAAACCTTCTGTGAACAGGGTCAAGTCTTCCCACTGCACAGTAGCAAAGAAGGTATGGCCTTATCAGTGAGTAGTTGGTTTTATGGGGTTAAAGTCACACTGAAGTGCTGACTCACCCAGATCTGTGCCCCATGCAAATAGTGAGCAGTCGGTACACTGATTAATTTTCTTTCAGCCTCCCGTGCCCTGAGATAACTGTAAATGCTTTCCTGTTTCTCGTCACTGCTGTGACCCCAGTCCACCTCCTTAGACCTCAGCAACTGGCCTCCCAAGCTCCCACCTCCTTAATCTTGCTCTGGTCTGGAGTTTTCATCCAATGAGGCTTTCTTGATTAGTGAACAGATTTCCTCCCATTTTCATCCCCTCCACCGTCTTCCTCATCTCCCATCTCAGGGCGGCCTTTTGCATCCCAGGGAGCAAGGCGTCTACATGGGAAGGTTTCTGCTCACCCAGCACAGCTTCTTCCTGCCTGGTCAAAGCTTCCTGGTGTCTGTAGGAGAACACTGTGCTTTCTCCCCCAGGGGGTGGCTGATCTTTTCTTGAGGTCTTTTGTCAGGCCAGGGAAAATGATGTAAACTTAGAATCACCTCCTCACCACTTGGGTGAGGTCAGATCTTGTCTGTGCTTTAGCAAAATTTGACTTAAGTGAGGTGTAGGTCTGAGGGCTTCAGAGTAGCTCTGTACCTTGGACATTGACTCCATGTCTGCAAGACAGAGGCAAGACCACCTACCTCATAGGGGTGTTGTGCTGTCTTACATGAGTGTATTTATGTTATGCCTGGCACTCTGAAATCCACAGTAAAATCCTCCTTTCCAGTCCTATGTCCTCTGTAAAACTGCTATCACCACCTACCTTTATAGATGAGAAACCCCAATAGTAAAATCAAATGTCAGAATAGTGCAGAGATAGACATATTCCTGTGCATAGGTTTCTCCTCAAATTCTATTTTAAGGTATTGATTTTTTTTTTTTGCTTCTGCCCTCTATTGACCAGCACCTCAGTAGAAATCATCAAAATTTTAAAACAGTAAAAGACAGTGTTGTAGAGAAGACTTTTCAATAATTATTTATTGATAGTCTGTTTTCTTTCAATCATGGATGAACATACTGTCAGATTCTGATACGTGGGCCAATGAATGTAAGGTTGCATTCTGAATTTTCTTTAGAGTCTTTATTTCTTTAATAGGTAATGTATGGCTTATCAACTTCAGGCACTGTTCAAATACAATATTTGGGTAAGTTTTTGAATAAAATATTTGAATATCATTCAAAGTAAATATTCATTGCCTCTTTCTGGAGGAGAGTTATACTTCTCTATCCTGTGACCCCAAGCCTGTTCTGACCAATCCATGTGAAGAGACAGAAATTTTTTAAGATTCAGCATGGGGCTCACCACATTTTACCTTTTTTCTTGCTCACTAGAGCAGAAATGTTCTAGATAGAGGCTATCTTAGCAGGTTAGGTCCTAGAGGAAAGATGGAACTGTATCACAGTTGATCCAGAATAAGGCACATAGCATAATATTAGCAAGGAAGGCATTTTGTTATAAGCCACCGAGATCTGGGGGGTTATTTGTTACAGCAGCATAAACTAGCTTATTCTGACTGATACAGGTATAATTATTTATGAATGTTGATTAATGTTTATTGATGTACCAATTATATATCCTAAATGTACCATATTACATATCTTTTATGTGTTTGGTGAACTCAGAATTATAGTTAATAATGTAATTGGTTTTTAATTATTTCTCTTTATTAAACTGTGGGAGTTTTGTGTAAAATCAACTATGCCTAAAAGATACTAGTTGTTAATAAAGAGAGACAAATTTAAAGTGGCTTAAAAATGAAAGCAATTTATCAGCTTATGTATCAGCAATGTATCAGCTTATACATTTTAAAGTATATTTGTAGATTATATTTTGGTTAATTTGCATTGTTTGATTAACTATCTGGTTCTATTTTTTTCATTTTTCTTTTCTTTCCTTTGTATGTTCTCTTTATTGATAGACTGATGCAAAATGCTCTACTACATGCTTTCTTATTCATATTCAGAAGGAGAAAGAAGGCTTCTTTCCCTAAAACTTTAAAAACAATCATAATCTTTCCTTTAATTGGACTGACTTAGGCACTATGTCAGTCTCTGAAGAAACTTCTGTGGCTGAAGGAACACTATGCACTGATTGACTCAGACCTGGGATACATGCCCATCCCTGAACCAAATCAGAACCCATTCCTGGATCTTGGAAGGATGTTATGTTAACATAGGAAAGCCAGCTGCTAGAGCATATAAATTCCAAATTCTCTCTGGCTTCATAAAACAAACATTTATTTCTCAGTCATGTTATAGACCAGTGTAAATGTTCCTAATCCTAATGATTGGTTCACCTCCAAGAGGTTATTCAGAGCTCTTAGTGTCTTAGAATTCGTGCATCTTCCACACTGAACTCCCAAAGTTACTGCTTCTTAACTATGTTAGCCCGAAGTGACACGCATCACTTCTGCTCACATCCCATTGGTGAGTGCTAGTCACATGGCCTCTCCTAGGTCACGAGAGATGTGAAATGTGGTCCTTGGCTGGGCATCTGCTCCCTAGCATGCACTCCACACTGTGGAAGGGAGCATGAGCCTTTGATGGTCAGCTAGCTGACTCTGCCACAGATGTTAATCCTACCCATGTGGTACAGAAGGAGAGGAAAGGAGTGAGTGTTGGGAGGCAACCAACCATGTCAGCCACGCCAGGGGACCTGGTCTTTGTGTCAGTGAGGCATTGATTTGTGCAGAAGCAGATGTGTCAGCCCTCCATTGCCTACTGAATCTAATTTACGTGATCAGAATCCTTCTATCACTTAAAAATAATTGCCAAGAGTATTTTAAACTAGTAAATAAATGAATTCTTGTAAGATGTCAGGTTCCTCTTTCTTGAGGAACAGATAAGATTTGAGACTCAGGTGGGCTTTGAGGCAGGGTGCTCCTTCTCGGGATCATGGTGCATGCCTGCGGGGATGGACACTGTCTGTTACATGCAGGAGGGCTGCTGGGGATGAAGTGAGGAGAATGTGTGCATGAGGGCTTTGTGCAGCATGATAGCTAAACTATTAAGTCCACACTGGAGGAGTCGAGAAATAAGACAAAGCATAAGAGTGAGAGATGACACGTACTTAGGTGGGAGAAGGCTTTGACATTTCAGAAATGAGTCCAGATGCCAATAGAAGACTTCTAAGTGCTCTGAGATCATAGGCTGTCATGGAAAGAAACACAGTTCACTATAATTATCTATTACATGAGAGTTTTAACTATCCCTCGGCATAGTTCTTTTCTGATCCTTCAGGTGTCAGATTAAATATTTCTTCTCTGGAGAGAACTTCCTTGATCAGAGTTTCCTCTACCCTGCCATTGCTTCTTTATTACTGAACTCTATGTGGAAATTGTAATCATTTGGTACTTGTTTAAAATCTGTCTTTCATGTGCCGTGGGTTATGCATGTGCCAGTGGCTATGTGTCCTTTGACTCCAGTTGCATACAATTACCTTGCACTCTGTATGGAATAATTTCAAATGAATCGGCATTTGAAGTATTTTATGAGACCAAAATTATAAACACCTATTGATTTTTTGAAATTTGAAGAGTAACTCCTCTAATCCAATTAAGATCCTAAAAGTTAGAGAAACAAATTACTTCAAACTTTTAAAATGTAAAGGTCATATAAAATGAATTTATGATTTATTGAAATTCCAGTTGAATATATTTGCAGTTAAATAAGACTTTTCTGTTGTGCGATATTCTCCAACAGTCTCTAGGCCACAGTACCAGAGAGTTCAGTTCCTCTGGTTGATCTTTATTTCAGAGTTTGGAGTCAGTCAAAGCCCTTTAGTATCTGAGGCTGGAGGCATGTTGCTTGTAAGTCCTTGAGACCCCAGGGTCATCTTTGGCATTTCCAGGCCTTGAATAAAGTAGATTCTGGTATCTAGACTCAATGTTGTATCTGATTTTATTTGTGTAACAAACCAGTCACAAATTTGGTGGCTTAAAACAATTTTTTATTATTATTTCTTTCGGTTCTGAGTAGTGATAGAGTTTGGCTAGGTGGTTCTTATTTGGGGTCTCACGTGGTTGCAGTCAGATGTTGGCTGGGGCCGTAGTCATTAAGAGACTGTTGAACTTGACATTCAGTATGGCTCAATCAAACGGCTGCTGCTTCTGGCTGTCAGAACTCAACAGTGTCTCTTTTTTTTGGTCTTCTGAATGAAAGATTCTTTAAATTCTATAATGCTTTACAATTTTCAAAAGTTTCATGTAGATGATTTCATATAATCCCATAATAATCCTTTCTTCCCCTCCTGCCCCTGTATTGCCTCTTCCCCTTTCCCTCTCTCCACTGGTAACCACTAGTTTGTTCTCTATGTATCTATGAATCTGCTTCTTTTTTGTTATATTCACTAGTTTTTAAATTCCACATGTAGATAATATCATATAGTATTTGTCTTTCTCTGCCTGACATCTTTAACTTATGGCTGTGGCTCTTGACTGGAATGTTTGCATATGGCTTCTCCATATGGCTTGATCTTCTCACAGCACAGTGACTGGATTGCTGGATAAGCATCCCAAGATGTAGGACTTTTATGACCTAGCACTGAAGTCAAGCGATGTCATTTCTGCTATTTTCCTATTGGCCAATACAAGTCATGTGACTACCCTAGATTTAAGGGGAGGGGCTATACAAGGGCATGAATATATGGCTTCATGGTTCATGCGGGAAGTGTTTTGGGAGACTAGTTACCAAAGTCTATTCAGAAATGAACAGATCACAATCTGGAATGTTAGGTTAAGTCTGGTCACCAAAGACTATTTGCTCTGTTCAGAGATGGCCCATATTTGCTCTGAATCATGGTGGGAGTGGGGAAATGCCTTTCTTAGTGGATAGAATTCTCGAGAGAGGAATCTGGAATTGTGACTAAAGATTCTCTAAAAATATGGAGAGACTAGAAGAGATCTTGAGTCTTCAAGTCTGCTGCTTGGCTTGCCTGATACAATCTGTGAGGTCACCCAGGGGTAGGATTAAGAACCTTCAAAAGTCTAAGTGTTCTAGGAGGTATATTCTCCCATTTGGCAGCTATAAACTGCTCAGAAGTGGCTGTGTTGTATTCAGAAGTTCATCTGACACTTAGATTCCATAGAATATCTTATTCTTGTTGGGGTTTCTAGACTTCTTTTAATCATTGAATTGTGAATCTTTTCTATTGGTCTCATATTTAGTTTTTATATTCCATGAAAAATGTATCTAGGCATTGTTTTGGAGTGTTAAAAAACAGTAGCAACTTTTGGAAGTCACATATATTTGTCACAGCTAAATAACCCTAACCTTAAAAAAAAGATTCTTGCTAGGGGAATGGTATAGACACTGAAAACCTTGCTTTCAAAAAAGCATTTCATAAAGCTTCATTATATGTTTGTGAATAAGGTCATGAAAGCAGGCTGGGTTAGACAGCTGATAAAATAACCATTATCTGGAGGTCTGTGGATCTGTCAAGCTGGGGAGACTCTTTAGTTGATGGCTGCAATAGTCTGTCCTTGTTCCTATATTATTTCACACTGCTGTCCACGACACAGAGAGAGTGCTTTTCAGATGGCTTCACTGGGAGATACAGTCAATGTAAAAGATAAACAAAGTGTGTTCCAAATTATTTTGTCAATTGGAAGTCTGCCCTGTGGCCTGCAAGGTGCCACTCAGTATACATAAATGTAAAATTGTTAATTTTGGTTTTAAAAAAAGTCAATGGTGTAATTATGGGATGTCTTGACAGTAGATTCAAGTGAAGAATGTCTAGTTGAACAGAAACTGTGTATCAGTGAGGGAATATCATGTGACTCCTAAGAAGATGGCATTATATTAGGGAGTGATAAAGGAATAAATTAATCATGAAAATGATCCAACCCTTTATACTGTGGATTAAAGCATATCCAGAGAATTGCCCACAGTGTTGGTCACCGTTTTTGAAGAAGGACATTGATGATTGAAGTATGTGAAGAAGAGGGTGAACTAGATCATAGGGAACTTGGTGACTGTGTCATATGAGAAACTTGATGAATGTTTGGCCATTCAGGCTAAAAGTGTGTGTAGTATTTGAGAATGGTCTGAAAGATGGATCTAAGATATAAGGATATATTGTACAACATGGGGTATATAGCAAATATTTTATAACAACTATAAATGAAGCATAACCTTTAAAATTGTGAATCACTATATAATATACCTATAATTTATATAGCATTATACATCAACTATACTTTAATAAATAAAGAAATGTGGCAGGGGGTGATGCAGAGAAAATTGTATGAGGTGAGTCAAGGAATTGTGAGCTATGTCTAGGTAATGATAAAGCATCTCTTTTGTTTTAAAATATGGCACCTGGTAGGTAGTAGTGGAAGATGAGGCTCTACAAGTAGATTGTGGGCAGATGATTCAAACCTTGAATGCACATCAGGAAGTATGTATTTCTTTCATAGGCAAGAGGGAGTAATTCATGGTTTTATAAACTAAGAATACTTATGGTAAAAATAATAATAGTAAAAATATTAATAATATAAGCTAAAAGGCACTGTCCTAAGCCTCTTACATATATGAACTCACGTAATTCTCACAGTAACCCTGTGAGCTAGGCATTGCTATTATCCTCAACTTATAGATGAGAAAAGGCTTCCCTGGTAGCTCAGCTGGTAAAGAATCCACCTGCAATGCAGGAGACCCTGGTTTGATTCCTGGGTCAAGAAGATTCCTGGAGAAGGGATAGACTACCCACTCCAGTATTCTTGGGCTTCCCTGGTGGCTTAGAAGGTAAAGAATCTGCCTGCAATGTAGGAGACCTGGGTTCGATCTCTGGGTTGGGAAGATCCCCTGGAGGAGGGCACGGCAACCCGCTCCAGTATTCTTGCCTAGAGAATCCCCAAGGACAGAGAAGCCTGGCAGGCTGCAGTTATGGGGTCACAAAGAGTCAGACATGACTGAGTGACTAAGCACAGCACAGCACAGCACAGCATAGATGAGAAAACAGGCACAGTAGTTAAATCGTGTTCTCAGACTTACACCATTTGTAAATGGCAGAGCTGCAGCCTGACCCAGATGCAATGCTCTTACCCATTTCCAGGGCAATTTCCTGGGAACCCATGTGGGCTGATCTGACTGGTCATCTCCTTCTGTGTCCTCAGCGCTTACTGCAGCCCCAAGAACACTGCAGGCCTCCCTTCAGTCTGTCCTGGGCCAGCATTTCACTTCTGACTTCTACTTGGAAATCCTTAAACAGAAAAACAGTGTGCTGGAGATAGAGGAAGCAGATGAGTTAAAAAAGTTGATTGAGAGGCTGTGTTTGCTTTTCGGATTTCAAGGCCTTTCAAGTTTCAGGTTTGAACAGTGGGTCCTGGGCGGTGCATCCTGACTCTGGTTCCCTGCCAAGAGTTGGGTGTGTCTAACACAGAGGAGTGATTTAAGAGTAATTTAAGCTTAAGTACTCCCAAGTGAACATTACCCCAGTAGCATAA